>NC_059456.1:14840740-15465740 GCF_905237065.1 Salmo salar | reverse complement strand
CTGTTAGATACCAGTCCTGTCTCTCAGACTGGTGGTAGGCAGCGTTCCTACTACTCTGTTAGATACCAGTCCTGTCTCTCAGACTGGTGGAAGGCAGCGTTCCTACTACTATGTTAGATACCAGTCCTGTCTCTCAGACTGGTGGAAGGCAGCGTTCCTACTAATCTGTTAGATACCAGTCCTGCCTCTCAGACTGGTGGAAGGCAGCGTTCCTACTACTCTATTAGATACCAGTCCTGTCTCTCAGACTGGTGGAAGGCAGCGTTCCTACTCTGTTAGATACCAGTCCTGCCTCTCAGACTGGTGGAAGGCAGCGTTCCTACTACTCTGTTAGATACCAGTCCTGTCTCTCAGACTGGTGGAAGGCAGCGTTCCTACTCTGTTAGATACAAGTCCTGCCTCTCAGACTGTTGGAAGGCAGCGTTCCTACTACTCTGTTAGATACCAGTCCTGTCTCTCAGACTGGTGGAAGGCAGCGTTCCTACTACTCTGTTAGATACCAGTCCTGTCTCTCAGACTGGTGGAAGGCAGCGTTCCTACTACTCTGTTAGATACCAGTCCTGTCTCTCAGACTGGTGGAAGGCAGCGTTCCTACTACTCTGTTAGATACCAGTCCTGTCTCTCAGACTGGTGACAGGCAGCGTTCCTACTACTCTGTTAGATACCAGTCCTGTCTCTCAGACTGGTGGAAGGCAGCGTTCCTACTACTCTGTTAGATACCAGTCCTGTCTCTCAGACTGGTGGAAGGCAGCGTTCCTACTACTCTGTTAGATACCAGTCCTGTCTCTCAGACTGGTGGAAGGCAGCGTTCCTACTACTCTGTTAGATACCAGATCTGTCTCTCAGACTGGTGGAAGGCAGCGTTCCTACTACTCTGTTAGATACCAGTCCTGTCTCTCAGACTGGTGGAAGGCAGCGTTCCTACGACTCTGTTAGATACCAGTCCTGTCTCTCAGACTGGTGGTAGGCAGCGTTCCTACTACTCTGTTAGATACCAGTCCTGTCTCTCAGACTGGTGGAAGGCAGCGTTCCTACTACTCTGTTAGATTCCAGTCCTGTCTCTCAGACTGGTGGAAGGCAGCGGTTCTACTAATCTGTTCGATACCAGTCCTGTCTCTCAGACTGGTGGAAGGCAGCGTTCCTACTACTCTGTTAGATACCAGTCCTGTCTCTCAGACTGGTGGAAGGCAGCGTTCCTACTACTCTGCTAGATACCAGTCCTGTCTCTCAGACTGGTGACAGGCAGCGTTCCTACTATTCTGTTGGATACCAGTCCTGTCTCTCAGACTGGTGGAAGGCAGCGTTCCTACTACTCTGTTAGATTCCAGTCCTGTCTCTCAGACTGGTGGAAGGCAGCGTTCCTACTACTCTGTTAGATACCAGTCCTGTCTCTCAGACTGGTGGTAGGCAGCGTTCCTACTAGTCTGTTAGACACCAGTCCTGTCTCTCAGACTGGTGGTAGGCAGCGTTCCTACTAGTCTGTTCGATACCTGTCCTGTCTCTCAGACTGGTGACAGGCAGCGTTCCTACTCTGTTAGATACCAGTCCTGTCTCTCAGACTGGTGGTTGGCAGCGTTCCTACTACTCTGTTAGATACCAGTCCTGTCTCTCAGACAGGTGGAAGGCAGCGTTCCTACTCCTCTGTTAGATTCCAGTCCTGTCTCTCAGACTGGTGGAAGGCAGCGTTCCTACTACTCTGTTAGATTCCAGTCCTGTCTCTCAGACTGGTGGAAGGCAGCGTTCCTACTCTGTTAGATACCAGTCCTGTCTCTTAGACTGGTGACAGGCAGCGTTCCTACTCTGTTAGATACCAGTCCTGTCTCTCAGACTGGTGGAAGACAGCGTTCCTAATACTCTGTTAGATACCAGTCCTGTCTCTCAGACTGGTGGAAGGCAGCGTTCCTACTCTGTTAGATACCAGTCCTGTCTCTCAGACTGGTGGAAGGCAGCGTTCATACTACTCTGTTAGATACCAGTCCTGTCTCTCAGACTGGTGGAAGGCAGCGTTCCTACTACTCTGTTAGATACCAGTCCTGTCTCTCAGACTGGTGGAAGGCAGCGTTCCTAAGACTCTGTTAGATACCAGTCCTGTCTCTCAAACTGGTGGTAGGCAGCGTTCCGACTACTCTGTTAGATACCAGTCCTGTCTCTCAGACTAGTGGAAGGCAGCGTTCCTACTACTCTGTTAGATTCCAGTCCTGTCTCTCAGACTGGTGGAAGGCAGCGGTTCTACTAATCTGTTAGATAACAGTCCTGTCTCTCAGACTGGTGGAAGGCAGCGTTCCTACTACTCTGTTAGATACCAGTCCTGTCTCTCAGACTGGTGGAAGGCAGCGTTCCTACTACTCTGCTAGATACCAGTCCTGTCTCTCAGACTGGTGAAAGGCAGCGTTCCTACTATTCTGTTAGATACCAGTCCTGTCTCTCAGACTGGTGGAAGGCAGCGTTCCTACTACTCTGTTAGATTCCAGTCCTGTCTCTCAGACTGGTGGAAGGCAGCGTTCCTACTACTCTGTTAGATACCAGTCCTGTCTCTCAGACTGGTGGTAGGCAGCGTTCCTACTAGTCTGTTAGATACCAGTCCTGTCTCTCAGACTGGTGGTAGGCAGCGTTCCTACTACTCTGTTAGATACCAGTCTTGTCACTCAGACTGGTGGAAGGCAGCGTTCCTACTACTCTGTTAGATACCAGTCCTGTCTCTCAGACTGGTGGAAGGCAGCGGTTCTACTAATTGTTCGATACCTGTCCTGTCTCTCAGACTGGTGACAGGCAGCGTTCCTACTCTGTTAGATACCAGTCCTGTCTCTCAGACTGGTGGTTGGCAGCGTTCCTACTACTCTGTTAGATACCAGTCCTGTCTCTCAGACAGGTGGAAGGCAGCGTTCCTTCTACTCTGTTAGATTCCAGTCCTGTCTCTCAGACTGGTGGAAGGCAGCGTTCCTACTACTCTGTTAGATTCCAGTCCTGTCTCTCAGACTGGTGGAAGGCAGCGTTCCTACTCTGTTAGATACCAGTCCTGTCTCTTAGACTGGTGACAGGCAGCGTTCCTACTCTGTTAGATACCAGTCCTGTCTCTCAGACTGGTGGAAGACAGCGTTCCTAATACTCTGTTAGATACCAGTCCTGTCTCTCAGACTGGTGGAAGGCAGCGTTCCTACTCTGTTAGATACCAGTCCTGTCTCTCAGACTGGTGGAAGGCAGCGTTCATACTACTCTGTTAGATACCAGTCCTGTCTCTCAGACTGGTGGAAGGCAGCGTTCCTACTATTCTGTTAGATACCAGTCCTGTCTCTCAGACTGGTGGAAGGCAGCGTTCCTTCTCTGTTAGATACCAGTCCTGTCTCTCAGACTGGTGACAGGCAGCGTTCCTACTATTCTGTTAGATACCAGTCCTGTCTCTCAGACTGGTGGAAGGCAGCGTTTCTACTACTCTGTTAGATTCCAGTCCTGTCTCTCAGACTGGTGGAAGGCAGCGTTCCTACTACTCTGTTAGATACCAGTCCTGTCTCTCAGACTGGTGGAAGGCAGCGTTCCTACTCTGTTAGATACCAGTCCTGCCTCTCAGACTGTTGGAAGGCAGCGTTCCTACTACTCTGTTAGATACCAGTCCTGTCTCTCAGACTGGTGGAAGGCAGCGTTCCTACTACTCTGTTAGATTCCAGTCCTGTCTCTCAGACTGGTGGAAGGCAGCGTTCCTACTACTCTGTTAGATACCAGTCCTGTCTCTCAGACTGGTGGTAGGCAGCGTTCCTACTAGTCTGTTAGATACCAGTCCTGTCTCTCAGACTGGTGATAGGCAGCGTTCCTACTACTCTGTTAAATACGAGTCCTGTCAATCAGACTGGTGGAAGGCAGCGTTCCTACTACTCTGTTAGATACCAGTCCTGTCTCTCAGACTGGTGGAAGGCAGCGGTTCTACTAATTGTTCGATACCTGTCCTGTCTCTCAGACTGGTGACAGGCAGCGTTCCTACTCTGTTAGATACCAGTCCTGTCTCTCAGACTGGTGGTTGGCAGCGTTCCTACTACTCTGTTAGATACCAGTCCTGTCTCTCAGACAGGTGGAAGGCAGCGTTCCTACTCCTCTGTTAGATTCCAGTCCTGTCTCTCAGACTGGTGGAAGGCAGCGTTCCTACTACTCTGTTAGATTCCAGTCCTGTCTCTCAGACTGGTGGAAGGCAGCGTTCTTACTCTGTTAGATACCAGTCCTGTCTCTTAGACTGGTGACAGGCAGCGTTCCTACTCTGTTAGATACCAGTCCTGTCTCTCAGTCTGGTGGAAGACAGCGTTCCTAATACTCTGTTAGATACCAGTCCTGTCTCTCAGACTGGTGGAAGGCAGCGTTCCTACTCTGTTAGATACCAGTCCTGTCTCTCAGTCTGGTGGAAGACAGCGTTCCTAATACTCTGTTAGATACCAGTCCTGTCTCTCAGACTGGTGGAAGGCAGCGTTCCTACTACTCTGTTAGATACCAGTCCTGTCTCTCAGACTGGTGGAAGGCAGCGTTCCTACTACTCTGTTAGATACCAGTCCTGTCTCTCAGACTGGTGGAAGGCAGCGTTCCTACTATTCTGTTAGATACCAGTCCTGTCTCTCAGACTGGTGGAAGGCAGCGTTCCTACTACTCTGTTAGATACCAGTCCTGTCTCTCAGACTGGTGGAAGGCAGCGTTCCTACTACTCTGTTAGATACCAGTCCTGTCTCTCAGACTGGTGGAAGGCAGCGTTCCTACTATTCTGTTAGATACCAGTCCTGTCTCTTAGACTGGTGGAAGGCAGCGGTCCTACTAATTGTTCGATACCTGTCCTGTCTCTCAGACTGGTGACAGGCAGCGTTCCTACTCTGTTAGATACCTGTCCTGTCTCTCAGACTGGTGGAAGGCAGCGTTCCTACTCTGTTAGATACCAGTCATGTCTCTCAGACTGGTGGTTGGCAGTGTTCCTACTACTCTGTTAGATACCAGTCCTGTCTCTCAGACAGGTGGAAGGCAGCGTTCCTACTACTCTGTTAGATACCAGTCCTGTCTCTTAGACTGGTGACAGGCAGCGTTCCTACTCTGTTAGATACCAGTCCTGTCTCTCAGTCTGGTGGAAGGCAGCGTTCCTAATACTCTGTTAGATACCAGTCCTGTCTCTCAGACTGGTGGAAGGCAGCGTTCCTACTCTGTTAGATACCAGTCCTGTCTCTCAGACTGGTGGAAGGCAGCGTTCCTACTACTCTGTTAGATACCAGTCCTGTCTCTCAGACTGGTGGAAGGCAGCGTTCCTACTATTCTGTTAGATACCAGTCCTGTCTCTCAGACTGGTGGAAGGCAGCGTTCCTTCTCTGTTAGATACCAGTCCTGTCTCTCAGACTGGTGACAGGCAGCGTTCCTACTATTCTGTTAGATACCAGTCCTGGCTCTCAGACTGGTGGAAGGCAGCGTTTCTACTACTCTGTTAGATTCCAGTCCTGTCTCTCAGACTGGTGGAAGGCAGCGTTCCTACTACTCTGTTAGATACCAGTCCTGTCTCTCAGACTGGTGGAAGGCAGCGTTCCTACTCTGTTAGATACCAGTCCTGCATCTCAGACTGGTGGAAGGCAGCGTTCCTACTACTCTGTTAGATAGCAGTCCTGTCTCTCAGACTGGTGGAAGGCAGCGTTCCTACTACTCTGTTAGATACCAGTCCTGTCTCTCAGACTGGTGGAAGGCAGCGTTCCTACTACTCTGTTAGATACCAGTCCTGTCTCTCAGACTGGTGGAAGGCAGCGTTCCTACTACTCTGTTAGATACCAGCCTGTCTCTCAGACTGGTGGTAGGCAGCGTTCCTGCTACTCTGTTAGATACCAGTCCTGTCTCTCAGACTGGTGGTAGGCAGCGTTCCTACTACTCTGTTAGATACCAGTCCTGTCTCTCAGACTGGTGATAGGCAGCGATCCTACTACTGTTAGATACCAGTCCTGTCTCTCAGACTGGTGGAAGGCAGCGTTCCTACTACTCTGTTAGATACCAGTCCTGTCTCTCAGACTGGTGGAAGGCAGCGTTCCTACTACTCTGTTAGATACCAGTCCTGTCTCTTAGACTGGTGGAAGGCAGCGGTCCTACTAATTGTTCGATACCTGTCCTGTCTCTCAGACTGGTGACAGGCAGCGTTCCTACTCTGTTAGATACCTGACCTGTCTCTCAGACTGGTGGAAGGCAGCGTTCCTACTCTGTTAGATACCAGTCATGTCTCTCAGACTGGTGGTTGGCAGTGTTCCTACTACTCTGTTAGATACCAGTCCTGTCTCTCAGACAGGTGGAAGGCAGCGTTCCTACTACTCTGTTAGATTCCAGTCCTGTCTCTCAGACTGGTGGAAGGCAGCGTTCCTACTCTGTTAGATACCAGTCCTGTCTCTCAGAATGGTGACAGGCAGCGTTCCTACTACTCTGTTAGATACCTGTCCTGTCTCTCAGACTGGTGGAAGGCAGCATTCCTACTACTCTGTTAGATACCATTTCTGTCTCTCAGACTGGTGGAAGGCAGCGTTCCTACTACTCTGTTAGATACCAGTCCTGTCTCTCAGACTGGTGGAAGGCAGCGTTCCTAAGACTCTGTTAGATACCAGTCCTGTCTCTCAGACTGGTGGAAGGCAGCGTTCCTACTACTCTGTTAGATACCAGTCCTGTCTCTCAGACTGGTGGAAGGCAGCGTTCCGACTACTCTGTTAGATACCAGTCCTGTCTCTCAGACAGGTGGAAGGCAGCGTTCCTACTCTGTTAGATACCAGTCCTGTCTCTCAGACTGGTGACAGGCTGCGTTCCTACTATTCTGTTAGATACCAGTCCTGTCTCTCAGACTGGTGGAAGGCAGCGTTCCTACTACTCTGTTAGATACCAGTCCTGTCTCTCAGACTGGTGGAAGGCAGCGTTCCTACTACTCTGTTAGATACCAGTCCTGTCTCTCAGACTGGTGACAGGCAGCGTTCCTACTATTCTGTTAGATACCAGTCCTGTCTCTCAGACTGGTGGAAGGCAGCGTTCCTACTACTCTGTTAGATTCCAGTCCTGTCTCTCAGACTGGTGGAAGGCAGCGTTCCTACTACTCTGTTAGATACCAGTCCTGTCTCTCAGACTGGTGGTAGGCAGCGTTCCTACTACTCTGTTAGATACCAGTCCTGTCTCTCAGACTGGTGACAGGCAGCGTTCCTACTATTCTGTTAGATACCAGTCCTGTCTCTCAGACTGGTGGAAGGCAGCGTTCCTACTACTCTGTTAGATACCAGTCCTGTCTCTCAGACTGGTGGAAGGCAGCCTTCCTACTACTCTGTTAGATACCAGTCCTGTCTCTCAGACTGGTGGAAGGCAGCGTTCCTACTACTCTGTTAGATTCCAGTCCTGTCTCTCAGACTGGTGGAAGGCAGCGTTCCTACTACTCTGTTAGATACCAGTCCTGTCTCTCAGACTGGTGGTAGGCAGCGTTCCTACTACTCTGTTAGATACCAGTCCTGTCTCTCAGACTGGTGACAGGCAGCGTTCCTACTATTCTGTTAGATACCAGTCCTGTCTCTCAGACTGGTGGAAGGCAGCGTTCCTACTACTCTGTTAGATACCAGTCCTGTCTCTCAGACTGGTGGAAGGCAGCCTTCCTACTACTCTGTTAGATACCTGTCCTGTCTCTCAGACTGGTGGAAGGCAGCGTTCCTACTACTCTGTTAGATACCAGATCTGTCTCTCAGACTGGTGGAAGGCAGCGTTCCTACTACTCTGTTAGATACCAGTCCTGTCTCTCAGACTGGTGGAAGGCAGCGTTCCTACTACTCTGTTAGATACCAGTCCTGTCTCTCAGACTGGTGGAAGGCAGCGTTCCTAAGACTCTGTTAGATACCAGTCCTGTCTCTCAAACTGGTGGTAGGCAGCGTTCCGACTACTCTGTTAGATACCAGTCCTGTCTCTCAGACTGGTGGAAGGCAGCGTTCCTACTACTCTGTTAGATTCCAGTCCTGTCTCTCAGACTGGTGGAAGGCAGCGGTTCTACTAATCTGTTCGATACCAGTCCTGTCTCTCAGACTGGTGGAAGGCAGCGTTCCTACTACTCTGTTAGATACCAGTCCTGTCTCTCAGACTGGTGGAAGGCAGCGTTCCTACTACTCTGCTAGATACCAGTCCTGTCTCTCAGACTGGTGACAGGCAGCGTTCCTACTATTCTGTTAGATACCAGTCCTGTCTCTCAGACTGGTGGAAGGCAGCGTTCCTACTACTCTGTTAGATTCCAGTCCTGTCTCTCAGACTGGTGGAAGGCAGCGTTCCTACTACTCTGTTAGATACCAGTCCTGTCTCTCAGACTGGTGGTAGGCAGCGTTCCTACTAGTCTGTTAGATACCAGTCCTGTCTCTCAGACTGGTGATAGGCAGCGTTCCTACTACTCTGTTAAATACCAGTCCTGTCAATCAGACTGGTGGAAGGCAGCGTTCCTACTCTGTTAGATACCAGTCCTGTCTCTCAGACTGGTGGAAGGCAGCGTTCCTACTACTCTGTTAGATACCAGTCCTGTCTCTCAGACTGGTGGAAGGCAGCGTTCCTACTATTCTGTTAGATACCAGTCCTGTCTCTCAGACTGGTGGAAGGCAGCGTTCCTACTACTCTGTTAGATACCAGTCCTGTCTCTCAGACTGGTGGAAGGCAGCGTTCCTACTACTCTGTTAGATACCAGTCCTGTCTCTTAGACTGGTGGAAGGCAGCGGTCCTACTAATTGTTCGATACCTGTCCTGTCTCTCAGACTGGTGACAGGCAGCGTTCCTACTCTGTTAGATACCTGTCCTGTCTCTCAGACTGGTGGAAGGCAGCGTTCCTACTCTGTTAGATACCAGTCATGTCTCTCAGACTGGTGGTTGGCAGTGTTCCTACTACTCTGTTAGATACCAGTCCTGTCTCTCAGACAGGTGGAAGGCAGCGTTCCTACTACTCTGTTAGATACCAGTCCTGTCTCTTAGACTGGTGGAAGGCAGCGGTCCTACTAATTGTTCGATACCTGTCCTGTCTCTCAGACTGGTGACAGGCAGCGTTCCTACTCTGTTAGATACCTGTCCTGTCTCTCAGACTGGTGGAAGGCAGCGTTCCTACTCTGTTAGATACCAGTCATGTCTCTCAGACTGGTGGTTGGCAGTGTTCCTACTACTCTGTTAGATACCAGTCCTGTCTCTCAGACAGGTGGAAGGCAGCGTTCCTACTACTCTGTTAGATTCCAGTCCTGTCTCTCAGACTGGTGGAAGGCAGCGTTCCTACTCTGTTAGATACCAGTCCTGTCTCTCAGAATGGTGACAGGCAGCGTTCCTACTACTCTGTTAGATACCTGTCCTGTCTCTCAGACTGGTGGAAGGCAGCATTCCTACTACTCTGTTAGATACCATTTCTGTCTCTCAGACTGGTGGAAGGCAGTGTTCCTACTACTCTGTTAGATACCAGTCCTGTCTCTCAGACTGGTGGAAGGCAGCGTTCCTAAGACTCTGTTAGATACCAGTCCTGTCTCTCAGACTGGTGGAAGGCAGCGTTCCTACTACTCTGTTAGATACCAGTCCTGTCTCTCAGACTGGTGGAAGGCAGCGTTCCGACTACTCTGTTAGATACCAGTCCTGTCTCTCAGACTGGTGGAAGGCAGCGTTCCTACTCTGTTAGATACCAGTCCTGTCTCTCAGACTGGTGACAGGCTGCGTTCCTACTATTCTGTTAGATACCAGTCCTGTCTCTCAGACTGGTGGAAGGCAGCGTTCCTACTACTCTGTTAGATACCAGTCCTGTCTCTCAGACTGGTGGAAGGCAGCGTTCCTACTACTCTGTTAGATACCAGTTCTGTCTCTCAGACTGGTGACAGGCAGTGTTCCTACTATTCTGTTAGATACCAGTCCTGTCTCTCAGACTGGTGGAAGGCAGCGTTCCTACTACTCTGTTAGATTCCAGTCCTGTCTCTCAGACTGGTGGAAGGCAGCGTTCCTACTACTCTGTTAGATACCAGTCCTGTCTCTCAGACTGGTGGAAGGCAGCGTTCCTACTACTCTGTTAGATTCCAGTCCTGTCTCTCAGACTGGTGGAAGGCAGCGTTCCTACTACTCTGTTAGATACCAGTCCTGTCTCTTAGACTGGTGGAAGGCAGCGGTCCTACTAATTGTTCGATACCTGTCCTGTCTCTCAGACTGGTGACAGGCAGCGTTCCTACTCTGTTAGATACCTGTCCTGTCTCTCAGACTGGTGGAAGGCAGCGTTCCTACTCTGTTAGATACCAGTCATGTCTCTCAGACTGGTGGTTGGCAGTGTTCCTACTACTCTGTTAGATACCAGTCCTGTCTCTCAGACAGGTGGAAGGCAGCGTTCCTACTACTCTGTTAGATACCAGTCCTGTCTCTTAGACTGGTGGAAGGCAGCGGTCCTACTAATTGTTCGATACCTGTCCTGTCTCTCAGACTGGTGACAGGCAGCGTTCCTACTCTGTTAGATACCTGTCCTGTCTCTCAGACTGGTGGAAGGCAGCGTTCCTACTCTGTTAGATACCAGTCATGTCTCTCAGACTGGTGGTTGGCAGTGTTCCTACTACTCTGTTAGATACCAGTCCTGTCTCTCAGACAGGTGGAAGGCAGCGTTCCTACTACTCTGTTAGATTCCAGTCCTGTCTCTCAGACTGGTGGAAGGCAGCGTTCCTACTCTGTTAGATACCAGTCCTGTCTCTCAGACTGGTGGTAGGCAGCGTTCCTACTACTCTGTTAGATACCAGTCCTGTCTCTCAGACTGGTGACAGGCAGCGTTCCTACTATTCTGTTAGATACCAGTCCTGTCTCTCAGACTGGTGGAAGGCAGCGTTCCTACTACTCTGTTAGATACCAGTCCTGTCTCTCAGACTGGTGGAAGGCAGCCTTCCTACTACTCTGTTAGATACCTGTCCTGTCTCTCAGACTGGTGGAAGGCAGCGTTCCTACTACTCTGTTAGATTCCAGTCCTGTCTCTCAGACTGGTGGAAGGCAGCGTTCCTACTACTCTGTTAGATACCAGTCCTGTCTCTCAGACTGGTGGTAGGCAGCGTTCCTACTACTCTGTTAGATACCAGTCCTGTCTCTCAGACTGGTGACAGGCAGCGTTCCTACTATTCTGTTAGATACCAGTCCTGTCTCTCAGACTGGTGGAAGGCAGCGTTCCTACTACTCTGTTAGATACCAGTCCTGTCTCTCAGACTGGTGGAAGGCAGCCTTCCTACTACTCTGTTAGATACCTGTCCTGTCTCTCAGACTGGTGGAAGGCAGCGTTCCTACTACTCTGTTAGATACCAGTCCTGTCTCTCAGACAGGTGGAAGGCAGCGTTCCTACTACTCTGTTAGATTCCAGTCCTGTCTCTCAGACTGGTGGAAGGCAGCGTTCCTACTCTGTTAGATACCAGTCCTGTCTCTCAGAATGGTGACAGGCAGCGTTCCTACTACTCTGTTAGATACCTGTCCTGTCTCTCAGACTGGTGGAAGGCAGCATTCCTACTACTCTGTTAGATACCATTTCTGTCTCTCAGACTGGTGGAAGGCAGTGTTCCTACTACTCTGTTAGATACCAGTCCTGTCTCTCAGACTGGTGGAAGGCAGCGTTCCTAAGACTCTGTTAGATACCAGTCCTGTCTCTCAGACTGGTGGAAGGCAGCGTTCCTACTACTCTGTTAGATACCAGTCCTGTCTCTCAAACTGGTGGAAGGCAGCGTTCCGACTACTCTGTTAGATACCAGTCCTGTCTCTCAGACTGGTGGAAGGCAGCGTTCCTACTCTGTTAGATACCAGTCCTGTCTCTCAGACTGGTGACAGGCTGCGTTCCTACTATTCTGTTAGATACCAGTCCTGTCTCTCAGACTGGTGGAAGGCAGCGTTCCTACTACTCTGTTAGATACCAGTCCTGTCTCTCAGACTGGTGGAAGGCAGCGTTCCTACTACTCTGTTAGATACCAGTTCTGTCTCTCAGACTGGTGACAGGCAGTGTTCCTACTATTCTGTTAGATACCAGTCCTGTCTCTCAGACTGGTGGAAGGCAGCGTTCCTACTACTCTGTTAGATTCCAGTCCTGTCTCTCAGACTGGTGGAAGGCAGCGTTCCTACTACTCTGTTAGATACCAGTCCTGTCTCTCAGACTGGTGGAAGGCAGCGTTCCTACTACTCTGTTAGATTCCAGTCCTGTCTCTCAGACTGGTGGAAGGCAGCGTTCCTACTACTCTGTTAGATACCAGTCCTGTCTCTTAGACTGGTGGAAGGCAGCGGTCCTACTAATTGTTCGATACCTGTCCTGTCTCTCAGACTGGTGACAGGCAGCGTTCCTACTCTGTTAGATACCTGTCCTGTCTCTCAGACTGGTGGAAGGCAGCGTTCCTACTCTGTTAGATACCAGTCATGTCTCTCAGACTGGTGGTTGGCAGTGTTCCTACTACTCTGTTAGATACCAGTCCTGTCTCTCAGACAGGTGGAAGGCAGCGTTCCTACTACTCTGTTAGATACCAGTCCTGTCTCTTAGACTGGTGGAAGGCAGCGGTCCTACTAATTGTTCGATACCTGTCCTGTCTCTCAGACTGGTGACAGGCAGCGTTCCTACTCTGTTAGATACCTGTCCTGTCTCTCAGACTGGTGGAAGGCAGCGTTCCTACTCTGTTAGATACCAGTCATGTCTCTCAGACTGGTGGTTGGCAGTGTTCCTACTACTCTGTTAGATACCAGTCCTGTCTCTCAGACAAGTGGAAGGCAGCGTTCCTACTACTCTGTTAGATTCCAGTCCTGTCTCTCAGACTGGTGGAAGGCAGCGTTCCTACTCTGTTAGATACCAGTCCTGTCTCTCAGACTGGTGGTAGGCAGCGTTCCTACTACTCTGTTAGATACCAGTCCTGTCTCTCAGACTGGTGACAGGCAGCGTTCCTACTATTCTGTTAGATACCAGTCCTGTCTCTCAGACTGGTGGAAGGCAGCGTTTCTACTACTCTGTTAGATACCAGTCCTGTCTCTCAGACTGGTGGAAGGCAGCCTTCCTACTACTCTGTTAGATACCTGTCCTGTCTCTCAGACTGGTGGAAGGCAGCGTTCCTACTACTCTGTTAGATTCCAGTCCTGTCTCTCAGACTGGTGGAAGGCAGCGTTCCTACTACTCTGTTAGATACCAGTCCTGTCTCTCAGACTGGTGGTAGGCAGCGTTCCTACTACTCTGTTAGATACCAGTCCTGTCTCTCAGACTGGTGACAGGCAGCGTTCCTACTATTCTGTTAGATACCAGTCCTGTCTCTCAGACTGGTGGAAGGCAGCGTTCCTACTACTCTGTTAGATACCAGTCCTGTCTCTCAGACTGGTGGAAGGCAGCCTTCCTACTACTCTGTTAGATACCTGTCCTGTCTCTCAGACTGGTGGAAGGCAGCGTTCCTACTACTCTGTTAGATACCAGTTCTGTCTCTCAGACTGGTGGAAGGCAGCGTTCCTACTACTCTGTTAGATACCAGTCCTGTCTCTCAGACTGGTGGAAGGCAGCGTTCCTACTACTCTGTTAGATACCAGTCCTGTCTCTCAGACTGGTGGAAGGCAGCGTTCCTAAGACTCTGTTAGATACCAGTCCTGTCTCTCAAACTGGTGGTAGGCAGCGTTCCGACTACTCTGTTAGATACCAGTTCTGTCTCTCAGACTGGTGGAAGGCAGCGTTCCTACTACTCTGTTAGATTCCAGTCCTGTCTCTCAGACTGGTGGAAGGCAGCGGTTCTACTAATCTGTTCGATACCAGTCCTGTCTCTCAGACTGGTGGAAGGCAGCGTTCCTACTACTCTGTTAGATACCAGTCCTGTCTCTCAGACTGGTGGAAGGCTGCGTTCCTACTACTCTGCTAGATACCAGTCCTGTCTCTCAGACTGGTGACAGGCAGCGTTCCTACTATTCTGTTAGATACCAGTCCTGTCTCTCAGACTGGTGGAAGGCAGCGTTCCTACTACTCTGTTAGATTCCAGTCCTGTCTCTCAGACTGGTGGAAGGCAGCGTTCCTACTACTCTGTTAGATACCAGTCCTGTCTCTCAGACTGGTGGTAGGCAGCGTTCCTACTAGTCTGTTAGATACCAGTCCTGTCTCTCAGACTGGTGATAGGCAGCGTTCCTACTACTCTGTTAAATACCAGTCCTGTCAATCAGACTGGTGGAAGGCAGCGTTCCTACTCTGTTAGATACCAGTCCTGTCTCTCAGACTGGTGGAAGGCAGCGTTCCTACTACTCTGTTAGATACCAGTCCTGTCTCTCAGACTGGTGGAAGGCAGCGTTCCTACTATTCTGTTAGATACCAGTCCTGTCTCTCAGACTGGTGGAAGGCAGCGTTCCTACTACTCTGTTAGATACCAGTCCTGTCTCTCAGACTGGTGGAAGGCAGCGTTCCTACTACTCTGTTAGATACCAGTCCTGTCTCTTAGACTGGTGGAAGGCAGCGGTCCTACTAATTGTTCGATACCTGTCCTGTCTCTCAGACTGGTGACAGGCAGCGTTCCTACTCTGTTAGATACCTGTCCTGTCTCTCAGACTGGTGGAAGGCAGCGTTCCTACTCTGTTAGATACCAGTCATGTCTCTCAGACTGGTGGTTGGCAGTGTTCCTACTACTCTGTTAGATACCAGTCCTGTCTCTCAGACAGGTGGAAGGCAGCGTTCCTACTACTCTGTTAGATACCAGTCCTGTCTCTTAGACTGGTGACAGGCAGCGTTCCTACTCTGTTAGATACCAGTCCTGTCTCTCAGTCTGGTGGAAGACAGCGTTCCTAATACTCTGTTAGATACCAGTCCTGTCTCTCAGACTGGTGGAAGGCAGCGTTCCTACTCTGTTAGATACCAGTCCTGTCTCTCAGACTGGTGGAAGGCAGCGTTCCTACTACTCTGTTAGATACCAGTCCTGTCTCTCAGACTGGTGGAAGGCAGCGTTCCTACTATTCTGTTAGATACCAGTCCTGTCTCTCAGACTGGTGGAAGGCAGCGTTCCTTCTCTGTTAGATACCAGTCCTGTCTCTCAGACTGGTGACAGGCAGAGTTCCTACTATTCTGTTAGATACCAGTCCTGGCTCTCAGACTGGTGGAAGGCAGCGTTTCTACTACTCTGTTAGATTCCAGTCCTGTCTCTCAGACTGGTGGAAGGCAGCGTTCCTACTACTCTATTAGATACCAGTCCTGTATCTCAGACTGGTGGAAGGCAGCATTCCTACTCTGTTAGATACCAGTCCTGCATCTCAGACTGGTGGAAGGCAGCGTTCCTACTACTCTATTAGATAGCAGTCCTGTCTCTCAGACTGGTGGAAGGCAGCGTTCCTACTACTCTGTTAGATACCAGTCCTGTCTCTCAGACTGGTGGAAGGCAGCGTTCCTACTACTCTGTTAGATACCAGTCCTGTCTCTCAGACTGGTGGAAGGCAGCGTTCCTACTACTCTGTTAGATACCAGCCTGTCTCTCAGACTGGTGGTAGGCAGCGTTCCTGCTACTCTGTTAGATACCAGTCCTGTCTCTCAGACTGGTGGTAGGCAGCGTTCCTACTACTCTGTTAGATACCAGTCCTGTCTCTCAGACTGGTGATAGGCAGCGATCCTACTACTGTTAGATACCAGTCCTGTCTCTCAGACTGGTGGAAGGCAGCGTTCCTACTACTCTGTTAGATACCAGTCCTGTCTCTCAGACTGGTGGAAGGCAGCGTTCCTACTACTCTGTTAGATACCAGTCCTGTCTCTTAGACTGGTGGAAGGCAGCGGTCCTACTAATTGTTCGATACCTGTCCTGTCTCTCAGACTGGTGACAGGCAGCGTTCCTACTCTGTTAGATACCTGTCCTGTCTCTCAGACTGGTGGAAGGCAGCGTTCCTACTCTGTTAGATACCAGTCATGTCTCTCAGACTGGTGGTTGGCAGTGTTCCTACTACTCTGTTAGATACCAGTCCTGTCTCTCAGACAGGTGGAAGGCAGCGTTCCTACTACTCTGTTAGATTCCAGTCCTGTCTCTCAGACTGGTGGAAGGCAGCATTCCTACTCTGTTAGATACCAGTCCTGTCTCTCAGAATGGTGACAGGCAGCGTTCCTACTACTCTGTTAGATACCTGTCCTGTCTCTCAGACTGGTGGAAGGCAGCGTTCCTACTACTCTGTTAGATACCAGTCCTGTCTCTTAGACTGGTGGAAGGCAGCGGTCCTACTAATTGTTCGATACCTGTCCTGTCTCTCAGACTGGTGACAGGCAGCGTTCCTACTCTGTTAGATACCTGTCCTGTCTCTCAGACTGGTGGAAGGCAGCGTTCCTACTCTGTTAGATACCAGTCATGTCTCTCAGACTGGTGGTTGGCAGTGTTCCTACTACTCTGTTAGATACCAGTCCTGTCTCTCAGACAGGTGGAAGGCAGCGTTCCTACTACTCTGTTAGATACCAGTCCTGTCTCTTAGACTGGTGGAAGGCAGCGGTCCTACTAATTGTTCGATACCTGTCCTGTCTCTCAGACTGGTGACAGGCAGCGTTCCTACTCTGTTAGATACCTGTCCTGTCTCTCAGACTGGTGGAAGGCAGCGTTCCTACTCTGTTAGATACCAGTCATGTCTCTCAGACTGGTGGTTGGCAGTGTTCCTACTACTCTGTTAGATACCAGTCCTGTCTCTCAGACAAGTGGAAGGCAGCGTTCCTACTACTCTGTTAGATTCCAGTCCTGTCTCTCAGACTGGTGGAAGGCAGCGTTCCTACTCTGTTAGATACCAGTCCTGTCTCTCAGACTGGTGGTAGGCAGCGTTCCTACTACTCTGTTAGATACCAGTCCTGTCTCTCAGACTGGTGACAGGCAGCGTTCCTACTATTCTGTTAGATACCAGTCCTGTCTCTCAGACTGGTGGAAGGCAGCGTTTCTACTACTCTGTTAGATACCAGTCCTGTCTCTCAGACTGGTGGAAGGCAGCCTTCCTACTACTCTGTTAGATACCTGTCCTGTCTCTCAGACTGGTGGAAGGCAGCGTTCCTACTACTCTGTTAGATTCCAGTCCTGTCTCTCAGACTGGTGGAAGGCAGCGTTCCTACTACTCTGTTAGATACCAGTCCTGTCTCTCAGACTGGTGGTAGGCAGCGTTCCTACTACTCTGTTAGATACCAGTCCTGTCTCTCAGACTGGTGACAGGCAGCGTTCCTACTATTCTGTTAGATACCAGTCCTGTCTCTCAGACTGGTGGAAGGCAGCGTTCCTACTACTCTGTTAGATACCAGTCCTGTCTCTCAGACTGGTGGAAGGCAGCCTTCCTACTACTCTGTTAGATACCTGTCCTGTCTCTCAGACTGGTGGAAGGCAGCGTTCCTACTACTCTGTTAGATACCAGTTCTGTCTCTCAGACTGGTGGAAGGCAGCGTTCCTACTACTCTGTTAGATACCAGTCCTGTCTCTCAGACTGGTGGAAGGCAGCGTTCCTACTACTCTGTTAGATACCAGTCCTGTCTCTCAGACTGGTGGAAGGCAGCGTTCCTAAGACTCTGTTAGATACCAGTCCTGTCTCTCAAACTGGTGGTAGGCAGCGTTCCGACTACTCTGTTAGATACCAGTTCTGTCTCTCAGACTGGTGGAAGGCAGCGTTCCTACTACTCTGTTAGATTCCAGTCCTGTCTCTCAGACTGGTGGAAGGCAGCGGTTCTACTAATCTGTTCGATACCAGTCCTGTCTCTCAGACTGGTGGAAGGCAGCGTTCCTACTACTCTGTTAGATACCAGTCCTGTCTCTCAGACTGGTGGAAGGCTGCGTTCCTACTACTCTGCTAGATACCAGTCCTGTCTCTCAGACTGGTGACAGGCAGCGTTCCTACTATTCTGTTAGATACCAGTCCTGTCTCTCAGACTGGTGGAAGGCAGCGTTCCTACTACTCTGTTAGATTCCAGTCCTGTCTCTCAGACTGGTGGAAGGCAGCGTTCCTACTACTCTGTTAGATACCAGTCCTGTCTCTCAGACTGGTGGTAGGCAGCGTTCCTACTAGTCTGTTAGATACCAGTCCTGTCTCTCAGACTGGTGATAGGCAGCGTTCCTACTACTCTGTTAAATACCAGTCCTGTCAATCAGACTGGTGGAAGGCAGCGTTCCTACTCTGTTAGATACCAGTCCTGTCTCTCAGACTGGTGGAAGGCAGCGTTCCTACTACTCTGTTAGATACCAGTCCTGTCTCTCAGACTGGTGGAAGGCAGCGTTCCTACTATTCTGTTAGATACCAGTCCTGTCTCTCAGACTGGTGGAAGGCAGCGTTCCTACTACTCTGTTAGATACCAGTCCTGTCTCTCAGACTGGTGGAAGGCAGCGTTCCTACTACTCTGTTAGATACCAGTCCTGTCTCTTAGACTGGTGGAAGGCAGCGGTCCTACTAATTGTTCGATACCTGTCCTGTCTCTCAGACTGGTGACAGGCAGCGTTCCTACTCTGTTAGATACCTGTCCTGTCTCTCAGACTGGTGGAAGGCAGCGTTCCTACTCTGTTAGATACCAGTCATGTCTCTCAGACTGGTGGTTGGCAGTGTTCCTACTACTCTGTTAGATACCAGTCCTGTCTCTCAGACAGGTGGAAGGCAGCGTTCCTACTACTCTGTTAGATACCAGTCCTGTCTCTTAGACTGGTGACAGGCAGCGTTCCTACTCTGTTAGATACCAGTCCTGTCTCTCAGTCTGGTGGAAGACAGCGTTCCTAATACTCTGTTAGATACCAGTCCTGTCTCTCAGACTGGTGGAAGGCAGCGTTCCTACTCTGTTAGATACCAGTCCTGTCTCTCAGACTGGTGGAAGGCAGCGTTCCTACTACTCTGTTAGATACCAGTCCTGTCTCTCAGACTGGTGGAAGGCAGCGTTCCTACTATTCTGTTAGATACCAGTCCTGTCTCTCAGACTGGTGGAAGGCAGCGTTCCTTCTCTGTTAGATACCAGTCCTGTCTCTCAGACTGGTGACAGGCAGAGTTCCTACTATTCTGTTAGATACCAGTCCTGGCTCTCAGACTGGTGGAAGGCAGCGTTTCTACTACTCTGTTAGATTCCAGTCCTGTCTCTCAGACTGGTGGAAGGCAGCGTTCCTACTACTCTATTAGATACCAGTCCTGTATCTCAGACTGGTGGAAGGCAGCATTCCTACTCTGTTAGATACCAGTCCTGCATCTCAGACTGGTGGAAGGCAGCGTTCCTACTACTCTATTAGATAGCAGTCCTGTCTCTCAGACTGGTGGAAGGCAGCGTTCCTACTACTCTGTTAGATACCAGTCCTGTCTCTCAGACTGGTGGAAGGCAGCGTTCCTACTACTCTGTTAGATACCAGTCCTGTCTCTCAGACTGGTGGAAGGCAGCGTTCCTACTACTCTGTTAGATACCAGCCTGTCTCTCAGACTGGTGGTAGGCAGCGTTCCTGCTACTCTGTTAGATACCAGTCCTGTCTCTCAGACTGGTGGTAGGCAGCGTTCCTACTACTCTGTTAGATACCAGTCCTGTCTCTCAGACTGGTGATAGGCAGCGATCCTACTACTGTTAGATACCAGTCCTGTCTCTCAGACTGGTGGAAGGCAGCGTTCCTACTACTCTGTTAGATACCAGTCCTGTCTCTCAGACTGGTGGAAGGCAGCGTTCCTACTACTCTGTTAGATACCAGTCCTGTCTCTTAGACTGGTGGAAGGCAGCGGTCCTACTAATTGTTCGATACCTGTCCTGTCTCTCAGACTGGTGACAGGCAGCGTTCCTACTCTGTTAGATACCTGTCCTGTCTCTCAGACTGGTGGAAGGCAGCGTTCCTACTCTGTTAGATACCAGTCATGTCTCTCAGACTGGTGGTTGGCAGTGTTCCTACTACTCTGTTAGATACCAGTCCTGTCTCTCAGACAGGTGGAAGGCAGCGTTCCTACTACTCTGTTAGATTCCAGTCCTGTCTCTCAGACTGGTGGAAGGCAGCATTCCTACTCTGTTAGATACCAGTCCTGTCTCTCAGAATGGTGACAGGCAGCGTTCCTACTACTCTGTTAGATACCTGTCCTGTCTCTCAGACTGGTGGAAGGCAGCATTCCTACTACTCTGTTAGATACCATTTCTGTCTCTCAGACTGGTGGAAGGCAGTGTTCCTACTACTCTGTTAGATACCAGTCCTGTCTCTCAGACTGGTGGAAGGCAGCGTTCCTAAGACTCTGTTAGATACCAGTCCTGTCTCTCAGACTGGTGGAAGGCAGCGTTCCTACTACTCTGTTAGATACCAGTCCTGTCTCTCAAACTGGTGGAAGGCAGCGTTCCGACTACTCTGTTAGATACCAGTCCTGTCTCTCAGACTGGTGGAAGGCAGCGTTCCTACTCTGTTAGATACCAGTCCTGTCTCTCAGACTGGTGACAGGCTGCGTTCCTACTATTCTGTTAGATACCAGTCCTGTCTCTCAGACTGGTGGAAGGCAGCGTTCCTACTACTCTGTTAGATACCAGTCCTGTCTCTCAGACTGGTGGAAGGCAGCGTTCCTACTACTCTGTTAGATACCAGTTCTGTCTCTCAGACTGGTGACAGGCAGTGTTCCTACTATTCTGTTAGATACCAGTCCTGTCTCTCAGACTGGTGGAAGGCAGCGTTCCTACTACTCTGTTAGATTCCAGTCCTGTCTCTCAGACTGGTGGAAGGCAGCGTTCCTACTACTCTGTTAGATACCAGTCCTGTCTCTCAGACTGGTGGTAGGCAGCGTTCCTACTACTCTGTTAGATACCAGTCCTGTCTCTCAGACTGGTGACAGGCAGCGTTCCTACTATTCTGTTAGATACCAGTCCTGTCTCTCAGACTGGTGGAAGGCAGCGTTCCTACTACTCTGTTAGATACCAGTCCTGTCTCTCAGACTGGTGGAAGGCAGCCTTCCTACTACTCTGTTAGATACCTGTCCTGTCTCTCAGACTGGTGGAAGGCAGCGTTCCTACTACTCTGTTAGATTCCAGTCCTGTCTCTCAGACTGGTGGAAGGCAGCGTTCCTACTACTCTGTTAGATACCAGTCCTGTCTCTCAGACTGGTGGTAGGCAGCGTTCCTACTACTCTGTTAGATACCAGTCCTGTCTCTCAGACTGGTGACAGGCAGCGTTCCTACTATTCTGTTAGATACCAGTCCTGTCTCTCAGACTGGTGGAAGGCAGCGTTCCTACTACTCTGTTAGATACCAGTCCTGTCTCTCAGACTGGTGGAAGGCAGCCTTCCTACTACTCTGTTAGATACCAGTCCTGTCTCTCAGACTGGTGGAAGGCAGCGTTCCTACTACTCTGTTAGATACCAGTTCTGTCTCTCAGACTGGTGGAAGGCAGCGTTCCTACTACTCTGTTAGATACCAGTCCTGTCTCTCAGACTGGTGGAAGGCAGCGTTCCTACTACTCTGTTAGATACCAGTCCTGTCTCTCAGACTGGTGGAAGGCAGCGTTCCTAAGACTCTGTTAGATACCAGTCCTGTCTCTCAAACTGGTGGTAGGCAGCGTTCCGACTACTCTGTTAGATACCAGTTCTGTCTCTCAGACTGGTGGAAGGCAGCGTTCCTACTACTCTGTTAGATTCCAGTCCTGTCTCTCAGACAGGTGGAAGGCAGCGGTTCTACTAATCTGTTCGATACCAGTCCTGTCTCTCAGACTGGTGGAAGGCAGCGTTCCTACTACTCTGTTAGATACCAGTCCTGTCTCTCAGACTGGTGGAAGGCTGCGTTCCTACTACTCTGCTAGATACCAGTCCTGTCTCTCAGACTGGTGACAGGCAGCGTTCCTACTATTCTGTTAGATACCAGTCCTGTTTCTCAGACTGGTGGAAGGCAGCGTTCCTACTACTCTGTTAGATTCCAGTCCTGTCTCTCAGACTGGTGGAAGGCAGCGTTCCTACTACTCTGTTAGATACCAGTCCTGTCTCTCAGACTGGTGGTAGGCAGCGTTCCTACTAGTCTGTTAGATACCAGTCCTGTCTCTCAGACTGGTGATAGGCAGCGTTCCTACTACTCTGTTAAATACCAGTCCTGTCAATCAGACTGGTGGAAGGCAGCGTTCCTACTACTCTGTTAGATACCAGTCCTGTCTCTCAGACTGGTGGAAGGCAGCGGTTCTACTAATTGTTCGATACCTGTCCTGTCTCTCAGACTGGTGACAGGCAGCGTTCCTACTCTGTTAGATACCAGTCCTGTCTCTTAGACTGGTGGTTGGCAGCGTTCCTACTTCTCTGTTAGATACCAGTCCTGTCTCTCAGACAGGTGGAAGGCAGCGTTCCTACTCCTCTGTTAGATTCCAGTCCTGTCTCTCAGACTGGTGGAAGGCAGCGTTCCTACTACTCTGTTAGATTCCTGTCCTGTCTCTCAGACTGGTGGGAGGCAGCGTTCCTACTCTGTTAGATACCATTCCTGTCTCTTAGACTGGTGACAGGCAGCGTTCCTACTCTGTTAGATACCAGTCCTGTCTCTCAGTCTGGTGGAAGACAGCGTCCCTAATACTCTGTTAGATACTAGTCCTGTCTCTCAGACTGGTGGAAGGCAGCGTTCCTACTCTGTTAGATACCAGTCCTGTCTCTCAGACTGGTGGAAGGCAGCGTTCCTACTATTCTGTTAGATACCAGTCCTGTCTCTCAGACTGGTGGAAGGCAGCATTCCTACTATTCTGTTAGATACCAGTCCTGTCTCTCAGACTGGTGGAAGGCAGCGTTCCTTCTCTGTTAGATACCAGTCCTGTCTCTCAGACTGGTGACAGGCAGAGTTCCTACTATTCTGTTAGATACCAGTCCTGGCTCTCAGACTGGTGGAAGGCAGCGTTTCTACTACTCTGTTAGATTCCAGTCCTGTCTCTCAGACTGGTGGAAGGCAGCGTTCCTACTACTCTATTAGATACCAGTCCTGTATCTCAGACTGGTGGAAGGCAGCATTCCTACTCTGTTAGATACCAGTCCTGCATCTCAGACTGGTGGAAGGCAGCGTTCCTACTACTCTATTAGATAGCAGTCCTGTCTCTCAGACTGGTGGAAGGCAGCGTTCCTACTACTCTGTTAGATACCAGTCCTGTCTCTCAGACTGGTGGAAGGCAGCGTTCCTACTACTCTGTTAGATACCAGTCCTGTCTCTCAGACTGGTGGAAGGCAGCGTTCCTACTACTCTGTTAGATACCAGCCTGTCTCTCAGACTGGTGGTAGGCAGCGTTCCTGCTACTCTGTTAGATACCAGTCCTGTCTCTCAGACTGGTGGTAGGCAGCGTTCCTACTACTCTGTTAGATACCAGTCCTGTCTCTCAGACTGGTGATAGGCAGCGATCCTACTACTGTTAGATACCAGTCCTGTCTCTCAGACTGGTGGAAGGCAGCGTTCCTACTACTCTGTTAGATACCAGTCCTGTCTCTCAGACTGGTGGAAGGCAGCGTTCCTACTACTCTGTTAGATACCAGTCCTGTCTCTTAGACTGGTGGAAGGCAGCGGTCCTACTAATTGTTCGATACCTGTCCTGTCTCTCAGACTGGTGACAGGCAGCGTTCCTACTCTGTTAGATACCTGTCCTGTCTCTCAGACTGGTGGAAGGCAGCGTTCCTACTCTGTTAGATACCAGTCATGTCTCTCAGACTGGTGGTTGGCAGTGTTCCTACTACTCTGTTAGATACCAGTCCTGTCTCTCAGACAGGTGGAAGGCAGCGTTCCTACAACTCTGTTAGATTCCAGTCCTGTCTCTCAGACTGGTGGAAGGCAGCATTCCTACTCTGTTAGATACCAGTCCTGTCTCTCAGAATGGTGACAGGCAGCGTTCCTACTACTCTGTTAGATACCTGTCCTGTCTCTCAGACTGGTGGAAGGCAGCATTCCTACTACTCTGTTAGATACCATTTCTGTCTCTCAGACTGGTGGAAGGCAGTGTTCCTACTACTCTGTTAGATACCAGTCCTGTCTCTCAGACTGGTGGAAGGCAGCATTCCTAAGACTCTGTTAGATACCAGTCCTGTCTCTCAGACTGGTGGAAGGCAGCGTTCCTACTACTCTGTTAGATACCAGTCCTGTCTCTCAAACTGGTGGAAGGCAGCGTTCCGACTACTCTGTTAGATACCAGTCCTGTCTCTCAGACTGGTGGAAGGCAGCGTTCCTACTCTGTTAGATACCAGTCCTGTCTCTCAGACTGGTGACAGGCTGCGTTCCTACTACTCTGTTAGATACCTGTCCTGTCTCTCAGACTGGTGGAAGGCAGCCTTCCTACTACTCTGTTAGATACCTGTCCTGTCTCTCAGACTGGTGGAAGGCAGCGTTCCTACTACTCTGTTAGATTCCAGTCCTGTCTCTCAGACTGGTGGAAGGCAGCGTTCCTACTACTCTGTTAGATACCAGTCCTGTCTCTCAGACTGGTGGTAGGCAGCGTTCCTACTACTCTGTTAGATACCAGTCCTGTCTCTCAGACTGGTGACAGGCAGCGTTCCTACTATTCTGTTAGATACCAGTCCTGTCTCTCAGACTGGTGGAAGGCAGCGTTCCTACTACTCTGTTAGATACCAGTCCTGTCTCTCAGACTGGTGGAAGGCAGCCTTCCTACTACTCTGTTAGATACCAGTCCTGTCTCTCAGACTGGTGGAAGGCAGCGTTCCTACTACTCTGTTAGATACCAGTTCTGTCTCTCAGACTGGTGGAAGGCAGCGTTCCTACTACTCTGTTAGATACCAGTCCTGTCTCTCAGACTGGTGGAAGGCAGCGTTCCTACTACTCTGTTAGATACCAGTCCTGTCTCTCAGACTGGTGGAAGGCAGCGTTCCTAAGACTCTGTTAGATACCAGTCCTGTCTCTCAAACTGGTGGTAGGCAGCGTTCCGACTACTCTGTTAGATACCAGTTCTGTCTCTCAGACTGGTGGAAGGCAGCGTTCCTACTACTCTGTTAGATTCCAGTCCTGTCTCTCAGACTGGTGGAAGGCAGCGGTTCTACTAATCTGTTCGATACCAGTCCTGTCTCTCAGACTGGTGGAAGGCAGCGTTCCTACTACTCTGTTAGATACCAGTCCTGTCTCTCAGACTGGTGGAAGGCTGCGTTCCTACTACTCTGCTAGATACCAGTCCTGTCTCTCAGACTGGTGACAGGCAGCGTTCCTACTATTCTGTTAGATACCAGTCCTGTCTCTCAGACTGGTGGAAGGCAGCGTTCCTACTACTCTGTTAGATTCCAGTCCTGTCTCTCAGACTGGTGGAAGGCAGCGTTCCTACTACTCTGTTAGATACCAGTCCTGTCTCTCAGACTGGTGGTAGGCAGCGTTCCTACTAGTCTGTTAGATACCAGTCCTGTCTCTCAGACTGGTGATAGGCAGCGTTCCTACTACTCTGTTAAATACCAGTCCTGTCAATCAGACTGGTGGAAGGCAACGTTCCTACTACTCTGTTAGATACCAGTCCTGTCTCTCAGACTGGTGGAAGGCAGCGGTTCTACTAATTGTTCGATACCTGTCCTGTCTCTCAGACTGGTGACAGGCAGCGTTCCTACTCTGTTAGATACCAGTCCTGTCTCTTAGACTGGTGGTTGGCAGCGTTCCTACTTCTCTGTTAGATACCAGTCCTGTCTCTCAGACAGGTGGAAGGCAGCGTTCCTACTCCTCTGTTAGATTCCAGTCCTGTCTCTCAGACTGGTGGAAGGCAGCGTTCCTACTACTCTGTTAGATTCCAGTCCTGTCTCTCAGACTGGTGGAAGGCAGCGTTCCTACTCTGTTAGATACCATTCCTGTCTCTTAGACTGGTGACAGGCAGCGTTCCTACTCTGTTAGATACCAGTCCTGTCTCTCAGTCTGGTGGAAGACAGCGTCCCTAATACTCTGTTAGATACTAGTCCTGTCTCTCAGACTGGTGGAAGGCAGCGTTCCTACTCTGTTAGGTACCAGTCCTGTCTCTCAGACTGGTGGAAGGCAGCTTTCCTACTACTCTGTTAGATACCAGTCCTGTCTCTCAAACTGGTGGAAGGCAGCGTTCCTACTATTCTGTTAGATTCCAGTCCTGTCTCTCAGACTGGTGGAAGGCAGCGTTCCTTCTCTGTTAGATACCAGTCCTGTCTCTCAGACTGGTGACAGGCAGCGTTCCTACTATTCTGTTAGATACCAGTCCTGTCTCTCAGACTGGTGGAAGGCAGCGTTCCTACTACTCTGTTAGATACCAGTCCTGTCTCTCAGACTGGTGGTAGGCAGCGTTCCTACTACTCTGTTAGATACCAGTCCTGTCTCTCAGACTGGTGATAGGCAGCGTTCCTACTTCTCTGTTAGATACCAGTCCTGTCTCTCAGACTGGTGGAAGGCAGCGTTCCTACTAATCTGTTAGATACCAGTCCTGTCTCTCAGACTGGTGGAAGACAGCGTTCCTACTACTCTATTAGATACCAGTCCTGTCTCTCAGACTGGTGGAAGGCAGCATTCCTACTCTGTTAGATACCAGTGCTGCCTCTCAGACTGGTGGAAGGCAGCGTTCCTACTACTCTATTAGATAACAGTCCTGTCTCTCAGACTGGTGGAAGGCAGCGTTCCTACTACTCTGTTAGATACCAGTCCTGTCTCTCAGACTGGTGGAAGGCAGCGTTCCTACTACTCTGTTAGATACCAGTCCTGTCTCTCAGACTGGTGGAAGGCAGCGTTCCTACTACTCTGTTAGATACCAGTCCTGTCTTTTAGACTGGTGGTAGGCAGCGTTCCTGCTACTCTGTTAGATACCAGTCCTGTCTCTCAGACTGGTGGTAGGCAGCGTTCCTACTACTCTGTTAGATACCAGTCCTGTCTCTCAGACTGGTGATAGGCAGCGATCCTACTACTGTTAGATACCAGTCCTGTCTCTCAGACTGGTGGAAGGCAGCGTTCCTACTACTCTGTTAGATACCAGTCCTGTCTCTCAGACTGGTGGAAGGCAGCGTTCCTACTACTCTGTTAGATACCAGTCCTGTATCTTAGACTGGTGGAAGGCAGCGGTCCTACTAATTGTTCGATACCTGTCCTGTCTCTCAGACTGGTGACAGGCAGCGTTCCTACTCTGTTAGATACCAGTCATGTCTCTCAGACTGGTGGAAGGCAGCGTTCCTACTACTCTGTTAGATACCATTTCTGTCTCTCAGACTGGTGGAAGGCAGTGTTCCTACTACTTTGTTAGATACCAGTCCTGTCTCTCAGACTGGTGGAAGGCAGCGTTCCTAAGACTCTGTTGGATACCAGTCCTGTCTCTCAGACTGGTGGAAGGCAGCGTTCCTACTACTCTGTTAGATTCCAGTCCTGTCTCTCAGACTGGTGGAAGGCAGCGTTCCTACTCTGTTAGATACCAGTCCTGTCTCTCAGACTGGTGACAGGCAGCGTTCATACTATTCTGTTAGATACCAGTCCTGTCTCTCAGACTGGTGGAAGGCAGCGTTCCTACTACTCTGTTAGATACCAGTCCTGTCTATCAGACTGGTGGAAGGCAGCGTTCCTACTACTCTGTTAGATACCAGTCCTGTCTCTTAGACTGGTGGAAGGCAGCGGTCCTACTAATTGTTCGATACCTGTCCTGTCTCTCAGACTGGTGACAGGCAGCGTTCCTACTCTGTTAGATACCAGTCCTGTCTCTCAGACTGGTGGTTGGCAGCGTTCCTACTACTCTGTTAGATACCAGTCCTGTCTCTCAGACAGGTGGAAGGCAGCGTTCCTACTACTCTGTTAGATTCCAGTCCTGTCTCTCAGACTGGTGGAAGGCAGCGTTCCTACTCTGTTAGATACCAGTCCTGTCTCTCAGACTGGTGACAGGCAGCGTTCATACTATTCTGTTAGATAAAAGTCCTGTCTCTCAGACTGGTGGAAGGCAGCGTTCCTACTACTCTGTTAGATACCAGTCCTGTCTCTCAGACTGGTGGAAGGCAGCGTTCCCACTACTCTCTCAGATACCAGTCCTGTCTCTCAGACTGGTGGTAGGCAGCGTTCCTGCTACTCTGTTAGATACCAGTCCTGTCTCTCAGACTGGTGGAAGGCAGCGTTCCTAAGACTCTGTTAGATACCAGTCCTGTCTCTCAAACTGGTGGTAGGCAGCTTTCCGACTACTCTGTTAGATACCAGTCCTGTCTCTCAGACTGGTGGAAGGCAGCGTTCCTACAACTCTGTTAGATTCCAGTCCTGTCTCTCAGACTGGTCGAAGGCAGCGGATCTACTAATCTGTTCGATACCAGTCCTGTCTCTCAGAATGGTGGAAGGCAATGTTCCTACTACTCTGTTAGATACCAGTCCTGTCTCTCAGACTGGTGGAAGGCAGCGTTCCTACTATTCTGTTAGATACCAGTCCTGTCTCTCAGACTGGTGGAAGGCAGCGTTCCTACTCTGTTAGATACCAGTCCTGTCTCTCAGACTGGTGACAGGCAGCGTTCCTACTATTCTTTTAGATACCAGTCCTGTCTCTCAGACTGGTGGAAGGCAACGTTCCTACTACTCTGTTAGATTCCAGTCCTGTCTCTCAGACTGGTGGAAGGCAGCGTTCCTACTCTGTTAGATACCAGTCTTGACTCTCAGACTGGTGACAGGCAGCGTTCCTACTACTCTGTTAGATACCAGTCCTGTCTCTCAGACTGGTGGAAGGCAGTGTTCCTACTTCTCTGTTAGATACCAGTCCTGTCTCTCAGACTGGTGGAAGGCAGTGTTCCTACTCTGTTAGATACCATTCCTGTCTCTCAGACTGGTGACAGGCAGCGTTCATACTATTCTGTTAGATACCAGTCCTGTCTCTCAGACTGGTGGAAGGCAGCGTTCCTACTACTCTGTTAGATACCAGTCCTGTCTCTCAGACTGGTGGAAGGCAGCGTTCCTGCTACTCTGTTAGATACCAGTCCTGTCTCTCAGACTGGTGACAGGCAGCGTTCCTACTATTCTGTTAGATACCAGTCCTGTCTCTCAGACTGGTGGAAGGCAGCGTTCCTACTACTCTGTTAGATACCAGTCCTGTCTCTCAGACTGGTGGAAGGCAGCGTTCCTACTACTCTGTTAGATACCAGTCCTGTCTCTCAGACTGGTGGTAGGCAGCGTTCCTGCTACTCTGTTAGATACCAGTCCTGTCTCTCAGACTGGTGGAAGACAGCGTTCCTAAGACTCTGTTAGATACCAGTCCTGTCTCTCAAACTGGTGGTAGGCAGCTTTCCGACTACTCTGTTAGATACCAGTCCTGTCTCTCAGACTGGTGGAAGGCAGCGTTCCTACAACTCTGTTAGATTCCAGTCCTGTCTCTCAGACTGGTGGAAGGCAGCGGTTCTACTAATCTGTTCGATACCAGTCCTGTCTCTCAGAATGGTGGAAGGCAATTTTCCTACTACTCTGTTAGATACCAGTCCTGTCTCTCAGACTGGTGGAAGGCAGCGTTCCTACTATTCTATTAGATACCAGTCCTGTCTCTCAGACTGGTGGAAGGCAGCGTTCCTACTCTGTTAGATACCAGTCCTGTCTCTCAGACTGGTGACAGGCAGCGTTCCTACTATTCTGTTAGATACCAGTCCTGTCTCTCAGACTGGTGGAAGGCAACGTTCCTACTCTGTTAGATACCAGTCCTGTCTCTCAGACTGGTGACAGGCAGCGTTCCTACTACTCTGTTAGATACCAGTCCTGTCTCTCAGACTGGTGGAAGGCAGTGTTCCTACTTCTCTGTTAGATACCAGTCCTGTCTCTCTGACTGGTGGAAGGCAGCGTTCCTACTCTGTTAGATACCATTCCTGTCTCTCAGACTGGTGACAGGCAGCGTTCCTACTATTCTGTTAGATACCAGTCCTGTCTCTCAGACTGGTGGAAGGCAGCGTTCCTACTACTCTGTTAGATACCAGTCCTGTCTCTCAGACTGGTGGAAGGCAGCGTTCCTACTCTGTTAGATACCAGTCCTGTCTCTCAGACTGGTGACAGGCAGCGTTCCTACTATTCTGTTAGATACCAGTCCTGTCTCTCAGACTGGTGGAAGGCAGCGTTCCTACTACTCTGTTAGATACCAGTCCTGTCTCTCAGACTGGTGGAAGGCAGCGTTCCTACTACTCTGTTAGATACCAGTCCTGTCTCTCAGACTGGTGGTAGGCAGCGTTCCTGCGACTCTGTTAGATACCAGTCCTGTCTCTCAGACTGGGGGAAGGCAGCGTTCCTAAGACTCTGTTAGATACCAGTCCTGTCTCTCAAACTGGTGGTAGGCAGCGTTCCTAAGACTCTGTTAGATACCAGTCCTGTCTCTCAGACTGGTGGAAGGCAGCGTTCCTACTACTCTGTTAGATACCATTCTTGTCTCTCAGACTGGTGACAGGCAGCGTTCCTACTATTCTGTTAGATACCAGTCCTGTCTCTCAGACTGGTGGAAGGCAATGCTTCTACTAATCTGTTCGATACCAGTCCTGTCTCTCAGACTGGTGGAAGGCAATGCTCCTACTACTCTTAGATACCAGTCCTGTCTCTCAGACTGGTGGAAGGCAGCGTTCCTACTATTCTGTTAGATACCAGTCCTGTCTCTCAGACTGGTGGAAGGCAGCGTTCCTACTCTGTTAGATACCAGTCCTGTCTCTCAGACTGGTGACAGGCAGCGTTCCTACTATTCTGTTAGATACCAGTCCTGTCTCTCAGACTGGTGGAATGCAACTTTCCTACTACTCTGTTAGATTCCAGTCCTGTCTCTCAGACTGGTGGAAGGCAGCGTTCCTACTCTGTTAGATACCACTCCTGTCTCTCAGACTGGTGACAGGCAGCGTTCCTACTACTCTGTTAGATAACAGTCCTGTCTCTCAGACTGGTGGAAGGCAGTGTTCCTACTTCTCTGTTAGATACCAGTCCTGTCTCTCAGACTGGTGGAAGGCAGTGTTCCTACTCTGTAAGATACCATTCCTGTCTCTCAGACTGGTGACAGGCAGCGTTCCTACTATTCTGTTAGATACCAGTCCTGTCTCTCAAACTGGTGGAAGGCAGCGTTCCTACTACTCTGTTAGATACCAGTCCTGTCTCTCAGACTGGTGGAAGGCAGCGTTCCTACTCTGTTAGATACCAGACCTGTCTCTCAGACTGGTGACGGGCAGCGTTCCGACTACTCTGTTAGATACCAGTCCTGTCTCTCAGACTGGTGGAAGGCAGCGTTCCTACTACTCTGTTAGATTCCAGTCCTGTCTCTCAGACTGGGGGAAGGCAGCGTTCCTAAGACTCTGTTAGATACCAGTCCTGTCTCTCAAACTGGTGGTAGGCAGCGTTCCGACTACTCTGTTAGATACCAGTCCTGTCTCTCAGACTGGTGGAAGGCAGCGTTCCTACTACTCTGTTAGATTCCAGTCCTGTCTCTCAGACTGGTGGAAGGCAGCAGTTCTACTAATCTGTTCGATACCAGTCCTGTCTCTCAGACTGGTGGAAGGCAATGCTCCTACTACTCTGTTAGATACCAGTCCTGTCTCTCAGACTGGTGGAAGGCAGCGTTCCTACTATTCTGTTAGATACCAGTCCTGTCTCTCAGACTGGTGACAGGCAGCGTTCCTACTATTCTATTAGATACCAGTCCTGTCTCTCAGACTGGTGGAAGGCAGCGTTCCTACTCTGTTAGATACCAGTCCTGTCTCTCAGACTGGTGACAGGCAGCGTTCCTACTATTCTGTTAGATACCAGTCCTGTCTCTCAGACTGGTGGAAGGCAACGTTCCTACTCTGTTAGATACCAGTCCTGTCTCTCAGACTGGTGACAGGCAGCGTTCCTACTACTCTGTTAGATACCAGTCCTGTCTCTCAGACTGGTGGAAGGCAGTGTTCCTACTTCTCTGTTAGATACCAGTCCTGTCTCTCTGACTGGTGGAAGGCAGCGTTCCTACTCTGTTAGATACCATTCCTGTCTCTCAGACTGGTGACAGGCAGCGTTCCTACTATTCTGTTAGATACCAGTCCTGTCTCTCAGACTGGTGGAAGGCAGCGTTCCTACTACTCTGTTAGATACCAGTCCTGTCTCTCAGACTGGTGGAAGGCAGCGTTCCTACTCTGTTAGATACCAGTCCTGTCTCTCAGACTGGTGACAGGCAGCGTTCCTACTATTCTGTTAGATACCAGTGCTGTCTCTCAGACTGGTGGAAGGCAGCGTTCCTACTACTCTGTTAGATACCAGTCCTGTCTCTCAGACTGGTGGAAGGCAGCGTTCCTACTACTCTGTTAGATACCAGTCCTGTCTCTCAGACTGGTGGTAGGCAGCGTTCCTGCGACTCTGTTAGATACCAGTCCTGTCTCTCAGACTGGGGGAAGGCAGCATTCCTAAGACTCTGTTAGATACCAGTCCTGTCTCTCAAACTGGTGGTAGGCAGCGTTCCTAAGACTCTGTTAGATACCAGTCCTGTCTCTCAGACTGGTGGAAGGCAGCGTTCCTACTACTCTGTTAGATACCATTCTTGTCTCTCAGACTGGTGACAGGCAGCGTTCCTACTATTCTGTTAGATACCAGTCCTGTCTCTCAGACTGGTGGAAGGCAATGCTTCTACTAATCTGTTCGATACCAGTCCTGTCTCTCAGACTGGTGGAAGGCAATGCTCCTACTACTCTGTTAGATACCAGTCCTGTCTCTCAGACTGGTGGAAGGCAGCGTTCCTACTATTCTGTTAGATACCAGTCCTGTCTCTCAGACTGGTGGAAGGCAGCGTTCCTACTCTGTTAGATACCAGTCCTGTCTCTCAGACTGGTGACAGGCAGCGTTCCTACTATTCTGTTAGATACCAGTCCTGTCTCTCAGACTGGTGGAAGGCAACTTTCATACTACTCTGTTAGATTCCAGTCCTGTCTCTCAGACTGGTGGAAGGCAGCGTTCCTACTCTGTTAGATACCACTCCTGTCTCTCAGACTGGTGACAGGCAGCGTTCCTACTATTCTGTTAGATACCAGTCCTGTTTCTCAAACTGGTGGAAGGCAGCGTTCCTACTACTCTGTTAGATACCAGTCCTGTCTCTCAGACTGGTGGAAGGCAGCGTTCCTACTCTGTTAGATACCAGACCTGTCTCTCAGACTGGTGACGGGCAGCGTTCCGACTACTCTGTTAGATACCAGTCCTGTCTCTCAGACTGGTGGAAGGCAGAGTTCCTACTACTCTGTTAGATTCCAGTCCTGTCTCTCAGACTGGGGGAAGGCAGCGTTCCTAAGACTCTGTTAGATACCAGTCCTGTCTCTCAAACTGGTGGTAGGCAGCGTTCCGACTACTCTGTTAGATACCAGTCCTGTCTCTCAGACTGGTGGAAGGCAGCGTTCCTACTACTCTGTTAGATACCAGTCCTGCCTCTCAGACTGGTGGAAGGCAGCATTCCTACTACTCTGTTAGATACCAGTCCTGTCTCTCAGACTGGTGACAGGCAGCGTTCCTACTATTCTGTTAGATACCAGTCCTGTCTCTCAGACTGGTGGAAGGCAGCGTTCCTACTACTCTGTTAGTTTCCAGTCCTGTCTCTCAGACTGGTGGAAGGCAGCGTTCCTACTACTCTGTTAGATACCAGTCCTGTCTCTCAGACTGGTGGTAGGCAGCGTTCCTACTACTCTGTTAGATACCAGTCCTGTCTCTCAGACTGGTGGAAGGCAGCGTTCCTACTCTGTTAGATACCAGTCCTGTCTCTCAGACTGGTGACTGGCAGTGTTGCTACTATTCTGTTAGATACCAGTCCTGTCTCTCAGACTGGTGGAAGGCAGCGTTCCTACTACTCTGTTAGATACCAGTCCTGTCTCTCAGACTGGTGACAGGCAGCTTTCCAACTATTCTGTTAGATACCAGTCCTGTCTCTCAGACTGGTGGAAGGCAGCGTTCCTACTACTCTGTTAGATACCAGTCCTGTCTCTCAGACTGGTGGAAGGCAGCGTTCCTACTACTCTGTTAGATACCAGTCCTGTCTCTCAGAATGGTGGTAGGCAGCGTTCCTGCTACTCTGTTAGATACCAGTCCTGTCTCTCAGACTGGTGGAAGGCAGTGTTCCTACTCTGTAAGATACCATTCCTGTCTCTCAGACTGGTGACAGGCAGCGTTCCTACTATTCTGTTAGATACCAGTCCTGTCTCTCAAACTGGTGGAAGGCAGCGTTCCTACTACTCTGTTAGATACCAGTCCTGTCTCTCAGACTGGTGGAAGGCAGCGTTCCTACTCTGTTAGATACCAGACCTGTCTCTCAGACTGGTGACGGGCAGCGTTCCGACTACTCTGTTAGATACCAGTCCTGTCTCTCAGACTGGTGGAAGGCAGCGTTCCTACTACTCTGTTAGATTCCAGTCCTGTCTCTCAGACTGGGGGAAGGCAGCGTTCCTAAGACTCTGTTAGATACAAGTCCTGTCTCTCAAACTGGTGGTAGGCAGCGTTCCGACTACTCTGTTAGATACCAGTCCTGTCTCTCAGACTGGTGGAAGGCAGCGTTCCTACTACTCTGTTAGATTCCAGTCCTGTCTCTCAGACTGGTGGAAGGCAGCAGTTCTACTAATCTGTTCGATACCAGTCCTGTCTCTCAGACTGGTGGAAGGCAATGCTCCTACTACTCTGTTAGATACCAGTCCTGTCTCTCAGACTGGTGGAAGGCAGCGTTCCTACTATTCTGTTAGATACCAGTCCTGTCTCTCAGACTGGTGGAAGGCAGCGTTCCTACTACTCTGTTAGATACCAGTCCTGCCTCTCAGACTGGTGGAAGGCAGCATTCCTACTACTCTGTTAGATACCAGTCCTGTCTCTCAGACTGGTGGAAGGCAGCGTTCCTACTACTCTGTTAGATACCAGTCCTGCCTCTCAGACTGGTGGAAGGCAGCATTCCTACTACTCTGTTAGATACCAGTCCTGTCTCTCAGACTGGTGACAGGCAGCGTTCCTACTATTCTGTTAGATACCAGTCCTGTCTCTCAGACTGGTGGAAGGCAGCGTTCCTACTACTCTGTTAGTTTCCAGTCCTGTCTCTCAGACTGGTGGAAGGCAGCGTTCCTACTACTCTGTTAGATACCAGTCCTGTCTCTCAGACTGGTGGTAGGCAGCGTTCCTACTACTCTGTTAGATACCAGTCCTGTCTCTCAGACTGGTGGAAGGCAGCGTTCCTACTCTGTTAGATACCAGTCCTGTCTCTCAGACTGGTGACTGGCAGTGTTGCTACTATTCTGTTAGATACCAGTCCTGTCTCTCAGACTGGTGGAAGGCAGCGTTCCTACTACTCTGTTAGATACCAGTCCTGTCTCTCAGACTGGTGACAGGCAGCTTTCCAACTATTCTGTTAGATACCAGTCCTGTCTCTCAGACTGGTGGAAGGCAGCGTTCCTACTACTCTGTTAGATACCAGTCCTGTCTCTCAGACTGGTGGAAGGCAGCGTTCCTACTACTCTGTTAGATACCAGTCCTGTCTCTCAGAATGGTGGTAGGCAGCGTTCCTGCTACTCTGTTAGATACCAGTCCTGTCTCTCAGACTGGTGGAAGGCAGTGTTCCTACTCTGTAAGATACCATTCCTGTCTCTCAGACTGGTGACAGGCAGCGTTCCTACTATTCTGTTAGATACCAGTCCTGTCTCTCAAACTGGTGGAAGGCAGCGTTCCTACTACTCTGTTAGATACCAGTCCTGTCTCTCAGACTGGTGGAAGGCAGCGTTCCTACTCTGTTAGATACCAGACCTGTCTCTCAGACTGGTGACGGGCAGCGTTCCGACTACTCTGTTAGATACCAGTCCTGTCTCTCAGACTGGTGGAAGGCAGCGTTCCTACTACTCTGTTAGATTCCAGTCCTGTCTCTCAGACTGGGGGAAGGCAGCGTTCCTAAGACTCTGTTAGATACAAGTCCTGTCTCTCAAACTGGTGGTAGGCAGCGTTCCGACTACTCTGTTAGATACCAGTCCTGTCTCTCAGACTGGTGGAAGGCAGCGTTCCTACTACTCTGTTAGATTCCAGTCCTGTCTCTCAGACTGGTGGAAGGCAGCAGTTCTACTAATCTGTTCGATACCAGTCCTGTCTCTCAGACTGGTGGAAGGCAATGCTCCTACTACTCTGTTAGATACCAGTCCTGTCTCTCAGACTGGTGGAAGGCAGCGTTCCTACTATTCTGTTAGATACCAGTCCTGTCTCTCAGACTGGTGGAAGGCAGCGTTCCTACTACTCTGTTAGATACCAGTCCTGCCTCTCAGACTGGTGGAAGGCAGCATTCCTACTACTCTGTTAGATACCAGTCCTGTCTCTCAGACTGGTGACAGGCAGCGTTCCTACTATTCTGTTAGATACCAGTCCTGTCTCTCAGACTGGTGGAAGGCAGCGTTCCTACTACTCTGTTAGTTTCCAGTCCTGTCTCTCAGACTGGTGGAAGGCAGCGTTCCTACTACTCTGTTAGATACCAGTCCTGTCTCTCAGACTGGTGGTAGGCAGCGTTCCTACTACTCTGTTAGATACCAGTCCTGTCTCTCAGACTGGTGATAGGCAGCGTTCCTACTACTCTGTTAGATACCAGTCCTGTCTCTGACTGGTGGAAGGCAGCGTTCCTACTACTCTGTTAGATACTAGTCCTGTCTCTCAGACTGGTGGAAGGCAGCGTTCCTACTACTCTGTTAGATACCAGTCCTGTCTCTTAGACTGGTTGAAGGCAGCGGTCCTACTAATTGTTCGATACCTGTCCTGTCTCTCAGACTGGTGACAGGCAGCGTTCCTACTCTGTTAGATACCAGTCCTGTCTCTCAGACTGGTGGTTGGCAGCGTTCCTACTACTCTGTTAGATACCAGTCCTGTCTCTCAGACTGGTGGAAGGCAGCGTTCCTACTCTGTTAGATACCAGTCCTGTCTCTCAGACTGGTGACTGGCAGTGTTCCTACTATTCTGTTAGATACCAGTCCTGTCTCTCAGACTGGTGGAAGGCAGCGTTCCTACTACTCTGTTAGATACCAGTCCTGTCTCTCAGACTGGTGACAGGCAGCTTTCCAACTATTCTGTTAGATACCAGTCCTGTCTCTCAGACTGGTGGAAGGCAGCGTTCCTACTACTCTGTTAGATACCAGTCCTGTCTCTCAGACTGGTGGAAGGCAGCGTTCCTACTACTCTGTTAGATACCAGTCCTGTCTCTCAGACTGGTGGTAGGCAGCGTTCCTGCTACTCTGTTAGATACCAGTCCTGTCTCTCAGACTGGTGGAAGGCAGCGTTCCTACTACTCTGTTAGATACCAGTCCTGTCTCTCAGACTGGTGGAAGGCAGCGTTCCTACTACTCTGTTAGATACCAGTACTGTCTCTCAGACTGGTGGTAGGCAGCGTTCCTGCTACTCTGTTAGATACCAGTCCTGTCTCTCTGACTGGTGGAAGGCAGCGTTCCTAAGACTCTGTTAGATACCAGTCCTGTCTCTCAAACTGGTGGTAGGCAGCTTTCCGACCACTCTGTTAGATACCAGTCCTGTCTCTCAGACTGGTGGAAGGCAGCGTTCCTACAACTCTGTTAGATTCCAGTCCTGTCTCTCAGACTGGTGGAAGGCAGCGGTTCTACTAATCTGTTCGATACCAGTCCTGTCTCTCAGAATGGTGGAAGGCAATGTTCCTACTACTCTGTTAGATACCAGTCCTGTCTCTCAGAATGGTGGAAGGCAGCGTTCCTACTATTCTGTTAGATACCAGTCCTGTCTCTCAGACTGGTGGAAGGCAGCGTTCCTACTCTGTTAGATACCAGTCCTGTCAGTCAGACTGGTGACAGGCAGCGTTCCTACTATTCTGTTAGATACCAGTCATGTCTCTCAGACTGGTGGAAGGCAGCGTTCCTACTACTCTGTTAGATACAAGTCCTGTCTCTCAGACTGGTGGAAGGCAGCGTTCCTACTACTCTGTTAGATACCAGTCCTGTCTCTCAGACTGGTGGTAGGCAGCGTTCCTGCTACTCTGTTAGATACAAGTCCTGTCTCTCAGACTGGTGGAAGGCAGCGTTCCTACTACTCTGTTAGATATCAGTCCTGTCTCTCAGACTGGTGGAAGGCAGCGTTCCTACTACTCTGTTAGATACCAGTCCTGTCTCTCAGACTGGTGGTAGGCAGCGTTCCTGCTACTCTGTTAGATACCAGTCCTGTCTCTCAGACTGGTGGAAGGCAGCGTTCCTAAGACTCTGTTAGATACCAATCCTGTCTCTCAAACTGGTGGTAGGCAGCTTTCCGACTACTCTGTTAGATACCAGTCCTGTCTCTCAGACTGGTGGAAGGCAGCGTTCCTACAACTCTGTTAGATTCCAGTCATGTCTCTCAGACTGGTGGAAGGCAGCGGTTCTACTAATCTGTTCGATACCAGTCCTGTCTCTCAGAATGGTGGAAGGCAATGTTCCTACTACTCTGTTAGATACCAGTCCTGTCTCTCAGACTGGTGGAAGGCAGCGTTCCTACTATTCTGTTAGATACCAGTCCTGTCTCTCAGACTGGTGGAAGGCAGCAATCCTACTCTGTTAGATACCAGTCCTGTCTCTCAGACTGGTGACAGGCAGCGTTCCTACTATTCTGTTAGATACCAGTCCTGTCTCTCAGACTGGTGGAAGGCAACGTTCCTACTACTCTGTTAGATTCCAGTCCTGTCTCTCAGACTGGTGGAAGGCAGCGTTCCACTCTGTTAGATACCAGTCCTGTCTCTCAGACTGGTGACAGGCAGCGTTCCTACTACTCTGTTAGATACCAGTCCTGTCTCTCAGACTGGTGGAAGGCAGTGTTCCTACTTCTCTGTTAGATACCAGTCCTGTCTCTCAGACTGGTGGAAGGCAGTGTTCCTACTCTGTTAGATACCATTCCTGTCTCTCAGACTGGTGACAGGCAGCGTTCCTACTATTCTGTTAGATACAAGTCCTGTCTCTCAGACTAGTGGTAGGCAGCGTTCCTGCTACTCTGTTAGATACCAGTCCTGTCTCTCAGACTGCGGGAAGGCAGCATTCCTAAGACTCTGTTAGATACCAGTCCTGTCTCTCAAACTGGTGGTAGGCAGCGTTCCGACTACTCTGTTAGATACCAGTCCTGTCTCTCAGACTGGTGGAAGGCAGCATTCCTACTACTCTGTTAGATTCCAGTCCTGTCTCTCAGACTGGTGGAAGGCAGCAGTTCTACTAATCTGTTCGATACCAGTCCTGTCTCTCAGACTGGTGGAAGGCAATGCTCCTACTACTCTGTTAGATACCAGTCCTGTCTCTCAGACTGGTGGAAGGCAGCGTTCCTACTATTCTGTTAGATACCAGTCCTGTCTCTCAGACTGGTGGAAGGCAGCGTTCCTACTACTCTGTTAGATACCAGTCCTGCCTCTCAGACTGGTGGAAGGCAGCATTCCTACTACTCTGTTAGATACCAGTCCTGTCTCTCAGACTGGTGACAGGCAGCGTTCCTACTATTCTGTTAGATACCAGTCCTGTCTCTCAGACTGGTGGAAGGCAGCGTTCCTACTACTCTGTTAGTTTCCAGTCCTGTCTCTCAGACTGGTGGAAGGCAGCGTTCCTACTACTCTGTTAGATACCAGTCCTGTCTCTCAGACTGGTGGTAGGCAGCGTTCCTACTACTCTGTTAGATACCAGTCCTGTCTCTCAGACTGGTGATAGGCAGCGTTCCTACTACTCTGTTAGATACCAGTCCTGTCTCTGACTGGTGGAAGGCAGCGTTCCTACTACTCTGTTAGATACTAGTCCTGTCTCTCAGACTGGTGGAAGGCAGCGTTCCTACTACTCTGTTAGATACCAGTCCTGTCTCTTAGACTGGTTGAAGGCAGCGGTCCTACTAATTGTTCGATACCTGTCCTGTCTCTCAGACTGGTGACAGGCAGCGTTCCTACACTGTTAGATACCAGTCCTGTCTCTCAGACTGGTGGTTGGCAGCGTTCCTACTACTCTGTTAGATACCAGTCCTGTCTCTCAGACTGGTGGTAGGCAGCTTTCCGACTACTCTGTTAGATACCAGTCCTGTCTCTCAGACTGGTGGAAGGCAGCGTTCCTACAACTCTGTTAGATTCCAGTCCTGTCTCTCAGACTGGTGGAAGGCAGCGGTTCTACTAATCTGTTCGATACCAGTCCTGTCTCTCAGAATGGTGGAAGGCAATGTTCCTACTACTCTGTTAGATACCAGTCCTGTCTCTCAGACTGGTGGAAGGCAGCGTTCCTACTATTCTGTTAGATACCAGTCCTGTCTCTCAGACTGGTGGAAGGCAGCAATCCTACTCTGTTAGATACCAGTCCTGTCTCTCAGACTGGTGACAGGCAGCGTTCCTTCTATTCTGTTAGATACCAGTCCTGTCTCTCAGACTGGTGGAAGGCAACGTTCCTACTACTCTGTTAGATTCCAGTCCTGTCTCTCAGACTGGTGGAAGGCAGCGTTCCACTCTGTTAGATACCAGTCCTGTCTCTCAGACTGGTGACAGGCAGCGTTCCTACTACTCTGTTAGATACCAGTCCTGTCTCTCAGACTGGTGGAAGGCAGTGTTCCTACTTCTCTGTTAGATACCAGTCCTGTCTCTCAGACTGGTGGAAGGCAGTGTTCCTACTCTGTTAGATACCATTCCTGTCTCTCAGACTGGTGACAGGCAGCGTTCCTACTATTCTGTAAGATACAAGTCCTGTCTCTCAGACTAGTGGTAGGCAGCGTTCCTGCTACTCTGTTAGATACCAGTCCTGTCTCTCAGACTGCGGGAAGGCAGCATTCCTAAGACTCTGTTAGATACCAGTCCTGTCTCTCAAACTGGTGGTAGGCAGCGTTCCAACTACTCTGTTAGATACCAGTCCTGTCTCTCAGACTGGTGGAAGGCAGCGTTCCTACTACTCTGTTAGATTCCAGTCCTGTCTCTCAGACTGGTGGAAGGCAGCAGTTCTACTAATCTGTTAGATACCAGTCCTGTCTCTCAGACTGGTGGAAGGCAATGTTCCTACTACTCTGTTAGATACCAGTCCTGTCTCTCAGACTGGTGACAGGCAGCGTTCCTACTATTCTGTTAGATACCAGTCCTGTCTCTCAGACTGGTGACAGGCAGCGTTCCTACTATTCTGTTAGATACCAGTCCTGTCTCTCAGACTGGTGGAAGGCAGCTTTCCTACTACTCTGTTAGATTCCAGTCCTGTCTCTCAGACTGGTGGAAGGCAGCGTTCCTACTACTCTGTTAGATACCAGTCCTGTCTCTCAGACTGGTGGTAGGCAGCGTTCCTACTACTCTGTTAGATACCAGTCCTGTCTCTCAGACTGGTGATAGGCAGCGTTCCTACTACTCTTATAGATACCAGTCCTGTCTCTGACTGGTGGAAGGCAGCGTTCCTACTACTCTGTTAGATACCAGTCCTGTCTCTCAGACTGGTGGAAGGCAGCGTTCCTACTACTCTGTTAGATACCAGTCCTGTCTCTTAGACTGGTTGAAGGCAGCTGTCCTACTAATTGTTCGATACCTGTCCTGTCTCTCAGACTGGTGACAGGCAGCATTCCTACTCTGTTAGATACCAGTCCGGTCTCTCAGACTGGTGGTTGGCAGCGTTCCTACTACTCTGTTAGATACCAGTCCTGTCTCTCAGACAGGTGGAAGGCAGCGTTCCTACTACTCTGTTAGATACCAGTCCTGTCTCTCAGACTGGTGGAAGGCAGCAGTTCTACTAATCTGTTCGATACCAGTCCTGTCTCTCAGACTGGTGGAAGGCAATGCTCCTACTACTCTGTTAGATACCAGTCCTGTCTCTCAGACTGGTGGAAGGCAGCGTTCCTACTATTCTGTTAGATACCAGTCCTGTCTCTCAGACTGGTGGAAGGCAGCGTTCCTACTACTCTGTTAGATACCAGTCCTGCCTCTCAGACTGGTGGAAGGCAGCATTCCTACTACTCTGTTAGATACCAGTCCTGTCTCTCAGACTGGTGACAGGCAGCGTTCCTACTATTCTGTTAGATACCAGTCCTGTCTCTCAGACTGGTGGAAGGCAGCGTTCCTACTACTCTGTTAGTTTCCAGTCCTGTCTCTCAGACTGGTGGAAGGCAGCGTTCCTACTACTCTGTTAGATACCAGTCCTGTCTCTCAGACTGGTGGTAGGCAGCGTTCCTACTACTCTGTTAGATACCAGTCCTGTCTCTCAGACTGGTGATAGGCAGCGTTCCTACTACTCTGTTAGATACCAGTCCTGTCTCTGACTGGTGGAAGGCAGCGTTCCTACTACTCTGTTAGATACCAGTCCTGTCTCTCAGACTGGTGGTAGGCAGCGTTCCTACTACTCTGTTAGATACCAGTCCTGTCTCTCAGACTGGTGATAGGCAGCGTTCCTACTACTCTGTTAGATACCAGTCCTGTCTCTGACTGGTGGAAGGCAGCTTTCCTACTACTCTGTTAGATACTAGTCCTGTCTCTCAGACTGGTGGAAGGCAGCGTTCCTACTACTCTGTTAGATACCAGTCCTGTCTCTTAGACTGGTTTAAGGCAGCGGTCCTACTAATTGTTCGATACCTGTCCTGTCTCTCAGACTGGTGACAGGCAGCGTTCCTACTCTGTTAGATACCAGTCCTGTCTCTCAGACTGGTGGTTGGCAGCGTTCCTACTACTCTGTTAGATACCAGTCCTGTCTCTCAGACTGGTGGAAGGCAGCTTTCCTACTCTGTTAGATACCAGTCCTGTCTCTCAGACTGGTGACTGGCAGCGTTCCTACTATTCTGTTAGATACCAGTCCTGTCTCTCAGACTGGTGGAAGGCAGCGTTCCTACTACTCTGATAGATACCAGTCCTGTCTCTCAGACTGGTGACAGGCAGCTTTCCAACTATTCTGTTAGATACCAGTCCTGTCTCTCAGACTGGTGGAAGGCAGCGTTCCTACTACTCTGTTAGATACCAGTCCTGTCTCTCAGACTGGTGGAAGGCAGCGTTCCTACTACTCTGTTAGATACCAGTCCTGTCTCTCAGACTGGTGGTAGGCAGCGTTCCTGCTACTCTGTTAGATACCAGTCCTGTCTCTCAGACTGGTGGAAGGCAGCGTTCCTACTACTCTGTTAGATACCAGTCCTGTCTCTCAGACTGGTGGAAGGCAGCGTTCCTACTACTCTGTTAGATACCAGTCCTGTCTCTCAGACTGGTGGTAGGCAGCGTTCCTGCTACTCTGTTAGATACCAGTCCTGTCTCTCTGACCGGTGGAAGGCAGCGTTCCTAAGACTCTGTTAGATACCAGTCCTGTCTCTCAAACTGGTGGTAGGCAGCTTTCCGACTACTCTGTTAGATACCAGTCCTGTCTCTCAGACTGGTGGAAGGCAGCGTTCCTACAACTCTGTTAGATTCCAGTCCTGTCTCTCAGACTGGTGGAAGGCAGCGGTTCTACTAATCTGTTCGATACCAGTCCTGTCTCTCAGAATGGTGGAAGGCAATGTTCCTACTACTCTGTTAGATACCATTCCTGTCTCTCAGACTGGTGGAAGGCAGCGTTCCTACTATTCTGTTAGATACCAGTCCTGTCTCTCAGACTGGTGGAAGGCAGCGTTCCTACTCTGTTAGATACCAGTCCTGTCAGTCAGACTGGTGACAGGCAGCGTTCCTACTATTCTGTTAGATACCAGTCATGTCTCTCAGACTGGTGGAAGGCAGCGTTCCTACTACTCTGTTAGATACCAGTCCTGTCTCTCAGACTGGTGGTAGGCAGCGTTCCTGCTACTCTGTTAGATACCAGTCCTGTCTCTCAGACTGGTGGAAGGCAGCGTTCCTACTACTCTGTTAGATACCAGTCCTGTCTCTCAGACTGGTGGAAGGCAGCGTTCCTACTACTCTGTTAGATACCAGTCCTGTCTCTCAGACTGGTGGTAGGCAGCGTTCCTGCTACTCTGTTAGATACCAGTCCTGTCTCTCAGACTGGTGGAAGGCAGCGTTCCTAAGACTCTGTTAGATACCAGTCCTGTCTCTCAAACTGGTGGTAGTCAGCTTTCCGACTACTCTGTTAGATACCAGTCCTGTCTCTCAGACTGGTGGAAGGCAGCGTTCCTACAACTCTGTTAGATTCCAGTCCTGTCTCTCAGACTGGTGGAAGGCAGCGGTTCTACTAATCTGTTCGATACCAGTCCTGTCTCTCAGAATGGTGGAAGGCAATGTTCCTACTACTCTGTTAGATACCAGTCCTGTCTCTCAGACTGGTGGAAGGCAGCGTTCCTACTATTCTGTTAGATACCAGTCCTGTCTCTCAGACTGGTGGAAGGCAGCAATCCTACTCTGTTAGATACCAGTCCTGTCTCTCAGACTGGTGACAGGCAGCGTTCCTACTATTCTGTTAGATACCAGTCCTGTCTCTCAGACTGGTGGAAGGCAACGTTCCTACTACTCTGTTAGATTCCAGTCCTGTCTCTCAGACTGGTGGAAGGCAGCGTTCACTCTGTTAGATACCAGTCCTGTCTCTCAGACTGGTGACAGGCAGCGTTCCTACTACTCTGTTAGATACCAGTCCTGTCTCTCAGACTGGTGGAAGGCAGTGTTCCTACTTCTCTGTTAGATACCAGTCCTGTCTCTCAGACTGGTGGAATGCAGTGTTCCTACTCTGTTAGATACCATTCCTGTCTCTCAGACTGGTGACAGGCAGCGTTCCTACTATTCTGTAAGATACAAGTCCTGTCTCTCAGACTAGTGGTAGGCAGCGTTCCTGCTACTCTGTTAGATACCAGTCCTGTCTCTCAGACTGCGGGAAGGCAGCATTCCTAAGACTCTGTTAGATACCAGTCCTGTCTCTCAAACTGGTGGTAGGCAGCGTTCCGACTACTCTGTTAGATACCAGTCCTGTCTCTCAGACTGGTGGAAGGCAGCGTTCCTACTACTCTGTTAGATTCCAGTCCTGTCTCTCAGACTAGTGGAAGGCAGCGTTCCTACTACTCTTATAGATACCAGTCCTGTCTCTGACTGGTGGAAGGCAGCGTTCCTACTACTCTGTTAGATACCAGTCCTGTCTCTCAGACTGGTGGAAGGCAGCGTTCCTACTACTCTGTTAGATACCAGTCCTGTCTCTTAGACTGGTTGAAGGCAGCTGTCCTACTAATTGTTCGATACCTGTCCTGTCTCTCAGACTGGTGACAGGCAGCATTCCTACTCTGTTAGATACCAGTCCGGTCTCTCAGACTGGTGGTTGGCAGCGTTCCTACTACTCTGTTAGATACCAGTCCTGTCTCTCAGACAGGTGGAAGGCAGCGTTCCTACTACTCTGTTAGATTCCAGTCCTGTCTCTCAGACTGGTGGAAGGCAGCGTTCCTAAGACTCTGTTAGATACCAGTCCTGTCTCTCAAACTGGTGGTAGGCAGCTTTCCGACTACTCTGTTAGATACCAGTCCTGTCTCTCAGACTGGTGGAAGGCAGCGTTCCTACAACTCTGTTAGATTCCAGTCCTGTCTCTCAGACTGGTGGAAGGCAGCGTTCCTACTCTGTTAGATACCAGTCCTGTCTCTCAAACTGGTGACAGGCAGCGTTCCTACTATTCTGTTAGATACCAGTCCTGTCTCTCAGACTGGTGGAAGGCAGCGTTCCTACTACTCTGTTAGATACCAGTCCTGTCTCTCGGACTGGTGACAGGCAGCTTTCCAACTATTCTGTTAGATACCAGTCCTGTCTCTCAGACTGGTGGAAGGCAGCGTTCCTACTACTCTGTTAGATACCAGTCCTGTCTCTCAGACTGGTGGAAGGCAGCGTTCCTACTACTCTGTTAGATACCAGTCCTGTCTCTCAGACTGGTGGTAGGCAGCGTTCCTGCTACTCTGTTAGATTCCAGTCCTGTCTCTCAGACTGGTGGAAGGCAGCGGTTCTACTAATCTGTTCGATACCAGTCCTGTCTCTCAGAATGGTGGAAGGCAATGTTCCTACTACTCTGTTAGATACCAGTCCTGTCTCTCAGACTGGTGGAAGGCAGCGTTCCTACTATTCTGTTAGATACCAGTCCTGTCTCTCAAACTGATGGAAGGCAGCGTTCCTACAACTCTGTTAGATTCCAGTCCTGTCTCTCAAACTGGTGGAAGGCAGCGGTCCTACTAATCTGTTCGATACCAGTCCTGTCTCTCAGAATGGTGGAAGGCAATGTTCCTACTACTCTGTTAGATACCAGTCCTGTCTCTCAGACTGGTGGAAGGCAGTGTTCCTACTTCTCTGTTAGATACCAGTCCTGTCTCTCAGAATGGTGACAGGCAGCGTTCCTACTACTCTGTTAGATAACAGTCCTGTCTCTCAGACTGGTGGAAGGCAGTGTTCCTACTTCTCTGTTAGATACCAGTCCTGTCTCTCAGACTGGCTGAAGGCAGTGTTCCTACTCTGTTAGATACCATTCCTGTCTCTCAGACTGGTGACAGGCAGCGTTCCTACTATTCTGTTAGATACCAGTCCTGTCTCTCAGACTGGTGGAAGGCAGCGTTCCTACTACTCTGTTAGATACCAGTCCTGTCTCTCAGACTGGTGGAAGGCAGCGTTCCTACTCTGTTAGATACCAGTCCTGTCTCTCAGACTGGTGACAGGCAGCGTTCCTACTATTCTGTTAGATACCAGTCCTGTCTCTCAGACTGGTGGAAGGCAGCGTTCCTACTACTCTGTTAGATACCAGTCCTGTCTCTCAGACTGGTGTAAGGCAGCGTTCCTACTACTCTGTTAGATACCAGTCCTGTCTCTCAGACTAGTGGTAGGCAGCGTTCCTGCTACTCTGTTAGATACCAGTCCTGTCTCTAAGACTGCGGGAAGGCAGCGTTCCTAAGACTCTGTTAGATACCAGTCCTGTCTCTCAAACTGGTGGTAGGCAGCGTTCCGACTACTCTGTTAGATACCAGTCCTGTCTCTCAGACTGGTGGAAGGCAGCGTTCCTACTACTCTGTTAGATTCCAGTCCTGTCTCTCAGACTGGTGGAAGGCAGCAGTTCTACTAATCTGTTCGATACCAGTCCTGTCTCTCAGACTGGTGGAAGGCAATGTTCCTACTACTCTGTTAGATACCAGTCCTGTCTCTCAGACTGGTGACAGGCAGCGTTCCTACTATTCTGTTAGATACCAGTCCTGTCTCTCAGACTGGTGGAAGGCAGCGTTCCTACTACTCTGTTAGATACCAGTCCTGCCTCTCAGACTGGTGGAAGGCAGCGTTCCTACTACTCTGTTAGATACCAGTCCTGTCTCTCAGACTGGTGACAGGCAGCGTTCCTACTATTCTGTTAGATACCAGTCCTGTCTCTCAGACTGGTGGAAGGCAGCGTTCCTACTACTCTGTTAGATTCCAGTCCTGTCTCTCAGACTGGTGGAAGGCAGCGTTCCTACTACTCTGTTAGATACCAGTCCTGTCTCTCAGACTGGTGGTAGGCAGCGTTCCTACTACTCTGTTAGATACCAGTCCTGTCTCTCAGACTGGTGATAGGCAGCGTTCCTACTACTCTTATAGATACCAGTCCTGTCTCTGACTGGTGGAAGGCAGCGTTCCTACTACTCTGTTAGATACCAGTCCTGTCTCTCAGACTGGTGGAAGGCAGCGTTCCTACTACTCTGTTAGATACCAGTCCTGTCTCTTAGACTGGTTGAAGGCAGCGGTCCTACTAATTGTTCGATACCTGTCCTGTCTCTCAGACTGGTGACAGGCAGCGTTCCTACTCTGTTAGATACCAGTCCTGTCTCTCAGACTGGTGGAATGCAGCGTTCCTACTCTGTTAGATACCAGTCCTGTCTCTCAGACTGGTGACAGGCAGCGTTCCTACTATTCTGTTAGATACCAGTCCTGTCTCTCAGATTGTTGGAAGGCAGCGTTCCTACTACTCTGTTAGATACCAGTCCTGCCTCTCAGACTGGTGACAGGCAGCTTTCCAACTATTCTGTTAGATACCAGTCCTGTCTCTCAGACTGGTGGAAGGCAGCGTTCCTACTACTCTGTTAGATACCAGTCCTGTCTCTCAGACTGGTGGAAGGCAGCGTTCCTACTACTCTGTTAGATACCAGTCCTGTCTCTCAGACTGGTGGTAGGCAGCGTTCCTGCTACTCTGTTAGATACCAGTCCTGTCTCTCAGACTGGTGGAAGGCAGCGTTCCTACTACTCTTTTAGATACCAGTCCTGTCTCTCAGACTGGTGGAAGGCAGCGTTCCTACTACTCTGTCAGATACCAGTCCTGTCTCTCAGACTGGTGGTAGGCAGCGTTCCTGCTACTCTGTTAGATACCAGTCCTGTCTCTCAGACTGGTGGAAGGCAGCGTTCCTAAGACTCTGTTAGATACCAGTCCTGTCTCTCAAACTGGTGGTAGGCAGCTTTCCGACTACTCTGTTAGATACCAGTTCTGTCTCTCAGACTGGTGGAAGGCAGCGTTCCTACAACTCTGTTAGATTCCAGTCCTGTCTCTCAGACTGGTGGAAGGCAGCGGTTCTACTAATCTGTTCGATACCAGTCCTGTCTCTCAGAATGGTGGAAGGCAATGTTCCTACTACTCTGTTAGATACCAGTCCTGTCTCTCAGACTGGTGGAAGGCAGCGTTCCTACTATTCTGTTAGATACCAGTCCTGTCTCTCAGACTGGTGGAAGGCAGCGTTCCTACTCTGTTAGATACCAGTCCTGTCTCTCAGACTGGTGACAGGCAGCGTTCCTACTATTCTGTTAGATACCAGTCCTGTCTCTCAGACTGGTGGAAGGCAGCGTTCCTACTACTCTGTTAGATACAAGTCCTGTCTCTCAGACTGGTGGTAGGCAGCGTTCCTGCTACTCTGTTAGATACCAGTCCTGTCTCTCAGACTGGTGGTAGGCAGCGTTCCGACTACTCTGTTAGATACCAGTCCTGTCTCTCAGACTGGTGGAAGGCAGCGTTCCTACTACTCTGTTAGATTCCAGTCCTGTCTCTCAGACTGGTGGAAGGCAGCAGTTCTACTAATCTGTTCGATACCAGTCCTGTCTCTCAGACTGGTGGAAGGCAATGTTCCTACTACTCTGTTAGATACCAGTCCTGTCTCTCAGACTGGTGACAGGCAGCGTTCCTACTATTCTGTTAGATACCAGTCCTGTCTCTCAGACTGGTGGAAGGCAGCGTTCCTACTACTCTGTTAGATACCAGTCCTGCCTCTCAGACTGGTGGAAGGCAGCGTTCCTACTACTCTGTTAGATACCAGTCCTGTCTCTCAGACTGGTGACAGGCAGCGTTCCTACTATTCTGTTAGATACCAGTCCTGTCTCTCAGACTGGTGGAAGGCAGCGTTCCTACTACTCTGTTAGATTCCAGTCCTGTCACTCAGACTGGTGGAAGGCAGCGTTCCTACTACTCTGTTAGATACCAGTCCTGTCTCTCAGACTGGTGATAGGCAGCGTTCCTACTACTCTTTTAGATACCAGTCCTGTCTCTGACTGGTGGAAGGCAGCGTTCCTACTACTCTGTTAGATACCAGTCCTGTCTCTCAGACTGGTGGAAGGCAGCGTTCCTACTACTCTGTTAGATACCAGTCCTGTCTCTCAGACAGGTGGAAGGCAGCGTTCCTACTACTCTGTTAGATTCCAGTCCTGTCTCTCAGACTGGTGGAAGGCAGCGTTCCTACTCTGTTAGATACCAGTCCTGTCTCTCAGACTGGTGACAGGCAGCGTTCCTACTATTCTGTTAGATACCAGTCCTGTCTCTCAGACTGGTGGTAGGCAGCGTTCCTACTACTCTGTTAGATACCAGTCCTGTCTCTCAGACTGGTGACAGGCAGCTTTCCAACTATTCTGTTAGATACCAGTCCTGTCTCTCAGACTGGTGGAAGGCAGCGTTCCTACTACTCTGTTAGATACCAGTCCTGTCTCTCAGACTGGTGGAAGGCAGCGTTCCTACTACTCTGTTAGATACCAGTCCTGTCTCTCAGACTGGTGGTATGCAGCGTTCCTGCTACTCTGTTAGATACCAGTCCTGTCTCTCAGACTGGTGGAAGGCAGCGTTCCTACTACTCTGTTAGATACCAGTCCTGTCTCTCAGACTGGTGGAAGGCAGCGTTCCTACTGCTCTGTTAGATACCAGTCCTGTCTCTCAGACTGGTGGTAGGCAGCGTTCCTGCTACTCTGTTAGATACCAGTCCTGTCTCTCAGACTGGTGGAAGGCAGCGTTCCTAAGACTCTGTTAGATACCAGTCCAGTCTCTCAAACTGGTGGTAGGCAGCTTTCCGACTACTCTGTTAGATACCAGTCCAGTCTCTCAGACTGGTGGAAGGCAGCGTTCCTACAACTCTGTTAGATTCCAGTCCTGTCTCTCAGACTGGTGGAAGGCAGCGGTTCTACTAATCTGTTCGATACCAGTCCTGTCTCTCAGACTGGTGGAAGGCAGCGTTCCTACTACTCTGTTAGATACCAGTCCTGTCTCTCAGACTGGTGGAAGGCAGCGTTCCTAATACTCTGTTAGATACCAGTCCTGTCTCTCAGACTGGTGGAAGGCAGCGTTCCTACTACTCTGTTAGATACCAGTCCTGTCTCTCAGACTGGTGACAGGCAGCGTTCCTACTACTCTGTTAGATACCAGTCCTGTCTCTCAGACTGGTGGTAGGCAGCGTTCCTGCTACTCTGTTAGATACCAGTCCTGTCTCTCAGACTGGTGGAAGGCAGCGTTCCTAAGACTCTGTTAGATACCAGTCCTGTCTCTCAAACTGGTGGTAGGCAGCGTTCCGACTACTCTGTTAGATACCAGTCCTGTCTCTCAGACTGGTGGAAGGCAGCGTTCCTACTACTCTGTTAGATACCAGTCCTGTCTCTCAGACTGGTGGAAGGCAGCGTTCCTACTATTCTGTTATATACCAGTCCAGTCTCTCAGACTGGTGGTTGGCAGCGTTCCTACTCTGTTAGATACCAGTCATGTCTCTCAGACTGGTGACAGGCAGCGTTCCTACTACTCTGTTAGATACCAGTCCTGTCTCTCAGACTGGTGGAAGGCAGAGTTCCTACTACTCTGTTAGATACCAGTCCTGTCTCTCAGACTGGTGGAAGGCAGCGTTCCTACTCTGTTAGATACCATTCCTGTCACTCAGACTGGTGACAGGCAGAGTTCCTACTATTCTGTTAGATACCAGTCCTGTCTCTCAGACTGATGGAAGGCAGCGTTCCTACTACTCTGTTAGATACCAGTCCTGTCACTAAGACTGGTGGAAGGCAGCGTTCCTACTCTGTTAGATAAAAGTCCTGTCTCTCAGACTGGTGACAGGCAGAGTTCCTACTACTCTGTTAGATACCAGTCCTGTCTCTCAGACTGGTGGAAGGCAGCGTTCCTACTCTGTTAGATACCATTCCTGTCACTCAGACTGGTGACAGGCAGAGTTCCTACTATTCTGTTAGATACCAGTCCTGTCTCTCAGACTGATGGAAGGCAGCATTCCTACTACTCTGTTAGATACCAGTCCTGTCTCTCAGACTGGTGGAAGGCAGTGTTCCTACTACTCTGTTAGATACCAGTCCTGTCTCTCAGACTGGTGGAAGGCAGCGTTCCTACTACTCTGTTAGATACCAGTCCTGTCTCTTAGACTGGTGGAAGGCAGCGGTCCTACTAATTGTTTGATACCTGTCCTGTCTCTCAGACTGGTGACAGGCAGCGTTCCTACTCTGTTAGATACCAGTCCTGTCTCTCAGACTGGTGGTTGGCAGCGTTCCTACTACTCTGTTAGATACCAGTCCTGTCTCTCAGACAGGTGGAAGGCAGCATTCATACTACTCTGTTAGATTCCAGTCCTGTCTCTCAGACTGGTGGAAGGCAGCGTTCCTACTCTGTTAGATACCATTCCTGTCTCTCAGACTGGTGGAAGGCAGCGTTCATACTACTCTGTTAGTTACCAGTCCTTTCTCTCAGACTGGTGGTTAGCAGCGTTCCTACTACTCTGTTAGATACCAGTCCTGTCTCTCAGACTGGTGGTAGGCAGTGTTCCTACTACTCTGTTAGATACCAGTCCTGTCTCTCAGACTGGTGGAAGGCAGCCTCCTACTCTGTTAGATACCATTCCTGTCACTCAGACTGGTGACAGGCAGAGTTCCTACTATTCTATTAGATACCAGTCCTGTCTCTCAGACTGGTGGAAGGCAGCGTTCCTACTACTCTGTTAGATACCAGTCCTGTCTCTCAAACTGGTGGTAGGCAGCGTTCCGACTACTCTGTTAGATACCAGTCCTGTCTCTCAGACTGGTGGAAGGCAGCGTTCCTACACTGTTAGAGACCAGACCTGTCTCTCAGACTGGTGACAGGCAGCGTTCCTACTATTCTGTTAGATACCAGTCCTGTCTCTCAGACTGGTGGAAGGCAGCGTTCCTACTACTCTGTTAGATACCAGTCCTGTCTCTCAGACTGGTGACAGGCAGCGTTCCTACTACTCTGTTAGATACCAGTCCTGTCTCTCAGACTGGTGGTAGGCAGCGTTCCTGCTACTCTGTTAGATACCAGTCCTGTCTCTCAGACTGGTGGAAGGCAGCGTTCCTAAGACTCTGTTAGATACCAGTCCTGTCTCTCAAACTGGTGGTAGGCAGCGTTCCGACTACTCTGTTAGATACCAGTCCTGTCTCTCAGACTGGTGGAAGGCAGCGTTCCTACTACTCTGTTAGATACCAGTCCTGTCTCTCAGACTGGTGGAAGGCAGCGTTCCTACTATTCTGTTATATACCAGTCCAGTCTCTCAGACTGGTGGTTGGCAGCGTTCCTACTCTGTTAGATACCAGTCATGTCTCTCAGACTGGTGACAGGCAGCGTTCCTACTACTCTGTTAGATACCAGTCCTGTCTCTCAGACTGGTGGAAGGCAGAGTTCCTACTACTCTGTTAGATACCAGTCCTGTCTCTCAGACTGGTGGAAGGCAGCGTTCCTACTCTGTTAGATACCATTCCTGTCACTCAGACTGGTGACAGGCAGAGTTCCTACTATTCTGTTAGATACCAGTCCTGTCTCTCAGACTGATGGAAGGCAGCGTTCCTACTACTCTGTTAGATACCAGTCCTGTCACTAAGACTGGTGGAAGGCAGCGTTCCTACTCTGTTAGATAAAAGTCCTGTCTCTCAGACTGGTGACAGGCAGAGTTCCTACTACTCTGTTAGATACCAGTCCTGTCTCTCAGACTGGTGGAAGGCAGCGTTCCTACTCTGTTAGATACCATTCCTGTCACTCAGACTGGTGACAGGCAGAGTTCCTACTATTCTGTTAGATACCAGTCCTGTCTCTCAGACTGATGGAAGGCAGCATTCCTACTACTCTGTTAGATACCAGTCCTGTCTCTCAGACTGGTGGAAGGCAGTGTTCCTACTACTCTGTTAGATACCAGTCCTGTCTCTCAGACTGGTGGAAGGCAGCGTTCCTACTACTCTGTTAGATACCAGTCCTGTCTCTTAGACTGGTGGAAGGCAGCGGTCCTACTAATTGTTTGATACCTGTCCTGTCTCTCAGACTGGTGACAGGCAGCGTTCCTACTCTGTTAGATACCAGTCCTGTCTCTCAGACTGGTGGTTGGCAGCGTTCCTACTACTCTGTTAGATACCAGTCCTGTCTCTCAGACAGGTGGAAGGCAGCATTCATACTACTCTGTTAGATTCCAGTCCTGTCTCTCAGACTGGTGGAAGGCAGCGTTCCTACTCTGTTAGATACCATTCCTGTCTCTCAGACTGGTGGAAGGCAGCGTTCATACTACTCTGTTAGTTACCAGTCCTTTCTCTCAGACTGGTGGTTAGCAGCGTTCCTACTACTCTGTTAGATACCAGTCCTGTCTCTCAGACTGGTGGTAGGCAGTGTTCCTACTACTCTGTTAGATACCAGTCCTGTCTCTCAGACTGGTGGAAGGCAGCCTCCTACTCTGTTAGATACCATTCCTGTCACTCAGACTGGTGACAGGCAGAGTTCCTACTATTCTATTAGATACCAGTCCTGTCTCTCAGACTGGTGGAAGGCAGCGTTCCTACTACTCTGTTAGATACCAGTCCTGTCTCTCAAACTGGTGGTAGGCAGCGTTCCGACTACTCTGTTAGATACCAGTCCTGTCTCTCAGACTGGTGGAAGGCAGCGTTCCTACACTGTTAGAGACCAGACCTGTCTCTCAGACTGGTGACAGGCAGCGTTCCTACTATTCTGTTAGATACCAGTCCTGTCTCTCAGACTGGTGGAAGGCAGCGTTCCTACTACTCTGTTAGATACCAGTCCTGTCTCTCAGACTGGTGGTAGGCAGCGTTCCTACTACTCTGTTACATACCAGTCCTGTCTCTCAGACTGGTGGAAGGCAGCGGTTCTACTAATCTGTTCGATACCAGTCCTGTCTCTCAGACTGGTGGAAGGCAGCGGTTCTACTAATCTGTTCGATACCAGTCCTGTCTCTCAGACTGGTGGAAGGCAGCGTTCCTACTCTGTTAGATACCATTCTTGTCTCTCAGACTGGTGACAGGCAGCGTTCCTACTCTGTTAGATACCAGTCCTGTCTCTCAGACTGGTGGTTGGCAGCGTTCCTACTACTCTGTTAGATACCAGTCCTGTCTCTCAGACAGGTGGAAGGCAGCGTTCATACTACTCTGTTAGATTCCAGTCCTGTCTCTCAGACTGGTGGAAGGCAGCGTTCCTACTCTGTTAGATACCATTCCTGTCTCTCAGACTGGTGGAAGGCAGCTTTCCTACTACTCTGTTAGATACCAGTCCTGTCTCTCAGACAGGTGGAAGGCAGCGTTCATACTACTCTGTTAGATTCCAGTCCTGTCTCTCAGACTGTTGGATTGCAGCGTTCCTACTCTGTTAGATACCATTCCTGTCTCTCAGACTGGTGGAAGGCAGCGTTCCTACTACTCTGTTAGATACCAGTCCTGTTTCTCAATCTGGTGGTAGGCAGCGTTCCGACTACTCTGTTAGATACCAGTCCTGTCTCTCAGACTGGTGGAAGGCAGCGTTCCTACTCTGTTAGATACCAGACCTGTCTCTCAGACTGGTGACAGGCAGCGTTCCTACTATTCTGTTAGATACCAGTCCTGTCTCTCAGACTGGTGGAAGGCAGCGTTCCTACTACTCTGTTAGATACCAGTCCTGTCTCTCAGACTGGTGGTAGGCAGCGTTCCTACTACTCTGTTACATACCAGTCCTGTCTCTCAGACTGGTGGAAGGCAGCGGTTCTACTAATCTGTTCGATACCAGTCCTGTCTCTCAGACTGGTGGAAGGCAGCGCTTCTACTAATCTGTTCGATACCAGTCCTGTCTCTCAGACTGGTGGAAGGCAGCGTTCCTACTCTGTTAGATACCATTCTTGTCTCTCAGACTGGTGACAGGCAGCGTTCCTACTCTGTTAGATACCAGTCCTGTCTCTCAGACTGGTGGTTGGCAGCGTTCCTACTACTCTGTTAGATACCAGTCCTGTCTCTCAGGCAGGTGGAAGGCAGCGTTCATACTACTCTGTTAGATTCCAGTCCTGTCTCTCAGACTGGTGGAAGGCAGCGTTCCTACTCTGTTAGATACCATTCCTGTCTCTCAGACTGTTTGAAGGCAGCTTTCCTACTACTCTGTTAGATACCAGTCCTGTCTCTCAGACAGGTGGAAGGCAGCGTTCATACTACTCTGTTAGATTCCAGTCCTGTCTCTCAGACTGTTGGATTGCAGCGTTCCTACTCTGTTAGATACCATTCCTGTCTCTCAGACTGGTGGAAGGCAGCGTTCCTACTACTCTGTTAGTTACCAGTCCTTTCTCTCAGACTGGTGGTAGGCAGCGTTCCGACTACTCTGTTAGATACCAGTCCTGTCTCTCAGACTGGTGGAAGGCAGCGTTCCTACTCTGTTAGATACCAGACCTGTCTCTCAGACTGGTGACAGGCAGCGTTCCGACTACTCTGTTAGATACCAGTCCTGTCTCTCAGACTGGTGGAAGGCAGCCTTCCTACTACTCTGTTAGATACCAGTCCTGTCTCTCAGACTGGTGGTAGGCAGCGTTCCTACTACTCTGTTACATACCAGTCCTGTCTCTCAGACTGGTGGAAGGCAGTGGTTCTACTAATCTGTTCGATACCAGTCCTGTCTCTCAGACTGGTGGAAGGCAGCGGTTCTACTAATCTGTTCGATACCAGTCCTGTCTCTCAGACTGGTGGAAGGCAGCGTTCCTACTCTGTTAGATACCATTCTTGTCTCTCAGACTGGTAACAGGCAGCGTTCCTACTCTGTTAGATACCAGTCCTGTCTCTCAGACTGGTGGTTGGCAGCGTTCCTACTACTCTGTTAGATACCAGTCCTGTCTCTCAGACAGGTGGAAGGCAGCGTTCATACTACTCTGTTAGATTCCAGTCCTGTCTCTCAGACTGGTGGTAGGCAGCGTTCCTACTACTCTGTTAGATACCAGTCCTGTCTCTCAGACTGGTGACAGGCAGCTTTCCAACTATTCTGTTAGATACCAGTCCTGTCTCTCAGACTGGTGGAAGGCAGCGTTCCTACTACTCTGTTAGATACCAGTCCTGTCTCTCAGACTGGTGGAAGGCAGCGTTCCTACTACTCTGTTAGATACCAGTCCTGTCTCTCAGACTGGTGGTAGGCAGCGTTCCTGCTACTCTGTTAGATACCAGTCCTGTCTCTCAGACTGGTGGAAGGCAGCGTTCCTACTACTCTGTTAGATACCAGTCCTGTCTCTCAGACTGGTGGAAGGCAGCGTTCCTACTACTCTGTTAGATACCAGTCCTGTCTCTCAGACTGGTGGTAGGCAGCGTTCCTGCTACTCTGTTAGATACCAGTCCTGTCTCTCAGACTGGTGGAAGGCAGCGTTCCTAAGACTCTGTTAGATACCAGTCCTGTCTCTCAAACTGGTGGTAGGCAGCTTTCCGACTACTCTGTTAGATACCAGTCCAGTCTCTCAGACTGGTGGAAGGCAGCGTTCCTACAACTCTGTTAGATTCCAGTCCTGTCTCTCAGACTGGTGGAAGGCAGCGGTTCTACTAATCTGTTCGATACCAGTCCTGTCTCTCAGACTGGTGGAAGGCAGCGTTCCTACTCTGTTAGATACCAGTCCTGTCTCTCAGACTGGTGACAGGCAGTGTTCCTACTATTCTGTTAGATACCAGTCCTGTCTCTCAGACTGGTGGAAGGCAGCGTTCCTACTACTCTGTTAGATACAAGTCCTGTCTCTCAGACTGGTGGAAGGCAGCGTTCCTACTACTCTGTTAGATACCAGTCCTGTCTCTCAGACTGGTGGAAGGCAGCGTTCCTAATACTCTGTTAGATACCAGTCCTGTCTCTCAGACTGGTGGAAGGCAGCGTTCCTACTACTCTGTTAGATACCAGTCCTGTCTCTCAGACTGGTGGAAGGCAGCGTTCCTACTCTGTTAGATACCAGACCTGTCTCTCAGACTGGTGACAGGCAGCGTTCCTACTATTCTGTTAGATACCAGTCCTGTCTCTCAGACTGGTGGAAGGCAGCGTTCCTACTACTCTGTTAGATACCAGTCCTGTCTCTCAGACTGGTGGTAGGCAGCGTTCCTACTACTCTGTTACATACCAGTCCTGTCTCTCAGACTGGTGGAAGGCAGCGGTTCTACTAATCTGTTCGATACCAGTCCTGTCTCTCAGACTGGTGGAAGGCAGCGCTTCTACTAATCTGTTCGATACCAGTCCTGTCTCTCAGACTGGTGGAAGGCAGCGTTCCTACTCTGTTAGATACCATTCTTGTCTCTCAGACTGGTGACAGGCAGCGTTCCTACTCTGTTAGATACCAGTCCTGTCTCTCAGACTGGTGGTTGGCAGCGTTCCTACTACTCTGTTAGATACCAGTCCTGTCTCTCAGGCAGGTGGAAGGCAGCGTTCATACTACTCTGTTAGATTCCAGTCCTGTCTCTCAGACTGGTGGAAGGCAGCGTTCCTACTCTGTTAGATACCATTCCTGTCTCTCAGACTGGTGGAAGGCAGCGTTCCTACTACTCTGTTAGTTACCAGTCCTTTCTCTCAGACTGGTGGTAGGCAGCGTTCCGACTACTCTGTTAGATACCAGTCCTGTCTCTCAGACTGGTGGAAGGCAGCGTTCCTACTCTGTTAGATACCAGACCTGTCTCTCAGACTGGTGACAGGCAGCGTTCCTACTATTCTGTTAGATACCTGTCCTGTCTCTCAGACTGGTGGAAGGCAGCCTTCCTACTACTCTGTTAGATACCAGTCCTGTCTCTCAGACTGGTGGTAGGCAGCGTTCCTACTACTCTGTTACATACCAGTCCTGTCTCTCAGACTGGTGGAAGGCAGTGGTTCTACTAATCTGTTCGATACCAGTCCTGTCTCTCAGACTGGTGGAAGGCAGCGGTTCTACTAATCTGTTCGATACCAGTCCTGTCTCTCAGACTGGTGGAAGGCAGCGTTCCTACTACTCTGTTAGATACCAGTCCTGTCTCTCAGACTGGTGACAGGCAGCGTTCCTACTACTCTGTTAGATACCAGTCCTGTCTCTCAAACTGGTGGTAGGCAGCGTTCCTGCTACTCTGTTAGATACCAGTCCTGTCTCTCAGACTGGTGGAAGGCAGCGTTCCTAAGACTCTGTTAGATACCAGTCCTGTCTCTCAAACTGGTGGTAGGCAGCGTTCCGACTACTCTGTTAGATACCAGTCCTGTCTCTCAGACTGGTGGAAGGCAGCGTTCCTACTACTCTGTTAGATACCAGTCCTGTCTCTCAGACTGGTGGAAGGCAGCGTTCCTACTACTCTGTTATATACCAGTCCAGTCTCTCAGACTGGTGGAAGGCAGCGTTCCTACTCTGTTAGATACCAGTCATGTCTCTCAGACTGGTGACAGGCAGCGTTCCTACTACTCTTTTAGATACCAGTCCTGTCTCTCAGACTGGTGGAAGGCAGAGTTCCTACTACTCTGTTAGATACCAGTCCTGTCTCTCAGACTGGTGGAAGGCAGCGTTCCTACTACTCTGTTAGATACCAGTCCTGTCTCTTAGACTGGTGGAAGGCAGCGGTCCTACTAATTGTTTGATACCTGTCCTGTCTCTCAGACTGGTGACAGGCAGCGTTCCTACTCTGTTAGATACCAGTCCTGTCTCTCAGACTGGTGGTTGGCAGCGTTCCTACTACTCTGTTAGATACCAGTCCTGTCTCTCAGACAGGTGGAAGGCAGCATTCATACTACTCTGTTAGATTCCAGTCCTGTCTCTCAGACTGGTGGAAGGCAGCGTTCCTACTCTGTTAGATACCATTCCTGTCTCTCAGACTGGTGGAAGGCAGCGTTCATACTATTCTGTTAGTTACCAGTCCTTTCTCTCAGACTGGTGGTAGGCAGCGTTCCTACTACTCTGTTAGATACCAGTCCTGTCTCTCAGACTGGTGGTAGGCAGTGTTCCTACTACTCTGTTAGATACCAGTCCTGTCTCTCAGACTGGTGGAAGGCAGCGTTCCTACTCTGTTAGATACCATTCCTGTCTCTCAGACTGGTGACAGGCAGAGTTCCTACTATTCTATTAGATACCAGTCCTGTCTCTCAGACTGGTGGAAGGCAGCGTTCCTACTACTCTGTTAGATACCAGTCCTGTCTCTCAAACTGGTGGTAGGCAGCGTTCCGACTACTCTGTTAGATTCCAGTCCTGTCTCTCAGACTGTTGGATTGCAGCGTTCCTACTCTGTTAGATACCATTCCTGTCTCTCAGACTGGTGGAAGGCAGCGTTCCTGCTACTCTGTTAGTTACCAGTCCTTTCTCTCAGACTGGTGGTAGGCAGCGTTCCGACTACTCTGTTAGATACCAGTCCTGTCTCTCAGACTGGTGGAAGGCAGCGTTCCTACTCTGTTAGATACCAGACCTGTCTCTCAGACTGGTGACAGGCAGCGTTCCTACTATTCTGTTAGATACCAGTCCTGTCTCTCAGACTGGTGGAAGGCAGCCTTCCTACTACTCTGTTAGATACCAGTCCTGTCTCTCAGACTGGTGGTAGGCAGCGTTCCTACTACTCTGTTACATACCAGTCCTGTCTCTCAGACTGGTGGAAGGCAGTGGTTCTACTAATCTGTTCGATACCAGTCCTGTCTCTCAGACTGGTGGAAGGCAGCGGTTCTACTAATCTGTTCGATACCAGTCCTGTCTCTCAGACTGGTGGAAGGCAGCGTTCCTACTCTGTTAGATACCATTCTTGTCTCTCAGACTGGTGACAGGCAGCGTTCCTACTCTGTTAGATACCATTCCTGTCTCTCAGACTGGTGGAAGGCAGCTTTCCTACTACTCTGTTAGATACCAGTCCTGTCTCTCAGACAGGTGGAAGGCAGCGTTCATACTACTCTGTTAGATTCCAGTCCTGTCTCTCAGACTGTTGGATTGCAGCGTTCCTACTCTGTTAGATACCATTCCTGTCTCTCAGACTGGTGGAAGGCAGCGTTCCTACTACTCTGTTAGTTACCAGTCCTTTCTCTCAGACTGGTGGTAGGCAGCGTTCCTACTACTCTGTTAGATACCAGTCCTGTCTCTCAGACTGGTGGTAGGCAGCGTTCCTACTACTCTGTTAGATACCAGTCCTGTCTCTCAGACTGGTGGAAGGCAGCGTTCCTACTACTCTGTTAGATTCCAGTCCTGTCTCTCAGACTGGTGGAAGGCAGCGGTTCTACTAATCTGTTCGATACCAGTCCTGTCTCTCAGACTGGTGGAAGGCAGCGTTCCTACTCTGTTAGATACCATTCTTGTCTCTCAGACTGGTGACAGGCAGCGTTCCTACTATTCTGTTAGATACCAGTCCTGTCTCTCAGACTGGTGCAAGGCAGCGTTCCTACTACTCTGTTAGATACCAGTCCTGTCTCTCAAACTGGTGGTAGGCAGCCTTCCGACTACTCTGTTAGATACCAGTCCTGTCTCTCAGACTGGTGGAAGGCAGCGTTCCTACTCTGTTAGATACCAGACCTGTCTCTCAGACTGGTGACGTGCAGCGTTCCTACTATTCTGTTAGATACTAGTCCTGTCTCTCAGACTGGTGGAAGGCAGCGTTCCTACTACTCTGTTAGATACCAGTCCTGTCTCTCAGACTGGTGGTAGGCAGCGTTCCTACTACTCTGTTAGATACCAGTCCTGTCTCTCAGAATGGTGGAAGGCAGAGGTTCTACTAATCTGTTCGATACCAGTCCTGTCTCTCAGACTGATGGAAGGCAGCGGTTCTACTAATCTGTTCGATACCAGTCCTGTCTCTCAGACTGGTGGAAGGCAGCGTTCCTACTCTGTTAGATAACATTCTTGTCTCTCAGACTGGTGACAGGCAGCGTTCCTACTCTGTTAGATACCAGTCCTGTCTCTCAGACTGGTGGTTGGCAGCGTTCCTACTACTCTGTTAGATACCAGTCCTGTCTCTCAGACAGGTGGAAGGCAGCGTTCATACTACTCTGTTAGATACCAGTCCTGTCTCTCAGACAGGTGGAAGGCAGCGTTCATACTACTCTGTTAGATTCCAGTCCTGTCTCTCAGACTGTTGGATTGCAGCGTTCCTACTCTGTTAGATACCATTCCTGTCTCTCAGACTGGTGGAAGGCAGCGTTCCTACTACTCTGTTAGTTACCAGTCCTTTCTCTCAGACTGGTGGTAGGCAGCGTTCCTACTACTCTGTTAGATACCAGTCCTGTCTCTCAGACTGGTGGTAGGCAGCGTTCCTACTACTCTGTTAGATACCAGTCCTGTCTCTCAGACTGGTGGAAGGCAGCGTTCCTACTACTCTGTTAGATACCAGTCCTGTCTCTCAGACTGGTGGAAGGCAGCGTTCCTAATACTCTGTTAGATACCAGTCCTGTCTCTCAGACTGGTGGAAGGCAGCGTTCCTACTACTCTGTTAGATACCAGTCCTGTCTCTCAGACTGGTGACAGGCAGCGTTCCTACTACTCTGTTAGATACCAGTCCTGTCTCTCAGACTGGTGGTAGGCAGCGTTCCTGCTACTCTGTTAGATACCAGTCCTGTCTCTCAGACTGGTGGAAGGCAGCGTTCCTAAGACTCTGTTAGATACCAGTCCTGTCTCTCAAACTGGTGGTAGTCAGCGTTCCGACTACTCTGTTAGATACCAGCCTTGTCTCTCAGACTGGTGGAAGGCAGCGTTCCTACTACTCTGTTAGATACCAGTCCTGTCTCTCAGACTGGTGGAAGGCAGCGTTCCTACTATTCTGTTATATACCAGTCCAGTCTCTCAGACTGGTGGAAGGCAGCGTTCCTACTCTGTTAGATACCAGTCATGTCTCTCAGACTGGTGACAGGCAGCGTTCCTACTACTCTTTTAGATACCAGTCCTGTCTCTCAGACTGGTGGAAGGCAGAGTTCCTACTACTCTGTTAGATACCAGTCCTGTCTCTCAGACTGGTGGAAGGCAGCGTTCCTACTCTGTTAGATACCATTCCTGTCACTCAGACTGGTGACAGGCAGAGTTCCTACTATTCTGTTAGATACCAGTCCTGTCTCTCAGACTGATGGAAGGCAGCGTTCCTACTACTCTGTTAGATACCAGTCCTGTCACTCAGACTGGTGGAAGGCAGCGTTCCTACTACTCTGTTAGATACCAGTCCTGTCTCTCAGACTGGTGGTAGGCAGCGTTCCTACTACTCTGTTAGATACCAGTCCTGTCTCTCAGAATGGTGGAAGGCAGAGGTTCTACTAATCTGTTCGATACCAGTCCTGTCTCTCAGACTGATGGAAGGCAGCGGTTCTACTAATCTGTTCGATACCAGTCCTGTCTCTCAGACTGGTGGAAGGCAGCGTTCCTACTCTGTTAGATAACATTCTTGTCTCTCAGACTGGTGACAGGCAGCGTTCCTACTCTGTTAGATACCAGTCCTGTCTCTCAGACTGGTGGTTGGCAGCGTTCCTACTACTCTGTTAGATACCAGTCCTGTCTCTCAGACAGGTGGAAGGCAGCGTTCATACTACTCTGTTAGATTCCAGTCCTGTCTCTCAGACTGGTGGAAGGCAGCGTTCCTACTCTGTTAGATACCATTCCTGTCTCTCAGACTGGTGGAAGGCAGCTTTCCTACTACTCTGTTAGATACCAGTCCTGTCTCTCAGACAGGTGGAAGGCAGCGTTCATACTACTCTGTTAGATTCCAGTCCTGTCTCTCAGACTGTTGGATTGCAGCGTTCCTACTCTGTTAGATACCATTCCTGTCTCTCAGACTGGTGGAAGGCAGCGTTCCTACTACTCTGTTAGATACCAGTCCTGTCTCTCAGACTGGTGGTTGGCAGCGTTCCTACTACTCTGTTAGATACCAGTCCTGTCTCTCAGACAGGTGGAAGGCAGCGTTCATACTACTCTGTTAGATACCAGTCCTGTCTCTCAGACAGGTGGAAGGCAGCGTTCATACTACTCTGTTAGATTCCAGTCCTGTCTCTCAGACTGTTGGATTGCAGCGTTCCTACTCTGTTAGATACCATTCCTGTCTCTCAGACTGGTGGAAGGCAGCGTTCCTACTACTCTGTTAGTTACCAGTCCTTTCTCTCAGACTGGTGGTAGGCAGCGTTCCTACTACTCTGTTAGATACCAGTCCTGTCTCTCAGACTGGTGGTAGGCAGCGTTCCTACTACTCTGTTAGATACCAGTCCTGTCTCTCAGACTGGTGGAAGGCAGCGTTCCTACTACTCTGTTAGATACCAGTCCTGTCTCTCAGACTGGTGGAAGGCAGCGTTCCTAATACTCTGTTAGATACCAGTCCTGTCTCTCAGACTGGTGGAAGGCAGCGTTCCTACTACTCTGTTAGATACCAGTCCTGTCTCTCAGACTGGTGACAGGCAGCGTTCCTACTACTCTGTTAGATACCAGTCCTGTCTCTCAGACTGGTGGTAGGCAGCGTTCCTGCTACTCTGTTAGATACCAGTCCTGTCTCTCAGACTGGTGGAAGGCAGCGTTCCTAAGACTCTGTTAGATACCAGTCCTGTCTCTCAAACTGGTGGTAGTCAGCGTTCCGACTACTCTGTTAGATACCAGCCTTGTCTCTCAGACTGGTGGAAGGCAGCGTTCCTACTACTCTGTTAGATACCAGTCCTGTCTCTCAGACTGGTGGAAGGCAGCGTTCCTACTATTCTGTTATATACCAGTCCAGTCTCTCAGACTGGTGGAAGGCAGCGTTCCTACTCTGTTAGATACCAGTCATGTCTCTCAGACTGGTGACAGGCAGCGTTCCTACTACTCTTTTAGATACCAGTCCTGTCTCTCAGACTGGTGGAAGGCAGAGTTCCTACTACTCTGTTAGATACCAGTCCTGTCTCTCAGACTGGTGGAAGGCAGCGTTCCTACTCTGTTAGATACCATTCCTGTCACTCAGACTGGTGACAGGCAGAGTTCCTACTATTCTGTTAGATACCAGTCCTGTCTCTCAGACTGATGGAAGGCAGCGTTCCTACTACTCTGTTAGATACCAGTCCTGTCACTCAGACTGGTGGAAGGCAGCGTTCCTACTACTCTGTTAGATACCAGTCCTGTCTCTCAGACTGGTGGTAGGCAGCGTTCCTACTACTCTGTTAGATACCAGTCCTGTCTCTCAGAATGGTGGAAGGCAGAGGTTCTACTAATCTGTTCGATACCAGTCCTGTCTCTCAGACTGATGGAAGGCAGCGGTTCTACTAATCTGTTCGATACCAGTCCTGTCTCTCAGACTGGTGGAAGGCAGCGTTCCTACTCTGTTAGATAACATTCTTGTCTCTCAGACTGGTGACAGGCAGCGTTCCTACTCTGTTAGATACCAGTCCTGTCTCTCAGACTGGTGGTTGGCAGCGTTCCTACTACTCTGTTAGATACCAGTCCTGTCTCTCAGACAGGTGGAAGGCAGCGTTCATACTACTCTGTTAGATTCCAGTCCTGTCTCTCAGACTGGTGGAAGGCAGCGTTCCTACTCTGTTAGATACCATTCCTGTCTCTCAGACTGGTGGAAGGCAGCTTTCCTACTACTCTGTTAGATACCAGTCCTGTCTCTCAGACAGGTGGAAGGCAGCGTTCATACTACTCTGTTAGATTCCAGTCCTGTCTCTCAGACTGTTGGATTGCAGCGTTCCTACTCTGTTAGATACCATTCCTGTCTCTCAGACTGGTGGAAGGCAGCGTTCCTACTACTGTGTTAGTTACCAGTCCTTTCTCTCAGACTGGTGGTAGGCAGCGTTCCTACTACTCTGTTAGATACCAGTCCTGTCTCTCAGACTGGTGGTAGGCAGCGTTCCTACTACTCTGTTAGATACCAGTCCTGTCTCTCAGACTGGTGGAAGGCAGCGTTCCTACTACTCTGTTAGATACCAGTCCTGTCTCTCAGACTGGTGGAAGGCAGCGTTCCTAATACTCTGTTAGATACCAGTCCTGTCTCTCAGACTGGTGGAAGGCAGCGTTCCTACTACTCTGTTAGATACCAGTCCTGTCTCTCAGACTGGTGACAGGCAGCGTTCCTACTACTCTGTTAGATACCAGTCCTGTCTCTCAGACTGGTGGTAGGCAGCGTTCCTGCTACTCTGTTAGATACCAGTCCTGTCTCTCAGACTGGTGGAAGGCAGCGTTCCTAAGACTCTGTTAGATACCAGTCCTGTCTCTCAAACTGGTGGTAGTCAGCGTTCCGACTACTCTGTTAGATACCAGTCCTGTCTCTCAGACTGGTGGAAGGCAGCGTTCCTACTACTCTGTTAGATACCAGTCCTGTCTCTCAGACTGGTGGAAGGCAGCGTTCCTACTATTCTGTTATATACCAGTCCAGTCTCTCAGACTGGTGGAAGGCAGCGTTCCTACTCTGTTAGATACCAGTCATGTCTCTCAGACTGGTGACAGGCAGCGTTCCTACTACTCTTTTAGATACCAGTCCTGTCTCTCAGACTGGTGGAAGGCAGAGTTCCTACTACTCTGTTAGATACCAGTCCTGTCTCTCAGACTGGTGGAAGGCAGCGTTCCTACTCTGTTAGATACCATTCCTGTCACTCAGACTGGTGACAGGCAGAGTTCCTACTATTCTGTTAGATACCAGTCCTGTCTCTCAGACTGATGGAAGGCAGCGTTCCTACTACTCTGTTAGATACCAGTCCTGTCACTCAGACTGGTGGAAGGCAGCGTTCCTACTCTGTTAGATACCAGTCCTGTCTCTCAGACTGGTGACAGGCAGAGTTCCTACTATTCTGTTAGATACCAGTCCTGTCTCTCAGACTGATGGAAGGCAGCGTTCCTACTACTCTGTTAGATACCAGTCCTGTCTCTCAGACTTGTGGAAGGCAGTGTTCCTACTACTCTGTTAGATACCAGTCCTGTCTCTCAGACTGGTGGAAGGCAGCGTTCCTACTACTCTGTTAGATACCAGTCCTGTCTCTTAGACTGGTGGAAGGCAGCGGTCCTACTAATTGTTTGATACCTGTCCTGTCTCTCAGACTGGTGACAGGCAGCGTTCCTACTCTGTTAGATACCAGTCCTGTCTCTCAGACTGGTGGTTGGCAGCGTTCCTACTACTCTGTTAGATACCAGTCCTGTCTCTCAGACAGGTGGAAGGCAGCATTCATACTACTCTGTTAGTTTCCAGTCCTGTCTCTCAGACTGGTGGAAGGCAGCGTTCCTACTCTGTTAGATACCATTCCTGTCTCTCAGACTGGTGGAAGGCAGCGTTCATACTACTCTGTTAGTTACCAGTCCTTTCTCTCAGACTGGTGGTAGGCAGCGTTCCTACTACTCTGTTAGATACCAGTCCTGTCTCTCAGACTGGTGGTAGGCAGTGTTCCTACTACTCTGTTAGATACCAGTCCTGTCTCTCAGACTGGTGGAAGGCAGCGTTCCTACTCTGTTAGATACCATTCCTGTCACTCAGACTGGTGACAGGCAGAGTTCCTACTATTCTATTAGATACCAGTCCTGTCTCTCAGACTGGTGGAAGGCAGCGTTCCTACTACTCTGTTAGATACCAGTCCTGTCTCTCAAACTGGTGGTAGGCAGCGTTCCGACTACTCTGTTAGATACCAGTCCTGTCTCTCAGACTGGTGGAAGGCAGCGTTCCTACTCTGTTAGATACCATTCCTGTCTCTCAGACTGGTGGAAGGCAGCTTTCCTACTACTCTGTTAGATACCAGTCCTGTCTCTCAGACAGGTGGAAGGCAGCGTTCATACTACTCTGTTAGATTCCAGTCCTGTCTCTCAGACTGTTGGATTGCAGCGTTCCTACTCTGTTAGATACCAGTCCTGTCTCTCAGACTGGTGGAAGGCAGCGTTCCTGCTACTCTGTTAGTTACCAGTCCTTTCTCTCATACTGGTGGTAGGCAGCGTTCCGACTACTCTGTTAGATACCAGTCCTGTCTCTCAGACTGGTGGAAGGCAGCGTTCCTACTCTGTTAGATACCAGACCTGTCTCTCAGACTGGTGACAGGCAGCGTTCCTACTATTCTGTTAGATACCAGTCCTGTCTCTCAGACTGGTGGAAGGCAGCCTTCCTACTACTCTGTTAGATACCAGTCCTGTCTCTCAGACTGGTGGTAGGCAGCGTTCCTACTACTCTGTTACATACCAGTCCTGTCTCTCAGACTGGTGGAAGGCAGTGGTTCTACTAATCTGTTCGATACCAGTCCTGTCTCTCAGACTGGTGGAAGGCAGCGTTCCTACTCTGTTAGATACCATTCTTGTCTCTCAGACTGGTGACAGGCAGCGTTCCTACTATTCTGTTAGATACCAGTCCTGTCTCTCAGACTGGTGCAAGGCAGCGTTCCTACTACTCTGTTAGATACCAGTCCTGTCTCTCAAACTGGTGGTAGGCAGCCTTCCGACTACTCTGTTAGATACCAGTCCTGTCTCTCAGACTGGTGGAAGGCAGCGTTCCTACTCTGTTAGATACCAGTCCTGTCTCTCAAACTGGTGGTAGGCAGCCTTCCGACTACTCTGTTAGATACCAGTCCTGTCTCTCAGACTGGTGACAGGCAGCGTTCCTACTATTCTGTTAGATACCAGACCTGTCTCTCAGACTGGTGACAGGCAGCGTTCCTACTATTCTGTTAGATACCAGTCCTGTCTCTCAGACTGGTGGTAGGCAGCGTTCCTACTACTCTGTTAGATACCAGTCCTGTCTCTCAGAATGGTGGAAGGCAGAGGTTCTACTAATCTGTTCGATACCAGTCCTGTCTCTCAGACTGATGGAAGGCAGCGGTTCTACTAATCTGTTCGATACCAGTCCTGTCTCTCAGACTGGTGGAAGGCAGCGTTCCTACTCTGTTAGATAACATTCTTGTCTCTCAGACTGGTGACAGGCAGCGTTCCTACTCTGTTAGATACCAGTCCTGTCTCTCAGACTGGTGGTTGGCAGCGTTCCTACTACTCTGTTAGATACCAGTCCTGTCTCTCAGACAGGTGGAAGGCAGCGTTCATACTACTCTGTTAGATTCCAGTCCTGTCTCTCAGACTGGTGGAAGGCAGCGTTCCTACTCTGTTAGATACCATTCCTGTCTCTCAGACTGGTGGAAGGCAGCTTTCCTACTACTCTGTTAGATACCAGTCCTGTCTCTCAGACAGGTGGAAGGCAGCGTTCATACTACTCTGTTAGATTCCAGTCCTGTCTCTCAGACTGTTGGATTGCAGCGTTCCTACTCTGTTAGATACCATTCCTGTCTCTCAGACTGGTGGAAGGCAGCGTTCCTACTACTCTGTTAGTTACCAGTCCTTTCTCTCAGACTGGTGGTAGGCAGCGTTCCTACTACTCTGTTAGATACCAGTCCTGTCTCTCAGACTGGTGGTAGGCAGCGTTCCTACTACTCTGTTAGATACCAGTCCTGTCTCTCAGACTGGTGGAAGGCAGCGTTCCTACTACTCTGTTAGATACCAGTCCTGTCTCTCAGACTGGTGGAAGGCAGCGTTCCTAATACTCTGTTAGATACCAGTCCTGTCTCTCAGACTGGTGGAAGGCAGCGTTCCTACTACTCTGTTAGATACCAGTCCTGTCTCTCAGACTGGTGACAGGCAGCGTTCCTACTACTCTGTTAGATACCAGTCCTGTCTCTCAGACTGGTGGTAGGCAGCGTTCCTGCTACTCTGTTAGATACCAGTCCTGTCTCTCAGACTGGTGGAAGGCAGCGTTCCTAAGACTCTGTTAGATACCAGTCCTGTCTCTCAAACTGATGGTAGGCAGCGTTCCGACTACTCTGTTAGATACCAGTCCTGTCTCTCAGACTGGTGGAAGGCAGCGTTCCTACTACTCTGTTAGATACCAGTCCTGTCTCTCAGACTGGTGGAAGGCAGCGTTCCTACTATTCTGTTATATACCAGTCCAGTCTCTCAGACTGGTGGAAGGCAGCGTTCCTACTCTGTTAGATACCAGTCATGTCTCTCAGACTGGTGACACGCAGCGTTCCTACTACTCTTTTAGATACCAGTCCTGTCTCTCAGACTGGTGGAAGGCAGAGTTCCTACTACTCTGTTAGATACCAGTCCTGTCTCTCAGACTGGTGGAAGGCAGCGTTCCTACTCTGTTAGATACCATTCCTGTCACTCAGACTGGTGACAGGCAGAGTTCCTACTATTCTGTTAGATACCAGTCCTGTCTCTCAGACTGATGGAAGGCAGCGTTCCTACTACTCTGTTAGATACCAGTCCTGTCACTCAGACTGGTGGAAGGCAGCGTTCCTACTCTGTTAGATACCAGTCCTGTCTCTCAGACTGGTGACAGGCAGAGTTCCTACTATTCTGTTAGATACCAGTCCTGTCTCTCAGACTGATGGAAGGCAGCGTTCCTACTACTCTGTTAGATACCAGTCCTGTCTCTCAGACTGGTGGAAGGCAGTGTTCCTACTACTCTGTTAGATACCAGTCCTGTCTCTCAGACTGGTGGAAGGCAGCGTTCCTACTACTCTGTTAGATACCAGTCCTGTCTCTTAGACTGGTGGAAGGCAGCGGTCCTACTAATTGTTTGATACCTGTCCTGTCTCTCAGACTGGTGACAGGCAGCGTTCCTACTCTGTTAGATACCAGTCCTGTCTCTCAGACTGGTGGTTGGCAGCGTTCCTACTACTCTGTTAGATACCAGTCCTGTCTCTCAGACAGGTGGAAGGCAGCATTCATACTACTCTGTTAGATTCCAGTCCTGTCTCTCAGACTGGTGGAAGGCAGCGTTCCTACTCTGTTAGATACCATTCCTGTCTCTCAGACTGGTGGAAGGCAGCGTTCATACTACTCTGTTAGTTACCAGTCCTTTCTCTCAGACTGGTGGTAGGCAGCGTTCCTACTACTCTGTTAGATACCAGTCCTGTCTCTCAGACTGGTGGTAGGCAGTGTTCCTACTACTCTGTTAGATACCAGTACTGTCTCTCAGACTGGTGGAAGGCAGCGTTCCTACTCTGTTAGATACCATTCCTGTAACTCAGACTGGTGACAGGCAGAGTTCCTACTATTTTATTAGATACCAGTCCTGTCTCTCAGACTGGTGGAAGGCAGCGTTCCTACTACTCTGTTAGATACCAGTCCTGTCTCTCAAACTGGTGGTAGGCAGCATTCCGACTACTCTGTTAGATACCAGTCCTGTCTCTCAGACTGGTGGAAGGCAGCGTTCCTACTCTGTTAGATACCATTCCTGTCTCTCAGACTGGTGGAAGGCAGCTTTCCTACTACTCTGTTAGATACCAGTCCTGTCTCTCAGACAGGTGGAAGGCAGCGTTCATACTACTCTGTTAGATTCCAGTCCTGTCTCTCAGACTGTTGGATTGCAGCGTTCCTACTCTGTTAGATACCATTCCTGTCTCTCAGACTGGTGGAAGGCAGCGTTCCTGCTACTCTGTTAGTTACCAGTCCTTTCTCTCAGACTGGTGGTAGGCAGCGTTCCGACTACTCAGTTAGATACCAGTCCTGTCTCTCAGACTGGTGGAAGGCAGCGTTCCTACTCTGTTAGATACCAGACCTGTCTCTCAGACTGGTGACAGGCAGCGTTCCTACTATTCTGTTAGATACCAGTCCTGTCTCTCAGACTGGTGGAAGGCAGTGGTTCTACTAATCTGTTCGATACCAGTCCTGTCTCTCAGACTGGTGGAAGGCAGCGGTTCTACTAATCTGTTCGATACCAGTCCTGTCTCTCAGACTGGTGGAAGGCAGCGTTCCTACTCTGTTAGATACCATTCTTGTCTCTCAGACTGGTGACAGGCCGCGTTCCTACTCTGTTAGATACCAGTCCTGTCTCTCAGACTGGTGGTTGGCAGCGTTCCTACGACTCTGTTAGATACCAGTCCTGTCTCTCAGACAGGTGGAAGGCAGCGTTCATACTACTTTGTTAGATTCCAGTCCTGTCTCTCAGACTGGTGGAAGGCAGCGTTCCTACTCTGTTAGATACCATTCCTGTCTCTCAGACTGGTGGAAGGCAGCTTTCCTACTACTCTGTTAGATACCAGTCCTGTCTCTCAGACAGGTGGAAGGCAGCGGTCATACTACTCTGTTAGATTCCAGTCCTGTCTCTCAGACTGTTGGATTGCAGCGTTCCTACTCTGTTAGATACCATTCCTGTCTCTCAGACTGGTGGAAGGCAGCGTTCCTACTACTCTGTTAGTTACCAGTCCTTTCTCTCAGACTGGTGGTAGGCAGCTTTCCTACTACTCTGTTAGATACCAGTCCTGTCTCTCAGACTGGTGGTAGGCAGCGTTCCTACTACTCTGTTAGATACCAGTCCTGTCTCTCAGACTGGTGGAAGGCAGCGTTCCTACTACTCTGTTAGATTCCAGTCCTGTCTCTCAGACTGGTGGAAGGCAGCGGTTCTACTAATCTGTTCGATACCAGTCCTGTCTCTCAGACTGGTGGAAGGCAGCGTTCCTACTCTGTTAGATACCATTCTTGTCTCTCAGACTGGTGACAGGCAGCGTTCCTACTATTCTGTTAGATACCAGTCCTGTCTCTCAGACTGGTGCAAGGCAGCGTTCCTACTACTCTGTTAGATACCAGTCCTGTCTCTCAAACTGGTGGTAGGCAGCCTTCCGACTACTCTGTTAGATACCAGTCCTGTCTCTCAGACTGGTGGAAGGCAGCGTTCCTACTCTGTTAGATACCAGACCTGTCTCTCAGACTGGTGACAGGCAGCGTTCCTACTATTCTGTTAGATACCAGTCCTGTCTCTCAGACTGGTGGAAGGCAGCGTTCCTACTACTCTGTTAGATACCAGTCCTGTCTCTCAGACTGGTGGTAGGCAGCGTTCCTACTACTCTGTTAGATACCAGTCCTGTCTCTCAGAATGGTGGAAGGCAGAGGTTCTACTAATCTGTTCGATACCAGTCCTGTCTCTCAGACTGATGGAAGGCAGCGGTTCTACTAATCTGTTCGATACCAGTCCTGTCTCTCAGACTGGTGGAAGGCAGCGTTCCTACTCTGTTAGATACCATTCTTGTCTCTCAGACTGGTGACAAACAGCATTCCTACTCTGTTAGATACCAGTCCTGTCTCTCAGACTGGTGGTTGGCAGCGTTCCTACTACTCTGTTAGATACCAGTCCTGTCTCTCAGACAGGTGGAAGGCAGCGTTCATACTACTCTGTTAGATTCCAGTCCTGTCTCTCAGACTGGTGGAAGGCAGCGTTCCTACTCTGTTAGATACCATTCCTGTCTCTCAGACTGGTGGAAGGCAGCTTTCCTACTACTCTGTTAGATACCAGTCCTGTCTCTCAGACAGGTGGAAGGCAGCGTTCATACTACTCTGTTAGATTCCAGTCCTGTCTCTCAGACTGTTGGATTGCAGCGTTCCTACTCTGTTAGATACCATTCCTGTCTCTCAGACTGGTGGAAGGCAGCGTTCCTACTCTGTTAGATACCATTCTTGTCTCTCAGACTGGTGACAGGCAGCGTTCCTACTATTCTGTTAGATACCAGTCCTGTCTCTCAGACTGGTGGAAGGCAGCGTTGCTACTACTCTGTTAGATACCAGTCCTGTCTCTCAGACTGGTGGAAGGCAGCGTTCCTACTACTCTGTTAGATACCAGTCCTGTCTCTCAGACTGGTGGAAGGCAGCGTTCCTACTACTCTGTTAGATACCAGTCCTGTCTCTAATACTGGTGGAAGGCAGCGGTCCTACTAATTGTTCGATACCTGTCCTGTCTCTCAGACTGGTGGTAGGCAGCGTTCGTACTACTCTGTTAGATACCAGTCCTGTCTCTCAGACTGGTGGAAGGCAGAGTTCCTACTACTCTGTTAGATACCAGTCCAGTCTCTTAGACTGGTGGAAGGCAGCGGTCCTACTAATCTGTTCGATACCAGTCCTGTCTCTCAGAAAGGTGGAAGGCAGCGTTCCTACTACTCTGTTAGATACCAGTCCTGTCTCTCAGACTGGTGGAAGACAGCATTCCTACTACTATGTTAGATACCAGTCCTGTCTCTCAGACTGGTGGAAGGCAGCGTTCCAACTATTCTGTTAGATACCAGTCCTGTCTCTCAGACTGGTGGAAGGCAGCGTTACTACTCTGTTAGATACCAGTCCTGTCTCTCAGACTGGTGACAGGCAGCTTTCCTAATCTGTTAGATACCAGTCCTGTCTCTCAGACTGGTGGAAGGCAGCGTTCCTACTACTCTGTTAGATACCAGTCCTGTCTCTCAGACTGGTGGAAGGCAGCGTTCCTACTACTCTGTTAGATACCAGTCCTGTCTCTAATACTAGTGGAAGGCAGCGGTCCTACTAATTGTTCGATACCTGTCCTGTCTCTCAGACTGGTGGTAGGCAGCGTTCCTACTACTCTGTTAGATACCAGTCCTGTCTCTCAGACTGGTGGAAGGCAGAGTTCCTACTACTCTGTTAGATACCAGTCCAGTCTCTTAGACTGGTGGAAGACAGCATTCCTACTACTATGTTAGATACCAGTCCTGTCTCTCAGACTGGTGGAAGGCAGAGTTCCAACTATTCTGTTAGATACCAGTCCTGTCTCTCAGACTGGTGGAAGGCAGCGTTCCTACTCTGTTAGATACCAGTCCTGTCTCTCAGACTGGTGACAGGCAGCGTTCCTAATCTGTTCGATACCAGTCCTGTCTCTCAGACTGGTGGAAGGCAGCGGTTCTACTAATCTGTTCGATACCAGTCCTGTCTCTCAGACTGGTGGAAGGCAGCGTTCCTACTCTGTTAGATACCATTCTTGTCTCTCAGTGTGGTGAGAGGCAGCGTTCCTATTATTCTGTTAGATACCAGTCCTGTCTCTCAGACTGGTGGAAGGCAGCGTTGCTACTACTCTGTTAGATAACAGTCCTGTCTCTCAGACTGGTGGAAGGCAGCGTTCCTACTACTCTGTTAGATACCAGTCCTGTCTCTCAGACTGGTGGAAGGCAGCGTTCCTACTACTCTGTTAGATACCAGTCCTGTCTCTAAGACTGGTGGAAGGCAGCGGTCCTACTAATTGTTCGATACCTGTCCTGTCTCTCAGACTGGTGGTAGGCAGAGTTCCTACTACTCTGTTAGATACCAGTCCTGTCTCTCAGACTGGTGGAATGCAGAGTTCCTACTACTCTGTTAGATACCAGTCCAGTCTCTTAGACTGGTGGAAGGCAGCGGTCCTACTAATCTGTTCGATACCAGTCCTGTCTCTCAGACTGGTGGAAGGCAGCGTTCCTACTACTCTGTTAGATACCAGTCCTGTCTCTCAGACTGGTGGAAGACAGCATTCCTACTACTATGTTAGATACCAGTCCTGTCTCTCAGACTGGTGGAAGGCAGCGTTCCAACTATTCTGTTAGATACCAGTCCTGTCTCTCAGACTGGTGGAAGGCAGCGTTCCTACTCTGTTAGATACCAGTCCTGTCTCTCAGACTGGTGACAGGCAGCGTTCCTACTCTGTTAGATACCAGTCCTGTCTCTCAGACTGGTGGTAGGCAGTGTTCCTACTACTCTGTTAGATACCAGTCCTGTCTCTCAGACTGGTGGTAGACAGCGTTCCTACTACTCTGTTAGATACCAGTCCTGTCTCTCAGACTGGTGACAGGCAGTGTTCCTACTCTGTTAGTTACCTGTCCTGTCTCTCAGACTGGTGGAAGGCAGCGTTCCTACTACTCTGTTATATACCAGTCCTGTCTCTCAGACTGGTGGAAGGCAGCGTTCCTACTACTCTGTTAGATACCAGTCCTGTCTCTCAGACTGGTGGAAGGCAGCGTTCCTACTACTCTGTTAGATACCAGTCCTGTCTCTCAGACTGGTGGAAGGCAGCGTTCCTACTACTATGTTAGATACGAGTCGTGTCTCTCAGACTGGTGGAAGGCAGCGTTCCTACTACTCTGTTAGATACCAGTCCTGTCTCTCAGACTGGTGGTAAACAGCGTTCCTACTACTCTGTTAGATACCAGTCCTGTCTCTCAGACTGGTGGAAGGCAGCGTTCCTACTACTCTGTTAGATACCAGTTCTGTCTCTCAAACTGGTGGTAGGCAGTGTTCCGACTACTCTGTTAGATACCAGTCCTGTCTCTCATACTGGTGGAAGGCAGCGTTCCTACTCTGTTAGATACCAGACCTGTCTCTCAGACTGGTGACAGGCAGCGTTCCTACTATTCTGTTAGATACCAGTCCTGTCTCTCAGACTGGTGGAAGGCAGCGTTCCTACTACTCTGTTAGATACCAGTCCTGTCTCTCAGACTGGTGTTAGGCAGCGTTCCTACTACTCTGTTACATACCAGTCCTGTCTCTCAGACTGGTGGAAGGCAGCGGTTCTACTAATCTGTTCGATACCAGTCCTGTGTCTCAGACTGGTGGAAGGCAGCGGTTCTACTAATCTGTTCGATACCAGTCCTGTCTCTCAGACTGGTGGAAGGCAGCGTTCCTACTCTGTTAGATACCATTCTTGTCTCTCAGACTGGTGACAGGCAGCGTTCCTACTCTGTTAGATACCAGTCCTGTCTCTCAGACTGGTGGTTGGCAGCGTTCCTACTACTCTGTTAGATACCAGTCCTGTCTCTCAGACAGGTGGAAGGCAGCGTTCATACTACTCTGTTAGATTCCAGTCCTGTCTCTCAGACTGGTGGAAGGCAGCGTTCCTACTCTGTTAGATACCATTCCTGTCTCTTAGACTGGTGGAAGGCAGCTTTCCTACTACTCTGTTAGATACCAGTCCTGTCTCTCAGACAGGTGGAAGGCAGCATTCATACTACTCTGTTAGATTCCAGTCCTGTCTCTCAGACTGTTGGATTGCAGCGTTCCTACTCTGTTAAATACCATTCCTGTCTCTCAGACTGGTGGAAGGCAGCGTTCCTACTACTCTGTTAGTTACCAGTCCTTTCTCTCAGACTGGTGGTAGGCAGCGTTCCGACTACTCTGTTAGATACCAGTCCTGTCTCTCAGACTGGTGGAAGGCAGCGTTCCTACTCTGTTAGATACCAGACCTGTCTCTCAGACTGGTGACAGGCAGCGTTCCTACTATTCTTTTAGATACCAGTCCTGTCTCTCAGACTGGTGGAAGGCAGCGTTCCTACTACTCTGTTAGATACCAGTCCTGTCTCTCAGACTGGTGGTAGGCAGCGTTCCTACTACTCTGTTACATACCAGTCCTGTCTCTCAGACTGGTGGAAGGCAGCGGTTCTAAAAATCTGTTCGATACCAGTCCTGTCTCTCAGACTGGTGGAAGGCAGCGGTTCTACTAATCTGTTCGATACCAGTCCTGTCTCTCAGACTGGTGGAAGGCAGCGTTCCTACTCTGTTAGATACCATTCTTGTCTCTCAGACTGGTGACAGGCAGCGTTCCTACTATTCTGTTAGATACCAGTCCTGTCTCTCAGACTGGTGGAAGGCAGCGTTCCTACTACTCTGTTAGATACCAGTCCTGTCTCTCAGACTGGTGGTAGGCAGCGTTCCTACTACTCTGTTAGATACCAGTCCTGTCTCTCAGAATGGTGGAAGGCAGCGGTTCTACTAATCTGTTCGATACCAGTCCTGTCTCTCAGACTGATGGAAGGCAGCGGTTCTACTAATCTGTTCGATACCAGTCCTGTCTCTCAGACTGGTGGAAGGCAGCGTTCCTACTCTGTTAGATACCAGTCCTGTCTCTCAGACTGGTGGAAGGCAGCGTTCCTACTACTCTGTTAGATACCAGTCCTGTCTCTCAGACTGGTGGAAGGCAGCGTTCCTACTACTCTGTTAGATACCAGTCCTGTCTCTAATACTGGTGGAAGGCAGCGGTCCTACTAATTGTTCGACACCTGTCCTGTCTCTCAGACTGGTGGTAGGCAGCGTTCGTACTACTCTGTTAGATACCAGTCCTGTCTCTCAGACTGGTGGAAGGCAGAGTTCCTACTACTCTGTTAGATACCAGACCAGTCTCTTAGACTGGTGGAAGGCAGCGGTCCTACTAATCTGTTCGATACCAGTCCTGTCTCTCAGAAAGTTGGAAGGCAGCGTTCCTACTACTCTGTTAGATACCAGTCCTGTCTCTCAGACTGGTGGAAGACAGCATTCCTACTACTATGTTAGATACCAGTCCTGTCTCTCAGACTGGTGGAAGGCAGCGTTCCAACTATTCTGTTAGATACCAGTCCTGTCTCTCAGACTGGTGGAAGGCAGCGTTCCTACTCTGTTAGATACCAGTCCTGTCTCTCAGACTGGTGACAGGCAGCGTTCCTAATCTGTTAGATACCAGTCCTGTCTCTCAGACTGGTGGAAGGCAGCGTTCCTACTACTCTGTTAGATACCAGTCCTGTCTCTCAGACTGGTGGAAGAGAGCGTTCCTACTCTGTTAGATACCATTCTTGTCTCTCAGACTGGTGACAGGCAGCGTTCCTATTATTCTGTTAGATACCAGTCCTGTCTCTCAGACTGGTGGAAGGCAGCGTTGCTACTACTCTGTTAGATAACAGTCCTGTCTCTCAGACTGGTGGAAGGCAGCGTTCCTACTACTCTGTTAGATACCAGTCCTGTCTCTCAGACAGGTGGAAGGCAGCGTTCCTACTACTCTGTTAGATACCAGTCCTGTCTCTAAGACTGGTGGAAGGCAGCGGTCCTACTAATTGTTCGATACCTGTCCTGTCTCTCAGACTGGTGGTCGGCAGCGTTCTTACTACTCTGTTAGATACCAGTCCTGTCTCTCAGACTGGTGGAAGGCAGAGTTCCTACTACTCTGTTAGATACCAGTCCAGTCTCTTAGACTGGTGGAAGGCAGCGGTCCTACTAATCTGTTCGATACCAATCCTGTCTCTCAGACTGGTGGAAGGCAGCGTTCCTACTACTCTGTTAGATACCAGTCCTGTCTCTCAGACTGGTGGAAGGCAGCATTCCTACTACTATGTTAGATACCAGTCCTGTCTCTCAGACTGGTGGAAGGCAGCGTTCCAACTATTCTGTTAGATACCAGTCCTGTCTCTCAGACTGGTGGAAGGCAGCGTTCCTACTCTGTTAGATACCAGTCCTGTCTCTCAGACTGGTGACAGGCAGCGTTCCTACTCTGTTAGATACCAGTCCTGTCTCTCAGACTGGTGGTAGGCAGTGTTCCTACTACTCTGTTAGATACCAGTCCTGTCTCTCAGACTGGTGGTAGACAGCGTTCCTACTACTCTGTTAGATACCAGTCCTGTCTCTCAGACTGGTGACAGGCAGTGTTCCTACTCTGTTAGTTACCTGTCCTGTCTCTCAGACTGGTGGAAGGCAGCGTTCCTACTACTCTGTTATATACCAGTCCTGTCTCTCAGACTGGTGGAAGGCAGCGTTCCTACTACTCTGTTAGATACCAGTCCTGTCTCTCAGACTGGTGGAAGGCAGCGTTCCTACTACTCTGTTAGATACCAGTCCTGTCTCTCAGACTGGTGGAAGGCAGCGTTCCTACTACTATGTTAGATACCAGTCGTGTCTCTCAGACTGGTGGAAGGCAGCGTTCCTACTACTCTGTTAGATACCAGTCCTGTCTCTCAGACTGGTGGTAAACAGCGTTCCTACTACTCTGTTAGATACCAGTCCTGTCTCTCAGACTGGTGGAAGGCAGCGTTCCTACTACTCTGTTAGATACCAGTCCTGTCTCTCAAACTGGTGGTAGGCAGCGTTCCGACTACTCTGTTAGATACCAGTCCTGTCTCTCAGACTGGTGGAAGGCAGCGTTCCTACTCTGTTAGATACCAGACCTGTCTCTCAGACTGGTGACAGGCAGCGTTCCTACTATTCTGTTAGATACCAGTCCTGTCTCTCAGACTGGTGGAAGGCAGCGTTCCTACTACTCTGTTAGATACCAGTCCTGTCTCTCAGACTGGTGGTAGGCAGCGTTCCTACTACTCTGTTACATACCAGTCCTGTCTCTCAGACTGGTGGAAGGCAGCGGTTCTACTAATCTGTTCGATACCAGTCCTGTCTCTCAGACTGGTGGAAGGCAGCGGTTCTACTAATCTGTTCGATACCAGTCCTGTCTCTCAGACTGGTGGAAGGCAGCGTTCCTACTCTGTTAGATACCATTCTTGTCTCTCAGACTGGTGACAGGCAGCGTTCCTACTCTGTTAGATACCAGTCCTGTCTCTCAGACTGGTGGTTGGCAGCGTTCCTACTACTCTGTTAGATACCAGTCCTGTCTCTCAGACAGGTGGAAGGCAGCGTTCATACTACTCTGTTAGATTCCAGTCCTGTCTCTCAGACTGGTGGAAGGCAGCGTTCCTACTCTGTTAGATACCATTCCTGTCTCTTAGACTGGTGGAAGGCAGCTTTCCTACTACTCTGTTAGATACCAGTCCTGTCTCTCAGACAGGTGGAAGGCAACTTTCATACTACTCTGTTAGATTCCAGTCCTGTCTCTCAGACTGTTGGATTGCAGCGTTCCTACTCTGTTAAATACCATTCCTGTCTCTCAGACTGGTGGAAGGCAGCGTTCCTACTACTCTGTTAGTTACCAGTCCTTTCTCTCAGACTGGTGGTAGGCAGCATTCCGACTACTCTGTTAGATACCAGTCCTGTCTCTCAGACTGGTGGAAGGCAGCGTTCCTACTCTGTTAGATACCAGACCTGTCTCTCAGACTGGTGACAGGCAGCGTTCCTACTATTCTGTTAGATACCAGTCCTGTCTCTCAGACTGGTGGAAGGCAGCGTTCCTACTACTCTGTTAGATACCAGTCCTGTCTCTCAGACTGGTGGTAGGCAGCGTTCCTACTACTCTGTTACATACCAGTCCTGTCTCTCAGACTGGTGGAAGGCAGCGGTTCTACTAATCTGTTCGATACCAGTCCTGTCTCTCAGACTGGTGGAAGGCAGCGTTTCTACTCTGTTAGATACCATTCTTGTCTCTCAGACTGGTGACAGGCAGCGTTCCTACTCTGTTAGATACCAGTCCTGTCTCTCAGACTGGTGGTTGGCAGCGTTCCTACTACTCTGTTAGATACCAGTCCTGTCTCTCAGACAAGTGGAATGTCAGCGTTCATACTACTCTGTTAGATTCCAGTCCTGTCTCTCAGACTGGTGGAAGGCAGCGTTCCTACTCTGTTAGATACCATTCCTGTCTCTCAGACTGGTGGAAGGCAGCGTTCCTACTACTCTGTTAGATACCAGTCCTGTCTCTCAGACAGGTGGAAGGCAGCGTTCATACTACTCTGTTAGATTCCAGTCCTGTCTCTCAGACTGTTGGATTGCAGCGTTCCTACTCTGTTAGATACCATTCCTGTCTCTCAGACTGGTGGAAGGCAGCGTTCCTACTACTCTGTTAGTTACCAGTCCTTTCTCTCAGACTGGTGGTAGGCAGCGTTCCTACTACTCTGTTAGATACCAGTCCTGTCTCTCAGACTGGTGGTAGGCAGCGTTCCTACTACTCTGTTAGATACCAGTCCTGTCTCTCAGACTGGTGGAAGGCAGCGTTCCTACTACTCTGTTAGATTCCAGTCCTGTCTCTCAGACTGGTGGAAGGCAGCGTTCCAACTATTCTGTTAGATACCAGTCCTGTCTCTCAGACTGGTGGAAGGCAGCGTTCCTACTCTGTTAGATACCAGTCCTGTCTCTCAGACTGGTGACAGGCAGCGTTCCTACTATTCTGTTAGATACCAGTCCTGTCTCTCAGACTGGTGCAAGGCAGTGTTCCTACTACTCTGTTAGATACCAGTCCTGTCTCTCAGACTGGTGGTAGACAGCGTTCCTACTACTCTGTTAGATACCAGTCCTGTCTCTCAGACTGGTGACAGGCAGTGTTCCTACTCTGTTAGTTACCTGTCCTGTCTCTCAGACTGGTGGAAGGCAGCGTTCCTACTACTCTGTTATATACCAGTCCTGTCTCTCAGACTGGTGGAAGGCAGCGTTCCTACTACTCTGTTAGATACCAGTCCTGTCTCTCAGACTGGTGGAAGGCAGCGTTCCTACTACTCTGTTAGATACCAGTCCTGTCTCTCAGACTGGTGGAAGGCAGCGTTCCTACTACTATGTTAGATACCAGTCGTGTCTCTCAGACTGGTGGAAGGCAGCGTTCCTACTACTCTGTTAGATACCAGTCCTGTCTCTCAGACTGGTGGTAAACAGCGTTCCTACTACTCTGTTAGATACCAGTCCTGTCTCTCAGACTGGTGGAAGGCAGCGTTCCTACTACTCTGTTAGATACCAGTCCTGTCTCTCAAACTGGTGGTAGGCAGCGTTCCGACTACTCTGTTAGATACCAGTCCTGTCTCTCAGACTGGTGGAAGGCAGCGTTCCTACTCTGTTAGATACCAGACCTGTCTCTCAGACTGGTGACAGGCAGCGTTCCTACTATTCTGTTAGATACCAGTCCTGTCTCTCAGACTGGTGGAAGGCAGCGTTCCTACTACTCTGTTAGATACCAGTCCTGTCTCTCAGACTGGTGGTAGGCAGCGTTCCTACTACTCTGTTACATACCAGTCCTGTCTCTCAGACTGGTGGAAGGCAGCGGTTCTACTAATCTGTTCGATACCAGTCCTGTCTCTCAGACTGGTGGAAGGCAGCGGTTCTACTAATCTGTTCGATACCAGTCCTGTCTCTCAGACTGGTGGAAGGCAGCGTTCCTACTCTGTTAGATACCATTCTTGTCTCTCAGACTGGTGACAGGCAGCGTTCCTACTCTGTTAGATACCAGTCCTGTCTCTCAGACTGGTGGTTGGCAGCGTTCCTACTACTCTGTTAGATACCAGTCCTGTCTCTCAGACAGGTGGAAGGCAGCGTTCATACTACTCTGTTAGATTCCAGTCCTGTCTCTCAGACTGGTGGAAGGCAGCGTTCCTACTCTGTTAGATACCATTCCTGTCTCTTAGACTGGTGGAAGGCAGCTTTCCTACTACTCTGTTAGATACCAGTCCTGTCTCTCAGACAGGTGGAAGGCAACTTTCATACTACTCTGTTAGATTCCAGTCCTGTCTCTCAGACTGTTGGATTGCAGCGTTCCTACTCTGTTAAATACCATTCCTGTCTCTCAGACTGGTGGAAGGCAGCGTTCCTACTACTCTGTTAGTTACCAGTCCTTTCTCTCAGACTGGTGGTAGGCAGCATTCCGACTACTCTGTTAGATACCAGTCCTGTCTCTCAGACTGGTGGAAGGCAGCGTTCCTACTCTGTTAGATACCAGACCTGTCTCTCAGACTGGTGACAGGCAGCGTTCCTACTATTCTGTTAGATACCAGTCCTGTCTCTCAGACTGGTGGAAGGCAGCGTTCCTACTACTCTGTTAGATACCAGTCCTGTCTCTCAGACTGGTGGTAGGCAGCGTTCCTACTACTCTGTTACATACCAGTCCTGTCTCTCAGACTGGTGGAAGGCAGCGGTTCTACTAATCTGTTCGATACCAGTCCTGTCTCTCAGACTGGTGGAAGGCAGCGTTTCTACTCTGTTAGATACCATTCTTGTCTCTCAGACTGGTGACAGGCAGCGTTCCTACTCTGTTAGATACCAGTCCTGTCTCTCAGACTGGTGGTTGGCAGCGTTCCTACTACTCTGTTAGATACCAGTCCTGTCTCTCAGACAAGTGGAATGTCAGCGTTCATACTACTCTGTTAGATTCCAGTCCTGTCTCTCAGACTGGTGGAAGGCAGCGTTCCTACTCTGTTAGATACCATTCCTGTCTCTCAGACTGGTGGAAGGCAGCGTTCCTACTACTCTGTTAGATACCAGTCCTGTCTCTCAGACAGGTGGAAGGCAGCGTTCATACTACTCTGTTAGATTCCAGTCCTGTCTCTCAGACTGTTGGATTGCAGCGTTCCTACTCTGTTAGATACCATTCCTGTCTCTCAGACTGGTGGAAGGCAGCGTTCCTACTACTCTGTTAGTTACCAGTCCTTTCTCTCAGACTGGTGGTAGGCAGCGTTCCTACTACTCTGTTAGATACCAGTCCTGTCTCTCAGACTGGTGGTAGGCAGCGTTCCTACTACTCTGTTAGATACCAGTCCTGTCTCTCAGACTGGTGGAAGGCAGCGTTCCTACTACTCTGTTAGATTCCAGTCCTGTCTCTCAGACTGGTGGAAGGCAGCGGTTCTACTAATCTGTTCGATACCAGTCCTGTCTCTCAGACTGGTGGAAGGCAGCGTTCCTACTCTGTTAAATACCATTCTTGTCTCTCAGACTGGTGACAGGCAGCGTTCCTACTATTCTGTTAGATACCAGTCCTGTCTCTCAGACTGGTGCAAGGCAGCGTTCCTACTACTCTGTTAGATACCAGTCCTGTCTCTCAAACTGGTGGTAGGCAGCCTTCCGACTACTCTGTTAGATACCAGTCCTGTCTCTCAGACTGGTGGAAGGCAGCGTTCCTACTCTGTTAGATACCAGACCTGTCTCTCAGACTGGTGACAGGCAGCGTTCCTACTATTCTGTTAGATACCAGTCCTGTCTCTCAGACTGGTGGAAGGCAGCGTTCCTACTACTCTGTTAGATACCAGTCCTGTCTCTCAGACTGGTGGTAGGCAGCGTTCCTACTACTCTGTTAGATACCAGTCCTGTCTCTCAGAATGGTGGAAGGCAGCGGTTCTACTAATCTGTTCGATACCAGTCATGTCTCTCAGACTGATGGAAGGCAGCGGTTCTACTAATCTGTTCGATACCAGTCCTGTCTCTCAGACTGGTGGAAGGCAGCGTTCCTACTCTGTTAGATACCATTCTTGTCTCTCAGACTGGTGACAGGCAGCGTTCCTACTCTGTTAGATACCAGTCCTGTCTCTCAGACTGGTGGTTGGCAGCGTTCCTACTACTCTGTTAGATACCAGTCCTGTCTCTCAGACAGGTGGAAGGCAGCGTTCATACTACTCTGTTAGATTCCAGTCCTGTCTCTCAGACTGGTGGAAGGCAGCGTTCCTACTCTGTTAGATACCATTCCTGTCTCTCAGACTGGTGGAAGGCAGCTTTCCTACTACTCTGTTAGATACCAGTCCTGTCTCTCAGACAGGTGGAAGGCAGCGTTCATACTACTCTGTTAGATTCCAGTCCTGTCTCTCAGACTGTTGGATTGCAGTGTTCCTACTCTGTTAGATACCATTCCTGTCTCTCAGACTGGTGGAAGGCAGCGTTCCTACTACTCTGTTAGTTACCAGTCCTTTCTCTCAGACTGGTGGTAGGCAGCGTTCCTACTACTCTGTTAGATACCAGTCCTGTCTCTCAGACTGGTGGTAGGCAGCGTTCCTACTACTCTGTTAGATACCAGTCCTGTCTCTCAGACTGGTGGAAGGCAGCGTTCCTACTACTCTGTTAGATTCCAGTCCTGTCTCTCAGACTAGTGGAAGGCAGCGGTTCTACTAATCTGTTCGATACCAGTCCTGTCTCTCAGACTGGTGGAAGGCAGCGTTCCTACTCTGTTAGATACCATTCTTGTCTCTCAGACTGGTGACAGGCAGCGTTCCTACTATTCTGTTAGATACCAGTCCTGTCTCTCAGACTGGTGCAAGGCAGCTTTCCTACTACTCTGTTAGATACCAGTCCTGTCTCTCAAACTGGTGGTAGGCAGCCTTCCGACTACTCTGTTAGATACCAGTCCTGTCTCTCAGACTGGTGGAAGGCAGCGTTCCTACTCTGTTAGATACCAGACCTGTCTCTCAGACTGGTGACAGGCAGCGTTCCTACTATTCTGTTAGATACCAGTCCTGTCTCTCAGACTGGTGGAAGGCAGCGTTCCAACTACTCTGTTAGATACCAGTCCTGTCTCTCAGACTGGTGGTAGGCAGCGTTCCTACTACTCTGTTAGATACCAGTCCTGTCTCTCAGAATGGTGGAAGGCAGCGGTTCTACTAATCTGTTCGATACCAGTCCTGTCTCTCAGACTGGTGGAAGGCAGCGTTCCTACTCTGTTAGATACCATTCTTGTCTCTCAGACTGGTGACAGGCAGCTTTCCTACTATTCTGTTAGATACCAGTCCTGTCTCTCAGACTGGTGGAAGGCAGCGTTGCTACTACTCTGTTAGATACCAGTCCTGTCTCTCAGACTGGTGGAAGGCAGCGTTCCTACTACTCTGTTAGATACCAGTCCTGTCTCTCAGACTGGTGGAAGGCAGCGTTCCTACTACTCTGTTAGATACCAGTCCTGTCTCTAATACTGGTGGAAGGCAGCGGTCCTACTAATTGTTCGATACCTGTCCTGTCTCTCAGACTGGTGGTAGGCAGCGTTCCTACTACTCTGTTAGATACCAGTCCTGTCTCTCAGACTGGTGGAAGGCAGAGTTCCTACTACTCTGTTAGATACCAGTCCTGTCTCTCAGACTGGTGGTAGGCAGCGTTCCTACTACTCTGTTAGATACCAGTCCTGTCTCTCAGACTGGTGGTAGGCAGCGTTCCTACTACTCTGTTAGATACCAGTCCTGTCTCTCAGACTGGTGGAAGGCAGCGTTCCTACTACTCTGTTAGATTCCAGTCCTGTCTCTCAGACTGGTTTGAAGGCAGCGTTTCTACTAATCTGTTCGATACCAGTCCTGTCTCTCAGACTGGTGGAAGGCAGCGTTCCTACTCTGTTAGATACCATTCTTGTCTCTCAGACTGGTGACAGGCAGCGTTCCTACTATTCTGTTAGATACCAGTCCTGTCTCTCAGACTGGTGCAAGGCAGCGTTCCTACTACTCTGTTAGATACCAGTCCTGTCTCTCAAACTGGTGGTAGGCAGCCTTCCGACTACTCTGTTAGATACCAGTCCTGTCTCTCAGACTGGTGGAAGGCAGCGTTCCTACTCTGTTAGATACCAGACCTCTCTCTCAGACTGGTGACAGGCAGCGTTCCTACTATTCTGTTAGATACCAGTCCTGTCTCTCAGACTGGTGGAAGGCAGCGTTCCTACTAGTCTGTTAGATACCAGTCCTGTCTCTCAGACTGGTGGTAGGCAGCGTTCCTACTACTCTGTTAGATACCAGTCCTGTCTCTCAGAATGGTGGAAGGCAGCGGTTCTACTAATCTGTTCGATACCAGTCCTGTCTCTCAGACTGGTGGAAGGCAGCGTTCCTACTCTGTTAGATACCATTCTTGTCTCTCAGACTGGTGACAGGCAGCTTTCCTACTATTCTGTTAGATACCAGTCCTGTCTCTCAGACTGGTGGAAGGCAGCGTTGCTACTACTCTGTTAGATACCAGTCCTGTCTCTCAGACTGGTGGAAGGCAGCGTTCCTACTACTCTGTTAGACACCAGTCCTGTCTCTAATACTGGTGGAAGGCAGCGGTCCTACTAATTGTTCGATACCTGTCCTGTCTCTCAGACTGGTGGTAGGCAGCGTTCCTACTACTCTGTTAGATACCAGTCCTGTCTCTCAGACTGGTGGAAGGCAGAGTTCCTACTACTCTGTTAGATACCAGTCCAGTCTCTTAGATTGGTGGAAGGCAGCGGTCCTACTAATCTGTTCGATACCAGTCCTGTCTCTCAGAAAGGTGGAAGGCAGCGTTCCTACTACTCTGTTAGATACCAGTCCTGTCTCTCAGACTGGTGGAAGACAGCATTCCTACTACTATGTTAGATACCAGTCCTGTCTCTCAGACTGGTGGAAGGCAGCGTTCCAACTATTCTGTTAGATACCAGTCCTGTCTCTCAGACTGGTGGAAGGCAGCGTTCCTACTCTGTTAGATACCAGACCTGTCTCTCAGACTGGTGACAGGCAGCGTTCCTACTATTCTGTTAGATACCAGTCCTGTCTCTCAGACTGGTGGAAGGCAGCGTTCCTACTACTCTGTTAGATACCAGTCCTGTCTCTCAGAATGGTGGAAGGCAGCGGTTCTACTAATCTGTTCGATACCAGTCCTGTCTCTCAGACTGATGGAAGGCAGCGGTTCTACTAATCTGTTCGATACCAGTCCTGTCTCTCAGACTGGTGGAAGGCAGCGTTCCTACTCTGTTAGATACCATTCTTGTCTCTCAGACTGGTGACAGGCAGCGTTCCTACTCTGTTAGATACCAGTCCTGTCTCTCAGACTGGTGGTTGGCAGCGTTCCTACTACTCTGTTAGATACCAGTCCTGTCTCTCAGACAGGTGGAAGGCAGCGTTCATACTACTCTGTTAGATTCCAGTCCTGTCTCTCAGACTGGTGGAAGGCAGCGTTCCTACTCTGTTAGATACTATTCCTGTCTCTCAGACTGGTGGAATGCAGCTTTCCTACTACTCTGTTAGATACCAGTCCTGTCTCTCAGACAGGTGGAAGGCAGCATTCATACTACTCTGTTAGATTCCAGTCCTGTCTCTCAGACTTTTGGATTGCAGCGTTCCTACTCTGTTAGATACTATTCCTGTCTCTCAGACTGGTGGAAGGCAGCGTACCTACTACTCTGTTAGTTACCAGTCCTTTCTCTCAGACTGGTGGTAGGCAGCGTTCCTACTACTCTGTTAGATACCAGTCCTGTCTCTCAGACTGGTGGTAGGCAGCGTTCCTACTACTCTGTTAGATACCAGTCCTGTCTCTCAGACTGGTGGAAGGCAGCGTTCCTACTACTCTGTTAGATTCCAGTCCTGTCTCTCAGACTGGTGACAGGCAGCGTTCCTACTCTGTTAGATACCAGTCCTGTCTCTCAGACTGGTGGTTGGCAGCGTTCCTACTACTCTGTTAGATACCAGTCCTGTCTCTCAGACAGGTGGAAGGCAGCGTTCATACTACTCTGTTAGATTCCAGTCCTGTCTCTCAGACTGGTGGAAGGCAGCGTTCCTACTCTGTTAGATACTATTCCTGTCTCTCAGACTGGTGGAAGGCAGCTTTCCTACTACTCTGTTAGATACCAGTCCTGTCTCTCAGACAGGTGGAAGGCAGCGTTCATACTACTCTGTTAGATTCCAGTCCTGTCTCTCAGACTGTTGGATTGCAGCGTTCCTACTCTGTTAGATACCATTCCTGTCTCTCAGACTGGTGGAAGGCAGCGTTCCTACTCTGTTAGATACCAGACCTGTCTCTCAGACTGGTGACAGGCAGCGTTCCTACTATTCTGTTAGATACCAGTCCTGTCTCTCAGACTGGTGGAAGGCAGCGTTCCTACTACTCTGTTAGATACCAGTCCTGTCTCTCAGACTGGTGGTAGGCAGCGTTCCTACTACTCTGTTAGATACCAGTCCTGTCTCTCAGAATGGTGGAAGGCAGCGGTTCTACTAATCTGTTCGATACCAGTCCTGTCTCTCAGACTGATGGAAGGCAGCGGTTCTACTAATCTGTTCGATACCAGTCCTGTCTCTCAGACTGGTGGAAGGCAGCGTTCCTACTCTGTTAGATACCATTCTTGTCTCTCAGACTGGTGACAGGCAGCGTTCCTACTCTGTTAGATACCAGTCCTGTCTCTCAGACTGGTGGTTGGCAGCGTTCCTACTACTCTGTTAGATAGCAGTCCTGTCTCTCAGACAGGTGGAAGGCAGCGTTCAGACTACTCTGTTAGATTCCAGTCCTGTCTCTCAGACTGGTGGAAGGCAGCGTTCCTACTCTGTTAGATACTATTCCTGTCTCTCAGACTGGTGGAATGCAGCTTTCCTACTACTCTGTTAGATACCAGTCCTGTCTCTCAGACATGTGGAAGGCAGCGTTCATACTACTCTGTTAGATTCCAGTCCTGTCTCTCAGACTTTTGGATTGCAGCGTTCCTACTCTGTTAGATACCATTCCTGTCTCTCAGACTGGTGGAAGGCAGCGTACCTACTACTCTGTTAGTTACCAGTCCTTTCTTATAGACTGGTGGTAGGCAGCGTTCCTACTACTCTGTTAGATACCAGTCCTGTCTCTCAGACTGGTGGTAGGCAGCGTTCCTACTACTCTGTTAGATACCAGTCCTGTCTCTCAGACTGGTGGAAGGCAGCGTTCCTACTACTCTGTTAGATTCCAGTCCTGTCTCTCAGACTGGTGACAGGCAGCGTTCCTACTCTGTTAGATACCAGTCCTGTCTCTCAGACTGGTGGTTGGCAGCGTTCCTACTACTCTGTTAGATACCAGTCCTGTCTCTCAGACAGGTGGAAGGCAGCGTTCATACTACTCTGTTAGATTCCAGTCCTGTCTCTCAGACTGGTGGAAGGCAGCGTTCCTACTCTGTTAGATACTATTCCTGTCTCTCAGACTGGTGGAAGGCAGCTTTCCTACTACTCTGTTAGATACCAGTCCTGTCTCTCAGACAGGTGGAAGGCAGCGTTCATACTACTCTGTTAGATTCCAGTCCTGTCTCTCAGACTGTTGGATTGCAGCGTTCCTACTCTGTTAGATACCATTCCTGTCTCTCAGACTGGTGGAAGGCAGCGTTCCTACTCTGTTAGATACCAGACCTGTCTCTCAGACTGGTGACAGGCAGCGTTCCTACTATTCTGTTAGATACCAGTCCTGTCTCTCAGACTGGTGGAAGGCAGCGTTCCTACTACTCTGTTAGATACCAGTCCTGTCTCTCAGACTGGTGGTAGGCAGCGTTCCTACTACTCTGTTAGATACCAGTCCTGTCTCTCAGAATGGTGGAAGGCAGCGGTTCTACTAATCTGTTCGATACCAGTCCTGTCTCTCAGACTGATGGAAGGCAGCGGTTCTACTAATCTGTTCGATACCAGTCCTGTCTCTCAGACTGGTGGAAGGCAGCGTTCCTACTCTGTTAGATACCATTCTTGTCTCTCAGACTGGTGACAGGCAGCGTTCCTACTATTCTGTTAGATACCAGTCCTGTCTCTCAGACTGGTGCAAGGCAGCGTTCCTACTACTCTGTTAGATACCAGTCCTGTCTCTCAAACTGGTGGTAGGCAGCCTTCCGACTACTCTGTTAGATACCAGTCCTGTCTCTCAGACTGGTGGTAGGCAGCGTTCCTACTACTCTGTTAGATACCAGTCCTGTCTCTCAGACTGGTGGAAGGCAGCGTTCCTACTACTCTGTTAGATTCCAGTCCTGTCTCTCAGACTGGTGACAGGCAGCGTTCCTACTCTGTTAGATACCAGTCCTGTCTCTCAGACTGGTGGTTGGCAGCGTTCCTACTACTCTGTTAGATACCAGTCCTGTCTCTCAGACAGGTGGAAGGCAGCGTTCATACTACTCTGTTAGATTCCAGTCCTGTCTCTCAGACTGGTGGAAGGCAGCGTTCCTACTCTGTTAGATACTATTCCTGTCTCTCAGACTGGTGGAATGCAGCTTTCCTACTACTCTGTTAGATACCAGTCCTGTCTCTCAGACAGGTGGAAGGCAGCATTCATACTACTCTGTTAGATTCCAGTCCTGTCTCTCAGACTTTTGGATTGCAGCGTTCCTACTCTGTTAGATACTATTCCTGTCTCTCAGACTGGTGGAAGGCAGCGTACCTACTACTCTGTTAGTTACCAGTCCTTTCTCTCAGACTGGTGGTAGGCAGCGTTCCTACTACTCTGTTAGATACCAGTCCTGTCTCTCAGACTGGTGGTAGGCAGCGTTCCTACTACTCTGTTAGATACCAGTCCTGTCTCTCAGACTGGTGGAAGGCAGCGTTCCTACTACTCTGTTAGATTCCAGTCCTGTCTCTCAGACTGGTGACAGGCAGCGTTCCTACTCTGTTAGATACCAGTCCTGTCTCTCAGACTGGTGGTTGGCAGCGTTCCTACTACTCTGTTAGATACCAGTCCTGTCTCTCAGACAGGTGGAAGGCAGCGTTCATACTACTCTGTTAGATTCCAGTCCTGTCTCTCAGACTGGTGGAAGGCAGCGTTCCTACTCTGTTAGATACTATTCCTGTCTCTCAGACTGGTGGAAGGCAGCTTTCCTACTACTCTGTTAGATACCAGTCCTGTCTCTCAGACAGGTGGAAGGCAGCGTTCATACTACTCTGTTAGATTCCAGTCCTGTCTCTCAGACTGTTGGATTGCAGCGTTCCTACTCTGTTAGATACCATTCCTGTCTCTCAGACTGGTGGAAGGCAGCGTTCCTACTCTGTTAGATACCAGACCTGTCTCTCAGACTGGTGACAGGCAGCGTTCCTACTATTCTGTTAGATACCAGTCCTGTCTCTCAGACTGGTGGAAGGCAGCGTTCCTACTACTCTGTTAGATACCAGTCCTGTCTCTCAGACTGGTGGTAGGCAGCGTTCCTACTACTCTGTTAGATACCAGTCCTGTCTCTCAGAATGGTGGAAGGCAGCGGTTCTACTAATCTGTTCGATACCAGTCCTGTCTCTCAGACTGATGGAAGGCAGCGGTTCTACTAATCTGTTCGATACCAGTCCTGTCTCTCAGACTGGTGGAAGGCAGCGTTCCTACTCTGTTAGATACCATTCTTGTCTCTCAGACTGGTGACAGGCAGCGTTCCTACTCTGTTAGATACCAGTCCTGTCTCTCAGACTGGTGGTTGGCAGCGTTCCTACTACTCTGTTAGATACCAGTCCTGTCTCTCAGACAGGTGGAAGGCAGCGTTCAGACTACTCTGTTAGATTCCAGTCCTGTCTCTCAGACTGGTGGAAGGCAGCGTTCCTACTCTGTTAGATACTATTCCTGTCTCTCAGACTGGTGGAATGCAGCTTTCCTACTACTCTGTTAGATACCAGTCCTGTCTCTCAGACATGTGGAAGGCAGCGTTCATACTACTCTGTTAGATTCCAGTCCTGTCTCTCAGACTTTTGGATTGCAGCGTTCCTACTCTGTTAGATACCATTCCTGTCTCTCAGACTGGTGGAAGGCAGCGTACCTACTACTCTGTTAGTTACCAGTCCTTTCTTATAGACTGGTGGTAGGCAGCGTTCCTACTACTCTGTTAGATACCAGTCCTGTCTCTCAGACTGGTGGTAGGCAGCGTTCCTACTACTCTGTTAGATACCAGTCCTGTCTCTCAGACTGGTGGAAGGCAGCGTTCCTACTACTCTGTTAGATTCCAGTCCTGTCTCTCAGACTGGTGACAGGCAGCGTTCCTACTCTGTTAGATACCAGTCCTGTCTCTCAGACTGGTGGTTGGCAGCGTTCCTACTACTCTGTTAGATACCAGTCCTGTCTCTCAGACAGGTGGAAGGCAGCGTTCATACTACTCTGTTAGATTCCAGTCCTGTCTCTCAGACTGGTGGAAGGCAGCGTTCCTACTCTGTTAGATACTATTCCTGTCTCTCAGACTGGTGGAAGGCAGCTTTCCTACTACTCTGTTAGATACCAGTCCTGTCTCTCAGACAGGTGGAAGGCAGCGTTCATACTACTCTGTTAGATTCCAGTCCTGTCTCTCAGACTGTTGGATTGCAGCGTTCCTACTCTGTTAGATACCATTCCTGTCTCTCAGACTGGTGGAAGGCAGCGTTCCTACTCTGTTAGATACCAGACCTGTCTCTCAGACTGGTGACAGGCAGCGTTCCTACTATTCTGTTAGATACCAGTCCTGTCTCTCAGACTGGTGGAAGGCAGCGTTCCTACTACTCTGTTAGATACCAGTCCTGTCTCTCAGACTGGTGGTAGGCAGCGTTCCTACTACTCTGTTAGATACCAGTCCTGTCTCTCAGAATGGTGGAAGGCAGCGGTTCTACTAATCTGTTCGATACCAGTCCTGTCTCTCAGACTGATGGAAGGCAGCGGTTCTACTAATCTGTTCGATACCAGTCCTGTCTCTCAGACTGGTGGAAGGCAGCGTTCCTACTCTGTTAGATACCATTCTTGTCTCTCAGACTGGTGACAGGCAGCGTTCCTACTATTCTGTTAGATACCAGTCCTGTCTCTCAGACTGGTGCAAGGCAGCGTTCCTACTACTCTGTTAGATACCAGTCCTGTCTCTCAAACTGGTGGTAGGCAGCCTTCCGACTACTCTGTTAGATACCAGTCCTGTCTCTCAGACTGGTGGTAGGCAGCGTTCCTACTACTCTGTTAGATACCAGTCCTGTCTCTCAGACTGGTGGAAGGCAGCGTTCCTACTACTCTGTTAGATTCCAGTCCTGTCTCTCAGACTGGTGACAGGCAGCGTTCCTACTCTGTTAGATACCAGTCCTGTCTCTCAGACTGGTGGTTGGCAGCGTTCCTACTACTCTGTTAGATACCAGTCCTGTCTCTCAGACAGGTGGAAGGCAGCGTTCATACTACTCTGTTAGATTCCAGTCCTGTCTCTCAGACTGGTGGAAGGCAGCGTTCCTACTCTGTTAGATACTATTCCTGTCTCTCAGACTGGTGGAAGGCAGCTTTCCTACTACTCTGTTAGATACCAGTCCTGTCTCTCAGACAGGTGGAAGGCAGCGTTCATACTACTCTGTTAGATTCCAGTCCTGTCTCTCAGACTGTTGGATTGCAGCGTTCCTACTCTGTTAGATACCATTCCTGTCTCTCAGACTGGTGGAAGGCAGCGTTCCTACTCTGTTAGATACCAGACCTGTCTCTCAGACTGGTGACAGGCAGCGTTCCTACTATTCTGTTAGATACCAGTCCTGTCTCTCAGACTGGTGGAAGGCAGCGTTCCTACTACTCTGTTAGATACCAGTCCTGTCTCTCAGACTGGTGGTAGGCAGCGTTCCTACTACTCTGTTAGATACCAGTCCTGTCTCTCAGAATGGTGGAAGGCAGCGGTTCTACTAATCTGTTCGATACCAGTCCTGTCTCTCAGACTGATGGAAGGCAGCGGTTCTACTAATCTGTTCGATACCAGTCCTGTCTCTCAGACTGGTGGAAGGCAGCGTTCCTACTCTGTTAGATACCATTCTTGTCTCTCAGACTGGTGACAGGCAGCGTTCCTACTCTGTTAGATACCAGTCCTGTCTCTCAGACTGGTGGTTGGCAGCGTTCCTACTACTCTGTTAGATACCAGTCCTGTCTCTCAGACAGGTGGAAGGCAGCGTTCATACTACTCTGTTAGATTCCAGTCCTGTCTCTCAGACTGATGGAAGGCAGCGTTCCTACTCTGTTAGATACTATTCCTGTCTCTCAGACTGGTGGAAGGCAGCTTTCCTACTACTCTGTTAGATACCAGTCCTGTCTCTCAGACAGGTGGAAGGCAGCGTTCATACTACTCTGTTAGATTCCAGTCCTGTCTCTCAGACTGTTGGATTGCAGCGTTCCTACTCTGTTAGATACCATTCCTGTCTCTCAGACTGGTGGAAGGCAGCGTTCCTACTACTCTGTTAGTTACCAGTCCTTTCTCTCAGACTGGTGGTAGGCAGTGTTCCTACTACTCTGTTAGATACCAGTCCTGTCTCTCAGAAAGGTGGAAGGCAGCGTTCCTACTACTCTGTTAGATACCAGTCCTGTCTCTCAGACTGGTGGTAGGCAGCATTCCTACTACTCTGTTAGATACCAGTCCTGTCTCTCAGAATGGTGGAAGGCAGCGGTTCTACTAATCTGTTCGATACCAGTCCTGTCTCTCAGACTGGTGGAAGGCAGCGTTCCTACTCTGTTAGATACCATTCTTGTCTCTCAGACTGGTGACAGGCAGCTTTCCTACTATTCTGTTAGATACCAGTCCTGTCTCTCAGACTGGTGGAAGGCAGCGTTGCTACTACTCTGTTAGATACCAGTCCTGTCTCTCAGACTGGTGGAAGGCAGCGTTCCTACTACTCTGTTAGATACCAGTCCTGTCTCTCAGACTGGTGGAAGGCAGCGTTCCTACTACTCTGTTAGATACCAGTCCTGTCTCTCAGACTGGTGGAAGGCAGAGTTCCTACTACTCTGTTAGATACCAGTCCAGTCTCTTAGACTGGTGGAAGGCAGCGGTCCTACTAATCTGTTCGATACCAGTCCTGTCTCTCAGAAAGGTGGAAGGCAGCGTTCCTACTACTCTGTTAGATACCAGTCCTGTCTCTCAGACTGGTGGTAGGCAGCGTTCCTACTACTCTTTTAGATACCAGTCCTGTCTCTCAGACTGGTGGTAGGCAGCGTTCCTACTACTCTGTTAGATACCAGTCCTGTCTCTCAGACTGGTGGTAGGCAGCGTTCCTACTACTCTGTTAGATACCAGTCCTGTCTCTCAGACTGGTGGTAGGCATTGTTCCTACTACTCTGTTAGATACCAGTCCTGTCTCTCAGACTGGTGGAAGGCAGCGTTCCTACTACTCTGTTAGATTCCAGTCCTGTCTCTCAGACTGGTGGAAGGCAGCGGTTCTACTAATCTGTTCGATACCAGTCCTGTCTCTCAGACTGGTGGAAGGCAGCGTTCCTACTCTGTTAGATACCATTCTTGTCTCTCAGACTGGTGACAGGCAGCGTTCCTACTATTCTGTTAGATACCAGTCCTGTCTCTCAGACTGGTGCAAGGCAGCGTTCCTACTACTCTGTTAGATACCAGTCCTGTCTCTCAAACTGGTGGTAGGCAGCCTTCCGACTACTCTGTTAGATACCAGTCCTGTCTCTCAGACTGGTGGAAGGCAGCGTTCCTACTCTGTTAGATACCAGACCTGTCTCTCAGACTGGTGACAGGCAGCGTTCCTACTATTCTGTTAGATACCAGTCCTGTCTCTCAGAAAGGTGGAAGGCAGCGTTCCTACTACTCTGTTAGATACCAGTCCTGTCTCTCAGACTGGTGGTAGGCAGCATTCCTACTACTCTGTTAGATACCAGTCCTGTCTCTCAGAATGGTGGAAGGCAGCGGTTCTACTAATCTGTTCGATACCAGTCCTGTCTCTCAGACTGGTGGAAGGCAGCGTTCCTACTCTGTTAGATACCATTCTTGTCTCTCAGACTGGTGACAGGCAGCTTTCCTACTATTCTGTTAGATACCAGTCCTGTCTCTCAGACTGGTGGAAGGCAGCGTTGCTACTACTCTGTTAGATACCAGTCCTGTCTCTCAGACTGGTGGAAGGCAGCGTTCCTACTACTCTGTTAGATACCAGTCCTGTCTCTCAGACTGGTGGAAGGCAGCGTTCCTACTACTCTGTTAGATACCAGTCCTGTCTCTCAGACTGGTGGAAGGCAGAGTTCCTACTACTCTGTTAGATACCAGTCCAGTCTCTTAGACTGGTGGAAGGCAGCGGTCCTACTAATCTGTTCGATACCAGTCCTGTCTCTCAGAAAGGTGGAAGGCAGCGTTCCTACTACTCTGTTAGATACCAGTCCTGTCTCTCAGACTGGTGGTAGGCAGCGTTCCTACTACTCTTTTAGATACCAGTCCTGTCTCTCAGACTGGTGGTAGGCAGCGTTCCTACTACTCTGTTAGATACCAGTCCTGTCTCTCAGACTGGTGGAAGGCAGCGTTCCAACTTTTCTGTTAGATACCAGTCCTGTCTCTCAGACTGGTGGAAGGCAGCGTTCCTACTCTGTTAGATACCAGACCTGTCTCTCAGACTGGTGACAGGCAGCGTTCCTACTATTCTGTTAGATACCAGTCCTGTCTCTCAGACTGGTGGAAGGCAGCGTTCCTACTACTCTGTTAGATACCAGTCCTGTCTCTCAGACTGGTGGTAGGCAGCGTTCCTACTACTCTGTTAGATACCAGTCCTGTCTCTCAGACTGGTGGAAGGCAGCGTTCCTACTACTCTGTTAGATATCAGTCCTGTCTCTCAGACTGGTGTAAGGCAGCATTCCTACTACTCTGTTAGATACCAGTCCTGTCTCTCAGACTGGTGGAAGGCAGCGTTCCTACTACTCTGTTAGATACCAGTCCTGTCTCTCAGACTGGTGGAAGGCAGCGTTCCTACTACTCTGTTAGATACCAGTCCTGTCTCTCAGACTGGTGGAAGGCAGCATTCATACTACTCTGTTAGATACCAGTCCTGTCTCTCAGACTGGCGGAAGGCAGCGGTCCTACTTATCTGTTCGATACCAGTCCTGTCTCTCAGACTGGTGGAAGGCAGCGTTCCTACTACTCTGTTAGATACCAGTCCTGTCTCTCAGACTGGTAGAAAACAGCGTTCCTACTACTCTGTTAGATACCAGTCCTGTCTCTCGGACTGGTGGAAGGCAGCGTTCCTACTACTGTGTTAGATACCAGTCCTGTCTCTCAGACTGGTGGAAGGCAGCGTTCCTACTACTCTGTTAGATACCAGTCCTGTCTCTCAGACTGGTGGTAGGCAGCGTTCCTACTACTCTGTTAGATTCCAGTCCTGTCTCTCAGACTGGTGGAAGGCAGCGTTCACACTACTCTGTTAGATACCAGTCCTGTCTCTCAGACTGGTGGAAGGCAGCGTTCCTACTACTCTGGTACATACCAGTCCAGTCTCTTTGACTGGTGGAAGGCAGTGTTCCTACTACTCTGTTCGATACCAGTCCTGTCTCTCAGACTTCGTGGAAGGCAGCGTTCCTACTACTCTGTTAGATATCAGTCCTGTCTCTCAGACTGGTGTAAGGCAGCGTTCCTACTACTCTGTTAGATACCAGTCCTGTCTCTCAGACTGGCGGAAGGCAGCGGTCCTACTTATCTGTTCGATACCAGTCCTGTCTCTCAGACTGGTGACAGGCAGTGTTCCTACTCTGTTAGAAACCAGTCCTGTCTCTCAGACTGGTGGAAGGCAGCGGTCCTACCACTCTGTTAGATACCAGTCCTGTCTCTCAGACTGGTGGAAGGCAGCGTTCCTACTACTCTGGTACATACCAGTCCAGTCTCTTTGACTGGTGGAAGGCAGTGTTCCTACTACTCTGTTCGATACCAGTCCTGTCTCTCAGACTGGTGGAAGGCAGCGTTCACACTACTCTGTTAGATACCAGTCCTGTCTCTCAGACTGGTGGAAGGCAGCGTTCCTACTACTCTGTTAGATATCAGTCCTGTCTCTCAGACTGGTGTAAGGCAGCGTTCCTACTACTCTGTTAGATACCAGTCATGTCTCTCAGACTGGTGGAAGGCAGCGTTCCTACTACTCTGTTAGATACCAGTCCTGCCTCTCAGACTGGTGGAAGGCAGCGTTCCTACTACTCTGTTAGATACCAGTCCTGTCTCTCAGACTGGTGTAAGGCAGCGTTCCTACTACTCTGTTAGATACCAGTCCTGTCTCTCAGACTGGTGTAAGGCAGCGTTCCTACTACTCTGTTAGATACCAGTCCTGTCTCTCAGACTGGTGTAAGGCAGCGTTCCTACTACTCTGTTAGATACCAGTCCTGTCTCTCAGACTGGTGACAGGCAGTGTTCCTACTCTGTTAGAAACCAGTCCTGTCTCTCAGACTGGTGGAAGGCAGCGTTCCTACCACTCTGTTAGATACCAGTCCTGTCTCTCAGACTGGTGGAAGGCAGCGTTCCTTCTACTCTGTTACATACCAGTCCAGTCTCTTTGACTGGTGGAAGGCAGTGTTCCTACTACTCTGTTCGATACCAGTCCTGTCTCTCAGACTGGTGGTAGGCAGCATTCCTACTACTCTGTTAGATACCAGTCCTGTCTCTCAGACTGGTGGTAGGCAGCGTTCCTACTACTCTGTTAGATACCAGTCCTGTCTCTCAGACTGGTGGAAGGCAGCGTTCACACTACTCTGTTAGATACCAGTCCTGTCTCTCAGACTGGTGGAAGGCAGCGGTCCTACTTATCTGTTCGATACCAGTCCTGTCTCTCAGACTGGTGGAAGGCAGCGTTCCTACTACTCTGTAAGATACCAGTCCTATCTCTCAGACTGGTGGAAGGCAGAGTTCCTACTACTCTGTTAGATACCAGTCCTGTCTCTCAGACTGGTGTAAGGCAGCGTTCCTACTACTCTTTTAGATATCAGTCCTGTCAATCAGACTGGTGGAAGGCAGCGTTCCTACTATTCTGTTAGATACCAGTCCTGTCTCTCAGACTGCTGGAAGGCAGCGTTCCAACTACTCTGTTAGATACCAGTCCTATCTCTCAGACTGCTGGAAGGCAGCGTTGCTACTACTCTGTTAGATACCAGTCCTGTCTCTCAGACTGGTGGAAGGCAGCGGTCCTACTACTCTGTTAGATACCAGTCCTGTCTCTCAGACTGGTGGTAGTCAGCGTTCCTACTACTCTCTTAGATACCAGTCCTGTCTCTCAGACTGGTGGAAGGCAGCGTTCCTACTACTCTGTTAGATAGCAGTCTTGTCTCTCAGACTGGTGGAATGCAGCGTTCCTACTACTCTGTAATATACCAGTCCTGTCTCTCAGACTGGTGGAAGGCAGCGTTCCTACTACTCTGTTAAATACCATTCCTGTCTCTCAGACTGGTGGAAGGCAGCGTTCACACTACTCTGTTAGATACCAGTCCTGTCTCTCAGACTGGTGGAAGGCAGCATTCCTACTACTCTGTTAGATATTAGTCCTGTCTCTCAGACTGGTGTAAGGCAGCGTTCCTACTACTCTGTTAGATACCAGTCCTGTCTCTCAGACTGGTGGAAGGCAGCGTTCCTACTACTCTGTTAGATACCAGTCCTGTCTCTCAGACTGGTGGAAGGCAGCGTTCCTACTACTCTGTTAGATACCAGTCCTGTCTCTCAGACTGGTGGAAGGCAGCGTTCATACTACTCTGCTAGATACCAGTCCTGTCTCTCAGACTGGCGGAAGGCAGCGGTCCTACTTATCTGTTCGATACCAGTCCTGTCTCTCAGACTGGCGGAAGGCAGCGGTCCTACTTATCTGTTCGATACCAGTCCTGTCTCTCAGACTGGTGACAGGCAGTGTTCCTACTCTGTTAGAAACCAGTCCTGTCTCTCAGACTGGTGGAAGGCAGCGTTCCTACCACTCTGTTAGATACCAGTCCTGTCTCTCAGACTGGTGGAAGGCAGCGTTCCTACTACTCTGGTACATACCAGTCCAGTCTCTTTGACTGGTGGAAGGCAGTGTTCCTACTACTCTGTTCGATACCAGTCCTGTCTCTCAGACTGGTGGTAGGCAGCGTTCCTACTACTCTGTTAGATACCAGTCCTGTCTCTCAGACTGGTGGAAGGCAGCGTTCACACTACTCTGTTAGATACCAGTCCTGTCTCTCAGACTGGTGGAAGGCAGCGTTCCTACTACTCTGTTAGATATCAGTCCTGTCTCTCAGACTGGTGTAAGGCAGCGTTCCTACTACTCTGTTAGATACCAGTCCTGTCTCTCAGACTGGTGGAAGGCAGCGTTCCTACTACTCTGTTAGATACCAGTCCTGTCTCTCAGACTGGTGGAAGGCAGCGTTCCTACTACTCTGTTAGATACCAGTCCTGTCTCTCAGACTGGTGTAAGGCAGCGTTCCTACTACTCTGTTAGATACCAGTCCTGTCTCTCAGACTGGTGGAAGGCAGCGTTCCTACTACTCTGTTAGATACCAGTCCTGTCTCTCAGACTGGTGTAAGGCAGCGTTCCTACTACTCTGTTAGATAGCAGTCCTGTCTCTCAGACTGGTGACAGGCAGTGTTCCTACTCTGTTAGAAACCAGTCCTGTCTCTCAGACTGGTGGAAGGCAGCGTTCCTACCACTCTGTTAGATACCAGTCCTGTCTCTCAGACTGGTGGAAGGCAGCGTTCCTTCTACTCTGTTATATACCAGTCCAGTCTCTTTGACTGGTGGAAGGCAGTGTTCCTACTACTCAGTTCGATACCAGTCCTGTCTCTCAGACTGGTGGAAGGCAGCGTTCCTACTACTCTGTTAGATACCAGTCCTGTCTCTCAGACTGGTGGAAGGCAGCATTCATACTACTCTGTTAGATACCAGTCCTGTCTCTCAGACTGGCGGAAGGCAGCGGTCCTACTTATCTGTTCGATACCAGTCCTGTCTCTCAGACTGGTGGAAGGCAGCGTTCCTACTACTCTGTTAGATACCAGTCCTGTCTCTCAGACTGGTAGAAAACAGCGTTCCTACTACTCTGTTAGATACCAGTCCTGTCTCTCGGACTGGTGGAAGGCAGCGTTCCTACTACTGTGTTAGATACCAGTCCTGTCTCTCAGACTGGTGGAAGGCAGCGTTCCTACTACTCTGTTAGATACCAGTCCTGTCTCTCAGACTGGTGGTAGGCAGCGTTCCTACTACTCTGTTAGATTCCAGTCCTGTCTCTCAGACTGGTGGAAGGCAGCGTTCACACTACTCTGTTAGATACCAGTCCTGTCTCTCAGACTGGTGAAAGGCAGCATTCCTACTACTCTGTTAGATACCAATCCTGTCTCTCAGACTGGTGGAAGGCAGCGTTCCTACTACTCTCTTAGATACCAGTCCTGTCTCTCAGACTTCGTGGAAGGCAGCGTTCCTACTACTCTGTTAGATATCAGTCCTGTCTCTCAGACTGGTGTAAGGCAGCGTTCCTACTACTCTGTTAGATACCAGTCCTGTCTCTCAGACTGGTGGAAGGCAGCGTTCCTACTACTCTGTTAGATACCAGTCCTGTCTCTCAGACTGGTGGAAGGCAGCGTTCCTACTACTCTGTTAGATACCAGTCCTGTCTCTCAGACTGGTGTAAGGCAGCATTCCTACTACTCTGTTAGATACCAGTCCTGTCTCTCAGACTGGTGGAAGGCAGCGTTCCTACTACTCTGGTACATACCAGTCCAGTCTCTTTGACTGGTGGAAGGCAGTGTTCCTACTACTCTGTTCGATACCAGTCCTGTCTCTCAGACTTCGTGGAAGGCAGCGTTCCTACTACTCTGTTAGATATCAGTCCTGTCTCTCAGACTGGTGTAAGGCAGCGTTCCTACTACTCTGTTAGATACCAGTCCTGTCTCTCAGACTGGCGGAAGGCAGCGGTCCTACTTATCTGTTCGATACCAGTCCTGTCTCTCAGACTGGTGACAGGCAGTGTTCCTACTCTGTTAGAAACCAGTCCTGTCTCTCAGACTGGTGGAAGGCAGCGGTCCTACCACTCTGTTAGATACCAGTCCTGTCTCTCAGACTGGTGGAAGGCAGCGTTCCTACTACTCTGGTACATACCAGTCCAGTCTCTTTGACTGGTGGAAGGCAGTGTTCCTACTACTCTGTTCGATAGCAGTCCTTTCTCTCAGACTGGTGGAAGGCAGCGTTCACACTACTCTGTTAGATACCAGTCCTGTCTCTCAGACTGGTGGAAGGCAGCGTTCCTACTACTCTGTTAGATATCAGTCCTGTCTCTCAGACTGGTGTAAGGCAGCGTTCCTACTACTCTGTTAGATACCAGTCATGTCTCTCAGACTGGTGGAAGGCAGCGTTCCTACTACTCTGTTAGATACCAGTCCTGTCTCTCAGACTGGTGTAAGGCAGCGTTCCTACTACTCTGTTAGATACCAGTCCTGTCTCTCAGACTGGTGTAAGGCAGCGTTCCTACTACTCTGTTAGATACCAGTCCTGTCTCTCAGACTGGTGACAGGCAGTGTTCCTACTCTGTTAGAAACCAGTCCTGTCTCTCAGACTGGTGGAAGGCAGCGTTCCTACCACTCTGTTAGATACCAGTCCTGTCTCTCAGACTGGTGGAAGGCAGCGTTCCTTCTACTCTGTTACATACCAGTCCAGTCTCTTTGACTGGTGGAAGGCAGTGTTCCTACTACTCTGTTCGATACCAGTCCTGTCTCTCAGACTGGTGGTAGGCAGCATTCCTACTACTCTGTTAGATACCAGTCCTGTCTCTCAGACTGGTGGTAGGCAGCGTTCCTACTACTCTGTTAGATACCAGTCCTGTCTCTCAGACTGGTGGAAGGCAGCGTTCACACTACTCTGTTAGATACCAGTCCTGTCTCTCAGACTGGTGGAAGGCAGCGGTCCTACTTATCTGTTCGATACCAGTCCTGTCTCTCAGACTGGTGGAAGGCAGCGTTCCTACTACTCTGTAAGATACCAGTCCTATCTCTCAGACTGGTGGAAGGCAGAGTTCCTACTACTCTGTTAGATACCAGTCCTGTCTCTCAGACTGGTGTAAGGCAGCGTTCCTACTACTCTTTTAGATATCAGTCCTGTCAATCAGACTGGTGGAAGGCAGCGTTCCTACTATTCTGTTAGATACCAGTCCTGTCTCTCAGACTGCTGGAAGGCAGTGTTCCAACTACTCTGTTAGATACCAGTCCTATCTCTCAGACTGCTGGAAGGCAGCGTTGCTACTACTCTGTTAGATACCAGTCCTGTCTCTCAGACTGGTGGAAGGCAGCGGTCCTACTACTCTGTTAGATACCAGTCCTGTCTCTCAGACTGGTGGTAGGCAGCGTTCCTACTACTCTCTTAGATACCAGTCCTGTCTCTCAGACTGGTGGAAGGCAGCGTTCCTACTACTCTGTTAGATAGCAGTCTTGTCTCTCAGACTGGTGGAATGCAGCGTTCCTACTACTCTGTAATATACCAGTCCTGTCTCTGACTGGTGGAAGGCAGCGTTCCTACTACTCTGTTAAATACCATTCCTGTCTCTCAGACTGGTGGAAGGCAGCGTTCACACTACTCTGTTAGATACCAGTCCTGTCTCTCAGACTGGTGGAAGGCAGCATTCCTACTACTCTGTTAGATATCAGTCCTGTCTCTCAGACTGGTGTAAGGCAGCGTTCCTACTACTCTGTTAGATACCAGTCCTGTCTCTCAGACTGGTGGAAGGCAGCGTTCCTACTACTCTGTTAGATACCAGTCCTGTCTCTCAGACTGGTGGAAGGCAGCGTTCCTACTACTCTGTTAGATACCAGTCCTGTCTCTCAGACTGGCGGAAGGCAGCGGTCCTACTTATCTGTTCGATACCAGTCCTGTCTCTCAGACTGGTGACAGGCAGTGTTCCTACTCTGTTAGAAACCAGTCCTGTCTCTCAGACTGGTGGAAGGCAGCGTTCCTACCACTCTGTTCGATACCAGTCCTGTCTCTCAGACTGGTGGAAGGCAGCGTTCCTACTACTCTGGTACATACCAGTCCAGTCTCTTTGACTGGTGGAAGGCAGTGTTCCTACTACTCTGTTCGATACCAGTCCTGTCTCTCAGACTGGTGGTAGGCAGCGTTCCTACTACTCTGTTAGATACCAGTCCTGTCTCTCAGACTGGTGGAAGGCAGCGTTCACACTACTCTGTTAGATACCAGTCCTGTCTCTCAGACTGGTGGAAGGCAGCGTTCCTACTACTCTGTTAGATATCAGTCCTGTCTCTCAGACTGGTGTAAGGCAGCGTTCCTACTACTCTGTTAGATACCAGTCCTGTCTCTCAGACTGGTGTAAGGCAGCGTTCCTACTACTCTGTTAGATACCAGTCCTGTCTCTCAGACTGGTGGAAGGCAGCGTTCCTACTACTCTGTTAGATACCAGTCCTGTCTCTCAGACTGGTGTAAGGCAGCGTTCCTACTACTCTGTTAGATACCAGTCCTGTCTCTCAGACTGGTGACAGGCAGTGTTCCTACTCTGTTAGAAACCAGTCCTGTCTCTCAGACTGGTGGAAGGCAGCGTTCCTACCACTCTGTTAGATACCAGTCCTGTCTCTCAGACTGGTGGAAGGCAGCGTTCCTTCTACTCTGTTATATACCAGTCCAGTCTCTTTGACTGGTGGAAGGCAGTGTTCCTACTACTCAGTTCGATACCAGTCCTGTCTCTCAGACTGGTGGTAGGCAGCATTCCTACTACTCTGTTAGATACCAGTCCTGTCTCTCAGACTGGTGGTAGGCAGCGTTCCTACTACTCTGTTAGATACCAGTCATGTCTCTCAGACTGGTGGAAGGCAGCGTTCACACTACTCTGTTAGATACCAGTCCTGTCTCTCAGACTGGTGGAAGGCAGCGTTCCTACTACTCTGTTAGATACCAGTCCTGTCTCTCAGACTGGTTTAAGGCAGCGTTCCTACTACTCTGTTGATACCAGTCCTGTCTCTCAGACTGGTGGAAGGCAGCGTTCCTACTATTCTGTTAGATACCAGTCCTGTCTCTCAGACTGGTGGAAGGCAGCGTTCCAAGTACTCTGTTAGATACCAGTCCTATCTCTCAGACTGGTGGAAGGCAGTGTTGCTACCTCTCTGTTAGATATCAGTCCTGTCTCTCAGACTGGTGGTAGGCAGCGTTCCTACTACTCTGTTAGATACCAGTCCTGTCTCTCAGACTGGTGGAAGGCAGCGTTCCTACTACTCTGTTAGATACCAGTCCTGTCTCTCAGACTGGTGGAAGGCAGCGTTCCTACTACTCTGGTACATACCAGTCCAGTCTCTTTGACTGGTGGAAGGCATTGTTCCTACTACTCTGTTCGATACCAGTCCTGTCTCTCAGACTGGTGGTAGGCAGCGTTCCTACTACTCTGTTAGATACCAGTCCTGTCTCTCAGACTGGTGGAAGGCAGCGTTCCTACTACTCTGTTAGATATCAGTCCTGTCTCTCAGACTGGTGTAAGGCAGCGTTCCTACTACTCTGTTAGATACCAGTCCTGTCTCTCAGACTGGTGGAAGGCAGCGTTCCTACTACTCTGTTAGATACCAGTCCTGTCTCTCAGACTGGTGGAAGGCAGCGTTCCTACTACTCTGTTAGATACCAGTCCTGTCTCTCAGACTGGTGTAAGGCAGCGTTCCTACTACTCTGTTAGATACCAGTCCTGTCTCTCAGACTGGTGGAAGGCAGCGTTCCTACTACTCTGTTAGATACCAGTCCTGTCTCTCAGACTGGTGTAAGGCAGCGTTCCTACTACTCTGTTAGATAACAGTCCTGTCTCTCAGACTGGTGACAGGCAGTGTTCCTACGCTGTTAGAAACCAGTCCTGTCTCTCAGACTGGTGGAAGGCAGCGTTCCTACCACTCTGTTAGATACCAGTCCTGTCTCTCAGACTGGTGGAAGGCAGCGTTCCTTCTACTCTGTTATATACCAGTCCAGTCTCTTTGACTGGTGGAAGGCAGTGTTCCTACTACTCTGTTCGATACCAGTCCTGTCTCTCAGACTGGTGGAAGGCAGCGTTCCTACTACTCTGGTACATACCAGTCCAGTCTCTTTGACTGGTGGAAGGCATTGTTCCTACTACTCTGTTCGATACCAGTCCTGTCTCTCAGACTGGTGGTAGGCAGCGTTCCTACTACTCTGTTAGATACCAGTCCTGTCTCTCAGACTGGTGGAAGGCAGCGTTCCTACTACTCTGTTAGATATCAGTCCTGTCTCTCAGACTGGTGTAAGGCAGCGTTCCTACTACTCTGTTAGATACCAGTCCTGTCTCTCAGACTGGTGGAAGGCAGCGTTCCTACTACTCTGTTAGATACCAGTCCTGTCTCTCAGACTGGTGGAAGGCAGCGTTCCTACTACTCTGTTAGATACCAGTCCTGTCTCTCAGACTGGTGTAAGGCAGCGTTCCTACTACTCTGTTAGATACCAGTCCTGTCTCTCAGACTGGTGGAAGGCAGCGTTCCTACTACTCTGTTAGATACCAGTCCTGTCTCTCAGACTGGTGTAAGGCAGCGTTCCTACTACTCTGTTAGATAACAGTCCTGTCTCTCAGACTGGTGACAGGCAGTGTTCCTACGCTGTTAGAAACCAGTCCTGTCTCTCAGACTGGTGGAAGGCAGCGTTCCTACCACTCTGTTAGATACCAGTCCTGTCTCTCAGACTGGTGGAAGGCAGCGTTCCTTCTACTCTGTTATATACCAGTCCAGTCTCTTTGACTGGTGGAAGGCAGTGTTCCTACTACTCTGTTCGATACCAGTCCTGTCTCTCAGACTGGTGGTAGGCAGCATTCCTACTACTCTGTTAGATACCAGTCCTGTCTCTCAGACTGGTGGTAGGCAGCGTTCCTACTACTCTGTTAGATACCAGTCATGTCTCTCAGACTGGTGGAAGGCAGCGTTCACACTACTCTGTTAGATACCAGTCCTGTCTCTCAGACTGGTGGAAGGCAGCGGTCCTACTTATCTGTTCGATACCAGTCCTGTCTCTCAGACTGCTGGAAGGCAGCGTTCCAACTACTCTGTTAGATACCAGTCCTATCTCTCAGACTGGTGGAAGGCAGCGTTGCTACTACTCTGTTAGATACCAGTCCTGTCTCTCAGACTGGTGGAAGGCAGCGGTCCTACTACTCTGTTAGATACCAGTCCTGTCTCTCAGACTGGTGGTAGGCAGCGTTCCTACTACTCTCTTAGATACCAGTCCTGTCTCTCAGACTGGTGGAAGGCAGCGTTCCTACTACTCTGTTAGATAGCAGTCCTGTCTCTCAGACTGGTGGAATGCAGCGTTCCTACTACTCTGTAATATACCAGTCCTGTCTCTCAGACTGGTGGAAGGCAGCGTTCCTACTACTCTGTTAGATACCAGTCCTGTCTCTCAGACTGGTGGAAGGCAGCGTTCCTACTATTCTGCTAGATACCAGTCCTGTCTCTCAGACTGGTGGAAGGCAGCGTTCCTACTACTCTGTTAGATACCAGTCCTGTCTCTCAGACTGGTGGTAGGCAGCGTTCCTACTACTCTGTTAGATACCAGTCCTGTCTCTCAGACTGGTGGAAGGCAGCGGTCCTACTTCTCTGTTCGATACCAGTCCTGTCTCTCAGACTGGTGGAAGGCAGCGTTCCTACTACTCTGTTAGGTACCAGTCCTATCTCTCAGACTGGTGGAAGGCAGCGTTCCTACTACTCTGTTAGATACCAGTCCTGTCTCTCAGACTGGTTTAAGGCAGCGTTCCTACTACTCTGTTAGATACCAGTCCTGTCTCTCAGACTGGTGGAAGGCAGCGTTCCTACTATTCTGTTAGATACCAGTCCTGTCTCTCAGACTGGTGGAAGGCAGCGTTCCAAGTACTCTGTTAGATACCAGTCCTATCTCTCAGACTGGTGGAAGGCAGTGTTGCTACCTCTCTGTTAGATACCAGTCCTCTCTCTCAGACTGGTGGTAGGCAGCGTTCCTACTACTCTGTTAGATACCAGTCCTGTCTCTCAGACTGGTGGAAGGCAACGTTCCTACTACTCTGTTAGATACCAGTCCTGTCTCTCAGACTGGTGTAAGGCAGCGTTCCTACTACTCTGTTAGATACCAGTCCTGTCTCTCAGACTGGTGACAGGCAGTGTTCCTACTCTGTTAGAAACCAGTCCTGTCTCTCAGACTGGTGGAAGGCAGCGTTCCTACCACTCTGTTAGATTCCAGTCCTGTCTCTCAGACTGGTGGAATGCAGCGTTCCTTCTACTCTGTTACATACCAGTCCAGTCTCTTTGACTGGTGGAAGGCAGTGTTCCTACTACTCTGTTTGATACCAGTCCTGTCTCTCAGACTGGTGGTAGGCAGCATTCCTACTACTCTGTTAGATACCAGTCCTGTCTCTCAGACTGGTGGTAGGCAGCGTTCCTACTACTCTGTTAGATACCAGTCCTGTCTCTCAGACTGGTGGAAGGCAGCGTTCACACTACTCTGTTAGATACCAGTCCTGTCTCTCAGACTGGTGGAAGGCAGCGTTCCTACTACTCTGTTAGATACCAGTCCTATCTCTCAGACTGGTGGAAGGCAGCATTACTACTACTCTGTTAGACACCAGTCCTGTCTCTCAGACTGGTGTAAGGCAGCGTTCCTACTACTCTGTTAGATACCAGTCCTGTCTCTCAGACTGGTGGAAGGCAGCGTTCCTACTATTCTGTTAGATACCAGTCCTGTCTCTCAGACTGGTGGAAGGCAGCGTTCCAAGTACTCTGTTAGATACCAGTCCTATCTCTCAGACTGGTGGAAGGCAGTGTTGCGACTACTCTGTTAGATACCAGTCCTGTCTCTCAGACTGGTGGTAGGCAGCGTTCCTACTACTCTGTTAGATACCAGTCCTGTCTCTCAGACTGGTGGAAGGCAGCGTTCCTACTACTCTGTTAGATACCAGTCCTGTCTCTCAGACCGGTGTAAGGCAGCGTTCCTACTACTCTGTTAGATACCAGTCCTGTCTCTCAGACTGGTGACAGGCGGTGTTCCTACTCTGTTAGAAACCAGTCCTGTCTCTCAGACTGGTGGAAGGCAGCGTTCCTACCACTCTGTTAGATACCAGTCCTGTCTCTCAGACTGGTGGAAGGCAGCGTTCCTTCTACTCTGTTACATACCAGTCCAGTCTCTTTGACTGGTGGAAGGCAGTGTTCCTACTACTCTGTTCGATACCAGTCCTGTCTCTCAGACTGGTGGTAGGCAGCATTCCTACTACTCTGTTAGATACCAGTCCTGTCTCTCAGACTGGTGGTAGGCAGCGTTCCTACTACTCTGTTAGATACCAGTCCTGTTTCTCAGACTGGTGGAAGGCAGCGTTCACACTACTCTGTTAGATACCAGTCCTGTCTCTCAGACTGGTGGAAGGCAGCGGTCCTACTTATCTGTTCGATACCAGTCCTGTCTCTCAGACTGGTGGAAGGCAGCGTTCCTACTACTCTGTTAGATACCAGTCCTATCTCTCAGACTGGTGGAAGGCAGAGTTCCTACTACTCTGTTAGATACCAGTCCTGTCTCTCAGACTGGTGTAAGGCAGCGTTCCTACTACTCTTTTAGATATCAGTCCTGTCTCTCAGACTGGTGGAAGGCAGCGTTCCTACTATTCTGTTAGATACCAGTCCTGTCTCTCAGACTGCTGGAAGGCAGCGTTCCAACTACTCTGTTAGATACCAGTCCTATCTCTCAGACTGGTGGAAGGCAGCGTTGCTACTACTCTGTTAGATACCAGTCCTGTCTCTCAGACTGGTGGAAGGCAGCGGTCCTACTACTCTGTTAGATACCAGTCCTGTCTCTCAGACTGGTGGTAGGCAGCGTTCCTACTACTCTCTTAGCCTCTTGAGGATACCCTAGGATAGGGGGCGCCACAGCGCATTTTGAAAAAAAATCGTTCCCATTTTCAACGGCCTACTAATCAAACTCAGAAGATAGGGCATGCATATACTTATTATATATGGATAGAAAACACTCTAAAGTTTCTAAAACTGTTTGAATGGTGTCTGTGAGTATAACAGAACTCATTTGGCAGGCAAAACCCTGAGACATTTTCTGACAGGAAGTGGATACCTGATGTGTTGTATTGAGTTTAAACCTATCCCATTGAAAAACACAGGGGTTTAGGAATATTTTGGCACTTCCTATTGCTTCCACTAGATGTCGCCAGTCCTTTCACAGTGGTTTGAGCCTTATAGAGTCAAAACTCAGTGAATGACAGGAGTTTGAAATTGGTCACAGGGGATGGGCCATCACCATTATGACGCCGGCGGCCATGTCTGCCCCCACCTTTGGAAACGGTTTTAAAGGCAATGAAATCATCCCCCTCGAATCTTATTGGCTCTCTTGGTGTTAGAGGCCCTGAACATTTATTTTATACAACGTTTGACATGTTTGAACGAACCTACATGCGCGAGGATTGCTTTCAGTATGAAGTGCAGAGCTGCGTTTGGAGAGAGCCATAGGACGCGCTACCAACATCAGGCTAATGGAACGTGAAGTATGGACTTTTTGACCGAAAATACATCTGTTGTGGACCTGGGATGCTTTCTGATGAAGACAACTAAAGGTAGGCGATTATTGACAATATTATTGAAGATGAGCTGGTTCATACTGTTGCGTCCAAGATGGCGCCGAGCACTGTATATTAGCTGATTTTCTGAGTATCGCATCTCCTTTTATCGCAAAGTGTGATTACCCAGTAAAGTTAATTTAAAATCTGGTATGACGGGTGTTCTCAAGAGATATTCATCTATAAATGTTAGATTGACAATATACATTTAAAAAATCGTTATAGTATAGCAATTTATTGAAACGTAGCATTGTTTACCGGGACGCTTTTGAGGGGAAATTAGGTAGTCAACGTCAGACAGAGATGTAAAATGCTGTTTTTATATATAAATATGACCTTTATTGAACAAAAGAATGCATGCATTGTATAACATGATGTCCTAGGGGTGCCATCTGATGAAGTTTGTAAAAGGTTAGTGCTACATTTAGCTGTTTATTGATAATATGTGATGGAAGTGGTTGGTCGGAAAATGGCTATGAAGCTGCTTTTTACGATGGACTCATCTAATATAATCTAATGATTTGCTTTTCCTGTAAAACCTTTTTGAAATCGGACGACGTGGGTCGATTCAGGAGAGGTGTATCTATAAAAAAAAAAAAAAAAAAATTTTATTTTTGTAAAAAATTATGCTAATTTTTTAATGCTAATTGGCGATATGATTTTTCGCTGGATTTTGATCCCGCTAACTGTTAGATACCAGTCCTATCTCTCAGACTGGTGGAAGGCAGCGTTGCTACTACTCTGTTAGATACCAGTCCTGTCTCTCAGACTGGTGGAAGGCAGCGGTCCTACTACTCTGTTAGATACCAGTCCTGTCTCTCAGACTGGTGGTAGGCAGCGTTCCTACTACTCTCTTAGATACCAGTCCTGTCTCTCAGACTGGTGGAAGGCAGCGTTCCTACTACTCTGTTAGATAGCAGTCCTGTCTCTCAGACTGGTGGAAGGCAGCGTTCCTACTACTCTGTAATATACCAGTCCTGTCTCTCAGACTGGTGGAAGGCAGCGTTCCTACTACTCTGTTAGATACCAGTCCTGTCTCTCAGACTGGTGTAAGGCAGCGTTCCTACTACTCTGTTAGATACCAGTCCTGTCTCTCAGACTGGTGACAGGCAGTGTTCCTACTCTGTTAGAAACCAGTCCTGTCTCTCAGACTGGTGGAAGGCAGCGTTCCTACCACTCTGTTAGATACCAGTCCTGTCTCTCAGACTGGTGGAAGGCAGCGTTCCTTCTACTCTGTTACATACCAGTCCAGTCTCTTTGACTGGTGGAAGGCAGTGTTCCTACTACTCTGTTCGATACCAGTCCTGTCTCTCAGACTGGTGGTAGGCAGCATTCCTACTACTCTGTTAGATACCAGTCCTGTCTCTCAGACTGGTGGTAGGCAGTGTTCCTACTACTCTGTTAGATACCAGTCATGTCTCTCAGACTGGTGGAAGGCAGCGTTCACACTACTCTGTTAGATACCAGCCCTGTCTCTCAGACTGGTGGAAGGCAGCGGTCCTACTTATCTGTTCGATACCAGTCCTGTCTCTCAGACTGGTGGAAGGCAGCGTTCCTACTACTCTGTTAGATACCAGTCCTGTCTCTCAGACTGGTGGAAGGCAGCGTTCCTACTATTCTGCTAGATACCAGTCCTGTCTCTCAGACTGGTGGAAGGCAGTGTTCCTACTACTCTGTTAGATACCAGTCCTGTCTCTCAGACTGGTGGTAGGCAGCGTTCCTACTACTCTGTTAGATACCAGTCCTGTCTCTCAGACTGGTGGAAGGCAGCGGTCCTACTTCTCTGTTCGATACCAGTCCTGTCTCTCAGACTGGTGGAAGGCAGCGTTCCTACTACTCTGTTAGATACCAGTCCTATCTCTCAGACTGGTGGAAGGCAGCGTTCCTACTACTCTGTTAGATACCAGTCCTGTCTCTCAGACTGGTTTAAGGCAGCGTTCCTACTACTCTGTTAGATACCAGTCCTGTCTCTCAGTCTGGTGGAAGGCAGCGTTCCTACTATTCTGTTAGATACCAGTCCTGTCTCTCAGACTGGTGGAAGGCAGCGTTCCAAGTACTCTGTTAGATACCAGTCCTATCTCTCAGACTGGTGGAAGGCAGTGTTGCTACTACTCTGTTAGATACCAGTCCTGTCTCTCAGACTGGTGGTAGGCAGCGTTCCTACTACTCTGTTAGATACCAGTCCTGTCTCTCAGACTGGTGGAAGGCAGCGTTCCTACTATTCTGTTAGATACCAGTCCTGTCTCTCAGACTGCTGGAAGGCAGCGTTCCAACTACTCTGTTAGATACCAGTCCTATCTCTCAGACTGGTGGAAGGCAGCGTTGCTACTACTCTGTTAGATACCAGTCCTGTCTCTCAGACTGGTGGTTGGCAGCGTTCCTACTACTCTGTTAGATACCAGTCCTGTCTCTCAGACTGGTGGAAGGCAGCGTTCCTACTACTCTGTTAGATACCAGTCCTGTCTCTCAGACTTGTGGAAGGCAGCGTTCCTACTACTCTGTTAGATACCAGTCCTGTCTCTCAGACTGGTGGAAGGCAGCGTTCCTACTACTCTGTTAGATACCAGTCCTGTTTCTCAGACTGGTGGAAGGCAGCATTCCTACTACTCTGTTAGATACCAGTCCTGTCTCTGAGACTGGTGGAAGGCAGCGTTCCTACTACTCTTTTAGATACCAGTCCTGTCTCTCAGACTGGTGGTAGGCAGCGTTCCTACTACTCTGTTAGATACCAGTCCTGTCTCCGAGACTGGTGGAAGGCAGCATTCCTACTCTGTTAAATACCAACCCTCTCCTGACGGGGTCAATCAGTTACTTTCTCTATATATTTATTAATATATGTTTATAATATGTGTTTATTATATAAACTAATTGACCAAACGTATGTGAACACCTGCTCGTTGAACATCTCATTCCAAAATCATTGCCAGTCTTCTGTGAAGGCTTTCCACTAGATGTTGGGACCATTCTGCGAGGACTTGCTTCCATTCAGTAACATGAGCATTAGTGAGGTCGGGCCCTGATGTTTGGTGATTAAGCCAGTCTCTCAGTCGATGTTTCAATTCATCACAAAGGTGTTCGACAGGTTTGAAGTCAGGGCTCTGTACAGGCCAGTCAAGTTGTTCCACATCGATCTCGACAAACCATTTCTGTATGGACCTCACTTTGTGCACGGGGGCATAGTCATGCTGAAACAGGAAAGGGTCTTCCGAAAACTGTTGCCACAAGAGCGAAGCACAGAATCGTCTAGAATGTCATTGTATGCTGTAGCGGTAAGATTTCCCTTCATTGGAACTAAGGGGCCTGAACCATGAAAAACAGCCCAAGACCATTATTCCTCCTCCACCAAACTTTACTGTTGGCACTATGCATTGGGGAAGGTAGTGTTCTCCTGGCATCCCAGATTTGTCCGTCAAACTGACAAATGTTGAAGCGTGATTCCTCACTCCAGAGAACGTGTTTCCACTGTTCCTGAGTCCAATGGTGGCGAGCTTTACACCACTCCAGCCGACGCTTGGCATTGCGCACGGTGATCTTAGGCTTGTGTGTGGTTGCTCTGCCATGGAAACCCATTTCATGAAGCCCCTGACGAACAGTTCTTGTGCTGACGTTGCTTCCAGAGGCAGTTTGGAACTCAGTATTGAGTGTTGCAAAAGAGGACAGACTCAATTTTTACGTGTTTCAGCACGCAGCCCGTTCCGATCCGTTCTGGAACCTTTTATTACCACTTTGCAGCTGAGCCGATGTTACTCCTACATCTTCCACTTCACGACAACAGAACTTACAGTTGTCCAGAGCAGCTCTAGCAGGGCAGAAATTTGACGAATTTACTATTTGGAAAGGTGTCATTCTATGACGGTGCCACGTTGAAAGTCATTGAGCTCATCAGTAAGGTCATTCTACAGCCAATATTTGTCTATGGAGATTGCATGGCTTTGTGCTCGATTTATACTGCTGTCAGCAAAGGATGTGGCTGAAATAGCCAAATCCACTAATTTGAGGAGTTAAAAGTTTTGACACACCTACTCCTTCCAGGGTTTTTCTTTATTTTTATAATTTTCTACATTGTAGAATAATAGTGAAGACATCAAAACTATGAAATAAGACATGGAATCATGTAGTAACCAAAAAGGTGTTAAACAAATGATATTTGAGATTCTTCAAAGTTGCCACCCTTTGCCTTGATGACAGCTTTGCACACTCTTGGCATTCTCTCAACCAGCTTCATGAGGTAGTCACCTGGAATGCATTTCAATTAACAGGTGTGCATTGTTAAAACTTAATTTGTAGAATTTCTTTCCTTCTTAATGCGTTTGACCCAATCAAATGTGATGTGACAAGGTAGGAGGGGTATACAAACGATAGCCCTGTGTACCATGCCCTTTTTTGCCTTTACCTCCCTTAACTCACCTCATTTGCTCACATTGTACATAGACTTATTTTTGTACTGTATTATTAACTGTATGTTTGTTTTACTCCATGTGTAACTCTGTGTTGTTGTATGTGTGTCACGTCCTGGCCAGTATAAGGGTTAATTGTCATTTTAGTTTGGTCAGGACGTGGCAGAGGGTATTTGTTTTATGTGGTTCAGGGTGGTGTGTTAGTTAGGAGGGCGTTTGATTAATTATTTCCGGGTTTTGAGTTATGGTCTATGTTGATGTATTTCTGTGTAGTCTGGTTGATCTATTTCTATGTTGAGTTAATTGGGGTGGACTTCCAATTGAAGGTAGCTGTGTGGTGTTGCCTTTGATTGGAAGTCCTATATTAGTTGGGTGTGTTTGTCTGTGTATTTGTGGGAGATTGTTCTGTGTTTAGCCTTGTGCCTTGCCAGACTGTCTGTTGATCGTTCGTTCTCTTGTTTGTTATTTTTGTACGTTCATTCTGAGTTAACCTGTTAGGGCTAGGGGGCAGTATTTACACCGCCGGATAAAAAACGTACCCGATTTAATCTGGTTACCACTCCTACCCAGTAAGTAGAATATGCATATACTTATTACATATGGATAGAAAACACCCTAAAGTTTCTAAAACTGTTTGAATGGTGTCTGTGAGTATAACAGAACTCATTTGGCAGGCAAAAATGTGAGAAGGTTTCATTCAGGAAGTGGCCTGTCTGACAAGGTGTCGTTCTTCTTGTCTCTGTTTATTGAAGAGTGAGGATCTTAGCTGTCCCGTGACACTTCCTACGGCTGCCATAGGGTCTCAGAAGGCGGTAAAAAGCTGAATCGTGGCTTTGCAGGCTCTGGCTGAAACAAAGTAGCGCGTTTGGGTAGTGGCTGGTTACAGTACTGTGAGACTCAGGCTCGTGCCCGCGTCGACCGAAAGCTTTGTTTACTTTCCTCTGTTTAGCTAAATGGACATTCCCGGTCGGAATATTATCGCTTTTTACGAGAAAAATGGCATAAAAATGGATTTTAAACAGCGGTTGACATGCTTCGAAGTACGGTAATGGAATATTTAGATTTTTTTTGTCACGAATTGCGCCATGCGCACGACCCTGATTTACCATTTCAGATAGTGTCTGGGACGCACGAACAAAACGCCGCTATTCGGATATAACGATGGATTATTTTGGACCAAACCAACATTTGTTATTGAAGTAGCAGTCCTGGGAGTGCATTCTGACGAAGACAACAAAAGGTAATCAAACTTTTATAATAGTAAATATGATTATGGTGAGTGCTAAACTTGCCGGGTGTCTAAATAGCTAGCCCGTGATGCCTGGGCTATGTACTTAGAATATTGCAAAATGTGCTTTCACCAAAAAGCTATTTTAAAATCGGACATATCGAGTGCATAGAGGAGGTCTGTATCTATAATTCTTAAAATAATTGTTATGCTTTTTGTGAACATTTATCGTGAGTAATTTAGTAAAATGTTCGCGAATTCCCCGGATGCTATGCTAGTTCTGAACGTCACATGCTAATGTAAAAAGCTGGTTTTTGATATAAATATGAACTTGATTGAACAAAACATGCATGTATTGTATAACATAATGTCCTAGGGTTGTCATCTGATGAAGATCATCAAAGGTTAGTGCTGCATTTAGCTGTCTTCTGGGTTTTTGTGACATTATATGCTAGCTTGAAAAATGGGTGTCTGATTATTTCTGGCTTGGTACTCTGCTGACATAATCTAATGTTTTGCTTTCGTTGTAAAGCCTTTTTGAAATCGGACAGTGTGGTTAGATTAACGAGAGTCTTGTCTTTAAATAGCTGTAAAATAGTCATATGTTTGAGAAATTGAAGTAATAGGATTTTTAAGGTTTTGAAAATCGCGCCACAGGCTTCAACTGGCTGTTACGTAGGTGGGACGAATTCGTCCCGCCTAGCCCAGAGAGGTTTTAATAAAACGTCAAGATGAGCTTACACATACCTGCTGCGTTTTGGTCCTCCTTCACCGACGATAATCGTGACAGAATCTCCCACCAAACCAGGACCAAGCAGCAGAGGAAGGAGCGAGGGGAATTTGGTGAGAACCGAGGAATGCGACTGGCGTTTAAACTGGAGAGGCACCCCCAATCATTTTTTTTGGGGGGGGCACACGGACAGATCGGCGGAGCCGAGGATAGAACGAGAGTTAGTCGGGGAAAAATGGGAGGTGAGAGAAACAGAGATGATAAAGGAATTGATGGGAAAATTGGAGGAGAAAAGGATGAGAGAGCTACTGTGTTGGTGTGTTAGGCACGACATTCGCCCTACAGAGCGTGTCCTAATGTTTTCACCTGTGTTAGCCTTTATTAATAGTCCTGAGAGGCGTGCTAGCTGGCTGGTGAGGATAATACCAGCACCACGCACCAGGCCTCCAGTTCGTCAGCCCAGTCCGACTCGTCCTGTTCCCGCTCCCCGCACTAGCTCTGAGGTGCGTGTTCCCAGTCTGACACATCCAGTACCAGCACCACGCACCAGGTTTCAAGTGCGGCAGCCCAGTCCGACTCGTCCTGTTCCCGCTCCCCACACTAGCCTGGAGGTGCGTGTTCCCAATCTGGCACGTCCAGTACAAGCACCACGCACCAGGTTTCAAGTGCGTCAGCCCAGTCCGACTCGTCCTGTTCCCGCTCCACGCACTAGCCCTAAGGTGTGTGTTTCAAAGCTGACATATCCAGTACCAGCACCACGCATCAGGCATCTAGTGCATAAACCCAGCCTCGCCAGTCTAAAGTCGCCAGAGCTGCCCGCCAGTCAACAATCACCAGAGCTGCCCGCCAGTCAACAGTCACCAGAGCTGCCCGCCAGTCAACAGTCACCAGAGCTGCCCGCCAGTCAACAGTCACCAGAGCTGCCCTCCAGTCAACAGTCACCAGAGCTGCCCGCCAGTCAGCAGTCACCAGAGCTGCCCGCCAGTCAGCAGTCACCAGAGCTGCCCGCCAGTCAACAGTCACCAGAGCTGCCCGCCAGTCAACAGTCACCAGAGCTGCCCGCCAGTCAACAGTCACCAGAGCTGCCCGCCAGTCAACAGTCACCAGAGCTGCCCGCCAGTCAACAGTCACCAGAGCTGCCCGCCAGTCAACAGTCACCAGAGCTGCCCGCCAGTCAACAGTCACCAGAGCTGCCCGCCAGTCAACAGTCGCCAGAGCCGCCCGCTAGTCAGAAGCCGCCAGAGCCGCCCGCTAGTCAGAAGCCGCCAGACTGGCCAGACTGCCCGGAACTGCCAGAGTGGCCAGACTGCCCGGAACTGCCCGAGTTGCCAGACTGCCCGGAACTGCCCGAGTGGCCAGACTGCCCGGAACTGCCCGAGTGGCCAGACCTGCCCGGAACTGCCAGACTGCCCGGAACTGCCCGAGTGGCCAGACTGCCCGGAACTGCCAGAGTGGCCAGACTGCCCCGAACTGCCGGAGTGGCCAGACTGCCCCGAGCTGCCAGAGTGGCCAGACTGCCCCGAGCTGCCAGAGTGGCCAGACTGCCCCGAGCTGCCAGAGTGGCCAGACTGCCTGGAACGGCCAGAACCGGAGCCACCTCCAGATATAGGTGGGTTGGGGAGGGGGGGTGTAGCACAGTGCCGTCGTTGACGGCAGCCACCCTGCCTTCCCTCCCTTTAGTAGGGGGGAATTTTTGTTTTGTTGTTGTTTGGGGTTGTTTTTCTTAAGGTGCTTCCGGGGTTAGCACCTTTAAGGGGGGGGGGGGGGGGGGTACTGTCACGTCCTGGCCAGTGTAAGGGTTAATTGTCATTTTAGTTTGGTCAGGACGTGGCAGAGGGTATTTGTTTTATGTGGTTCAGGGTGGTGTGTTAGTTAGGAGGGCGTTTGATTAATTATTTCCGGGTTTTGAGTTATGGTCTATGTTGACGTATTTCTGTGTAGTCTGGTTGATCTATTTCTATGTTGAGTTAATTGGGGTGGACTTCCAATTGAAGGCAGCTGTGTGGTGTTGCCTTTGATTGGAAGTCCTATATTAGTTGGGTGTGTTTGTCTGTGTATTTGTGGGAGATTGTTCTGTGTTTAGCCTTGTGCCTTGCCAGACTGTCTGTTGATCGTTCGTTCTCTTGTTTGTTATTTTTGTACGTTCATTCTGAGTTAATAAAACATCAAGATGAGCTTACACATACCTGCTGCATTTTGGTCCTCCTTCACCGACGATAACCGTGACAATATGTCAAACTACTTTGCTTTATCTTGGCCAGGTCGCAATTGTAAATGAGAACTTGTTCTCAACTAGCCTACCTGGTTAAATAAAGGTGAAATAAAAAAATAAAAAATAAATTAGTAAAAGACCAAGTCCATATTATGGCAAGAACAGCTCAAATAAGCAAAGAGAAACGACAGTCCATCATTACTTTAAGACATGAAGGTCAATCAATCCGGAAAATTTCAAGAACTTTGAATGTTTCTTCAAGTGCAGTGGCAAAAACCATCAAGCGCTATGATGAAACTGGCTCTCATGAGGACCACCAAAGGAAAGGAAGACCCAGAGTTACCTCTGCAGCAAGAGGATAATTCCATTATAGCTAACTGCACCACAGATTGCAGCCCAAATGCATAAGAGATCAAGTAACAGACACATCTCAATATCAACTGTTCAGAGGAGATTGCATGAATCAAATCTTTCAATATATTTGAAAGGGTTCAGTTAAACTCTCTCTCCCTTTCTCTCTCTCTCTCTCTCTCTCTCAATATGAAGGAGTTCAGTCACCATCTATCTCTAAATATGAAAGGGTTCAGTCACCATCTATCTCTAAATATGAAGGGGTTCAGTCACCATCTCTATCTCAAAATGAAGGGGTTCAGTCACCATCTCTCTCTCAATATGAAGGGGTTCAGTCACCATCTCTCTCTAAATTTGAAGGGGTTCTTTCCTTCTTAATGCGTTTGACCCAATCAAATGTGATGTGACAAGGTAGGAGGGGTATACAAACGATAGCCCTGTGTACCATGCCCGGTCTCTATAGCCAGACTGTCCTCTCTGGGCAGCCAGGTTTGTCTGTGACGACCGGTCTCTATAGTCAGACTGTCCTCACTGAGTCTGTACCTAGTCAGTATTTTCCTCAGTTTTCTATCAGTCACAGTGGTCAGACAGTCTGCCACCATGTACTGTCTGTTTAGAGCCAAATAGCATTGAAGTTAAATTTTTGTGGTCTCTTTCCAATAGGTGATATATTTTTATTTTTGTTTTGTGATGATTTGGTTGGGCTAGATTTTCTGAGTGCTGCGCTGAGGCTCTATGGGGTAGGTTTGGGTTAGTGAACTGAGCCTCAGAACCAGCTGGCTGAGGGGACTCTTCTCTGGTTTCATCTCTGGACGTTGTAGGGCACTTTGATGGAATGTTCTGGGGTCACTTGTTTTTAGATGGTTATAAAATCTGAAGGCTATTTTTTATTTGAATAAGGCGGGGGTATTGGCACAATTCTACTCAAACTCTACAGGAGGTTGTCTTTGCACTTGCAATACAATCTCTAAATATGAAGGGGTTCAGTCACCATCTCTCTCTCTCTAAATATGAAGGGGTTCAGTGACCATCTCTCTAAATATGAAGGGGTTCAGTCACCATCTCTCTCTCTCTAAATATGAAGGGGTTCAGTGACCATCTCTCTAAATATGAAGGGGTTCAGTCACCATCTCTCTCTCTCAATATGAAGGGGTTCAGTCACCATCTGTCTCTAAATATGAAGGGGTTCAGTCACCATCTCTATCTCAATATGAAGGGGTTCAGTCACCATCTCTCTCTCAATATGAAGGGGTTCAGTCACCATCTCTCTAAATATGAAGGGGTTCAGTCACCATCTCTCTCTAAATATGAAGGGGTTCAGTCACCATCTCTCTCTCTAAATGTGAAGGGGTTCAGTCACCATCTCTCTCTAAATATGAAGGGGTTCAGTCACCATCTCTCTCTAAATATGAAGGGGTTCAGTCACCATCTCTCTCTAAATATGAAGGGGTTCAGTCACCATCTCTCTCTCTCAATATGAAGGGGTTCAGTCACCATCTCTCTCTAAATATGAAGGGGTTCAGTCACCATCTCTATCTCAATATGAAGGGGTTCAGTCACCATCTCTCTCTAAATATGAAGGGGTTCAGTCACCATCTCTCTCTAAATATGAAGGGGTTCAGTCACCATCTCTCTCTAAATATGAAGGGGTTCAGTCACCATCTCTCTCTCTAAATATGAAGGGGTTCAGTCACCATCTCCCTCTCCAAATATGAAGGAGTTCAGTCACCATCTCTCTCTCTAAATATGAAGGGGTTCAGTCACCATCTCTCTCTCTAAATATGAAGGGGTTCAGTCACCATCTCTCTCTCTAAATATGAAGGGGTTCAGTGACCATCTCTCTAAATATGAAGGGGTTCAGTCACCATCTCTCTCTCTAAATATGAAGGGGTTCAGTCACCATCTCTCTCTCTAAATATGAAGGGGTTCAGTCACCATCTCTCTCTCTAAATATGAAGGGGTTCAGTGACCATCTCTCTAAATATGAAGGGGTTCAGTCACCATCTCTCTCTCTCAATATGAAGTGGTTCAGTCACCATCTCTCTCTAAATATGAAGGGGTTCAGTCACCATCTCTCTCTCTAAATATGAAGGGGTTCAGTCACCATCTCTCTCCAAATATGAAGGGGTTCAGTCACCATCTCTCTCAATATGAAGGGGTTCAGTCACCATCTCTCTCTCTAAATATGAACGGGTTCAGTCACCATCTCTCTCTCTAAATATAAAGGTGTTCAGTCACCATCTCTCTCTCTAAATATGAAGGGGTTCAGTCACCGTCTCTCTAAATATGAAGGGGTTCAGTCACCATCTCTCTCAATATGAAGGGGTTCAGTCACCATCTCTCTCAATATGAAGGGGTTCAGTCACCATCTCTCTCTCTAAATATGAAGGGGTTCAGTCACCATCTCTCTCTCTAAATATGAAGGGGTTCAGTCACCATCTCTCTCTCTAAATATGAAGGGGTTCAGTCACCATCTCTCTCAATATGAAGGGGTTCAGTCACCATATCTTTCTAAATATGAAGGGGTTCAGACACCATCTCTCAATATGAAGGGGTTCAGTCACCATCTCTCTCTAAATATGAAGGGGTCCAGTCACCATCTGTCTCTCTCTAAATATGAAGGGGTTCAATCACCATCTCTTTCTAAATATGAAGGGGTTCAGTCACCATCTCTCAATATGAAGGGGTTCAGTCACCATCTCTCTCTAAATATGAAGGGGTTCAGTCACCATCTTTCTCTCTCTAAATATGAAGGGGTTCAGTCACCATCTCTCTCTAAATACAAAGGGGTTCAGTCACCATCTCTCTCTCTCAATATGAAGGGGTTCAGTCACCATCTCTCTCTAAATATGAAGGGGTTCAGTCACCATCTCTATCTCAATATGAAGGGGTTCAGTCACCATCTCTCTCTAAATATGAAGGGGTTCAGTCACCATCTCTCTCTAAATATGAAGGGGTTCAGTCACCATCTCTCTCTAAATATGAAGGGGTTCAGTCACCATCTCTCTCTCTAAATATGAAGGGGTTCAGTCACCATCTCTCTCTTCAAATATGAAGGGGTTCAGTCACCATCTCTCTCTCTAAATATGAAGGGGTTCAGTCACCATCTCTCTCTCTAAATATGAAGGGGTTCAGTCACCATCTCTCTCTCTAAATATGAAGGGGTTCAGTGACCATCTCTCTCTCTAAATATGAAGGGGTTCAGTCACCATCTCTCTCTCTCAATATGAAGTGGTTCAGTCACCATCTCTCTCTAAATATGAAGGGGTTCAGTCACCATCTCTCTCTCTAAATATGAAGGGGTTCAGTCACCATCTCTCTCCAAATATGAAGGGGTTCAGTCACCATCTCTCTCCAAATATGAAGGGGTTCAGTCACCATCTCTCTCAATATGAAGGGGTTCAGTCACCATCTCTCTCAATATGAAGGGGTTCAGTCACCATCTCTCTCTCTAAATATGAACGGGTTCAGTCACCATCTCTCTCTCTAAATATAAAGGGGTTCAGTCACCATCTCTCTCTCTAAATATGAAGGGGTTCAGTCACCGTCTCTCTAAATATGAAGGGGTTCAGTCACCATCTCTCTCAATATGAAGGGGTTCAGTCACCATCTCTCTCAATATGAAGGGGTTCAGTCACCATCTCTCTCAATATGAAGGGGTTCAGTCACCATCTCTCTCTCTAAATATGAAGGGGTTCAGTCACCATCTCTCTCTCTAAATATGAAGGGGTTCAGTCACCATCTCTCTCTCTAAATATGAAGGGGTTCAGTCACCATCTCTCTCTCTAAATATGAAGGGGTTCAGTCACCATCTCTCTCAATATGAAGGGGTTCAGTCACCATATCTTTCTAAATATGAAGGGGTTCAGTCACCATCTCTCAATATGAAGGGGTTCAGTCACCATCTCTCTCTAAATATGAAGGGGTCCAGTCACCATCTGTCTCTCTCTAAATATGAAGTGGTTCAATCACCATCTCTCTCTAAAAACAAAGGGGTTCAGTCACCATCTCTCGCTCTCTAAATACGAAGGGGTTCAGTCACCATCTCTTTCTAAATATGAAGGGGTTCAGTCACCATCTCTCAATATGAAGGGGTTCAGTCACCATCTCTCTCTAAATATGAAGGGGTTCAGTCACCATCTGTCTCTCTCTAAATATGAAGGGGTTCAGTCACCATCTCTCTCTAAATACAAAGGGGTTCAGTCACCATCTCTCGCTCTCTAAATACAAAGGGGTTCAGTCACCATCTCTCGCTCTCTAAATACGAAGGGGTTCAGTCACCATCTCTCTTTAAATAGGATGCGGCTCACTCTTCATCTATCTCTTTTCAATTCAGTATACTTTATTGACATGGCAAGTAAAATGACTTACATTGTCAAAGTGCACATATAACGTAAATGGTGGGACCAACAGCAATAATAATAGTAGTAGTGGACATGGGATTACCATTAACACCAACAACAATATTAATCAGAACAACAATACATTAAAGCAACGGTAGTAGACCAGTGTCAACATGACTGAGAAGACACATGACCTGGTATGAAAGACAAAACATAACAAGATGGGAAAAATTATTGACACTTTCCCTGGCTTTCCCTGTGTCACTCCTCTTTTCAGTTCGCTGTAGTTACTGTAGTGACTGCCCATTCTGAGATATCTACTGCAGCCCTCATCCTCCACATACAACACCCTTTCTGCCAGTCACGTTCTGTTAAAGGTCCCTAAAGCACACACATCCCTAGGTCGCTCCTCTCTTCAGTTTGCTGCAGCTAGCGACTGGAACGAGCTGCAACAAAACACTCAAACTGGACAGTTTTATCTCCATCTCTTCATTCAAAGACTCAATCATAGACACTCTTACTGACAGTTGTGGCTGCTTTGCGTGATGTATTGTTGACTCTACCTTCTTGACCTTTTTGCTGTTGTCTGTGCCCAGTAATGTTTGTACCATGTTGTGTTGCTACCATGTTGTGATGCTACCATGTTGTGTTGCTACCATGTTATGTTGTTGTCTTAGGTCTCTCTTTTTAAGTAGTGTGGTGTTGTCTCTCTTGTTGTGGTGTGTGTTTTGTCCTGTTTATATTGTATTTATTTCAAAAAAATTAAATCCCGGGCCCCCGTCTCCGCAGGAGGCCTTTTGCATTTTGGTAGGCCGTCATTGTAGATAAGAATTTGTTCTTAACTGACTTGTTAAACAAAGGTTAAATAAAAAAAATACAAAAATAGTGAATCCCTCCCCAACAGATAGACTACAGTTCAGCGTTCAACACCGGGGTCCCCTCCAAACTGATCACCAAGCTAGGCACCCTGGGACTAAACCGCTCCTATTTAAATTAAGGTTAAATATAATAAATAAAATACATAAAAAGTTGTGGCAGGAGGACACATATTTGGCAGCCAAAACATTTTGTCTTTTCATCCAATAGATGTTACATTTTTTCTTCATCATTTATAGTTTCAAATTCTTTGTACTGAATTATAATTTTGGGAAAGAAATGTTCTCTTAGGTCTGAGTATTTGTCAGAACATAACAGGAAATGCAGCTCTGTCTCTACCTCTGTGATGGAGCATAGTCAGCACTGCCTGTCCTTTCTGGCCAGCCTGGTTCGCCTTTGATGACCGGTCTCTATAGCCAGACTGTTCTCTCTGGGCAGCCACGTTTGTCTGTGACGACCGGTCTCAATAGCCAGACTGTCCTCTCTGGGCAGCCAGGTTTGTCTATGACGACCGGTCTCTATAGCCAGCCTGTCCTCTCTGGGCAGCCAGGTTTGTCTGTGACGACTGGTCTCTATAGCCAGACTGTCCTCTCTGGGCAGCCAGGTTTGTCTGTGACGACCGGTCTCTATAGCCAGACTGTCCTCTCTGGGCAGCCAGGTTTGTCTGTGATGACCGGTCTCTATAGCCAGACTGTCCTCTCTGGGCAGCCAGGTTGGTCTGTGATGACCGGTCTCAATAGCCAGACTGTCCTCTCTGGGCAGCCAGGTTTGTCTATGACGACCGGTCTCTATAGCCAGCCTGTCCTCTCTGGGCAGCCAGGTTTGTCTGTGACGACTGGTCTCTATAGCCAGACTGTCCTCTCTGGGCAGCCAGGTTTGTCTGTGACGACCGGTCTCTATAGCCAGACTGTCCTCTCTGGGCAGCCAGGTTTGTCTGTGATGACCGGTCTCTATAGCCAGACTGTCCTCTCTGGGCAGCCAGGTTGGTCTGTGACGACCGGTCTCTATAGCCAGACTGTCCTCTCTGGGCAGCCAGGTTTGTCTGTGATGACCGGTCTCTATAGCCAGACTGTCCTCTCTGGGCAGCCAGGTTTGTCTGTGACGACCGGTCTCTATAGTCAGACTGTCCTCACTGAGTCTGTACCTAGTCAGTATTTTCCTCAGTTTTCTATCAGTCACAGTGGTCAGACAGTCTACCACCATGTACTGTCTGTTTAGAGCCAAATACCATTGAAGTTTACTTTTTGTGGTGTCTTTCCAATAGGTGATATATTTTTATTTTTGTTTTGTGATGATTTGGTTGGGCTAGATTTTCTGAGTGCTGCACTGAGGCTCTATGGGGTTGGTTTGGGTTAGTGAACCATCTCTCTCTAAATATGAAGAGGTTCAGTCACCATCTCTCTCTCTCAATATGAAGGGGTTCAGTCACCATCTCTCTCTCAATATGAAGGGGTTCAGTTACCATCTCTCTCTCAATATGAAGGGGTTCAGTCACCATCTCTCTCTAACTATGAAGAGGTTCAGTCACCATCTCTCTCTAAATATGAAGGGGTTCAATTACCATCTCTCTAAATATGAAGGGGTTCAGTCACCATCTCTCTAAATATGAAGTGGTTCAGTCACCAACTCTCTCTCTCTAAATATGAAGGGGTTCAGTCACTATCTCTCACTCAATATGAAGGGGTTCAGTCACCATCTCTCTAAATATGAAGGGGTTCAGTCACCATCAATCTAAATATGAAGGGGTTCAGTCACCATCTCTCTAAATATGAAGGGGTTCAGTCACCATCTCTCTCTCTCAATATGAAGGGGTTCAGTCACCATCTCTCTCTAAATTTGAAGGGGTTCAGTCACCATCTCTCTCTCTAAATATGAATGGGTTCATTCACCATCTCTCTAAATATGAAGGGGTTCAGTCACCATCTCTCTCTCAATATGAAGGGGTTCAGTCACCATCTCTCTCTCTCAATATGAAGGGGTTCAGTCACCATCTCTCTCTCAATATGAAGGGGTTCAGTCACCATCTCTCTCTCAATATGAAGGGGTTCAGTCACCATCTCTCTCTAAATATGAAGGGGTTCAGTCACCATCTCTCTCTCTAAATATGAAGGGGTTCAGTCACCATCTCTCTCTAAATATGAATGGGTTCAGTCACCATCTCTCTCTCAATATGAAGGGGTTCAGTCACCATCTCTCTCTAAATATGAAGGGGTTCAGTCACCATCTCTCTCTCTAAATATGAAGGGGTTCAGTCACCATCTCTCTCTCTCTCAATATGAAGGGGTTCAGTCACCATCTCTCCCTCTCAATATGAAGGGGTTCAGTCACCATCTCTATCTCAATATGAATGGGTTCAGTCACCATCTCTATCTCAATATGAAGGGGTTCAGTCACCATCTCTCTCTCAATATGAAGGGGTTCAGTCACCATCTCACTCTCAATATGATGAGGTTCAGTCACCATCTCTCTCTAAATATGAAGGGGTTCATTCACCATCTCTCTCTAAATATGAAGGGGTTCAGTCACCATCTCTCGCTGAATATGAAGGGGTTCAGTCACCATCTCTCTCTAAATATGAAGGGGTTCAGTCACCATCTCTCTCTCTCAATATGAAGGGGTTCAGTCACCATCTCTCTCTCAATATGAAGGGGTTCAGTTACCATCTCTCTCTCAATATGAAGGGGTTCAGTCACCATCTCTCTCTAACTATGAAGGGGTTCAGTCACCATCTCTCTCACACTATGAAGGGGTTCAATTACCATCTCTCTAAATATGAAGGGGTTCAGTCACCTTCTCTCTAAATATGAAGTGGTTCAGTCACCAACTCTCTCTCTCTAAATATGAAGGGGTTCAGTCACTATCTCTCTCACAATATGAATGGGTTCAATCACCATCTCTCTCTCTCAATATGAAGGGGTTCAGTCACCATCTCTCTCTAAATATGAATGGGTTCAGTCACCAGCTCTCTCTAAATATGAATTAGTTCAGTCACCATCTCTCTCTAAATATAAAGGGGTTCAGTCACCATCTCTCCCTCTCAATATCAAGGGGTTCAGTCACCATCTCTCTCTAAATATGAAGTGGTTCAGTCACCATCTCTCTCTAAATATGAAGGGGTTCAGTCACCATCTCTCTCTGAATATGAAGGGGTTCAGTCACCATCTCTATCTAAATATGAAGGGGTTCAGTCACCATCTCTCTAAATATGAAGTGGTTCAGTCACCAACTCTCTCTCTCTAAATATGAAGGGGTTCAGTCGCTATCTCTCTCTCAATATGAAGGGGTTCAGTCACCATCTCTCTAAATATGAAGGGGTTCAGTCACCATCTCTCTCTCAATATGAAGGGGTTCAGTCACCATCTCTCTAAATATGAAGGGGTTCAGTCACCATCTCTCTCTCAATATGAAGGGGTTCAGTCACCATCTCTCTCTAAATTTGAAGGGGTTCAGTCACCATCTCTCTCTAAATATGAATGGGTTCAGTCACCATCTCTCTCTCTCAATATGAAGGGGTTCAGTCACCATCTCTCTCTCAATATGATTGGGTTCAGTTACCATCTCTCTCTCAATATGAAGGGGTTCAGTCACCATCTCTCTCTAACTATGAAGAGGTTCAGTCACCATCTCTCTCTAAATATGAAGGGGTTCAATTACCATCTCTCTAAATATGAAGGGGTTCAGTCACCATCTCTCTAAATATGAAGTGGTTCAGTCACCAACTCTCTCTCTCTAAATATGAAGGGGTTCAGTCACTATCTCTCACTCAATATGAAGGGGTTCAGTCACCATCTCTCTAAATATGAAGGGGTTCAGTCACCATCAATCTAAATATGAAGGGGTTCAGTCACCATCTCTCTAAATATGAAGGGGTTCAGTCACCATCTCTCTCTCTCAATATGAAGGGGTTCAGTCACCATCTCTCTCTAAATTTGAAGGGGTTCAGTCACCATCTCTCTCTCTAAATATGAATGGGTTCATTCACCATCTCTCTAAATATGAAGGGGTTCAGTCACCATCTCTCTCTCAATATGAAGGGGTTCAGTCACCATCTCTCTCTCTCAATATGAAGGGGTTCAGTCACCATCTCTCTCTAAATTTGAAGGGGTTCAGTCACCATCTCTCTCTAAATATGAATGGGTTCAGTCACCATCTCTCTCTCAATATGAAGGGGTTCAGTCACCATCTAACTCTAAATATGAAGGGGTTCAGTCACCATCTCTCTCTCTAAATATGAAGGGGTTCAGTCACCATCTCTCTCTCTCTCAATATGAAGGGGTTCAGTCACCATCTCTCCCTCTCAATATGAAGGGGTTCAGTCACCATCTCTATCTCAATATGAATGGGTTCAGTCACCATCTCTATCTCAATATGAAGGGGTTCAGTCACCATCTCTCTCTCAATATGAAGGGGTTCAGTCACCATCTCACTCTCAATATGATGTGGTTCAGTCACCATCTCTCTCTAAATATGAAGGGGTTCATTCACCATCTCTCTCTAAATATGAAGGGGTTCAGTCACCATCTCTCTCTGAATATGAAGGGGTTCAGTCACCATCTCTCTCTAAATATGAAGGGGTTCAGTCACCATCTCTCTCTAAATATGAAGAGGTTCAGTCACCATCTCTCTCTCTCAATATGAAGGGGTTCAGTCACCATCTCTCTCTCAATATGAAGGGGTTCAGTTACCATCTCTCTCTCAATATGAAGGGGTTCAGTCACCATCTCTCTCTAACTATGAAGGGGTTCAGTCACCATCTCTCTCTAACTATGAAGGGGTTCAGTCACCATCTCTCTCACACTATGAAGGGGTTCAATTACCATCTCTCTAAATATGAAGGGGTTCAGTCACCTTCTCTCTAAATATGAAGTGGTTCAGTCACCAACTCTCTCTCTCAATATGAAGGGGTTCAGTCACCATCTCTCTAAATATGAAGGGGTTCAGTCGTCATCTCTCTCTCAAAATGAAGGGGTTCAGTCACCATCTCTCTCTCTCAATATGAAGGAGTTCAGTCACCATATCTCTAAATATGCAGGGGTTCAGTCACCATCTCTCTCTCAATATGAAGGTGTTCAATATCCATCTCTCTCTAAATATGAAGGGGTTCAGTCACCATCTCTCTCTAAATATGAAGAGGTTCAGTCACCATCTCTCTCTCTCAATATGAAGGGGTTCAGTCACCATCTCTCTCTAAATATGAAGGGGTTCAGTCACCATCTCTCTCTCAATATGAAGGGGTTCAGTCACCATGTCTCTCTAAATATGAAGAGGTTCAGTCACCATCTCTCTCTCTCAATATGAAGAGGTTCAGTCACCATCTCTCTCTCAATATGAAGGGGTTCAGTCACCATCTCTCTAAATATGAAGGGGTTCAGTCCCCATCTCTCTCTCAATATGAAGGGGTTCAGTCACCATCTCTCTCTCTCAATATGAAGGGGTTCAGTCACCATATCTCTAAATATGCAGGGGTTCAGTCACCATCTCTCTCTCAATATGCAGGGGTTCAGTCACCATCTCTCTCAATATGAAGGGGTTCAGTCACCATCTCTCTCTAAATATGAAGGGGTTCAGTCACCATCTCTCTCTAAATATGAAGGGGTTCAGTCACCATCTCTCTCTCTCAATATGAAGGTGTTCAGTAACCATCTCTCTCTAAATATGAAGGGGTTCAGTCACCATCTCTCTCTGAATATGAAGGGGTTCAGTCACCATCTCTCTCTAAATATGAAGGGGTTCAGTCACCATCATCTCTCTCTAAATATGAAGAGGTTCAGTCACCATCTCTCTCTAAATATGAAGGGGTTCAGTCACCATCTCTCTCTCAATATGAAGGGGTTCAGTCACCATGTCTCTCTAAATATGAAGAGGTTCAGTCACCATCTCTCTCTCTCAATATGACGAGGTTCAGTCACCATCTCTCTCTCTCAATATGAAGGGGTTCAGTCACCATCTCTCTAAATATGAAGGGGTTCAGTCCCCATCTCTCTAAATATGAAGGGGTTCAGTCCCCATCTCTCTCTCAATATGAAGGGGTTCAGTCACCATCTCTCTCTCTCAATATGAAGGGGTTCAGTCGCCATGTCTCTCTCAATATGAAGAGGTTCAGTCACCATCTCTCTCTCTCAATATGAAGAGGATCAGTCACCATCTCTCTCTCTCAATATGAAGGGGTTCAGTCACCATCTCTCTAAATATGAAGGGGTTCAGTCATCATCTCTCTCTCAATATGAAGGGGTTCAGTCACCATCTCTCTCTCTCAATATGAAGGAGTTCAGTCACCATATCTCTAAATATGCAGGGGTTCAGTCACCATCTCTCTCTCAATATGAAGGTGTTCAATATCCATCTCTCTCTAAATATGAAGGGGTTCAGTCACCATCTCTCTCTAAATATGAAGGGGTTCAGTCACCATCTCTCTCTCTCAATATGAAGGGGTACAGTCACCATCTCTCTCTAAATATGAAGGGGTTCAGTCACCATCTCTCTCTCAATATGAAGGGGTTCAGTCACCATGTCTCTCTAAATATGAAGAGGTTCAGTCACCATCTCTCTCTCTCAATATGAAGAGGTTCAGTCACCATCTCTCTCTCTCAATATGAAGAGGTTCAGTCACCATCTCTCTCTCTCAATATGAAGGGGTTCAGTCACCATCTCTCTCTCTCAATATGAAGGGGTTCAGTCACCATCTCTCTCTCTCAATATGAAGGGGTTCAGTCACCATCTCTCTCTCAATATGAAGGGGTTCAGTCACCATCTCTCTCTCAATATGAAGGGGTTCAGTCACCATCTCTCTCTAAATTTGAAGGGGTTCAGTCACCATCTCTCTCTAAATATGAAGGGGTTCAGTCACCATCTCTCTCTAAATATGAAGGGGTTCAGTCACCATCTCTCTCTCTCAATATGAAGGGGTTCACTCACCATCTCTCTCTAAATATGAAGGGGTTCAGTCACCACCTCTCTCTCAATATGAAGGGGTTCAGTCACCATCTCTCTCTCTCAATATGAAGGTGTTCAGTAACCATCTCTCTCTAAATATGAAGGGGTTCAGTCACCATCTCTCTCTGAATATGAAGGGGTTCAGTCACCATCTCTCTCTAAATATAAAGGGGTTCAGTCACCATCATCTATCTCTAAATATGAAGAGGTTCAGTCACCATCTCTCTCTCTCAATATGAAGGGGTTCAGTCACCATCTCTCTAAATATGAAGGGGTTCAGTCCCCATCTCTCTCTCAATATGAAGGGGTTCAGTCACCATCTCTCTCTCTCAATATGAAGGGGTTCAGTCACCATATCTCTAAATATGCAGGGGTTCAGTCACCATCTCTCTCTCAATATGAAGGGGTTCAGTCACCATCTCTCTCAATATGAAGGGGTTCAGTCACCATCTCTCTCTAAATATGAAGGGGTTCAGTCACCATCTCTCTCTAAATATGAAGGGGTTCAGTCACCATCTCTCTCTCAATATGAAGTGGTTCAGTCACCATCTCTCTCTAAATTTGAAGGGGTTCAGTCACCATCTCTCTCTAAATATGAAGCGGTTCAGTCACCATCTCTCTCTAAATATGAAGGGGTTCACTCACCATCTCTCTCTCTCTCTCAATATGAAGGGGTTCACTCACCATCTCTCTCTAAATATGAAGGGGTTCAGTCACCATCTCTCTCTCAATATGAAGGGGTTCAGTCACCATCTCTCTCTCTCAATATGAAGGTGTTCAGTAACCATCTCTCTCTAAATATGAAGGGGTTCAGTCACCATCTCTCTAAATATGAAGAGGTTCAGTCACCATCTCTCTCTCTCAATATGAAGGGGTTCAGTCACCATCTCTCTCTAAATATGAAGGGGTTCAGTCACCATCTCTCTCTCAATATGAAGGGGTTCAGTCACCATGTCTCTCTAAATATGAAGAGGTTCAGTCACCATCTCTCTCTCTCAATATGAAGAGGTTCAGTCACCATCTCTCTCTCTCAATATGAAGGGGTTCAGTCACCATCTCTCTAAATATGAAGGGGTTCAGTCCCCATCTCTCTCTCAATATGAAGGGGTTCAGTCACCATCTCTCTCTCTCAATATGAAGGGGTTCAGTCACCATATCTCTAAATATGAAGGGGTTCAGTCCCTATCTCTCTAAATATGAAGGGGTTCAGTCCCCATCTCTCTCTCAATATGAAGGGGTTCAGTCACCATCTCTCTCTCTCAATATGAAGGGGTTCAGTCGCCATGTCTCTCTAAATATGAAGAGGTTCAGTCACCATCTCTCTCTCTCAATATGAAGAGGATCAGTCACCATCTCTCTCTCTCAATATGAAGGGGTTCAGTCACCATCTCTCTAAATATGAAGGGGTTCAGTCATCATCTCTCTCTCAATATGAAGGGGTTCAGTCACCATCTCTCTCTGTCAATATGAAGGAGTTCAGTCACCATATCTCTAAATATGCAGGGGTTCAGTCACCATCTCTCTCTCAATATGAAGGTGTTCAATATCCATCTCTCTCTAAATATGAAGGGGTTCAGTCACCATCTCTCTCTAAATATGAAGAGGTTCAGTCACCATCTCTCTCTCTCAATATGAAGGGGTTCAGTCACCATCTCTCTCTCTCAATATGAAGGGGTTCAGTCACCATCTCTCTCTAAATATGAAGGGGTTCAGTCACCATCTCTCTCTCAATATGAAGGGGTTCAGTCACCATGTCTCTCTAAATATGAAGAGGTTCAGTCACCATCTCTCTCTCTCAATATGAAGAGGTTCAGTCACCATCTCTCTCTCTCAATATGAAGGGGTTCAGTCACCATCTCTCTCTCAATATGAAGGGGTTCAGTCACCATCTCTCTCTCTCAATATGAAGGGGTTCAGTCACCATATCTCTAAATATGCAGGGGTTCAGTCACCATCTCTCTCTCAATATGAAGGGGTTCAGTCACCATCTCTCTCAATATGAAGGGGTTCAGTCACCATCTCTCTCTAAATTTGAAGGGGTTCAGTCACCATCTCTCTCTAAATATGAAGGGGTTCAGTCACCATCTCTCTCTAAATATGAAGGGGTTCAGTCACCATCTCTCTCTAAATATGAAGGGGTTCAGTCACCATCTCTCTCTCTCAATATGAAGGGGTTCACTCACCATCTCTCTCTAAATATGAAGGGGTTCAGTCACCACCTCTCTCTCAATATGAAGGGGTTCAGTCACCATCTCTCTCTCTCAATATGAAGGTGTTCAGTAACCATCTCTCTCTAAATATGAAGGGGTTCAGTCACCATCTCTCTCTGAATATGAAGGGGTTCAGTCACCATCTCTCTCTAAATATAAAGGGGTTCAGTCACCATCATCTATCTCTAAATATGAAGAGGTTCAGTCACCATCTCTCTCTCTCAATATGAAGGGGTTCAGTCACCATCTCTCTAAATATGAAGGGGTTCAGTCCCCATCTCTCTCTCAATATGAAGGGGTTCAGTCACCATCTCTCTCTCAATATGAAGGGGTTCAGTCACCATCTCTCTCAATATGAAGGGGTTCAGTCACCATCTCTCTCTAAATATGAAGGGGTTCAGTCACCATCTCTCTCTAAATATGAAGGGGTTCAGTCACCATCTCTCTCTCAATATGAAGGGGTTCAGTCACCATCTCTCTCTAAATTTGAAGGGGTTCAGTCACCATCTCTCTCTAAATATGAAGCGGTTCAGTCACCATCTCTCTCTAAATATGAAGGGGTTCACTCACCATCTCTCTCTCTCTCTCAATATGAAGGGGTTCACTCACCATCTCTCTCTAAATATGAAGGGGTTCAGTCACCATCTCTCTCTCAATATGAAGGGGTTCAGTCACCATCTCTCTCTCTCAATATGAAGGGGTTCAGTCACCATCTCTCTCTAAATATGAAGGGGTTCAGTCCCCATCTCTCTCTCAATATGAAGGGGTTCAGTCACCATCTCTCTCTCTCAATATGAAGGGGTTCAGTCACCATCTCTCTCTAAATATGAAGAGGTTCAGTCACCATCTCTCTCTCTCAATATGAAGGGGTACAGTCACCATCTCTCTCTAAATATGAAGGGGTTCAGTCACCATCTCTCTCTCAATATGAAGGGGTTCAGTCACCATGTTCTCTAAATATGAAGAGGTTCAGTCACCCCTCTCTCTCTCAATATGAAGAGGTTCAGTCACCATCTCTCTCTCTCAATATGAAGGGGTTCAGTCACCATCTCTCTCTCAATATGAAGGGGTTCAGTCACCATCTCTCTCTCTCAATATGAAGGGGTTCAGTCACCATATCTCTAAATATGCAGGGGTTCAGTCACCATCTCTCTCTCAATATGAAGGGGTTCAGTCACCATCTCTCTCAATATGAAGGGGTTCAGTCACCATCTCTCTCTAAATATGAAGGGGTTCAGTCACCATCTCTCTCTAAATATGAAGGGGTTCAGTCACCATCTCTCTCTAAATATGAAGGGGTTCAGTCACCATCTCTCTCTAAATATGAAGGGGTTCAGTCACCATCTCTCTCTCTCAATATGAAGGGGTTCACTCACCATCTCTCTCTAAATATGAAGGGGTTCAGTCACCACCTCTCTCTCAATATGAAGGGGTTCAGTCACCATCTCTCTCTCTCAATATGAAGGTGTTCAGTAACCATCTCTCTCTAAATATGAAGGGGTTCAGTCACCATCTCTCTCTGAATATGAAGGGGTTCAGTCACCATCTCTCTCTAAATATAAAGGGGTTCAGTCACCATCTCTCTCTCTCAATATGAAGGGGTTCAGTCAGCATCTCTCTCTCTCAATATGAAGGGGTTCAGTCACCATCTCTCTAAATATGAAGGGGTTCAGTCACCATCTCTCTCTAAATATGAAGGGGTTCAGTCACCATCTCTCTCTCTCAATATGAAGGGGTTCAGTCACCATCTCTCTAAATATGCAGGGGTTCAGTCACCACTCTCTCTCAATATGAAGGGGTTCAGTCACCATCTCTCTCTCAATATGAAGGGGTTCAGTCACCATCTCTCTCTAAATATGAAGGGGTTCAGTCACCATCTCTCTCTAAATATGAAGGGGTTCAGTCACCATCTCTCTCTCAATATGAAGTGGTTCAGTCACCATCTCTCTCTAAATATGAAGGGGTTCAGTCACCATCTCTCTCTAAATATGAAGGGGTTCAGTCACCATCTCTCTCTAAATATGAAGGGGTTCAGTCACCATCTCTCTCTCTCTCAATATGAAGGGGTTCAGTCACCATCTCTCTCTAAATATGAAGGGGTTCAGTCACCATCTCTCTCTCAATATGAAGGGGTTCAGTCACCACTCTCTCTCTCAATATGAAGGGGTTCAGTAACCATCTCTCTCTAAATATGAAGGGGTTCAGTCACCATCTCTCTCTAAATATGAAGGGGTTCAGTCACCATCTCTCTCTCTCAATATGAAGGGGTTCAGTCACCATCTCTCTCTAAATATGAAGGGGTTCAGTCACCATCTCTCTCTAAATATGAAGGGGTTCAGTCACCATCTCTCTCTAAATATGAAGGGGTTCAGTCACCATCTCTCTCTCAATATGAAGGGGTTCAGTCACCATCTCTCTCTCAATATGAAGGGGTTCAGTCACCATCTCTCTCTAAATATGAAGGGGTTCAGTCACCATCTCTCTAAATATGAAGGGGTTCAGTCACCATCTCTCTCTAAATATGAAGGGGTTCAGTCACCATCTCTCTCTCAATATGAAGGGGTTCAGTCACCATATCTCTAAATATGAAGGGGTTCAGTCACCATCTCTCTCTAAATATGAAGGGGTTCAGTCACCATCTCTCTCTAAATATGAAGGGGTTCAGTCACCATTCTCTCTCTAAATATGAAGGGGTTCAGTCACCATCTCTCTCTAAATATGAAGGGGTTCAGTCACCATCTCTCTCTCTCAATATGAAGGTGTTCAGTCACCATCTCTCTCTCAATATGAAGGGGTTCAGTCACCATTCTCTCTCTAAATATGAAGGGGTTCAGTCACCATCTCTCTCTAAATATGAAGGGGTTCAGTCACCATCTCTCTCTAAATATGAAGGGGTTCAGTCACCATCTCTCTCTAAATATGAAGGGGTTCAGTCACCATCTCTCTCTAAATATGAAGGGGTTCAGTCACCATCTCTCTCTCAATATGAAGGGGTTCAGTCACCATCTCTCTCTAAATATGAAGGGGTTCAGTCACCATCTCTCTCTAAATATGAAGGGGTTCAGTCACCATCTCTCTCTAAATATGAAGGGGTTCAGTCACCATCTCTCTCTAAATATGAAGGGGTTCAGTCACCATCTCTCTCTCAATATGAAGGGGTTCAGTCACCATCTCTCTCTCAATATGAAGGGGTTCAGTCGCCATCTCTCTCTAAATATGAAGGGGTTCAGTCACCATTCTCTCTCTCAATATGAAGGGGTTCAGTCACCATCTCTCTCTCTCAATATGAAGGGGTTCAGTCACCATCTCTCTCTAAATATGAAGGGGTTCAGTCACCATCTCTCTCTCAATATGAAGGGGTTCAGTCACCATCTCTCTCTCAATATGAAGGGGTTCAGTCACCATCTCTCTCTAAATATGAAGGGGTTCAGTCACCACTCTCTCTCTAAATATGAAGGGGTTCAGTCACCATCTCTCTCTAAATATGAAGGGGTTCAGTCACCATCTCTCTCTAAATATGAAGGGGTTCAGTCACCATCTCTCTCTCAATATGAAGGGGTTCAGTCACCATCTCTCTCTAAATATGAAGGGGTTCAGTCACCATCTCTCTCTAAATATGAAGGGGTTCAGTCACCATCTCTCTCTAAATATGAAGGGGTTCAGTCACCATCTCTCTCTAAATATGAAGGGGTTCAGTCACCATCTCTCTCTCTAAATATGAAGGGGTTCAGTCACCATCTCTCTCTCAAATATGAAGGGGTTCAGTCACCATCTCTCTCTAAATATGAAGGGGTTCAGTCACCATCTCTCTCTAAATATGAAGGGGTTCAGTCACCATCTCTCTCTAAATATGAAGGGGTTCAGTCACCATCTCTCTCTAAATATGAAGGGGTTCAGTCACCATCTCTCTCTAAATATGAAGGGGTTCAGTCACCATCTCTCTCTAAATATGAAGGGGTTCAGTCACCATCTCTCTCTAAATATGAAGGGGTTCAGTCACCATCTCTCTCTAAATATGAAGGGGTTCAGTCACCATCTCTCTCTCAATATGAAGGGGTTCAGTCACCATCTCTCTCTCAATATGAAGGGGTTCAGTCACCATCTCTCTCTAAATATGAAGGGGTTCAGTCACCATCTCTCTCTAAATATGAAGGGGTTCAGTCACCATCTCTCTAAATATGAAGGGGTTCAGTCACCATCTCTCTCTCAATATGAAGGGGTTCAGTCACCATCTCTCTCTAAATATGAAGGGGTTCAGTCACCATTCATCTCTAAATATGAAGGGGTTCAGTCACCATCTCTCTCTCTCAATATGAAGGGGTTCAGTCACCATCTCTCTCTAAATATGAAGGGGTTCAGTCACCATCTCTCTCTAAATATGAAGGGGTTCAGTCACCATCTCTCTCTAAATATGAAGGGGTTCAGTCACCATCTCTCTCTAAATATGAAGGGGTTCAGTCACCATCTCTCTCTAAATATGAAGGGGTTCAGTCACCATCTCTCTCTAAATATGAAGGGGTTCAGTCACCATCTCTCTCTAAATATGAAGGGGTTCAGTCACCATCTCTCTCTCTCAATATGAAGGGGTTCAGTCACCATCTCTCTCTAAATATGAAGGGGTTCAGTCACCATCTCTCTCTAAATATGAAGGGGTTCAGTCACCATCTCTCTCTCAATATGAAGGTGTTCAGTCACCATCTCTCTCTAAATATGAAGGGGTTCAGTCACCATCTCTCTCTAAATATGAAGGGGTTCAGTCACCATCTCTCTCTAAATATGAAGGGGTTCAGTCACCATCTCTCTCTAAATATGAAGGGGTTCAGTCACCATCTCTCTCTCTCAATATGAAGGGGTTCAGTCACCATCTCTCTCTAAATATGAAGGGGTTCAGTCACCATCTCTCTCTCAATATGAAGGGGTTCAGTCACCATCTCTCTCTCTCAATATGAAGGGGTTCAGTCACCATCTCTCTAAATATGAAGGGGTTCAGTCACCATCTCTCTCTCAATATGAAGGGGTTCAGTCACCATCTCTCTCTAAATATGAAGGGGTTCAGTCACCATCTCTCTCTAAATATGAAGGGGTTCAGTCACCATCTCTCTCTAAATATGAAGGGGTTCAGTCACCATTCTCTCTAAATATGAAGGGGTTCAGTCACCACTCTCTCTAAATATGAAGGGGTTCCAGTCACCATCTCTCTCTAAATATGAAGGGGTTCAGTCACCATCTCTCTCTAAATATGAAGGGGTTCAGTCACCATCTCTCTCTAAATATGAAGGGGTTCAGTCACCATCTCTCTCTAAATATGAAGGGGTTCAGTCACCATCTCTCTCTAAATATGAAGGGGTTCAGTCACCATCTCTCTCTAAATATGAAGGGGTTCAGTCACCATCTCTCTCTAAATATGAAGGGGTTCAGTCACCATCTCTCTCTCTAAATATGAAGGGGTTCAGTCACCATCTCTCTCTAAATATGAAGGGGTTCAGTCACCATCTCTCTCTCAATATGAAGGGGTTCAGTCACCATCTCTCTCTAAATATGAAGGGTTTCAGTCACCATCTCTCTCTAAATATGAAGGGGTTCAGTCACCATCTCTCTCTAAATATGAAGGGGTTCAGTCACCATCTCTCTCTCTCAATATGAAGGGGTTCAGTCACCATCTCTCTCAAATATGAAGGGGTTCAGTCACCATCTCTCTCTAAATATGAAGGGGTTCAGTCACCATCTCTCTCTAAATATGAAGGGGTTCAGTCACCATCTCTCTCTAAATATGAAGGGGTTCAGTCACCATCTCTCTCTAAATATGAAGGGGTTCAGTCACCATCTCTCTCTCTAAATATGAAGGGGTTCAGTCACCATCTCTCTCTAAATATGAAGGGGTTCAGTCACCATCTCTCTCTAAATATGAAGGGGTTCAGTCACCATCTCTCTCTAAATATGAAGGGGTTCAGTCACCATCTCTCTCTAAATATGAAGGGGTTCCAGTCACCATCTCTCTCAATATGAAGGGGTTCAGTCACCATCTCTCTCTAAATATGAAGGGGTTCAGTCACCATCTCTCTCTAAATATGAAGGGGTTCAGTCACCATCTCTCTCTCAATATGAAGGGGTTCAGTCACCATCTCTCTCTAAATATGAAGGGGTTCAGTCACCACTCTCTCTCAATATGAAGGGGTTCAGTCACCATCTCTCTCAATATGAAGGGGTTCAGTCACCATCTCTCTCTAAATATGAAGGGGTTCAGTCACCATCTCTCTCTAAATATGAAGGGGTTCAGTCACCATCTCTCTCTCAATATGAAGGGGTTCAGTCACCATTCTCTCTCTCAATATGAAGGGGTTCAGTCACCATCTCTCTCTCTAAATATGAAGGGGTTCAGTCACCATCTCTCTCTAAATATGAAGGGGTTCAGTCACCATCTCTCTCTAAATATGAAGGGGTTCAGTCACCATCTCTCTCTCAATATGAAGGGGTTCAGTCACCATCTCTCTCTAAATATGAAGGGGTTCAGTCACCATCTCTCTCTAAATATGAAGGGGTTCAGTCACCATCTCTCTCTCAATATGAAGGGGTTCAGTCACCATCTCTCTCTAAATATGAAGGGGTTCAGTCACCATCTCTCTCTAAATATGAAGGGGTTCAGTCACCATCTCTCTCTAAATATGAAGGGGTTCAGTCACCATCTCTCTCTAAATATGAAGGGGTTCAGTCACCATCTCTCTCTAAATATGAAGGGGTTCAGTCACCATCTCTCTCTAAATATGAAGGGGTTCAGTCACCATCTCTCTCTCAATATGAAGGGGTTCAGTCACCATCTCTCTCTAAATATGAAGGGGTTCAGTCACCATCTCTCTCTAAATATGAAGGGGTTCAGTCACCATCTCTCTCTAAATATGAAGGGGTTCAGTCACCATTCTCTCTCTCAATATGAAGGTGTTCAGTCACCATCTCTCTCTAAATATGAAGGGGTTCAGTCACCATCTCTCTCTCAATATGAAGGGGTTCAGTCACCATCTCTCTCTCAATATGAAGGGGTTCAGTCACCATCTCTCTCTAAATATGAAGGGGTTCAGTCACCATCTCTCTCTAAATATGAAGGGGTTCAGTCACCATCTCTCTCTCAATATGAAGGGGTTCAGTCACCATCTCTCTCTAAATATGAAGGGGTTCAGTCACCATCTCTCTCAATATGAAGGGGTTCAGTCACCATCTCTCTCTAAATATGAAGGGGTTCAGTCACCATCTCTCTAAATATGAAGGGGTTCAGTCACCATCTCTCTCTAATATGAAGGGGTTCAGTCACCATCTCTCTCTAAATATGAAGGGGTTCAGTCACCATCTCTCTCTCAATATGAAGGGGTTCAGTCACCATCTCTCTCTCAATATGAAGGGGTTCAGTCACCATCTCTCTAAATATGAAGGGGTTCAGTCACCATCTCTCTCTAAATATGAAGGGGTTCAGTCACCATCTCTCTCTAAATATGAAGGGGTTCAGTCACCATCTCTCTCTAAATATGAAGGGGTTCAGTCACCATCTCTCTCTAAATATGAAGGGGTTCAGTCACCATCTCTCTCTCTCAATATGAAGGGGTTCAGTCACCATCTCTCTCTCTCAATATGAAGGGGTTCAGTCACCACTCTCTCTAAATATGAAGGGGTTCAGTCACCATCTCTCTCTAAATATGAAGGGGTTCAGTCACCATCTCTCTCTAAATATGAAGGGGTTCAGTCACCATCTCTCTCTCTAAATATGAAGGGGTTCAGTCACCATCTCTCTCTAAATATGAAGGGGTTCAGTCACCATCTCTCTCTAAATATGAAGGGGTTCAGTCACCATCTCTCTCTAAATATGAAGGGGTTCAGTCACCATCTCTCTCTAAATATGAAGGGGTTCAGTCACCATCTCTCTCAATATGAAGGGGTTCAGTCACCATCTCTCTCTAAATATGAAGGGGTTCAGTCACCATCTCTCTCTCAATATGAAGGGGTTCAGTCACCATCTCTCTCTAATATGAAGGGGTTCAGTCACCATCTCTCTCTAAATATGAAGGGGTTCAGTCACCATCTCTCTCTAAATATGAAGGGGTTCAGTCACCATCTCTCTCTCTCAATATGAAGGGGTTCAGTCACCATCTCTCTCTCAATATGAAGGGGTTCAGTCACCATCTCTCTCTAAATATGAAGGGGTTCAGTCACCATCTCTCTCTAAATATGAAGGGGTTCAGTCACCATCTCTCTCTAAATATGAAGGGGTTCAGTCACCATCTCTCTCTAAATATGAAGGGGTTCAGTCACCATCTCTCTCTAAATATGAAGGGGTTCAGTCACCATCTCTCTCTAAATATGAAGGGGTTCAGTCACCATCTCTCTCTAAATATGAAGGGGTTCAGTCACCATCTCTCTCTAAATATGAAGGGGTTCAGTCACCATCTCTCTCTAAATATGAAGGGGTTCAGTCACCATCTCTCTCTAAATATGAAGGGGTTCAGTCACCATCTTCTCTCTCTCAATATGAAGGGGTTCAGTCACCATCTCTCTCTAAATATGAAGGGGTTCAGTCACCATCTCTCTCAATATGAAGGGGTTCAGTCACCATCTCTCTCTCTAAATATGAAGGGGTTCAGTCACCATCTCTCTCTAAATATGAAGGGGTTCAGTCACCATCTCTCTCTAAATATGAAGGGGTTCAGTCACCATCTCTCTCTAAATATGAAGGGGTTCAGTCACCATCTCTCTCTCTCAATATGAAGGGGTTCAGTCACCATCTCTCTCTAAATATGAAGGGGTTCAGTCACCATCTCTCTCTCAATATGAAGGGGTTCAGTCACCATCTCTCTCTAAATATGAAGGGGTTCAGTCACCATCTCTCTCTAAATATGAAGGGGTTCAGTCACCATCTCTCTCTAAATATGAAGGGGTTCAGTCACCATCTCTCTCTAAATATGAAGGGGTTCAGTCACCATCTCTCTCTAAATATGAAGGGGTTCAGTCACCATCTCTCTCTAAATATGAAGGGGTTCAGTCACCATCTCTCTCTCAATATGAAGGGGTTCAGTCACCATCTCTCTCTAAATATGAAGGGGTTCAGTCACCATCTCTCTCTAAATATGAAGGGGTTCAGTCACCATCTCTCTCTCTAAATATGAAGGGGTTCAGTCACCATCTCTCTCTCAATATGAAGGGGTTCAGTCACCATCTCTCTCTAAATATGAAGGGGTTCAGTCACCATCTCTCTCTAATATGAAGGGGTTCAGTCACCATCTCTCTCTAAATATGAAGGGGTTCAGTCACCATCTCTCTCTAAATATGAAGGGGTTCAGTCACCATCTCTCTCTAAATATGAAGGGGTTCAGTCACCATCTCTCTCTAAATATGAAGGGGTTCAGTCACCATCTCTCTCTAAATATGAAGGGGTTCAGTCACCATCTCTCTCTAAATATGAAGGGGTTCAGTCACCATTCTCTCTAAATATGAAGGGGTTCAGTCACCATCTCTCTCTCTAAATATGAAGGGGTTCAGTCACCATCTCTCTCTAAATATGAAGGGGTTCAGTCACCATCTCTCTCTAAATATGAAGGGGTTCAGTCACCATCTCTCTCTAAATATGAAGGGGTTCAGTCACCATCTCTCTCTCACTGAAGGGTTCAGTACCATCTCTCTAATATGAAGGGGTTCAGTCACCATCTCTCTCTCTCAATATGAAGGGGTTCAGTCACCATCTCTCTCTAAATATGAAGGGGTTCAGTCACCATCTCTCTCTAAATATGAAGGGGTTCAGTCACCATCTCTCTCTAAATATGAAGGGGTTCAGTCACCATCTCTCTAAATATGAAGGGGTTCAGTCACCATCTCTCTCTCTCAATATGAAGGGGTTCAGTCACCATCTCTCTCAATATGAAGGGGTTCAGTCACCATCTCTCTCTAAATATGAAGGGGTTCAGTCACCATCTCTCTCTAAATATGAAGGGGTTCAGTCACCATCTCTCTCTAAATATGAAGGGGTTCAGTCACCATCTCTCTCTAAATATGAAGGGGTTCAGTCACCATCTCTCTCTCAATATGAAGGGGTTCAGTCACCATCTCTCTCTAAATATGAAGGGGTTCAGTCACCATCTCTCTCTAAATATGAAGGGGTTCAGTCACCATCTCTCTCTAAATATGAAGGGGTTCAGTCACCATCTCTCTCTATATGAAGGGGTTCAGTCACCATCTCTCTCTAAATATGAAGGGGTTCAGTCACCATCTCTCTCTAAATATGAAGGGGTTCAGTCACCATCTCTCTCTAAATATGAAGGGGTTCAGTCACCATCTCTCTCTAAATATGAAGGGGTTCAGTCACCATCTCTCTCTAAATATGAAGGGGTTCAGTCACCATCTCTCTCTAAATATGAAGGGGTTCAGTCACCATCTCTCTCTAAATATGAAGGGGTTCAGTCACCATCTCTCTCTCAATATGAAGGGGTTCAGTCACCACTCTCTCTCTAAATATGAAGGGGTTCAGTCACCATCTCTCTCTCAATATGAAGGGGTTCAGTCACCATCTCTCTCTAAATATGAAGGGGTTCAGTCACCATCTCTCTCTCTCAATATGAAGGGGTTCAGTCACCATCTCTCTCTAAATATGAAGGGGTTCAGTCACCATTCTCTCTCAATATGAAGGGGTTCAGTCACCATCTCTCTCTAAATATGAAGGGGTTCAGTCACCATCTCTCTAAATATGAAGGGGTTCAGTCACCATCTCTCTCTCAATATGAAGGGGTTCAGTCACCATCTCTCTCTAAATATGAAGGGGTTCAGTCACCATCTCTCTCTAAATATGAAGGGGTTCAGTCACCATCTCTCTCTAAATATGAAGGGGTTCAGTCACCATCTCTCTCTAAATATGAAGGGGTTCAGTCACCATCTCTCTCTAAATATGAAGGGGTTCAGTCACCATTCTCTCTAAATATGAAGGGGTTCAGTCACCATCTCTCTCTAAATATGAAGGGGTTCAGTCACCATCTCTCTCTAAATATGAAGGGGTTCAGTCACCATCTCTCTCTCTCAATATGAAGGGGTTCAGTCACCATCTCTCTCTAAATATGAAGGGGTTCAGTCACCATCTCTCTCTAAATATGAAGGGGTTCAGTCACCATCTCTCTCAATATGAAGGGGTTCAGTCACCATCTCTCTCTAAATATGAAGGGGTTCAGTCACCATCTCTCTCTAAATATGAAGGGGTTCAGTCACCATTCTCTCTCTAAATATGAAGGGGTTCAGTCACCATCTCTCTCTAAATATGAAGGGGTTCAGTCACCATCTCTCTCTAAATATGAAGGGGTTCAGTCACCATCTCTCTCTAAATATGAAGGGGTTCAGTCACCACTCTCTCTCTAAATATGAAGGGGTTCAGTCACCATCTCTCTCTAAATATGAAGGGGTTCAGTCACCATCTCTCTCTAAATATGAAGGGGTTCAGTCACCATCTCTCTCTAAATATGAAGGGGTTCAGTCACCATCTCTCTCTCTCAATATGAAGGTGTTCAGTCACCATCTCTCTCTAAATATGAAGGGGTTCAGTCACCATCTCTCTCTAAATATGAAGGGGTTCAGTCACCATCTCTCTCTAAATATGAAGGGGTTCAGTCACCATCTCTCTCTAAATATGAAGGGGTTCAGTCACCATCTCTCTCTCAATATGAAGGGGTTCAGTCACCATCTCTCTCTCTCTAATTATGAAGGGGTTCAGTCACCATCTCTCTCTCTAATTATGAAGGGGTTCAGTCACCATCTCTCTCTAAATATGAAGGGGTTCAGTCACCATCTCTCTCTAAATATGAAGGGGTTCAGTCACCATCTCTCTCTCAATATGAAGGGGTTCAGTCACCATCTCTCTCTAAATATGAAGGGGTTCAGTCACCATCTCTCTCTAAATATGAAGGGGTTCAGTCACCATCTCTCTCTCAATATGAAGGGGTTCAGTCACCATCTCTCTCTAAATATGAAGGGGTTCAGTCACCATCTCTCTCTAAATATGAAGGGGTTCAGTCACCATCTCTCTCTAAATATGAAGGGGTTCAGTCACCATCTCTCTCTCAATATGAAGGGGTTCAGTCACCATCTCTCTCTAAATATGAAGGGGTTCAGTCACCATCTCTCTCTAAATATGAAGGGGTTCAGTCACCATCTCTCTCTCAATATGAAGGGGTTCAGTCACCATCTCTCTATTCAATATGAAGGGGTTCAGTCACCATCTCTCTCTAATTATGAAGGGGTTCAGTCACCATCTCTCTCTCAATATGAAGGGGTTCAGTCACCATCTCTCTCTCAATATGAAGGGGTTCAGTCACCATCTCTCTCTAAATATGAAGGGGTTCAGTCACCATCTCTCTCTAAATATGAAGGGGTTCAGTCACCATCTCTCTCTAAATATGAAGGGGTTCAGTCACCATCTCTCTCTAAATATGAAGGGGTTCAGTCACCATCTCTCTCTAAATATGAAGGGGTTCAGTCACCATCTTCTCTCTCTAAATATGAAGGGGTTCAGTCACCATCTCTCTCTAAATATGAAGGGGTTCAGTCACCATCTCTCTCTAAATATGAAGGGGTTCAGTCACCATCTCTCTCTAAATATGAAGGGGTTCAGTCACCATCTCTCTCTCTAAATATGAAGGGGTTCAGTCACCATCTCTCTCTAAATATGAAGGGGTTCAGTCACCATCTCTCTCTCTAAATATGAAGGGGTTCAGTCACCATCTCTCTCTCTAAATATGAAGGGGTTCAGTCACCATCTCTCTCTAAATATGAAGGGGTTCAGTCACCATCTCTCTCTAAATATGAAGGGGTTCAGTCACCATCTCTCTCTAAATATGAAGGGGTTCAGTCACCATCTCTCTCTCTAAATATGAAGGGGTTCAGTCACCATCTCTCTCTCAATATGAAGGGGTTCAGTCACCATCTCTCTCTCAATATGAAGGGGTTCAGTCACCATCTCTCTCTAAATATGAAGGGGTTCAGTCACCATCTCTCTCTAAATATGAAGGGGTTCAGTCACCATCTCTCTCTAAATATGAAGGGGTTCAGTCACCATTCTCTCTCTCAATATGAAGGGGTTCAGTCACCATCTCTCTCTAAATATGAAGGGGTTCAGTCACCATCTCTCTCTCTCAATATGAAGGGGTTCAGTCACCATCTCTCTCTCAATATGAAGGGGTTCAGTCACCATCTCTCTCTCAATATGAAGGGGTTCAGTCACCATCTCTCTCTAAATATGAAGGGGTTCAGTCACCATCTCTCTCTAAATATGAAGGGGTTCAGTCACCATCTCTCTCTAAATATGAAGGGGTTCAGTCACCATCTCTCTCTAAATATGAAGGGGTTCAGTCACCATCTCTCTCTCTCAATATGAAGGGGTTCAGTCACCATCTCTCTCTAAATATGAAGGGGTTCAGTCACCATCTCTCTCTCTCAATATGAAGGGGTTCAGTCACCATCTCTCTCTAAATATGAAGGGGTTCAGTCACCATCTCTCTCTAAATATGAAGGGGTTCAGTCACCATCTCTCTCTCTCAATATGAAGGGGTTCAGTCACCATCTCTCTCTAAATATGAAGGGGTTCAGTCACCATCTCTCTCTAAATATGAAGGGGTTCAGTCACCATCTCTCTCTAAATATGAAGGGGTTCAGTCACCATCTCTCTCTAAATATGAAGGGGTTCAGTCACCACTCTCTCTCTAAATATGAAGGGGTTCAGTCACCATCTCTCTCTCAATATGAAGGGGTTCAGTCACCATCTCTCTCTCAATATGAAGGGGTTCAGTCACCATCTCTCTCTTCAATATGAAGGGGTTCAGTCACCATCTCTCTCTAAATATGAAGGGGTTCAGTCACCATCTCTCTCTAAATATGAAGGGGTTCAGTCACCATCTCTCTCTAAATATGAAGGGGTTCAGTCACCATCTCTCTCTAAATATGAAGGGGTTCAGTCACCATCTCTCTCTCTCAATATGAAGGGGTTCAGTCACCATCTCTCTCTAAATATGAAGGGGTTCAGTCACCATCTCTCTCTCTAAATATGAAGGGGTTCAGTCACCCATCTCTCTCTAAATATGAAGGGGTTCAGTCACCATCTCTCTCTCTAAATATGAAGGGGTTCAGTCACCATCTCTCTCTAAATATGAAGGGGTTCAGTCACCATCTCTCTCTCAATATGAAGGGGTTCAGTCACCATCTCTCTCTAAATATGAAGGGGTTCAGTCACCATCTCTCTCTAAATATGAAGGGGTTCAGTCACCATCTCTCTCTAAATATGAAGGGGTTCAGTCACCATCCTCTCTCTCAATATGAAGGGGTTCAGTCACCATCTCTCTCTAAATATGAAGGGGTTCAGTCACCATCTCTCTCTCAATATGAAGGGGTTCAGTCACCATCTCTCTCTAAATATGAAGGGGTTCAGTCACCATCTCTCTCTAAATATGAAGGGGTTCAGTCACCATCTCTCTCTCAATATGAAGGGGTTCAGTCACCATCTCTCTCTCTCAATATGAAGGGGTTCAGTCACCATCTCTCTCTCAAATATGAAGGGGTTCAGTCACCATCTCTCTCTCAATATGAAGGGGTTCAGTCACCATCTCTCTCTAAATATGAAGGGGTTCAGTCACCATCTCTCTCTAAATATGAAGGGGTTCAGTCACCATCTCTCTCTAAATATGAAGGGGTTCAGTCACCATCTCTCTCTCAATATGAAGGGGTTCAGTCACCATCTCTCTCTAAATATGAAGGGGTTCAGTCACCATCTCTCTCTAAATATGAAGGGGTTCAGTCACCATCTCTCTCTCAATATGAAGGGGTTCAGTCACCATCTCTCTCTAAATATGAAGGGGTTCAGTCACCATCTCTCTCTAAATATGAAGGGGTTCAGTCACCACTCTCTCTCTAAATATGAAGGGGTTCAGTCACCATCTCTCTCTAAATATGAAGGGGTTCAGTCACCATCTCTCTCTCTCAATATGAAGGGGTTCAGTCACCATCTCTCTCTAAATATGAAGGGGTTCAGTCACCATCTCTCTCTAAATATGAAGGGGTTCAGTCACCATCTCTCTCTCAATATGAAGGGGTTCAGTCACCATCTCTCTCTAAATATGAAGGGGTTCAGTCACCATCTCTCTCTCTAAATATGAAGGGGTTCAGTCACCATCTCTCTCTAAATATGAAGGGGTTCAGTCACCATCTCTCTCTCTAAATATGAAGGGGTTCAGTCACCATCTCTCTCTAAATATGAAGGGGTTCAGTCACCATCTCTCTCTCAATATGAAGGGGTTCAGTCACCATCTCTCTCTCAATATGAAGGGGTTCAGTCACCATCTCTCTCTAAATATGAAGGGGTTCAGTCACCATCTCTCTCTCAATATGAAGGGGTTCAGTCACCATCTCTCTCTAAATATGAAGGGGTTCAGTCACCATCTCTCTCTAAATATGAAGGGGTTCAGTCACCATCTCTCTCTAAATATGAAGGGGTTCAGTCACCATCTCTCTCTCAATATGAAGGGGTTCAGTCACCATCTCTCTCTAAATATGAAGGGGTTCAGTCACCATCTCTCTCTAAATATGAAGGGGTTCAGTCACCATCTCTCTCTAAATATGAAGGGGTTCAGTCACCATCTCTCTCTCAATATGAAGGGGTTCAGTCACCATCTCTCTCTAAATATGAAGGGGTTCAGTCACCATCTCTCTCTCAATATGAAGGGGTTCAGTCACCATTCTCTCTCTCAATATGAAGGTGTTCAGTAACCATCTCTCTCTAAATATGAAGGGGTTCAGTCACCATCTCTCTCTAAATATGAAGGGGTTCAGTCACCATCTCTCTCTCTCAATATGAAGGGGTTCAGTCACCATCTCTCTCTAAATATGAAGGGGTTCAGTCACCATCTCTCTCTCAATATGAAGGGGTTCAGTCACCATCTCTCTAAATATGAAGGGGTTCAGTCACCATCTCTCTCTCAATATGAAGGGGTTCAGTCACCATCTCTCTCTAAATATGAAGGGGTTCAGTCACCATCTCTCTCTCAATATGAAGGGGTTCAGTCACCATCTCTCTCTAAATATGAAGGGGTTCAGTCACCATCTCTCTCTAAATATGAAGGGGTTCCAGTCACCATCTCTCTCTAAATATGAAGGGGTTCAGTCACCATCTCTCTCTAAATATGAAGGGGTTCAGTCACCATTCTCTCTCTAAATATGAAGGGGTTCAGTCACCATCTCTCTCTCTAAATATGAAGGGGTTCAGTCACCATCTCTCTCTAAATATGAAGGGGTTCAGTCACCATCTCTCTCTAAATATGAAGGGGTTCAGTCACCATCTCTCTCTCAATATGAAGGGGTTCAGTCACCACTCTCTCTCTAAATATGAAGGGGTTCAGTCACCATCTCTCTCTAAATATGAAGGGGTTCAGTCACCATCTCTCTCTAAATATGAAGGGGTTCAGTCACCATCTCTCTCTAAATATGAAGGGGTTCAGTCACCATCTCTCTCTAATATGAAGAGGTTCAGTCACCATCTCTCTCTAAATATGAAGGGGTTCAGTCACCATCTCTCTCTCAGTATGAAGGGGTTCAGTCACCATCTCTCTCTAAATATGAAGGGGTTCAGTCACCATCTCTCTCTAAATATGAAGGGGTTCAGTCACCATCTCTCTCTAAATATGAAGGGGTTCAGTCACCATCTCTCTCTAAATATGAAGGGGTTCAGTCACCATCTCTCTCTCAATATGAAGGTGTTCAGTCTCCATGTCTCTCTAAATTATGAAGGGGTTCAGTCACCATCTCTCTCTATTATGAAGGGGTTCACTCACCATCTCTCTCTAAATATGAAGGGGTTCAGTCACCATCTCTCTCTCAATATGAAGGGGTTCAGTCACCATCTCTCTCTCAATATGAAGGGTGTTCAGTAACCATCTCTCTCTAAATATGAAGGGGTTCACTCACCATCTCTCTCAATATGAAGGGGTTCAGTCACCATCTCTCTCTAAATATGAAGGGGTTCAGTCACCATCTCTCTCTAAATATGAAGGGGTTCAGTCACCATCTCTCTCTAAATATGAAGGGGTTCAGTCACCATCTCTCTCTCAATATGAAGGGGTTCAGTCACCATCTCTCTCTCAATATGAAGGGGTTCAGTCACCATCTCTCTCTAAATTTGAAGGGGTTCAGTTACCATCTCTCTCTAAATATGAAGGGGTTCAGTCACCATCTCTCTCTAAATATGAAGGGGTTCAGTCACCATCCTCTCTCTCTCTCAATATGAAGGGGTTCACTCACCATCTCTCTCTAAATATGAAGGGGTTCAGTCACCATCTCTCTCTCAATATGAAGGGGTTCAGTCACCATCTCTCTCTCTCAATATGAAGGTGTTCAGTAACCATTCTCTCTAAATATGAAGGGGTTCAGTCACCATCTCTCTCTAAATATGAAGGGGTTCAGTCACCATCTCTCTCTGAATATGAAGGGGTTCAGTCACCATCTCTCTCTAAATATGAAGGGGTTCAGTCACCATCTCTCTCTAAATATGAAGGGGTTCAGTCACCATCTTCTCTCTCTAAATATGAAGGGGTTCAGTCACCATCTCTCTCTAATTATGAAGGGGTTCAGTCACCATCTCTCTCTAATTATGAAGGGGTTCACTCACCATCTCTCTCTAAATATGAAGGGGTTCAGTCACCATCTCTCTCTCAATATGAAGGGGTTCAGTCACCATCTCTCTCTAAATATAAGGGGTTCAGTCACCATCTCTCTCTAAATATGAATGGGGTTCAGTCACCATCTCTCTCTGAATATGAAGGGGTTCAGTCACCATCTCTCTCTAAATATGAAGGGGTTCAGTCACCATCTCTCTCTAAATATGAAGAGGTTCAGTCACCACTCTCTCTCTCAATATGAAGGGGTTCAGTCACCATCTCTCTCTCAATATGAAGGGGTTCAGTCACCATCTCTCTCTAATTATGAAGGGGTTCAGTCACCATCTCTCTCAATATGAAGGGGTTCAGTCACCATCTCTCTCTAAATATGAAGGGGTTCAGTCACCATCTCTCTCTAAATATGAAGGGGTTCAGTCACCATCTCTCTCTAAATATGAAGGGGTTCAGTCACCATCTCTCTCTCAATTTGAAGGGGTTCAGTCACCATCTCTCTCTCAATATGAAAGGGTTCAGTCACCATCTCTCTCTAAATATGAAGGGGTTCAGTCACCATCTCTCTCTAAATATGAAGGGGTTCAGTCACCATCTCTCTCTAAATATGAAGGGGTTCAGTCACCATCTCTCTCTCTCAATATGAAGGGGTTCAGTCACCATCTCTCTCTAAATATGAAGGGGTTCAGTCACCATCTCTCTCTCAATATGAAGGGGTTCAGTCACCATCTCTCTCTCAATATGAAGGTGTTCAGTCACCATCTCTCTCTAAATATGAAGGGGTTCAGTCACCATCTCTCTCTAAATATGAAGGGGTTCAGTCACCATCTCTCTCTAAATATGAAGGGGTTCAGTCACCATCTCTCTCTAAATATGAAGGGGTTCAGTCACCATCTCTCTCTAAATATGAAGGGGTTCAGTCACCATCTCTCTCTCTCAATATGAAGGGGTTCAGTCACCATCTCTCTCTCAATATGAAGGGGTTCAGTCACCATCTCTCTCTAAATATGAAGGGGTTCAGTCACCATCTCTCTCTAATATGAAGGGGTTCAGTCACCATCTCTCTCTAAATATGAAGGGGTTCAGTCACCATCTCTCTCTAAATATGAAGGGGTTCAGTCACCACTCTCTCTCTCAATATGAAGGGGTTCAGTCACCATCTCTCTCTCAATATGAAGGGGTTCAGTCACCATCTCTCTCTAAATATGAAGGGGTTCAGTCACCATCTCTCTCTAAATATGAAGGGGTTCAGTCACCATCTCTCTCTAAATATGAAGGGGTTCAGTCACCATCTCTCTCTCTCTCAATATGAAGGGGTTCAGTCACCATCTCTCTCTCTAAATATGAAGGGGTTCAGTCACCATCTCTCTCTCAATATGAAGGGGTTCAGTCACCATCTCTCTCTAAATATGAAGGGGTTCAGTCACCATCTCTCTCTCTCTCAATATGAAGGGGTTCAGTCACCATCTCTCTCTAAATATGAAGGGGTTCAGTCACCATCTCTCTCTCAATATGAAGGGGTTCAGTCACCATCTCTCTCTAAATATGAAGGGGTTCAGTCACCATCTCTCTCTAAATATGAAGGGGTTCAGTCACCATTCTCTCTCTCAATATGAAGGGGTTCAGTCACCATCTCTCTCTAAATATGAAGGGGTTCAGTCACCATCTCTCTCTAAATATGAAGGGGTTCAGTCACCATCTCTCTCTAAATATGAAGGGGTTCAGTCACCATCTCTCTCTAAATATGAAGGGGTTCAGTCACCATCTCTCTCTAAATATGAAGGGGTTCAGTCACCATCTCTCTCTAAATATGAAGGGGTTCAGTCACCATCTCTCTCTCAATATGAAGGGGTTCAGTCACCATCTCTCTCTAAATATGAAGGGGTTCAGTCACCATCTCTCTCTCTAAATATGAAGGGGTTCAGTCACCATCTCTCTCTAAATATGAAGGGGTTCAGTCACCATCTCTCTCTCTAAATATGAAGGGGTTCAGTCACCATATCTCTCTCTCAATATGAAGGGGTTCAGTCACCATATCTCTAAATATGCAGGGGTTCAGTCACCATGTCTCTCTCAATATGAAGGGGTTCAGTCACCATCTCTCTCTAAATTTGAAGGGGTTCAGTTACCATCTCTCTCTAAATATGAAGGGGTTCAGTCACCATCTCTCTCTAAATATGAAGGGGTTCAGTCACCATCTCTCTCTGAATATGAAGGGGTTCAGTCACCATCTCTCTCTAAATATGAAGGGGTTCAGTCACCATCTCTCTCTAAATATGAAGAGGTTCAGTCACCATCTCTCTCTCTCAATATGAAGGGGTTCAGTCACCATCTCTCTCTAATTATGAAGGGGTTCAGTCACCATCTCTCTCTAATTATGAAGGGGTTCACTCACCATCTCTCTCTCAATATGAAGGGGTTCAGTCACCATCTCTCTCTCTCAATATGAAGGGGTTCAGTCACCATCTCTCTCTCTCAATATGAAGGTGTTCAGTAACCATCTCTCTCTAAATATGAAGGGGTTCAGTCCCCATCTCTCTCTCAATATGAAGGGGTTCAGTCACCATCTCTCTCTAATTATGAAGGGGTTCAGTCACCATATCTCTAAATATGAAGAGGTTCAGTCACCATCTCTCTCTCAATATGAAGGGGTTCAGTCACCATCTCTCTCAGTATGAAGGGGTTCAGTCACCATCTCTATCTAAATATGAAGGGGTTCAGTCACCATCTCTGTCTAAATATGAAGGGGTTCAGTCACCATCTCTCTCTAAATATGAAGGGGTTCAGTCACCATCTCTCTCTCAATATGAAGGTGTTCAGTCTCCATGTCTCTCTAATTATGAAGGGGTTCAGTCACCATCTCTCTCTTATTATGAAGGGGTTCACTCACCATCTCTCTCTAAATATGAAGGGGTTCAGTCACCATCTCTCTCTCAATATGAAGGGGTTCAGTCACCATCTCTCTCTCTCAATATGAAGGTGTTCAGTAACCATGTCTCTCTAAATATGAAGGGGTTCAGTCACCATCTCTCTCAATATGAAGGGGTTCAGTCACCATCTCTCTCTAAATATGAAGGGGTTCAGTCACCATCTCTCTCTAAATATGAAGGGGTTCAGTCACCATCTCTCTCTAAATATGAAGGGGTTCAGTCACCATCTCTCTCTCAATATGAAGGGGTTCAGTCACCATCTCTCTCTCAATATGAAGGGGTTCAGTCACCATCTCTCTCTAAATTTGAAGGGGTTCAGTTACCATCTCTCTCTAAATATGAAGGGGTTCAGTCACCATCTCTCTCTAAATATGAAGGGGTTCACTCACCATCTCTCTCTCTCTCTCAATATGAAGGGGTTCACTCACCATCTCTCTCTAAATATGAAGGGGTTCAGTCACCATCTCTCTCTCAATATGAAGGGGTTCAGTCACCATCTCTCTCTCTCAATATGAAGGTGTTCAGTAACCATCTCTCTCTAAATATGAAGGGGTTCAGTCACCATCTCTCTCTAAATATGAAGGGGTTCAGTCACCATCTCTCTCTGAATATGAAGGGGTTCAGTCACCATCTCTCTCTAAATATGAAGGGGTTCAGTCACCATCTCTCTCTAAATATGAAGAGGTTCAGTCACCATCTCTCTCTCTCTCAATATGAAGGGGTTCAGTCACCATCTCTCTCTAATTATGAAGGGGTTCAGTCACCATCTCTCTCTAATTATGAAGGGGTTCACTCACCATCTCTCTCTAAATATGAAGGGGTTCAGTCACCATCTCTCTCTCAATATGAAGGGGTTCAGTCACCATCTCTCTCTCTCAATATGAAGGTGTTCAGTAACCATCTCTCTCTAAATATAAGGGGTTCAGTCACCATCTCTCTCTAAATATGAATGGGGTTCAGTCACCATCTCTCTCTGAATATGAAGGGGTTCAGTCACCATCTCTCTCTAAATATGAAGGGGTTCAGTCACCATCTCTCTCTAAATATGAAGAGGTTCAGTCACCATCTCTCTCTCTCTCAATATGAAGGGGTTCAGTCACCATCTCTCTCTAATATGAAGGGGTTCAGTCACCATCTCTCTCTAATTATGAAGGGGTTCAGTCACCATCTCTCTCAATATGAAGGGGTTCAGTCACCATCTCTCTCTAAATATGAAGGGGTTCAGTCACCATCTCTCTCTAAATATGAAGGGGTTCAGTCACCATCTCTCTCTAAATATGAAGGGGTTCAGTCACCATCTCTCTCTCAATTTGAAGGGGTTCAGTCACCATCTCTCTCTCAATATGAAGGGGTTCAGTCACCATCTCTCTCTAAATATGAAGGGGTTCAGTCACCATCTCTCTCTAAATATGAAGGGGTTCAGTCACCATCTCTCTCTCTCTCTCAATATGAAGGGGTTCACTCACCATCTCTCTCTAAATATGAAGGGGTTCAGTCACCATCTCTCTCTCAATATGAAGGGGTTCAGTCACCATCTCTCTCTCTCAATATGAAGGTGTTCAGTAACCATCTCTCTCTAAATATGAAGGGGTTCAGTCACCATCTCTCTCTAAATATGAAGGGGTTCAGTCACCATCTCTCTCTGAATATGAAGGGGTTCAGTCACCATCTCTCTCTAAATATGAAGGGGTTCAGTCACCATCTCTCTCTAAATATGAAGAGGTTCAGTCACCATCTCTCTCTCTCTCAATATGAAGGGGTTCAGTCACCATCTCTCTCTCAATATGAAGGGGTTCAGTCACCATCTCTCTCTAATTATGAAGGGGTTCAGTCACCATCTCTCTCAATATGAAGGGGTTCAGTCACCATCTCTCTCTAAATATGAAGGGGTTCAGTCACCATCTCTCTCTAAATATGAAGGGGTTCAGTCACCATCTCTCTCTAAATATGAAGGGGTTCAGTCACCATCTCTCTCTCAATTTGAAGGGGTTCAGTCACCATCTCTCTCTCAATATGAAGGGGTTCAGTCACCATCTCTCTCTAAATTTGAAGGGGTTCAGTTACCATCTCTCTCTAAATATGAAGGGGTTCAGTCACCATCTCTCTCTAAATATGAAGGGGTTCACTCACCATCTCTCTCTCTCTCTCAATATGAAGGGGTTCACTCACCATCTCTCTCTAAATATGAAGGGGTTCAGTCACCATCTCTCTCTCAATATGAAGGGGTTCAGTCACCATCTCTCTCTCTCAATATGAAGGTGTTCAGTAACCATCTCTCTCTAAATATGAAGGGGTTCAGTCACCATCTCTCTCTAAATATGAAGGGGTTCAGTCACCATCTCTCTCTGAATATGAAGGGGTTCAGTCACCATCTCTCTCTAAATATGAAGGGGTTCAGTCACCATCTCTCTCTAAATATGAAGAGGTTCAGTCACCATCTCTCTCTCTCTCAATATGAAGGGGTTCAGTCACCATCTCTCTCTAATTATGAAGGGGTTCAGTCACCATCTCTCTCTAATTATGAAGGGGTTCACTCACCATCTCTCTCTAAATATGAAGGGGTTCAGTCACCATCTCTCTCTCAATATGAAGGGGTTCAGTCACCATCTCTCTCTCTCAATATGAAGGTGTTCAGTAACCATCTCTCTCTAAATATAAGGGGTTCAGTCACCATCTCTCTCTAAATATGAATGGGGTTCAGTCACCATCTCTCTCTGAATATGAAGGGGTTCAGTCACCATCTCTCTCTAAATATGAAGGGGTTCAGTCACCATCTCTCTCTAAATATGAAGAGGTTCAGTCACCATCTCTCTCTCTCTCAATATGAAGGGGTTCAGTCACCATCTCTCTCTCAATATGAAGGGGTTCAGTCACCATCTCTCTCTAATTATGAAGGGGTTCAGTCACCATCTCTCTCAATATGAAGGGGTTCAGTCACCATCTCTCTCTCAATATGAAGGGGTTCAGTCACCATCTCTCTCTAAATTTGAAGGGGTTCAGTCACCATCTCTCTCTAATTATGAAGGGGTTCAGTCACCATCTCTCTCAATATGAAGGGGTTCAGTCACCATCTCTCTCTAAATATGAAGGGGTTCAGTCACCATCTCTCTCTCAATATGAAGGGGTTCAGTCACCATCTCTCTCTCTCAATATGAAGGGGTTCAGTCACCATCTCTCTCTAAATATGAAGGGGTTCAGTCACCATCTCTCTCTAAATATGAAGAGGTTCAGTCACCATCTCTCTCTCTCAATATGAAGGGGTTCAGTCACCATCTCTCTCTCAATATGAAGGGGTTCAGTCACCATCTCTCTCTAATTATGAAGGGGTTCAGTCACCATCTCTCTCAATATGAAGGGGTTCAGTCACCATCTCTCTCTCAATATGAAGGGGTTCAGTCACCATCTCTCTCTAAATTTGAAGGGGTTCAGTCACCATCTCTCTCTAAATATGAAGGGGTTCAGTCACCATCTCTCTCTCAATTTGAAGGGGTTCAGTCACCATCTCTCTCTCAATATGAAGGGGTTCAGTCACCATCTCTCTCTAAATTTGAAGGGGTTCAGTCACCATCTCTCTCTAAATATGAAGGGATTCAGTCACCAACTCTCTCTAAATATGAAGGGGTTCAGTCACCATCTCTCTCTCTCTCTCTCTCTCAATATGAAGGGGTTCACTCACCATCTCTCTCTAAATATGAAGGGGTTCAGTCACCATCTCTCTCTCAATATGAAGGGGTTCAGTCACCATCTCTCTCTCTCAATATGAAGGTGTTCAGTAACCATGTCTCTCTAAATATGAAGGGGTTCAGTCACCATCTCTCTCTAAATATGAAGGGGTTCAGTCACCATCTCTCTCTGAATATGAAGGGGTTCAGTCACCATCTCTCTCTAAATATGAAGGGGTTCAGTCACCATCTCTCTCTAAATATGAAGAGGTTCAGTCACCATCTCTCTCTCTCTCAATATGAAGGGGTTCAGTCACCATCTCTCTCTAAATATGAAGGGGTTCAGTCACCATCTCTCTCTCTCAATAGGAACGGGTTCAGTCACCATGTCTCTCTAAATATGAAGAGGTTCAGTCACCATCTCTTTCTCTCAATATGAAGAGGTTCAGTCACCATCTCTCTCTCTCAATATGAAGGGGTTCAGTCACCATCTCTCTCTGAATATGAAGGGGTTCAGTCACCATCTCTCTCTGAATATGAAGGGGTTCAGTCACCATCTCTCTCTAAATATAAAGGGGTTCAGTCACCATCATCTATCTCTAAATATGAAGAGGTTCAGTCACCATCTCTCTCTCTCAATATGAAGGGGTTCAGTCACCATCTCTCTAAATATGAAGGGGTTCAGTCCCCATCTCTCTCTCAATATGAAGGGGTTCAGTCACCATCTCTCTCTCTCAATATGAAGGGGTTCAGTCACCATATCTCTAAATATGCAGGGGTTCAGTCACCATCTCTCTCTCAATATGAAGGGGTTCAGTCACCATCTCTCTCAATATGAAGTGGTTCAGTCACCATCTCTCTCTAAATATGAAGGGGTTCAGTCACCATCTCTCTCTAAATATGAAGGGGTTCAGTCACCATCTCTCTCTCAATATGAAGGGGTTCAGTCACCATCTCTCTCTAAATTTGAAGGGGTTCAGTCACCATCTCTCTCTAAATATGAAGCGGTTCAGTCACCATCTCTCTCTAAATATGAAGGGGTTCACTCACCATCTCTCTCTCTCTCAATATGAAGGGGTTCACTCACCATCTCTCTCTAAATATGAAGGGGTTCAGTCACCATCTCTCTCTCAATATGAAGGGGTTCAGTCACCATCTCTCTCTCTCAATATGAAGGTGTTCAGTAACCATCTCTCTCTAAATATGAAGGGGTTCAGTCACCATCTCTCTCTAAATATGAAGAGGTTCAGTCACCATCTCTCTCTCTCAATATGAAGGGGTTCAGTCACCATCTCTCTCTAAATATGAAGGGGTTCAGTCACCATCTCTCTCTCAATATGAAGGGGTTCAGTCACCATGTCTCTCTAAATATGAAGAGGTTCAGTCACTATCTCTCTCTCTCAATATGAAGAGGTTCAGTCACCATCTCTCTCTCTCAATATGAAGGGGTTCAGACACCATCTCTCTAAATATGAAGGGGTTCAGTCCCCATCTCTCTCTCAATATGAAGGGGTTCAGTCACCATCTCTCTAAATATGAAGGGGTTCAGTCCCCATCTCTCTCTCAATATGAAGGGGTTCAGTCACCATCTCTCTCTCTCAATATGAAGGGGTTCAGTCACCATATCTCTAAATATGCAGGGGTTCAGTCACCATCTCTCTCTCAATATGAAGGGGTTCAGTCACCATCTCTCTCAATATGAAGGGGTTCAGTCACCATCTCTCTCTAAATATGAAGGGGTTCAGTCACCATCTCTCTCTAAATATGAAGGGGTTCAGTCACCATCTCTCTCTCAATATGAAGGGGTTCAGTCACCATCTCTCTCTAAATATGAAGGGGTTCAGTCACCATCTCTCTCTAAATATGAAGCGGTTCAGTCACCATCTCTCTCTAAATATGAAGGGGTTCACTCACCATCTCTCTCTCTCTCTCTCAATATGAAGGGGTTCACTCACCATCTCTCTCTAAATATGAAGGGGTTCAGTCACCATCTCTCTCTCAATATGAAGGGGTTCAGTCACCATCTCTCTCTCTCAATATGAAGGTGTTCAGTAACCATCTCTCTCTAAATATGAAGGGGTTCAGTCACCATCTCTCTCTAAATATGAAGAGGTTCAGTCACCATCTCTCTCTCTCAATATGAAGGGGTTCAGTCACCATCTCTCTCTAAATATGAAGGGGTTCAGTCACCATCTCTCTCTCAATATGAAGGGGTTCAGTCACCATGTCTCTCTAAATATGAAGAGGTTCAGTCACCATCTCTCTCTCTCAATATGAAGAGGTTCAGTCACCATCTCTCTCTCTCAATATGAAGGGGTTCAGTCACCATCTCTCTCTAAATATGAAGAGGTTCAGTCACCATCTCTCTCTCTCAATATGAAGGGGTTCAGTCACCATCTCTCTCTCTCAATATGAAGGGGTTCAGTCACCATATCTCTAAATATGCAGGGGTTCAGTCACCATCTCTCTCAATATGAAGGGGTTCAGTCACCATCTCTCTCTAAATTTGAAGGGGTTCAGTCACCATCTCTCTCTAAATATGAAGGGGTTCAGTCACCATCTCTCTCTAAATATGAAGGGGTTCAGTCACCATCTCTCTCTAAATATGAAGGGGTTCAGTCACCATCTCTCTCTCAATATGAAGGGGTTCAGTCACCATCTCTCTCTAAATTTGAAGGGGTTCAGTCACCATCTCTCTCTAAATATGAAGCGGTTCAGTCACCATCTCTCTCTAAATATGAAGGGGTTCACTCACCATCTCTCTCTCTCTCTCAATATGAAGGGGTTCACTCACCATCTCTCTCTAAATATGAAGAGGTTCAGTCACCATCTCTCTCTCTCAATATGAAGGGGTTCAGTCACCATCTCTCTCTCAATATGAAGGGGTTCAGTCACCATCTCTCTCTAAATATGAAGGGGTTCAGTCACCATCTCTCTCTCAATATGAAGGGGTTCAGTCACCATCTCTCTCTAAATATGAAGGGGTTCAGTCACCATCTCTCTCTAAATATGAAGGGGTTCAGTCACCATCTCTCTCTAAATATGAAGAGGTTCAGTCACTATCTCTCTCTCTCAATATGAAGAGGTTCAGTCACCATCTCTCTCAATATGAAGGGGTTCAGACACCATCTCTCTAAATATGAAGGGGTTCAGTCCCCATCTCTCTCTCAATATGAAGGGGTTCAGTCACCATCTCTCTCTCTCAATATGAAGGGGTTCAGTCACCATATCTCTAAATATGCAGGGGTTCAGTCACCATCTCTCTCTCAATATGAAGGGGTTCAGTCACCATCTCTCTCAATATGAAGGGGTTCAGTCACCATCTCTCTCTAAATTTGAAGGGGTTCAGTCACCATCTCTCTCTAAATATGAAGGGGTTCAGTCACCATCTCTCTCTAAATATGAAGGGGTTCAGTCACCATCTCTCTCTAAATATGAAGGGGTTCAGTCACCATCTCTCTCTCTCAATATGAAGGGGTTCAGTCACCATCTCTCTCTAAATATGAAGGGGTTCAGTCACCATCTCTCTCTCAATATGAAGGGGTTCAGTCACCATCTCTCTCTCTCAATATGAAGGGGTTCAGTCACCATCTCTCTCTAAATATGAAGGGGTTCAGTCACCATCTCTCTCCAATATGAAGGGGTTCAGTCACCATCTCTCTCTAAATATGAAGGGGTTCAGTCACCATCTCTCTCTAAATATGAAGGGGTTCAGTCACCATCTCTCTCTCTCAATATGAAGGGGTTCAGTCACCATCTCTCTCTAAATATGAAGGGGTTCAGTCACCATCTCTCTCTAAATATGAAGGGGTTCAGTCACCATCTCTCTCTAAACATGAAGGGGTTCAGTCACCATCTCTCTCTCTCTAAATATGAAGGGGTTCAGTCACCATCTCTCTCTAAATATGAAGGGGTTCAGTCACCATCTCTCTCTCAATATGAAGGGGTTCAGTCACCATCTCTCTCTCTAAATATGAAGGTGTTCAGTAACCATCTCTCTCTAAATATGAAGGGGTTCAGTCACCATCTCTCTCTAAATATGAAGGGGTTCAGTCACCATCTCTCTGTGAATATGAAGGGGTTCAGTCACCATCTCTCTCTAAATATGAAGGGGTTCACTCACCATCTCTCTCTCTCTCTCAATATGAAGGGGTTCACTCACCATCTCTCTCTAAATATGAAGGGGTTCAGTCACCATCTCTCTCTCAATATGAAGGGGTTCAGTCACCATCTCTCTCTCTCAATATGAAGGTGTTCAGTAACCATCTCTCTCTAAATATGAAGGGGTTCAGTCACCATCTCTCTCTAAATATGAAGGGGTTCAGTCACCATCTCTCTGTGAATATGAAGGGGTTCAGTCACCATCTCTCTCTAAATATGAAGGGGTTCAGTCACCATCTCTCTCTAAATATGAAGAGGTTCAGTCACCATCTCTCTCTCTCTCAATATGAAGGGGTTCAGTCACCATCTCTCTCTAATTATGAAGGGGTTCAGTCACCATCTCTCTCTAATTATGAAGGGGTTCACACACCATCTCTCTCTAAATATGAAGGGGTTCAGTCACCATCTCTCTCTCAATATGAAGGGGTTCAGTCACCATCTCTCTCTCTCAATATGAAGGGGTTCAGTCACCATCTCTCTCTCTCAATATGAAGGTGTTCAGTAACCATCTCTCTCTAAATATGAAGAGGTTCAGTCACCATCTCTCTCTCTCAATATGAAGGGGTTCAGTCACCATCTCTCTCTAAATATGAAGGGGTTCAGTCACCATCTCTCTCTCAATATGAAGGGGTTCAGTCACCATGTCTCTCTAAATATGAAGAGGTTCAGTCACTATCTCTCTCTCTCAATATGAAGAGGTTCAGTCACCATCTCTCTCTCTCAATATGAAGGGGTTCAGACACGATCTCTCTAAATATGAAGGGGTTCAGTCCCCATCTCTCTCTCAATATGAAGGGGTTCAGTCACCATCTCTCTCTCTCAATATGAAGGGGTTCAGTCACCATATCTCTAAATATGCAGGGGTTCAGTCACCATCTCTCTCTCAATATGAAGGGGTTCAGTCACCATCTCTCTCAATATGAAGGGGTTCAGTCACCATCTCTCTCTAAATTTGAAGGGGTTCAGTCACCATCTCTCTCTAAATATGAAGGGGTTCAGTCACCATCTCTCTCTAAATATGAAGGGGTTCAGTCACCATCTCTCTCTAAATATGAAGGGGTTCAGTCACCATCTCTCTCTCTCAATATGAAGGGGTTCACTCACCATCTCTCTCTAAATATGAAGGGGTTCAGTCACCACCTCTCTCTCAATATGAAGGGGTTCAGTCACCATATCTCTAAATATGCAGGGTTTCAGTCACCATCTCTCTCTCAATATGAAGGGGTTCAGTCACCATCTCTCTCAATATGAAGGGGTTCAGTCACCATCTCTCTCTAAATTTGAAGGGGTTCAGTCACCATCTCTCTCTAAATATGAAGGGGTTCAGTCACCATCTCTCTCTAAATATGAAGGGGTTCAGTCACCATCTCTCTCTAAATATGAAGGGGTTCAGTCACCATCTCTCTCTCTCAATATGAAGGGGTTCACTCACCATCTCTCTCTCAATATGAAGGGGTTCAGTCACCATCTCTCTCTAAATTTGAAGGGGTTCAGTCACCATCTCTCTCTAAATATGAAGCGGTTCAGTCACCATCTCTCTCTAAATATGAAGGGGTTCACTCACCATCTCTCTCTCTCTCAATATGAAGGGGTTCACTCACCATCTCTCTCTAAATATGAAGGGGTTCAGTCACCATCTCTCTCTCAATATGAAGGGGTTCAGTCACCATCTCTCTCTCTCAATATGAAGGTGTTCAGTAACCATCTCTCTCTAAATATGAAGGGGTTCAGTCACCATCTCTCTCTAAATATGAAGGGGTTCAGTCACCATCTCTCTCTAATTATGAAGGGGTTCACACACCATCTCTCTCTAAATATGAAGGGGTTCAGTCACCATCTCTCTCTCAATATGAAGGGGTTCAGTCACCATCTCTCTCTCTCAATATGAAGGGGTTCAGTCACCATCTCTCTCTCTCAATATGAAGGTGTTCAGTAACCATCTCTCTCTAAATATGAAGGGGTTCAGTCCCCATCTCTCTCTCAATATGAAGGGGTTCAGTCACCATCTCTCTCTAATTATGAAGGGGTTCAGTCACCATATCTCTAAATATGCAGGGGTTCAGTCACCATCTCTCTCTCAATATGAAGGGGTTCAGTCACCATCTCTCTCTCTCAATATGAAGGGGTTCAGTCACCATATCTCTAAATATGCAGGGTTTCAGTCACCATCTCTCTCTCAATATGAAGGGGTTCAGTCACCATCTCTCTCAATATGAAGGGGTTCAGTCACCATCTCTCTCTAAATTTGAAGGGGTTCAGTCACCATCTCTCTCTAAATATGAAGGGGTTCAGTCACCATCTCTCTCTAAATATGAAGGGGTTCAGTCACCATCTCTCTCTAAATATGAAGGGGTTCAGTCACCATCTCTCTCTCTCAATATGAAGGGGTTCACTCACCATCTCTCTCTAAATATGAAGGGGTTCAGTCACCACCTCTCTCTCAATATGAAGGGGTTCAGTCACCATCTCTCTCTCTCAATATGAAGGTGTTCAGTAACCATCTCTCTCTAAATATGAAGGGGTTCAGTCACCATCTCTCTCTGAATATGAAGGGGTTCAGTCACCATCTCTCTCTAAATATAAAGGGGTTCAGTCACCATCATCTATCTCTAAATATGAAGAGGTTCAGTCACCATCTCTCTCTCTCAATATGAAGGGGTTCAGTCACCATCTCTCTAAATATGAAGGGGTTCAGTCCCCATCTATCTCTCAATATGAAGGGGTTCAGTCACCATCTCTCTCTCTCAATATGAAGGGGTTCAGTCACCATATCTCTAAATATGCAGGGGTTCAGTCACCATCTCTCTCTCAATATGAAGGGGTTCAGTCACCATCTCTCTCAATATGAAGGGGTTCAGTCACCATCTCTCTCTAAATATGAAGGGGTTCAGTCACCATCTCTCTCTAAATATGAAGGGGTTCAGTCACCATCTCTCTCTCAATATGAAGGGGTTCAGTCACCATCTCTCTCTAAATTTGAAGGGGTTCAGTCACCATCTCTCTCTAAATATGAAGCGGTTCAGTCACCATCTCTCTCTAAACATGAAGGGGTTCACTCACCATCCTCTCTCTCTCTCAATATGAAGGGGTTCACTCACCATCTCTCTCTAAATATGAAGGGGTTCAGTCACCATCTCTCTCTCAATATGAAGGGGTTCAGTCACCATCTCTCTCTCTCAATATGAAGGTGTTCAGTAACCATCTCTCTAAATATGAAGGGGTTCAGTCACCATCTCTCTCTAAATATGAAGGGGTTCAGTCACCATCTCTCTGTGAATATGAAGGGGTTCAGTCACCATCTCTCTCTAAATATGAAGGGGTTCAGTCACCATCTCTCTCTAAATATGAAGAGGTTCAGTCACCATTCTCTCTCTCTCAATATGAAGGGGTTCAGTCACCATCTCTCTCTAATTATGAAGGGGTTCAGTCACCATCTCTCTCTAATTATGAAGGGGTTCACACACCATCTCTCTCTAAATATGAAGGGGTTCAGTCACCATCTCTCTCTCAATATGAAGGGGTTCAGTCACCATCTCTCTCTCTCAATATGAAGGGGTTCAGTCACCATCTCTCTCTCTCAATATGAAGGTGTTCAGTAACCATCTCTCTCTAAATATGAAGGGGTTCAGTCCCCATCTCTCTCTCAATATGAAGGGGTTCAGTCACCATCTCTCTCTAATTATGAAGGGGTTCAGTCACCATATCTCTAAATATGCAGGGGTTCAGTCACCATCTCTCTCTCAATATGAAGGGGTTCAGTCACCATCTCTCTCTCAATATGAAGGGGTTCAGTCACCATCTCTATCTAAATATGAAGGGGTTCAGTCACCATCTCTGTCTAAATATGAAGGGGTTCAGTCACCATCTCTCTCTAAATTTGAAGGGGTTCAGTCACCATCTCTCTCTAAATATGAAGCGGTTCAGTCACCATCTCTCTCTAAATATGAAGGGGTTCAGTCACCATCTCTCTCTAAATATGAAGGGGTTCAGTCACCATCTCTCTCTCTCAATATGAAGGGGTTCACTCACCATCTCTCTCTCAATATGAAGGGGTTCAGTCACCATCTCTCTCTAAATTTGAAGGGGTTCAGTCACCATCTCTCTCTAAATATGAAGCGGTTCAGTCACCATCTCTCTCTAAACATGAAGGGGTTCACTCACCATCTCTCTCTCTCTCTCAATATGAAGGGGTTCACTCACCATCTCTCTCTAAATATGAAGGGGTTCAGTCACCATCTCTCTCTCAATATGAAGGGGTTCAGTCACCATCTCTCTCTCTCAATATGAAGGTGTTCAGTAACCATCTCTCTCTAAATATGAAGGGGTTCAGTCACCATCTCTCTCTAAATATGAAGGGGTTCAGTCACCATCTCTCTCTAATTATGAAGGGGTTCACACACCATCTCTCTCTAAATATGAAGGGGTTCAGTCACCATCTCTCTCTCAATATGAAGGGGTTCAGTCACCATCTCTCTCTCTCAATATGAAGGGGTTCAGTCACCATCTCTCTCTCTCAATATGAAGGTGTTCAGTAACCATCTCTCTCTAAATATGAAGGGGTTCAGTCCCCATCTCTCTCTCAATATGAAGGGGTTCAGTCACCATCTCTCTCTAATTATGAAGGGGTTCAGTCACCATATCTCTAAATATGCAGGGGTTCAGTCACCATCTCTCTCTCAATATGAAGGGGTTCAGTCACCATCTCTCTCTCTCAATATGAAGGGGTTCAGTCACCATATCTCTAAATATGCAGGGTTTCAGTCACCATCTCTCTCTCAATATGAAGGGGTTCAGTCACCATCTCTCTCAATATGAAGGGGTTCAGTCACCATCTCTCTCTAAATTTGAAGGGGTTCAGTCACCATCTCTCTCTAAATATGAAGGGGTTCAGTCACCATCTCTCTCTAAATATGAAGGGGTTCAGTCACCATCTCTCTCTAAATATGAAGGGGTTCAGTCACCACTCTCTCTCTCAATATGAAGGGGTTCACTCACCATCTCTCTCTAAATATGAAGGGGTTCAGTCACCACCTCTCTCTCAATATGAAGGGGTTCAGTCACCATCTCTCTCTCTCAATATGAAGGTGTTCAGTAACCATCTCTCTCTAAATATGAAGGGGTTCAGTCACCATCTCTCTCTGAATATGAAGGGGTTCAGTCACCATCTCTCTCTAAATATAAAGGGGTTCAGTCACCATCATCTATCTCTAAATATGAAGAGGTTCAGTCACCATCTCTCTCTCTCAATATGAAGGGGTTCAGTCACCATCTCTCTAAATATGAAGGGGTTCAGTCCCCATCTATCTCTCAATATGAAGGGGTTCAGTCACCATCTCTCTCTCTCAATATGAAGGGGTTCAGTCACCATATCTCTAAATATGCAGGGGTTCAGTCACCATCTCTCTCTCAATATGAAGGGGTTCAGTCACCATCTCTCTCAATATGAAGGGGTTCAGTCACCATCTCTCTCTAAATATGAAGGGGTTCAGTCACCATCTCTCTCTAAATATGAAGGGGTTCAGTCACCATCTCTCTCTCAATATGAAGGGGTTCAGTCACCATCTCTCTCTAAATTTGAAGGGGTTCAGTCACCATCTCTCTCTAAATATGAAGCGGTTCAGTCACCATCTCTCTCTAAACATGAAGGGGTTCACTCACCATCTCTCTCTCTCTCTCAATATGAAGGGGTTCACTCACCATCTCTCTCTAAATATGAAGGGGTTCAGTCACCATCTCTCTCTCAATATGAAGGGGTTCAGTCACCATCTCTCTCTCTCAATATGAAGGTGTTCAGTAACCATCTCTCTCTAAATATGAAGGGGTTCAGTCACCATCTCTCTCTAAATATGAAGGGGTTCAGTCACCATCTCTCTGTGAATATGAAGGGGTTCAGTCACCATCTCTCTCTAAATATGAAGGGGTTCAGTCACCATCTCTCTCTAAATATGAAGAGGTTCAGTCACCATCTCTCTCTCTCTCAATATGAAGGGGTTCAGTCACCATCTCTCTCTAATTATGAAGGGGTTCAGTCACCATCTCTCTCTAATTATGAAGGGGTTCACACACCATCTCTCTCTAAATATGAAGGGGTTCAGTCACCATCTCTCTCTCAATATGAAGGGGTTCAGTCACCATCTCTCTCTCTCAATATGAAGGGGTTCAGTCACCATCTCTCTCTCTCAATATGAAGGTGTTCAGTAACCATCTCTCTCTAAATATGAAGGGGTTCAGTCCCCATCTCTCTCTCAATATGAAGGGGTTCAGTCACCATCTCTCTCTAATTATGAAGGGGTTCAGTCACCATATCTCTAAATATGCAGGGGTTCAGTCACCATCTCTCTCTCAATATGAAGGGGTTCAGTCACCATCTCTCTCTCAATATGAAGGGGTTCAGTCACCATCTCTATCTAAATATGAAGGGGTTCAGTCACCATCTCTGTCTAAATATGAAGGGGTTCAGTCACCATCTCTCTCTAAATTTGAAGGGGTTCAGTCACCATCTCTCTCTAAATATGAAGCGGTTCAGTCACCATCTCTCTCTAAACATGAAGGGGTTCACTCACCATCTCTCTCTCTCTCTCAATATGAAGGGGTTCACTCACCATCTCTCTCTAAATATGAAGGGGTTCAGTCACCATCTCTCTCTCAATATGAAGGGGTTCAGTCACCATCTCTCTCTCTCAATATGAAGGTGTTCAGTAACCATCTCTCTCTAAATATGAAGGGGTTCAGTCACCATCTCTCTCTAAATATGAAGGGGTTCAGTCACCATCTCTCTGTGAATATGAAGGGGTTCAGTCACCATCTCTCTCTAAATATGAAGGGGTTCAGTCACCATCTCTCTCTAAATATGAAGAGGTTCAGTCACCATCTCTCTCTCTCTCAATATGAAGGGGTTCAGTCACCATCTCTCTCTAATTATGAAGGGGTTCAGTCACCATCTCTCTCTAATTATGAAGGGGTTCACTCACCATCTCTCTCTAAATATGAAGGGGTTCAGTCACCATCTCTCTCTCAATATGAAGGGGTTCAGTCACCATCTCTCTCTCTCAATATGAAGGGGTTCAGTCACCATCTCTCTCTCTCAATATGAAGGTGTTCAGTAACCATCTCTCTCTAAATATGAAGGGGTTCAGTCCCCATCTCTCTCTCAATATGAAGGGGTTCAGTCACCATCTCTCTCTAATTATGAAGGGGTTCAGTCACCATATCTCTAAATATGCAGGGGTTCAGTCACCATCTCTCTCTCAATATGAAGGGGTTCAGTCACCATCTCTCTCAGTATGAAGGGGTTCAGTCACCATCTCTATCTAAATATGAAGGGGTTCAGTCACCATCTCTGTCTAAATATGAAGGGGTTCAGTCACCATCTCTCTCTAAATATGAAGGGGTTCAGTCACCATCTCTCTCTAAATATGAAGGGGTTCAGTCACCATCTCTCTCTAAATATGAAGGGGTTCAGTCACCATCTCTCTCTCAATATGAAGGTGTTCAGTCTCCATGTCTCTCTAATTATGAAGGGGTTCAGTCACCATCTCTCTCTAATTATGAAGGGGTTCACTCACCATCTCTCTCTAAATATGAAGGGGTTCAGTCACCATCTCTCTCTCAATATGAAGGGGTTCAGTCACCATCTCTCTCTCTCAATATGAAGGTGTTCAGTAACCATGTCTCTCTAAATATGAATGGGTTCAGTCACCATCTCTCTCAATATGAAGGGGTTCAGTCACCATCTCTCTCTAAATATGAAGGGGTTCAGTCACCATCTCTCTCTAAATATGAAGGGGCTCAGTCACCATCTCTCTCTAAATATGAAGGGGTTCAGTCACCATCTCTCTCTCAATATGAAGGGGTTCAGTCACCATCTCTCTCTCAATATGAAGGGGTTCAGTCACCATCTCTCTCTAAATTTGAAGGGGTTCAGTTACCATCTCTCTCTAAATATGAAGGGGTTCAGTCACCATCTCTCTCTAAATATGAAGGGGTTCACTCACCATCTCTCTCTCTCTCTCAATATGAAGGGGTTCACTCACCATCTCTCTCTAAATATGAAGGGGTTCAGTCACCATCTCTCTCTCAATATGAAGGGGTTCAGTCACCATCTCTCTCTCTCAATATGAAGGTGTTCAGTAACCATCTCTCTCTAAATATGAAGGGGTTCAGTCACCATCTCTCTCTAAATATGAAGGGGTTCAGTCACCATCTCTCTCTGAATATGAAGGGGTTCAGTCACCATCTCTCTCTAAATATGAAGGGGTTCAGTCACCATCTCTCTCTAAATATGAAGAGGTTCAGTCACCATCTCTCTCTCTCTCAATATGAAGGGGTTCAGTCACCATCTCTCTCTAATTATGAAGGGGTTCAGTCACCATCTCTCTCTAATTATGAAGGGGTTCACTCACCATCTCTCTCTAAATATGAAGGGGTTCAGTCACCATCTCTCTCTCAATATGAAGGGGTTCAGTCACCATCTCTCTCTCTCAATATGAAGGTGTTCAGTAACCATCTCTCTCTAAATATAAGGGGTTCAGTCACCATCTCTCTCTAAATATGAAGGGGTTCAGTCACCATCTCTCTCTGAATATGAAGGGGTTCAGTCACCATCTCTCTCTAAATATGAAGGGGTTCAGTCACCATCTCTCTCTAAATATGAAGAGGTTCAGTCACCATCTCTCTCTCTCTCAATATGAAGGGGTTCAGTCACCATCTCTCTCTCAATATGAAGGGGTTCAGTCACCATCTCTCTCTAATTATGAAGGGGTTCAGTCACCATCTCTCTCAATATGAAGGGGTTCAGTCACCATCTCTCTCTAAATATGAAGGGGTTCAGTCACCATCTCTCTCTAAATATGAAGGGGTTCAGTCACCATCTCTCTCTAAATATGAAGGGGTTCAGTCACCATCTCTCTCTCAATTTGAAGGGGTTCAGTCACCATCTCTCTCTCAATATGAAGGGGTTCAGTCACCATCTCTCTCTAAATTTGAAGGGGTTCAGTCACCATCTCTCTCTAAATATGAAGGGATTCAGTCACCAACTCTCTCTAAATATGAAGGGGTTCAGTCACCATCTCTCTCTCTCTCTCTCTCTCAATATGAAGGGGTTCACTCACCATCTCTCTCTAAATATGAAGGGGTTCAGTCACCATCTCTCTCTGAATATGAAGGGGTTCAGTCACCATCTCTCTCTAAATATGAAGGGGTTCAGTCACCATCTCTCTCTAAATATGAAGAGGTTCAGTCACCATCTCTCTCTCTCTCAATATGAAGGGGTTCAGTCACCATCTCTCTCTAAATATGAAGGGGTTCAGTCACCATCTCTCTCTCTCAATATGAACGTGTTCAGTCACCATGTCTCTCTAAATATGAAGAGGTTCAGTCACCATCTCTTTCTCTCAATATGAAGAGGTTCAGTCACCATCTCTCTCTCTCAATATGAAGGGGTTCAGTCACCATCTCTCTAAATATGAAGGGGTTCAGTCATCATCTCTCTCTCAATATGAAGGGGTTCAGTCACCATCTCTCTCTCTCAATATGAAGGAGTTCAGTCACCATATCTCTAAATATGCAGTGGTTCAGTCACCATCTCTCTCTAAATATGAAGGGGTTCAGTCACCATCTCTCTCTCAATATGAAGGGGTTCAGTCACCATCTCTCTCTCAATATGAAGGGGTTCAGTCACCATCTCTCTCTAAATTTGAAGGGGTTCAGTCACCATCTCTCTCTAAATATGAAGGGATTCAGTCACCAACTCTCTCTAAATATGAAGGGGTTCAGTCACCATCTCTCTCTCTCTCTCTCAATGTGAAGGGGTTCACTCACCATCTCTCTCTAAATATGAAGGGGTTCAGTCACCATCTCTCTCTCAATATGAAGGGGTTCAGTCACCATCTCTCTCTCTCAATATGAAGGTGTTCAGTCACCATCTCTCTCTAAATATGAAGGGGTTCAGTCACCATCTCTCTCTGAATATGAAGGGGTTCAGTCACCATCTCTCTCTAAATATGAAGGGGTTCAGTCACCATCTCTCTCTAAATATGAAGAGGTTCAGTCACCATCTCTATCTCTCTCAATATGAAGGGGTTCAGTCACCATCTCTCTCTAAATATGAAGGGGTTCAGTCACCATCTCTCTCTCTCAATATGAAGGGGTTCAGTCACCATGTCTCTCTAAATATGAAGAGGTTCAGTCACCATCTCTCTCTCTCAATATGAAGAGGTTCAGTCACCATCTCTCTCTCTCAATATGAAGGGGTTCAGTCACCATCTCTCTCTCAATATGAAGGGGTTCAGTCACCATGTCTCTCTAAATATGAAGAGGTTCAGTCACCATCTCTCTCTCTCAATATGAAGAGGTTCATTTACCATCTCTCTCTCTCAATATGAAGGGGTTCAGTCACCATCTCTCTAAATATGAAGGGGTTCAGTCACCATCTCTCTCTCAATATGAAGGGGTTCAGTCACCATCTCTCTCTCAATATGAAGGGGTTCAGTCACCATCTCTCTAAATATGCAGGGGTTCAGTCACCATCTCTCTCTCAATATGAAGGGGTTCAGTCACCATCTCTCTCAATATGAAGGGGTTCAGTCACCATCTCTCTCTAAATATGAAGTGTTTCAGTCACCATCTCTCCATAAATATGAAGGGGTTCAGTCACCATCTCTCTCTAAATATGAAGGGGTTCAGTCACCATCTCTCTCTAAATATGAAGGGGTTCAGTCACCATCTCTCTCTAAATATGAAGAGGTTCAGTCACCATCTCTCTCTCTCTCAATATGAAGGGGTTCAGTCACCATCTCTCTCTCAATATGAAGGGGATCAGTCACCATCTCTCTCTAAATATGAAGGGGTTCAGTCACCATCTCTCTCACTCAATATGAACGGGTTCAGTCACCATGTCTCTCTAAATATGAAGAGGTTAAGTCACCATCTCTTTCTCTCAATATGAAGAGGTTCAGTCACCATCTCTTTCTCTCAATATGAAGGGGTTCAGTCACCATCTCTCTCTCTCAATATGAAGGAGTTCAGTCACCATATCTCTAAATATGCAGGGGTTCAGTCACCATCTCTCTCTAAATATGAAGGGGTTCAGTCACCATCTCTCTCTCAATATGAAGGGGTTCAGTCACCATCTCTCTCTCAATATGAAGGGGTTCAGTCACCATCTCTCTCTAAATTTGAAGGGGTTCAGTCACCATCTCTCTCTAAATATGAAGGGATTCAGTCACCAACTCTCTCTAAATATGAAGGGTTTCAGTCACCATCTCTCTCTCTCTCTCTCAATATGAAAGGGTTCACTCACCATCTCTCTCTAAATATGAAGGGGTTCAGTCACCATCTCTCTCTCAATATGAAGGGGTTCAGTCACCATCTCTCTCTCAATATGAAGGTGTTCAGTAACCATCTCTCTCTAAATATGAAGGGGTTCAGTCACCATCTCTCTCTAAATATGAAGGGGTTCAGTCACCATCTCTCTCTGAATATGAAGGGGTTCAGTCACCATCTCTCTCTAAATATGAAGGGGTTCAGTCACCATCTCTCTCTAAATATGAAGAGGTTCAGTCACCATCTCTCTCTCTCTCAATATGAAGGGGTTCAGTCACCATCTCTCTCTAAATATGAAGGGGTTCAGTCACCATCTCTCTCTCTCAATATGAAGGGGTTCAGTCACCATGTCTCTCTAAATATGAAGAGGTTCAGTCACCATCTCTCTCTCTCAATATGAAGAGGTTCAGTCACCATCTCTCTCTCTCAATATGAAGGGGTTCAGTCACCATCTCTCTAAATATGAAGGGGTTCAGTCATCATCTCTCTCTCAATATGAAGGGGTTCAGTCACCATCTCTCTCTCTCAATATGAAGGAGTTCAGTCACCATATCTCTAAATATGCAGGGGTTCAGTAACCATCTCTCTCTCAATATGAAGGGGTTCAGTCACCATCTCTCTCTGAATATGAAGGGGTTCAGTCACCATCTCTCTCTAAATATGAAGGGGTTCAGTCACCATCTCTCTCTAAATATGAAGATGTTCAGTCACCATCTCTCTCTCTCAATATGAAGGTGTTCAGTCACCATCTCTCTCTAATAATGAAGGGGTTCAGTCACCATCTCTCTCTCAATATGAAGGGGTTCAGTCACCATGTCTCTCTAAATATGAAGAGGTTCAGTCACCATCTCTCTCTCTCAATATGAAGAGGTTCATTTACCATCTCTCTCTCTCAATATGAAGGGGTTCAGTCACCATCTCTCTAAATATGAAGGGGTTCAGTCACCATCTCTCTCTCAATATGAAGGGGTTCAGTCACCATCTCTCTCTCAATATGAAGGGGTTCAGTCACCATCTCTCTAAATATGCAGGGGTTCAGTCACCATCTCTCTCTCAATATGAAGGGGTTCAGTCACCATCTCTCTCAATATGAAGGGGTTCAGTCACCATCTCTCTCTAAATATGAAGGGATTCAGTCACCAACTCTCTCTAAATATGAAGGGGTTCAGTCACCATCTCTCTCTCTCTCTCTCAATATGAAGGGGTTCACTCACCATCTCTCTCTAAATATGAAGGGGTTCAGTCACCATCTCTCTCTCAATATGAAGGGGTTCAGTCACCATCTCTCTCTCTCAATATGAAGGTGTTCAGTAACCATCTCTCTCTAAATATGAAGGGGTTCAGTCACCATCTCTCTCTAAATATGAAGGGGTTCAGTCACCATCTCTCTCTGAATATGAAGGGGTTCAGTCACCATCTCTCTCTAAATATGAAGGGGTTCAGTCACCATCTCTCTCTAAATATGAAGAGGTTCAGTCACCATCTCTCTCTCTCTCAATATGAAGGGGTTCAGTCACCATCTCTCTCTAAATATGAAGGGGTTCAGTCACCATCTCTCTCTCTCAATATGAACGGGTTCAGTCACCATGTCTCTCTAAATATGAAGAGGTTCAGTCACCATCTCTTTCTCTCAATATGAAGAGGTTCAGTCACCATCTCTCTCTCTCAATATGAAGGGGTTCAGTCACCATCTCTCTAAATATGAAGGGGTTCAGTCATCATCTCTCTCTCAATATGAAGGGGTTCAGTCACCATCTCTCTCTCTCAATATGAAGGAGTTCAGTCACCATATCTCTAAATATGCAGGGGTTCAGTCACCATCTCTCTCTAAATATGAAGGGGTTCAGTCACCATCTCTCTCTCAATATGAAGGGGTTCAGTCACCATCTCTCTCTCAATATGAAGGGGTTCAGTCACCATCTCTCCTAAATTTGAAGGGGTTCAGTCACCATCTCTCTCTAAATATGAAGGGATTCAGTCACCAACTCTCTCTAAATATGAAGGGGTTCAGTCACCATCTCTCTCTCTCTCTCTCAATATGAAGGGGTTTACTCACCATCTCTCTCTAAATATGAAGGGGTTCAGTCACCATCTCTCTCTCAATATGAAGGGGTTCAGTCACCATCTCTCTCTCTCAATATGAAGGTGTTCAGTAACCATCTCTCTCTAAATATGAAGGGGTTCAGTCACCATCTCTCTCTAAATATGAAGGGGTTCAGTCACCATCTCTCTCTGAATATGAAGGGGTTCAGTCACCATCTCTCTCTAAATATGAAGGGGTTCAGTCACCATCTCTCTCTAAATATGAAGAGGTTCAGTCACCATCTCTCTCTCTCTCAATATGAAGGGGTTCAGTCACCATCTCTCTCTAAATATGAAGGGGTTCAGTCACCATCTCTCTCTCTCAATATGAAGGGGTTCAGTCACCATGTCTCTCTAAATATGAAGAGGTTCAGTCACCATCTCTCTCTCTCAATATGAAGAGGTTCAGTCACCATCTCTCTCTCTCAATATGAAGGGGTTCAGTCACCATCTCTCTAAATATGAAGGGGTTCAGTCATCATCTCTCTCTCAATATGAAGGGGTTCAGTCACCATCTCTCTCTCTCAATATGAAGGAGTTCAGTCACCATATCTCTAAATATGCAGGGGTTCAGTAACCATCTCTCTCTCAATATGAAGGGGTTCAGTCACCATCTCTCTCTGAATATGAAGGGGTTCAGTCACCATCTCTCTCTAAATATGAAGGGGTTCAGTCACCATCTCTCTCTAAATATGAAGATGTTCAGTCACCATCTCTCTCTCTCAATATGAAGGTGTTCAGTCACCATCTCTCTCTAATAATGAAGGGGTTCAGTCACCATCTCTCTCTCAATATGAAGGGGTTCAGTCACCATGTCTCTCTAAATATGAAGAGGTTCAGTCACCATCTCTCTCTCTCAATATGAAGAGGTTCATTTACCATCTCTCTCTCTCAATATGAAGGGGTTCAGTCACCATCTCTCTAAATATGAAGGGGTTCAGTCACCATCTCTCTCTCAATATGAAGGGGTTCAGTCACCATCTCTCTCTCAATATGAAGGGGTTCAGTCACCATCTCTCTAAATATGCAGGGGTTCAGTCACCATCTCTCTCTCAATATGAAGGGGTTCAGTCACCATCTCTCTCAATATGAAGGGGTTCAGTCACCATCTCTCTCTAAATATGAAGTGTTTCAGTCACCATCTCTCCATAAATATGAAGGGGTTCAGTCACCATCTCTCTCTAAATATGAAGGGGTTCAGTCACCATGTCTCTCTAAATATGAAGGGGTTCAGTCACCATCTCTCTCTAAATATGAAGAGGTTCAGTCACCATCTCTCTCTCTCAATATGAAGGGGTTCAGTCACCATCTCTCTCTCAATATGAAGGGGATCAGTCACCATCTCTCTCTAAATATGAAGGGGTTCAGTCACCATCTCTCTCACTCAATATGAACGGGTTCAGTCACCATGTCTCTCTAAATATGAAGAGGTTCAGTCACCATCTCTTTCTCTCAATATGAAGAGGTTCAGTCACCATCTCTCTCTCTCAATATGAAGGGGTTCAGTCACCATCTCTCTAAATATGAAGGGGTTCAGTCATCATCTCTCTCTCAATATGAAGGGGTTCAGTCACCATCTCTCTCTCTCAATATGAAGGAGTTCAGTCACCATATCTCTAAATATGCAGGGGTTCAGTCACCATCTCTCTCTAAATATGAAGGGGTTCAGTCACCATCTCTCTCTCAATATGAAGGGGTTCAGTCACCATCTCTCTCTCAATATGAAGGGGTTCAGTCACCATCTCTCTCTAAATTTGAAGGGGTTCAGTCACCATCTCTCTCTAAATATGAAGGGATTCAGTCACCAACTCTCTCTAAATATGAAGGGGTTCAGTCACCATCTCTCTCTCTCTCTCAATATGAAGGGGTTCACTCACCATCTCTCTCTAAATATGAAGGGGTTCAGTCACCATCTCTCTCTCAATATGAAGGGGTTCAGTCACCATCTCTCTCTCTCAATATGAAGGTGTTCAGTAACCATCTCTCTCTAAATATGAAGGGGTTCAGTCACCATCTCTCTCTAAATATGAAGGGGTTCAGTCACCATCTCTCTCTGAATATGAAGGGGTTCAGTCACCATCTCTCTCTAAATATGAAGGGGTTCAGTCACCATCTCTCTCTAAATATGAAGAGGTTCAGTCACCATCTCTCTCTCTCAATATGAAGGGGTTCAGTCACCATCTCTCTCTAAATATGAAGGGGTTCAGTCACCATCTCTCTCTCTCAATATGAAGGGGTTCAGTCACCATGTCTCTCTAAATATGAAGAGGTTCAGTCACCATCTCTCTCTCTCAATATGAAGAGGTTCAGTCACCATCTCTCTCTCTCAATATGAAGGGGTTCAGTCACCATCTCTCTAAATATGAAGGGGTTCAGTCATCATCTCTCTCTCAATATGAAGGGGTTCAGTCACCATCTCTCTCTCTCAATATGAAGGAGTTCAGTCACCATATCTCTAAATATGCAGGGGTTCAGTAACCATCTCTCTCTCAATATGAAGGGGTTCAGTCACCATCTCTCTCTGAATATGAAGGGGTTCAGTCACCATCTCTCTCTAAATATGAAGGGGTTCAGTCACCATCTCTCTCTAAATATGAAGATGTTCAGTCACCATCTCTCTCTCTCAATATGAAGGTGTTCAGTCACCATCTCTCTCTAATAATGAAGGGGTTCAGTCACCATCTCTCTCTCAATATGAAGGGGTTCAGTCACCATGTCTCTCTAAATATGAAGAGGTTCAGTCACCATCTCTCTCTCTCAATATGAAGAGGTTCATTTACCATCTCTCTCTCTCAATATGAAGGGGTTCAGTCACCATCTCTCTAAATATGAAGGGGTTCAGTCACCATCTCTCTCTCAATATGAAGGGGTTCAGTCACCATCTCTCTCTCAATATGAAGGGGTTCAGTCACCATCTCTCTAAATATGCAGGGGTTCAGTCACCATCTCTCTCTCAATATGAAGGGGTTCAGTCACCATCTCTCTCAATATGAAGGGGTTCAGTCACCATCTCTCTCTAAATATGAAGTGTTTCAGTCACCATCTCTCCATAAATATGAAGGGGTTCAGTCACCATCTCTCTCTAAATATGAAGGGGTTCAGTCACCACCTCTCTCTAAATATGAAGGGGTTCAGTCACCATCTCTCTCTAAATATGAAGAGGTTCAGTCACCATCTCTCTCTCTCTCAATATGAAGGGGTTCAGTCACCATCTCTCTCTCAATATGAAGGGGTTCAGTCACCATCTCTCTCTAATTATGAAGGGGTTCAGTCACCATCTCTCTCAATATGAAGGGGTTCAGTCACCATCTCTCTCTAAATATGAAGGGGTTCAGTCACCATCTCTCTCTAAATATGAAGGGGTTCAGTCACCATCTCTCTCTAAATATGAAGGGGTTCAGTCACCATCTCTCTCTAAATATGAAGAGGTTCAGTCACCATCTCTCTCTCTCAATATGAAGGGGTTCAGTCACCATCTCTCTCTCAATATGAAGGGGATCAGTCACCATCTCTCTCTAAATATGAAGGGGTTCAGTCACCATCTCTCTCACTCAATATGAACGGGTTCAGTCACCATGTCTCTCTAAATATGAAGAGGTTCAGTCACCATCTCTTTCTCTCAATATGAAGAGGTTCAGTCACCATCTCTCTCTCTCAATATGAAGGGGTTCAGTCACCATCTCTCTAAATATGAAGGGGTTCAGTCATCATCTCTCTCTCAATATGAAGGGGTTCAGTCACCATTCTCTCTCTCAATATGAAGGAGTTCAGTCACCATATCTCTAAATATGCAGGGGTTCAGTCACCATCTCTCTCTAAATATGAAGGGGTTCAGTCACCATCTCTCTCTCAATATGAAGGGGTTCAGTCACCATCTCTCTCTCAATATGAAGGGGTTCAGTCACCATCTCTCTCTAAATTTGAAGGGGTTCAGTCACCATCTCTCTCTAAATATGAAGGGATTCAGTCACCAACTCTCTCTAAATATGAAGGGGTTCAGTCACCATCTCTCTCTCTCTCTCTCAATATGAAGGGGTTCACTCACCATCTCTCTCTAAATATGAAGGGGTTCAGTCACCATCTCTCTCTCAATATGAAGGGGTTCAGTCACCATCTCTCTCTCTCAATATGAAGGTGTTCAGTAACCATCTCTCTCTAAATATGAAGGGGTTCAGTCACCATCTCTCTCTAAATATGAAGGGGTTCAGTCACCATCTCTCTCTGAATATGAAGGGGTTCTGTCACCATCTCTCTCTAAATATGAAGGGGTTCAGTCACCATCTCTCTCTAAATATGAAGAGGTTCAGTCACCATCTCTCTCTCTCAATATGAAGGGGTTCAGTCACCATCTCTCTCTAAATATGAAGGGGTTCAGTCACCATCTCTCTCTCTCAATATGAAGGGGTTCAGTCACCATGTCTCTCTAAATATGAAGAGGTTCAGTCACCATCTCTCTCTAACAATATGAAGAGGTTCAGTCACCATCTCTCTCTCTCAATATGAAGGGGTTCAGTCACCATCTCTCTAAATATGAAGGGGTTCAGTCATCATCTCTCTCTCAATATGAAGGGGTTCAGTCACCATCTCTCTCTCTCAATATGAAGGAGTTCAGTCACCATATCTCTAAATATGCAGGGGTTCAGTAACCATCTCTCTCTCAATATGAAGGGGTTCAGTCACCATCTCTCTCTGAATATGAAGGGGTTCAGTCACCATCTCTCTCTAAATATGAAGGGGTTCAGTCACCATCTCTCTCTAAATATGAAGATGTTCAGTCACCATCTCTCTCTCTCAATATGAAGGTGTTCAGTCACCATCTCTCTCTAATAATGAAGGGGTTCAGTCACCATCTCTCTCTCAATATGAAGGGGTTCAGTCACCATGTCTCTCTAAATATGAAGAGGTTCAGTCACCATCTCTCTCTCTCAATATGAAGATGTTCATTTACCATCTCTCTCTCTCAATATGAAGGGGTTCAGTCACCATCTCTCTAAATATGAAGGGGTTCAGTCACCACTCTCTCTCTCAATATGAAGGGGTTCAGTCACCATCTCTCTCTCAATATGAAGGGGTTCAGTCACCATCTCTCTAAATATGCAGGGGTTCAGTCACCATCTCTCTCTCAATATGAAGGGGTTCAGTCACCATCTCTCTCAATATGAAGGGGTTCAGTCACCATCTCTCTCTAAATATGAAGTGTTTCAGTCACCATCTCTCCATAAATATGAAGGGGTTCAGTCACCATCTCTCTCTAAATATGAAGGGGTTCAGTCACCATCTCTCTCTAAATATGAAGGGGTTCAGTCACCATCTCTCTCTAAATATGAAGAGGTTCAGTCACCATCTCTCTCTCTCTCAATATGAAGGGGTTCAGTCACCATCTCTCTCTCAATATGAAGGGGTTCAGTCACCATCTCTCTCTAATTATGAAGGGGTTCAGTCACCATCTCTCTCAATATGAAGGGGTTCAGTCACCATCTCTCTCTAAATATGAAGGGGTTCAGTCACCATCTCTCTCTAAATATGAAGGGGTTCAGTCACCATCTCTCTCTAAATATGAAGGGGTTCAGTCACCATCTCTCTCTCAATTTGAAGGGGTTCAGTCACCATCTCTCTCTCAATATGAAGGGGTTCAGTCACCATCTCTCTCTAAATTTGAAGGGGTTCAGTCACCATCTCTCTCTAAATATGAAGGGATTCAGTCACCAACTCTCTCTAAATATGAAGGGGTTCAGTCACCATCTCTCTCTCTCTCTCAATATGAAGGGGTTCACTCACCATCTCTCTCTAAATATGAAGGGGTTCAGTCACCATCTCTCTCTCAATATGAAGGGGTTCAGTCACCATCTCTCTCTCTCAATATGAAGGTGTTCAGTAACCATCTCTCTCTAAATATGAAGGGGTTCAGTCACCATCTCTCTCTAAATATGAAGGGGTTCAGTCACCATCTCTCTCTGAATATGAAGGGGTTCAGTCACAATCTCTCTCTAAATATGAAGGGGTTCAGTCACCATCTCTCTCTAAATATGAAGAGGTTCAGTCACCATCTCTCTCTCTCTCAATATGAAGGGGTTCAGTCACCATCTCTCTCTAAATATGAAGGGGTTCAGTCACCATCTCTCTCTCTCAATATGAACGGGTTCAGTCACCATGTCTCTCTAAATATGAAGAGGTTCAGTCACCATCTCTTTCTCTCAATATGAAGAGGTTCAGTCACCATCTCTCTCTCTCAATATGAAGGGGTTCAGTCACCATCTCTCTAAATATGAAGGGGTTCAGTCATCATGTCTCTCTCAATATGAAGGGGTTCAGTCACCATTCTCTCTCTCAATATGAAGGAGTTCAGTCACCATATCTCTAAATATGCAGGGGTTCAGTCACCATCTCTCTCTAAATATGAAGGGGTTCAGTCACCATCTCTCTCTCAATATGAAGGGGTTCAGTCACCATCTCTCTCTCAATATGAAGGGGTTCAGTCACCATCTCTCTCTAAATTTGAAGGGGTTCAGTCACCATCTCTCTCTAAATATGAAGGGATTCAGTCACCAACTCTCTCTAAATATGAAGGGGTTCAGTCACCATCTCTCTCTCTCTCTCTCAATATGAAGGGGTTCACTCACCATCTCTCTCTAAATATGAAGGGGTTCAGTCACCATCTCTCTCTCAATATGAAGGGGTTCAGTCACCATCTCTCTCTCTCAATATGAAGGTGTTCAGTAACCATCTCTCTCTAAATATGAAGGGGTTCAGTCACCATCTCTCTCTAAATATGAAGGGGTTCAGTCACCATCTCTCTCTGAATATGAAGGGGTTCAGTCACCATCTCTCTCTAAATATGAAGGGGTTCAGTCACCATCTCTCTCTAAATATGAAGGGGTTCAGTCACCATCTCTCTCTCTCAATATGAAGGAGTTCAGTCACCATATCTCTAAATATGCAGGGGTTCAGTCACCATCTCTCTCTAAATATGAAGGGGTTCAGTCACCATCTCTCTCTCAATATGAAGGGGTTCAGTCACCATCTCTCTCTCAATATGATGGGGTTCAGTCACCATCTCTCTCTAAATTTGAAGGGGTTCAGTCACCATCTCTCTCTAAATATGAAGGGATTCAGTCACCAACTCTCTCTAAATATGAAGGGGTTCAGTCACCATCTCTCTCTCTCTCTCTCAATATGAAGGGGTTCACTCACCATCTCTCTCTAAATATGAAGGGGTTCAGTCACCATCTCTCTCTCAATATGAAGGGGTTCAGTCACCATCTCTCTCTCTCAATATGAAGGTGTTCAGTAACCATCTCTCTCTAAATATGAAGGGGTTCAGTCACCATCTCTCTCTAAATATGAAGGGGTTCAGTCACCATCTCTCTCTGAATATGAAGGGGTTCAGTCACCATCTCTCTCTAAATATGAAGGGGTTCAGTCACCATCTCTCTCTAAATATGAAGAGGTTCAGTCACCATCTCTCTCTCTCTCAATATGAAGGGGTTCAGTCACCATCTCTCTCTAAATATGAAGGGGTTCAGTCACCATCTCTCTCTCTCAATATGAAGGGGTTCAGTCACCATCTCTCTCTCTCAATATGAAGAGGTTCAGTCACCATCTCTCTCTCTCAATATGAAGAGGTTCAGTCACCATCTCTCTCTCTCAATATGAAGGGGTTCAGTCACCATCTCTCTAAATATGAAGGGGTTCAGTCATCATCTCTCTCTCAATATGAAGGGGTTCAGTCACCATCTCTCTCTCTCAATATGAAGGAGTTCAGTCACCATATCTCTAAATATGCAGGGGTTCAGTAACCATCTCTCTCTCAATATGAAGGGGTTCAGTCACCATCTCTCTCTGAATATGAAGGGGTTCAGTCACCATCTCTCTCTAAATATGAAGGGGTTCAGTCACCATCTCTCTCTAAATATGAAGATGTTCAGTCACCATCTCTCTCTCTCAATATGAAGGTGTTCAGTCACCATCTCTCTCTAATAATGAAGGGGTTGAGTCACCATCTCTCTCTCAATATGAAGGGGTTCAGTCACCATGTCTCTCTAAATATGAAGAGGTTCAGTCACCATCTCTCTCTCTCAATATGAAGGGGTTCAGTCACCATCTCTCTAAATATGAAGGGGTTCAGTCACCATCTCTCTCTCAATATGAAGGGGTTCAGTCACCATCTCTCTCTCAATATGAAGGGGTTCAGTCACCATCTCTCTAAATATGCAGGGGTTCAGTCACCATCTCTCTCTCAATATGAAGGGGTTCAGTCACCATCTCTCTCAATATGAAGGGGTTCAGTCACCATCTCTCTCTAAATATGAAGTGTTTCAGTCACCATCTCTCCATAAATATGAAGGGGTTCAGTCACCATCTCTCTCTAAATATGAAGGGGTTCAGTCACCATCTCTCTCTAAATATGAAGGGGTTCAGTCACCATCTCTCTCTAAATATGAAGAGGTTCAGTCACCATCTCTCTCTCTCTCAATATGAAGGGGTTCAGTCACCATCTCTCTCTCAATATGAAGGGGTTCAGTCACCATCTCTCTCTAATTATGAAGGGGTTCAGTCACCATCTCTCTCAATATGAAGGGGTTCAGTCACCATCTCTCTCTAAATATGAAGGGGTTCAGTCACCATCTCTCTCTAAATATGAAGGGGTTCAGTCACCATCTCTCTCTAAATATGAAGGGGTTCAGTCACCATCTCTCTCTCAATTTGAAGGGGTTCAGTCACCATCTCTCTCTCAATATGAAGGGGTTCAGTCACCATCTCTCTCTAAATTTGAAGGGGTTCAGTCACCATCTCTCTCTAAATATGAAGGGATTCAGTCACCAACTCTCTCTAAATATGAAGGGGTTCAGTCACCATCTCTCTCTCTCTCTCAATATGAAGGGGTTCACTCACCATCTCTCTCTAAATATGAAGGGGTTCAGTCACCATCTCTCTCTCAATATGAAGGGGTTCAGTCACCATCTCTCTCTCTCAATATGAAGGTGTTCAGTAACCATCTCTCTCTAAATATGAAGGGGTTCAGTCACCATCTCTCTCTAAATATGAAGGGGTTCAGTCACCATCTCTCTCTGAATATGAAGGGGTTCAGTCACCATCTCTCTCTAAATATGAAGGGGTTCAGTCACCATCTCTCTCTAAATATGAAGAGGTTCAGTCACCATCTCTCTCTCTCTCAATATGAAGGGGTTCAGTCACCATCTCTCTCTAAATATGAAGGGGTTCAGTCACCATCTCTCTCTCTCAATATGAACGGGTTCAGTCACCATGTCTCTCTAAATATGAAGAGGTTCAGTCACCATCTCTTTCTCTCAATATGAAGAGGTTCAGTCACCATCTCTCTCTCTCAATATGAAGGGGTTCAGTCACCATCTCTCTAAATATGAAGGGGTTCAGTCATCATCTCTCTCTCAATATGAAGGGGTTCAGTCACCATCTCTCTCTCTCAATATGAAGGAGTTCAGTCACCATATCTCTAAATATGCAGGGGTTCAGTCACCATCTCTCTCTAAATATGAAGGGGTTCAGTCACCATCTCTCTCTCAATATGAAGGGGTTCAGTCACCATCTCTCTCTCAATATGAAGGGGTTCAGTCACCATCTCTCTCTAAATTTGAAGGGGTTCAGTCACCATCTCTCTCTAAATATGAAGGGATTCAGTCACCAACTCTCTCTAAATATGAAGGGGTTCAGTCACCATCTCTCTCTCTCTCTCAATATGAAGGGGTTCACTCACCATCTCTCTCTAAATATGAAGGGGTTCAGTCACCATCTCTCTCTCAATATGAAGGGGTTCAGTCACCATCTCTCTCTCTCAATATGAAGGTGTTCAGTAACCATCTCTCTCTAAATATGAAGGGGTTCAGTCACCATCTCTCTCTAAATATGAAGGGGTTCAGTCACCATCTCTCTCTGAATATGAAGGGGTTCAGTCACCATCTTTCTCTAAATATGAAGGGGTTCAGTCACCATCTCTCTCTAAATATGAAGAGGTTCAGTCACCATCTCTCTCTCTCTCAATATGAAGGGGTTCAGTCACCATCTCTCTCTAAATATGAAGGGGTTCAGTCACCATCTCTCTCTCTCAATATGAAGGGGTTCAGTCAGCATGTCTCTCTAAATATGAAGAGGTTCAGTCACCATCTCTCTCTCTCAATATGAAGAGGTTCAGTCACCATCTCTCTCTCTCAATATGAAGGGGTTCAGTCACCATCTCTCTAAATATGAAGGGGTTCAGTCATCATCTCTCTCTCAATATGAAGGGGTTCAGTCACCATCTCTCTCTCTCAATATGAAGGAGTTCAGTCACCATATCTCTAAATATGCAGGGGTTAAGTAACCATCTCTCTCTCAATATGAAGGGGTTCAGTCACCATCTCTCTCTGAATATGAAGGGGTTCAGTCACTATCTCTCTCTAAATATGAAGGGGTTCAGTCACCATCTCTCTCTAAATATGAAGATGTTCAGTCACCATCTCTCTCTCTCAATATGAAGGTGTTCAGTCACCATCTCTCTCTCAATATGAAGGGGTTCAGTCACCATCTCTCTCAATATGAAGGGGTTCAGTCACCATCTCTCTCTAAATATGAAGTGTTTCAGTCACCATCTCTCCATAAATATGAAGGGGTTCAGTCACCATCTCTCTCTAAATATGAAGGGGTTCAGTCACCATCTCTCTCTAAATATGAAGGGGTTCAGTCACCATCTCTCTCTAAATATGAAGAGGTTCAGTCACCATCTCTCTCTCTCTCAATATGAAGGGGTTCAGTCACCATCTCTCTCTCAATATGAAGGGGTTCAGTCACCATCTCTCTCTAATTATGAAGGGGTTCACTCACCATCTCTCTCTAAATATGAAGGGGTTCAGTCACCATCTCTCTCTCAATATGAAGGGGTTCAGTCACCATCTCTCTCTCTCAATATGAAGGTGTTCAGTAACCATCTCTCTCTAAATATGAAGGGGTTCAGTCACCATCTCTCTCTAAATATGAAGGGGTTCAGTCACCATCTCTCTCTGAATATGAAGGGGTTCAGTCACCATCTTTCTCTAAATATGAAGGGGTTCAGTCACCATCTCTCTCTAAATATGAAGAGGTTCAGTCACCATCTCTCTCTCTCTCAATATGAAGGGGTTCAGTCACCATCTCTCTCTAAATATGAAGGGGTTCAGTCACCATCTCTCTCTCTCAATATGAAGGGGTTCAGTCAGCATGTCTCTCTAAATATGAAGAGGTTCAGTCACCATCTCTCTCTCTCAATATGAAGAGGTTCAGTCACCATCTCTCTCTCTCAATATGAAGGGGTTCAGTCACCATCTCTCTAAATATGAAGGGGTTCAGTCATCATCTCTCTCTCAATATGAAGGGGTTCAGTCACCATCTCTCTCTCTCAATATGAAGGAGTTCAGTCACCATATCTCTAAATATGCAGGGGTTAAGTAACCATCTCTCTCTCAATATGAAGGGGTTCAGTCACCATCTCTCTCTGAATATGAAGGGGTTCAGTCACCATCTCTCTCTAAATATGAAGGGGTTCAGTCACCATCTCTCTCTAAATATGAAGATGTTCAGTCACCATCTCTCTCTCTCAATATGAAGGTGTTCAGTCACCATCTCTCTCTCAATATGAAGGGGTTCAGTCACCATCTCTCTCAATATGAAGGGGTTCAGTCACCATCTCTCTCTAAATATGAAGTGTTTCAGTCACCATCTCTCCATAAATATGAAGGGGTTCAGTCACCATCTCTCTCTAAATATGAAGGGGTTCAGTCACCATCTCTCTCTAAATATGAAGGGGTTCAGTCACCATCTCTCTCTAAATATGAAGAGGTTCAGTCACCATCTCTCTCTCTCAATATGAAGGGGTTCAGTCACCATCTCTCTCTCAATATGAAGGGGTTCAGTCACCATCTCTCTCTCAATATGAAGGGGTTCAGTCACCATCTCTCTCTAATTATGAAGGGGTTCAGTCACCATCTCTCTCTAAATATGAAGGGGTTCAGTCACCATCTCTCTCTAAATATGACGGGGTTCAGTCACCATCTGTCTCTAAATATGAAGGGGTTCAGTCACCATCTCTCTCTCAATTTGAAGGGGTTCAGTCACCATCTCTCTCTCAATATGAAGGGGTTCAGTCACCAACTCTCTCTAAATATGAAGGGGTTCAGTCACCATCTCTCTCTCTCTCTCTCAATATGAAAGGGTTCACTCACCATCTCTCTCTAAATATGAAGGGGTTCAGTCACCATCTCTCTCTCAATATGAAGGGGTTCAGTCACCATCTCTCTCTCTCAATATGAAGGTGTTCAGTAACCATCTCTCTCTAAATATGAAGGGGTTCAGTCACCATCTCTCTCTAAATATGAAGGGGTTCAGTCACCATCTCTCTCTGAATATGAAGGGGTTCAGTCACCATCTCTCTCTAAATATGAAGGGGTTCAGTCACCATCTCTCTCTAAATATGAAGAGGTTCAGTCACCATCTCTCTCTCTCTCAATATGAAGGGGTTCAGTCACCATCTCTCTCTAAATATGAAGGGGTTCAGTCACCATCTCTCTCTCTCAATATGAACGGGTTCAGTCACCATGTCTCTCTAAATATGAAGAGGTTCAGTCACCATCTCTTTCTCTCAATATGAAGAGGTTCAGTCACGATCTCTCTCTCTCAATATGAAGGGGTTCAGTCACCATCTCTCTAAATATGAAGGGGTTCAGTCATCATCTCTCTCTCAATATGAAGGGGTTCAGTCACCATCTCTCTCTCTCAATATGAAGGAGTTCAGTCACCATATCTCTAAATATGCAGGTGTTCAGTCACCATCTCTCTCTAAATATGAAGGGGTTCAGTCACCATCTCTCTCTGAATATGAAGGGGTTCAGTCACCATCTTTCTCTAAATATGAAGGGGTTCAGTCACCATCTCTCTCTAAATATGAAGAGGTTCAGTCACCATCTCTCTCTCTCTCAATATGAAGGGGTTCAGTCACCATCTCTCTCTAAATATGAAGGGGTTCAGTCACCATCTCTCTCTCTCAATATGAAGGGGTTCAGTCAGCATGTCTCTCTAAATATGAAGAGGTTCAGTCACCATCTCTCTCTCTCAATATGAAGAGGTTCAGTCACCATCTCTCTCTCTCAATATGAAGGGGTTCAGTCACCATCTCTCTAAATATGAAGGGGTTCAGTCATCATCTCTCTCTCAATATGAAGGGGTTCAGTCACCATCTCTCTCTCTCAATATGAAGGAGTTCAGTCACCATATCTCTAAATATGCAGGGGTTAAGTAACCATCTCTCTCTCAATATGAAGGGGTTCAGTCACCATCTCTCTCTGAATATGAAGGGGTTCAGTCACCATCTCTCTCTAAATATGAAGGGGTTCAGTCACCATCTCTCTCTAAATATGAAGATGTTCAGTCACCATCTCTCTCTCTCAATATGAAGGTGTTCAGTCACCATCTCTCTCTCAATATGAAGGGGTTCAGTCACCATCTCTCTCAATATGAAGGGGTTCAGTCACCATCTCTCTCTAAATATGAAGTGTTTCAGTCACCATCTCTCCATAAATATGAAGGGGTTCAGTCACCATCTCTCTCTAAATATGAAGGGGTTCAGTCACCATCTCTCTCTAAATATGAAGGGGTTCAGTCACCATCTCTCTCTAAATATGAAGAGGTTCAGTCACCATCTCTCTCTCTCAATATGAAGGGGTTCAGTCACCATCTCTCTCTCAATATGAAGGGGTTCAGTCACCATCTCTCTCTCAATATGAAGGGGTTCAGTCACCATCTCTCTCTAATTATGAAGGGGTTCAGTCACCATCTCTCTCTAAATATGAAGGGGTTCAGTCACCATCTCTCTCTAAATATGACGGGGTTCAGTCACCATCTGTCTCTAAATATGAAGGGGTTCAGTCACCATCTCTCTCTCAATTTGAAGGGGTTCAGTCACCATCTCTCTCTCAATATGAAGGGGTTCAGTCACCAACTCTCTCTAAATATGAAGGGGTTCAGTCACCATCTCTCTCTCTCTCTCAATATGAAAGGGTTCACTCACCATCTCTCTCTAAATATGAAGGGGTTCAGTCACCATCTCTCTCTCAATATGAAGGGGTTCAGTCACCATCTCTCTCTCTCAATATGAAGGTGTTCAGTAACCATCTCTCTCTAAATATGAAGGGGTTCAGTCACCATCTCTCTCTAAATATGAAGGGGTTCAGTCACCATCTCTCTCTGAATATGAAGGGGTTCAGTCACCATCTCTCTCTAAATATGAAGGGGTTCAGTCACCATCTCTCTCTAAATATGAAGAGGTTCAGTCACCATCTCTCTCTCTCTCAATATGAAGGGGTTCAGTCACCATCTCTCTCTAAATATGAAGGGGTTCAGTCACCATCTCTCTCTCTCAATATGAACGGGTTCAGTCACCATGTCTCTCTAAATATGAAGAGGTTCAGTCACCATCTCTTTCTCTCAATATGAAGAGGTTCAGTCACGATCTCTCTCTCTCAATATGAAGGGGTTCAGTCACCATCTCTCTAAATATGAAGGGGTTCAGTCATCATCTCTCTCTCAATATGAAGGGGTTCAGTCACCATCTCTCTCTCTCAATATGAAGGAGTTCAGTCACCATATCTCTAAATATGCAGGTGTTCAGTCACCATCTCTCTCTAAATATGAAGGGGTTCAGTCACCATCTCTCTCTCAATATGAAGGGGTTCAGTCACCATCTCTCTCTCAATATGAAGGGGTTCAGTCACCATCTCTCTCTTAATTTGAAGGGGTTCAGTCACCATCTCTCTCTAAATATGAAGGGATTCAGTCACCAACTCTCTCTAAATATGAAGGGGTTCAGTCACCATTCTCTCTCTCTCTCTCTCAATATGAAGGGGTTCACTCACCAGCTCTCTCTAAATATGAAGGGGTTCAGTCACCATCTCTCTCTCAATATGAAGGGGTTCAGTCACCATCTCTCTCTCTCAATATGAAGGTGTTCAGTAACCATCTCTCTCTAAATATGAAGGGGTTCAGTCACCATCTCTCTCTAAATATGAAGGGGTTCAGTCACCATCTCTCTCTGAATATGAAGGGGTTCAGTCACCATCTCTCTCTAAATATGAAGGGGTTCAGTCACCATCTCTCTCTAAATATGAAGAGGTTCAGTCACCATCTCTCTCTCTCTCAATATGAAGGGGTTCAGTCACCATCTCTCTCTAAATATGAAGGGGTTCAGTCACCATCTCTCTCTCTCAATATGAAGGGGTTCAGTCACCATGTCTCTCTAAATATGAAGAGGTTCAGTCACCATCTCTCTCTCTCAATATGAAGAGGTTCAGTCACCATCTCTCTCTCTCAATATGAAGGGGTTCAGTCACCATCTCTCTAAATATGAAGGGGTTCAGTCACCATCTCTCTCAATATGAAAAGGTTCAGTCACCATCTCTCTCTAAATATGAAGGGGTTCAGTCACCATCTCTCTCTAAATATGACGGGGTTCAGTCACCATCTGTCTCTAAATATGAAGGGGTTCAGTCACCATCTCTCTCTCAATTTGAAGGGGTTCAGTCACCATCTCTCTCTCAATATGAAGGGGTTCAGTCACCATCTCTCTCTAAATTTGAAGGGGTTCAGTCACCATCTCTCTCTAAATATGAAGGGATTCAGTCACCAACTCTCTCTAAATATGAAGGGGTTCAGTCACCATCTCTCTCTCTCTCTCTCAATATGAAAGGGTTCACTCACCATCTCTCTCTAAATATGAAGGGGTTCAGTCACCATCTCTCTCTCAATATGAAGGGGTTCAGTCACCATCTCTCTCTAAATATGAAGGGGTTCAGTCACCATCTCTCTCTGAATATGAAGGGGTTCAGTCACCATCTCTCTCTAAATATGAAGGGGTTCAGTCACCATCTCTCTCTAAATATGAAGAGGTTCAGTCACCATCTCTCTCTCTCTCAATATGAAGGGGTTCAGTCACCATCTCTCTCTAAATATGAAGGGGTTCAGTCACCATCTCTCTCTCTCAATATGAACGGGTTCAGTCACCATGTCTCTCTAAATATGAAGAGGTTCAGTCACCATCTCTTTCTCTCAATATGAAGAGGTTCAGTCACGATCTCTCTCTCTCAATATGAAGGGGTTCAGTCACCATCTCTCTAAATATGAAGGGGTTCAGTCATCATCTCTCTCTCAATATGAAGGGGTTCAGTCACCATCTCTCTCTCTCAATATGAAGGAGTTCAGTCACCATATCTCTAAATATGCAGGTGTTCAGTCACCATCTCTCTCTAAATATGAAGGGGTTCAGTCACCATCTCTCTCTCAATATGAAGGGGTTCAGTCACCATCTCTCTCTCAATATGAAGGGGTTCAGTCACCATCTCTCTCTTAATTTGAAGGGGTTCAGTCACCATCTCTCTCTAAATATGAAGGGATTCAGTCACCAACTCTCTCTAAATATGAAGGGGTTCAGTCACCATCTCTCTCTCTCTCTCTCTCAATATGAAGGGGTTCACTCACCATCTCTCTCTAAATATGAAGGGGTTCAGTCACCATCTCTCTCTCAATATGAAGGGGTTCAGTCACCATCTCTCTCTCTCAATATGAAGGTGTTCAGTAACCATCTCTCTCTAAATATGAAGGGGTTCAGTCACCATCTCTCTCTAAATATGAAGGGGTTCAGTCACCATCTCTCTCTGAATATGAAGGGGTTCAGTCACCATCTCTCTCTAAATATGAAGGGGTTCAGTCACCATCTCTCTCTAAATATGAAGAGGTTCAGTCACCATCTCTCTCTCTCTCAATATGAAGGGGTTCAGTCACCATCTCTCTCTAAATATGAAGGGGTTCAGTCACCATCTCTCTCTCTCAATATGAAGGGGTTCAGTCACCATGTCTCTCTAAATATGAAGAGGTTCAGTCACCATCTCTCTCTCTCAATATGAAGAGGTTCAGTCACCATCTCTCTCTCTCAATATGAAGGGGTTCAGTCACCATCTCTCTAAATATGAAGGGGTTCAGTCATCATCTCTCTCTCAATATGAAGGGGTTCAGTCACCATCTCTCTCTCTCAATATGAAGGAGTTCAGTCACCATATCTCTAAATATGCAGGGGTTCAGTAACCATCTCTCTCTCAATATGAAGGGGTTCAGTCACCATCTCTCTCTGAATATGAAGGGGTTCAGTCACCATCTCTCTCTAAATATGAAGGGGTTCAGTCACCATCTCTCTCTAAATATGAAGATGTTCAGTCACCATCTCTCTCTCTCAATATGAAGGTGTTCAGTCACCATCTCTCTCTAATAATGAAGGGGTTCAGTCACCATCTCTCTCTCAATATGAAGGGGTTCAGTCACCATGTCTCTCTAAATATGAAGAGGTTCAGTCACCATCTCTCTCTCTCAATATGAAGAGGTTCATTTACCATCTCTCTCTCTCAATATGAAGGGGTTCAGTCACCATCTCTCTAAATATGAAGGGGTTCAGTCACCATCTCTCTCTCAATATGAAGGGGTTCAGTCACCATCTCTCTCTCAATATGAAGGGGTTCAGTCACCATCTCTCTAAATATGCAGGGGTTCAGTCACCATCTCTCTCTCAATATGAAGGGGTTCAGTCACCATCTCTCTCAATATTAAGGGGTTCAGTCACCATCTCTCTCTAAATATGAAGTGTTTCAGTCACCATCTCTCCATAAATATGAAGGGGTTCAGTCACCATCTCTCTCTAAATATGAAGGGGTTCAGTCACCATCTCTCTCTCAATATGAAGAGGTTCAGTCACCATCTCTCTCTCTCAATATGAAGGGTTTCAGTCATCATCTCTCTAAATATGAAGGGGTTCAGTCACCATCTCTCTCTCTCAATATGAAGGGTTTCAGTCACCATCTCTCTAAATATGAAGGGGTTCAGTCACCATCTATCTCTCAATATGAAGGGGTTCAGTCACCATCTCTCTCTCTCAATATGAAGGGGTTCAGTCACCATCTCTCTCTCAATATGAAGGGGTTCAGTCACCGTCTCTCTCAATATGAAGGGGTTCAGTCACCATCTCTCTCTAAATATGAAGGGGTTCAGTCACCATCTCTCTCTAAATATGAAGGGGTTCAGTCACCATCTCTCTCTAAATATGAAGGGGTTCAGTCACCATCTCTCTCTCACTATGAAGGGGTTCAGTCACCATATCTCTCTCAATATGAAGGGGTTCAGTCACCATCTCTCTCTAAATTTGAAGGGTTTCAGTCACCATCTCTATCTAAATATGAAGGGGTTCAGTCACCATCTCTCTCTAAATATGAAGGGGTTCAGTCACCATCTCTCTCTCTCAATATGAAGGGGTTCACTCACCATCTCTCTCTAAATATGAAGGGGTTCAGTCACCATCTCTCTCAATATGAAGGGGTTCAGTCACCATCTCTCTCTCTCAATATGAATGGGTTCAGTCACCATCTCTATCTCAATATGAAGGGGTTCAGTCACCATCTCTCTCTAAATTTGAAGGGGTTCAGTCACCATCTCTCTCTAAATATGAAGGGGTTCAGTCACCATCTCTCTCTAAATATGAAGGGGTTCAGTCACCATCTCTCTCTCTCAATATGAAGGGGTTCAGTCACCATCTCTCTCTAAATATGAAGGGGTTCAGTCACCATCTCTCTCTCTCTCTCTCAATATGAAGGGGTTCACTCACCATCTCTCTCTAAATATGAAGGGGTTCAGTCACCATCTCTCTCTCAATATGAAGGGGTTCAGTCACCATCTCTCTCTCTCAATATGAAGGTGTTCAGTAACCATCTCTCTCTAAATATGAAGGGGTTCAGTCACCATCTCTCTCTAAATATGAAGGGGTTCAGTCACCATCTCTCTCTGAATATGAAGGGGTTCAGTCACCATCTCTCTCTAAATATGAAGGGGTTCAGTCACCATCTCTCTCTAAATATGAAGAGGTTCAGTCACCATCTCTCTCTCTCTCAATATGAAGGGGTTCAGTCACCATCTCTCTCTAAATATGAAGGGGTTCAGTCACCATCTCTCTCTCTCAATATGAAGGGGTTCAGTCACCATGTCTCTCTAAATATGAAGAGGTTCAGTCACCATCTCTCTCTCTCTCAATATGAAGAGGTTCAGTCACCATCTCTCTCTCTCAATATGAAGGGGTTCAGTCACCATCTCTCTAAATATGAAGGGGTTCAGTCATCATCTCTCTCTCAATATGAAGGGGTTCAGTCACCATCTCTCTCTCTCAATATGAAGGAGTTCAGTCACCATATCTCTAAATATGCAGGTGTTCAGTCACCATCTCTCTCTAATAATGAAGGGGTTCAGTCACCATCTCTCTCTCAATATGAAGGGGTTCAGTCACCATGTCTCTCAATATGAAGAGGTTCAGTCACCATCTCTCTCTCTCAATATGAAGAGGTTCATTTACCATCTCTCTCTCTCAATATGAAGGGGTTCAGTCACCATCTCTCTAAATATGAAGGGGTTCAGTCACCATCTCTCTCTCAATATGAAGGGATTCAGTCACCATCTCTCTCTCAATATGAAGGGGTTCAGTCACCATCTCTCTAAATATGCAGGGGTTCAGTCACCATCTCTCTCTCAATATGAAGGGGTTCAGTCACCATCTCTCTCAATATTAAGGGGTTCAGTCACCATCTCTCTCTAAATATGAAGTGTTTCAGTCACCATCTCTCCATAAATATGAAGGGGTTCAGTCACCATCTCTCTCTAAATATGAAGGGGTTCAGTCACCATCTCTCTCTCAATATGAAGAGGTTCAGTCACCATCTCTCTCTCTCAATATGAAGGGTTTCAGTCATCATCTCTCTAAATATGAAGGGGTTCAGTCACCATCTCTCTCTCTCAATATGAAGGGTTTCAGTCACCATCTCTCTAAATATGAAGGGGTTCAGTCACCATCTATCTCTCAATATGAAGGGGTTCAGTCACCATCTCTCTCTCTCAATATGAAGGGGTTCAGTCACCATCTCTCTCTCAATATGAAGGGGTTCAGTCACCGTCTCTCTCAATATGAAGGGGTTCAGTCACCATCTCTCTCTAAATATGAAGGGGTTCAGTCACCATCTCTCTCTAAATATGAAGGGGTTCAGTCACCATCTCTCTCTAAATATGAAGGGGTTCAGTCACCATCTCTCTCTCACTATGAAGGGGTTCAGTCACCATCTCTCTCTCAATATGAAGGGGTTCAGTCACCATCTCTCTCTAAATTTGAAGGGTTTCAGTCACCATCTCTATCTAAATATGAAGGGGTTCAGTCACCATCTCTCTCTAAATATGAAGGGGTTCAGTCACCATCTCTCTCTCTCAATATGAAGGGGTTCACTCACCATCTCTCTCTAAATATGAAGGGGTTCAGTCACCATCTCTCTCAATATGAAGGGGTTCAGTCACCATCTCTCTCTCTCAATATGAATGGGTTCAGTCACCATCTCTCTCTCAATATGAAGGGGTTCAGTCACCATCTCTCTCTAAATTTGAAGGGGTTCAGTCACCATCTCTCTCTAAATATGAAGGCGTTCAGTCACCATCTCTCTCTAAATATGAAGGGGTTCAGTCACCATCTCTCTCTAAATTTGAAGGGGTTCAGTCACCATCTCTCTCTAAATATGAAGGGATTCAGTCACCAACTCTCTCTAAATATGAAGGGGTTCAGTCACCATCTCTCTCTCTCTCTCTCAATATGAAGGGGTTCACTCACCATCTCTCTCTAAATATGAAGGGGTTCAGTCACCATCTCTCTCTCAATATGAAGGGGTTCAGTCACCATCTCTCTCTCTCAATATGAAGGTGTTCAGTAACCATCTCTCTCTAAATATGAAGGGGTTCAGTCACCATCTCTCTCTAAATATGAAGGGGTTCAGTCACCATCTCTCTCTGAATATGAAGGGGTTCAGTCACCATCTCTCTCTAAATATGAAGGGGTTCAGTCACCATCTCTCTCTCAATATGAAGGGGTTCAGTCACCATCTCTCTCTAAATATGAATGGGTTCAGTCACCATCTCTCTCTCTCAATATGAAGGGGTTCAGTCACCATGTCTCTCTAAATATGAAGAGGTTCAGTCACCATCTCTCTCTCTCAATATGAAGAGGTTCAGTCACCATCTCTCTCTCTCAATATGAAGGGGTTCAGTCACCATCTCTCTAAATATGAAGGGGTTCAGTCATCATCTCTCTCTCAATATGAAGGGGTTCAGTCACCATCTCTCTCTCTCAATATGAAGGAGTTCAGTCACCATATCTCTAAATATGCAGGGGTTCAGTAACGATCTCTCTCTCAATATGAAGGGGTTCAGTCACCATCTCTCTCTGAATATGAAGGGGTTCAGTCACCATCTCTCTCTCAATATGAAGGGGTTCAGTCACCGTCTCTCTCAATATGAAGGGGTTCAGTCACCATCTCTCTCTAAATATGAAGGGGTTCAGTCACCATCTCTCTCTAAATATGAAGGGGTTCAGTCACCATCTCTCTCTAAATATGAAGGGGTTCAGTCACCATCTCTCTCTCACTATGAAGGGGTTCAGTCACCATCTCTCTCTCAATATGAAGGGGTTCAGTCACCATCTCTCTCTAAATTTGAAGGGTTTCAGTCACCATCTCTATCTAAATATGAAGGGGTTCAGTCACCATCTCTCTCTAAATATGAAGGGGTTCAGTCACCATCTCTCTCTCTCAATATGAAGGGGTTCACTCACCATCTCTCTCTAAATATGAAGGGGTTCAGTCACCATCTCTCTCAATATGAAGGGGTTCAGTCACCATCTCTCTCTCTCAATATGAATGGGTTCAGTCACCATCTCTCTCTCAATATGAAGGGGTTCAGTCACCATCTCTCTCTAAATTTGAAGGGGTTCAGTCACCATCTCTCTCTAAATATGAAGGCGTTCAGTCACCATCTCTCTCTAAATATGAAGGGGTTCAGTCACCATCTCTCTCTAAATTTGAAGGGGTTCAGTCACCATCTCTCTCTAAATATGAAGGGATTCAGTCACCAACTCTCTCTAAATATGAAGGGGTTCAGTCACCATTCTCTCTCTCTCTCTCAATATGAAGGGGTTCACTCACCATCTCTCTCTAAATATGAAGGGGTTCAGTCACCATCTCTCTCTCAATATGAAGGGGTTCAGTCACCATCTCTCTCTCTCAATATGAAGGTGTTCAGTAACCATCTCTCTCTAAATATGAAGGGGTTCAGTCACCATCTCTCTCTAAATATGAAGGGGTTCAGTCACCATCTCTCTCTGAATATGAAGGGGTTCAGTCACCATCTCTCTCTAAATATGAAGGGGTTCAGTCACCATCTCTCTCTCAATATGAAGGGGTTCAGTCACCATCTCTCTCTAAATATGAACGGGTTCAGTCACCATCTCTCTCTCTCAATATGAAGGGGTTCAGTCACCATGTCTCTCTAAATATGAAGAGGTTCAGTCACCATCTCTCTCTCTCAATATGAAGAGGTTCAGTCACCATCTCTCTCTCTCAATATGAAGGGGTTCAGTCACCATCTCTCTAAATATGAAGGGGTTCAGTCATCATCTCTCTCTCAATATGAAGGGGTTCAGTCACCATCTCTCTCTCTCAATATGAAGGAGTTCAGTCACCATATCTCTAAATATGCAGGGGTTCAGTAACGATCTCTCTCTCAATATGAAGGGGTTCAGTCACCATCTCTCTCTGAATATGAAGGGGTTCAGTCACCATGTCTCTCTAAATATGAAGATGTTCAGTCACCATCTCTCTCTCTCAATATGAAGGTGTTCAGTCACCATCTCTCTCTAATAATGAAGGGGTTCAGTCACCATCTCTCTCTCAATATGAAGGGGTTCAGTCACCATGTCTCCCTAAATATGAAGAGGTTCAGTCACCATCTCTCTCTCTCAATATGAAGAGGTTCATTTACCATCTCTCTCTCTCAATATGAAGGGGTTCAGTCACCATCTCTCTAAATATGAAGGGGTTCAGTCACCATCTCTCTCTCAATATGAAGGGGTTCAGTCACCATCTCTCTCTCAATATGAAGGGGTTCAGTCACCATCTCTCTAAATATGCAGGGGTTCAGTCACCATCTCTCTCTCAATATGAAGGGGTTCAGTCACCATCTCTCTCAATATGAAGGGGTTCAGTCACCATCTCTCTCTAAATATGAAGTGTTTCAGTCACCATCTCTCCATAAATATGAAGGGGTTCAGTCACCATCTCTCTCTAAATATGAAGGGGTTCAGTCACCATCTCTCTCTCAATATGAAGAGGTTCAGTCACCATCTCTCTCTCTCAATATGAAGGGTTTCAGTCATCATCTCTCTAAATATGAAGGGGTTCAGTCACCATCTCTCTCTCTCAATATGAAGGGTTTCAGTCACCATCTCTCTAAATATGAAGGGGTTCAGTCACCATCTATCTCTCAATATGAAGGGGTTCAGTCACCATCTCTCTCTCTCAATATGAAGGGGTTCAGTCACCATCTCTCTCTCAATATGAAGGGGTTCAGTCACCATCTCTCTCAATATGAAGGGGTTCAGTCACCATGTCTCTCTAAATATGAAGGGGTTCAGTCACCATCTCTCTCTAAATATGAAGGGGTTCAGTCACCATCTCTCTCTAAATATGAAGGGGTTCAGTCACCAACTCTCTCTCACTATGAAGGGGTTCAGTCACCATCTCTCTCTCAATATGAAGGGGTTCATTCACCATCTCTCTCTAAATTTGAAGGGTTTCAGTCACCATCTCTCTCTAAATATGAAGGGGTTCAGTCACCATCTCTCTCTAAATATGAAGGGGTTCAGTCACCATCTCTCTCTCTCAATATGAAGGGGTTCACTCACCATCTCTCTCTCAATATGAAGGGGTTCAGTCACCATCTCTCTCTAAATTTGAAGGGGTTCAGTCACCATCTCTCTCTAAATATGAAGGGGTTCAGTCACCATCTCTCTCTAAATATGAAGGGGTTCAGTCACCATCTCTCTCTCTCAATATGAAGGGGTTCAGTCACCATCTCTCTCTAAATATGAAGGGGTTCAGTCACCATCTCTCTCTAAATATGAAGGGGTTCAGTCACCATCTCTCTCTCTCAATATGAAGGGGTTCACTCACCATCTCTCTCTAAATATGAAGGGGTTCATTCACCATCTCTCTCTCAATATGAAGGGGTTCAGTCACCATCTCTCTCTCTCAATATGAAGGGGTTCAGTCACCATCTCTCTCTAAATATGAAGGGGTTCAGTCACCATCTCTCTCTAAATATGAAGGGGTTCAGTCACCATCTCTCTCTCTCAATATGAAGGGGTTCACTCACCATCTCTCTCTAAATATGAAGGGGTTCAGTCACCATCTCTCTCTCAATATGAAGGGGTTCATTCACCATCTCTCTCTAAATTTGAAGGGTTTCAGTCACCATCTCTCTCTAAATATGAAGGGGTTCAGTCACCATCTCTCTCTAAATATGAAGGGGTTCAGTCACCATCTCTCTCTCTCAATATGAAGGGGTTCACTCACCATCTCTCTCTCAATATGAAGGGGTTCAGTCACCATCTCTCTCTAAATTTGAAGGGGTTCAGTCACCATCTCTCTCTAAATATGAAGGGGTTCAGTCACCATCTCTCTCTAAATATGAAGGGGTTCAGTCACCATCTCTCTCTAAATATGAAGGGGTTCAGTCACCATCTCTCTCTCTCAATATGAAGGGGTTCAGTCACCATCTCTCTCTAAATTTGAAGGGGTTCAGTCACCATCTCTCTCTAAATATGAAGGGGTTCAGTCACCATCTCTCTCTAAATATGAAGGGGTTCAGTCACCATCTCTCTCTCTCAATATGATGGGGTTCAGTCACCATCTCTCTAAATATGAAGGGGTTCAGTAACCATCTCTCTCTCTCAATATGAAGGGTTTCAGTGACCATCTCTCTAAATATGAAGGATTTCAGTCACCATCTATCTCTCAATATGAAGGGGTTCAGTCACCATCTCTCTCTCTCAATATGAAGGGGTTCAGTCACCATCTCTCTCTCAATATGAAGGGGTTTATTCACCATCTCTCTCAATATGAAGGGGTTCAGTCACCATCTCTCTCTAAATATGAAGGGGTTCAGTCACCATCTCTCTCTCTCAATATGAAGGGGTTCACTCACCATCTCTCTCTAAATATGAAGGGGTTCAGTCACCATCTCTCTCTCAATATGAAGGGGTTCAGTCACCATCTCTCTCTCTCAATATGAAGGTGTTCAGTAACCATCTCTCTCCAAATATGAAGGGGTTCAGTCACCATCTCTCTCTAAATATGAAGGGGTTCAGTCACCATCTCTCTCAATATGAAGAGGTTCAGTCACCATCTATACTTCTATGTTAAAGTAACCTTGAGTACAGACTAATGAGTTATTATAAAATAATAATATACAGTGGAATTTGGAAGTTGTCAGACCACTTGAATTTTTCCCATAATCTGCCCTCATCAATCTACACACAATACCCCATAATGACAAAGTAAAAACAGATTTTTAGAAATGTTTGCAAATTTATAGAACATAAAAAATATAAACTCAACAAAAAAGAAACGTCCCTTTCAGTACCCTGTCTTTCAAAGATAATTCGTAAAAATCCAAATAACTTCGCAGATCTTCATAGTAAAGGGTTTAAACACTGTTTCCCATACCTGGTCAATGAAACATAAGCAATTAATGAACATGCACCTGTGGAACGGTTGTTAAGACACTAACATCTTACAGACAGTAGGTAATTCAGGTCACAGTTATGAAAACTTAGGACACTAAAGAGGCCTTTTTACTGGGACAGACTCTGAAATACACCAAAAGAATGATGCCCAGGGTCCCTGCTTATCTGCGTGAACGTGCCTTAGGCATGCTGCAAGGAGGCATGAGGACTGCAGATGTGGCCAGGGCAATAAATTGTAATGCCGAAGACAGTGCTACAGGGAGACAGGACGGACAGCTGATCGTCCTCGCAGTGGCAGACCACGTGTAACAACACCTGCACATGATCGGTACATCCGAACATCACACCTGCGGGACAGGTACAGGATGGCAACAACAACTGCACGAGTTACACCAGGAACACACAATCCCTCCATCAGTGCGCAGACTGTCCGCAATAGGCTGAGAGAGGCTGGACTGAGGGCTTGTAGGCCTGTTGTAAGGCAGGTCCTCACCTGACATCACCGGCAACAACGTCGCCTATGGGCACAAACCCACCATCACTGGACCAGACAGGACTGGCAAAAAGTGCTCTTCACTGACGAGTCGCGTTATTGTCTCACCAGGGGTGATGTTCAGATTCGCATTTATCGTCGAAGGAATGAGCGTTACACCGAGGCCTGTACTCTGGAGCGGGATTGATTTGGAGGTGGAGGGTCATGGTCATGGTCTGGGGCGGTGTGTCACAGCATCATCGGACTGAGCTTGTTGTCATTGCAGGCAATCTCAACGCTGTGCATTACAGGGAAGACATCCTCCTCCCTCATGTGGTACCCTTCCTGCAGGCTCATCCTGACATGACCCTCCAGCATGACAATGCCACCAGCCATACTGCTCATTGTGGTGGAGTCCATGAGGAGCAGATGCACTGCAGTACTTAATGCAGCTGGTGGCCACACCAGACATTGACTGTTACTTTTGATTTTGACCCCCCCCCCCCCTCTTTGTTCAGGGACACACTATTCCATTTCTGTTAGTTACATGTCTGTGGAACTTGTTCAGTTTATGTCTCAGTTGTTGAATCTTATGTTTATACAAATATTTACAGACGTTAAGTTTGCTGAAAATAAATGCAGTTCACAGTGAGAGGACGTTTCTTTTTTTTGCTGAGTTTATATATCACATTAGAATTCAGACCCTTTACTCAGTACTTTGTTGAAGCACCTTTTGGCAGTGATTACATCATCGAGTCTTGTTGGGTATGATGCTACAAGCTTGGCACACCTGTATTTGGGGAGTTTCTCCTGTTCTTCTCTGCAGATCCTCTCAAGCTCTGTCAGGTTGGATGGGGATTGTTGCTGCACAGCTATTTTCATGTTTGGTCGGGTTCATGTCAAGGCTCTGGCTGGGCCAGTCAAGGACATTCAGATAGTTGTCCTAAAGCCACTCCTGTGTTGTCTTGGCTGTGTGTTCAGGGTCGTTGTCCTGTTGGAAGGTGAGCCTTCGCCCCAGTCTGAGGTTCTGAGCGCTCTGGAGCAGGTTTTCATCAAGGATCTCTCTGTACTTTGCGCCATTCATCTTTGCCTCGATCCTGACAAGTCTCCCAGTCCCTGCCGCTGAAAAACATCCCCACAGCATGATGCTGCCACCACCATGCTTCACCGTAGGGATGGTGCCAGGTTTCCTCCAGACGTGACGCTTGGCATTCAGGCCAAAGAGTTAAATCAGACCAGAGAATCTTGTTTCTCATGGTCTGAGAGTTCTTTAGGTGCTTTTTGATAAACTCCAAGCGGGCTGTCATGTGCCTGTTTACTGAAGAGTGGCTTCCATCTGGCCACTCTATCATAAAGGCCTGATTGGTGAAGTGCTGCAGAGATGGTTGACCTTCTGGAAAGTTCTCCCATCTCCACAGAGGACCTCTGGAGCTCTGTAGGAGTGACTATCGGGATCTTAGTCAACTCTCTGACCAAGGCTCTTCTCCCCCGACTTCTCAGTTTGACCGGGCGGCCAGCTCCAGGAAGAGTCTTGACCTTAAATGAATCCCTCCCTCTCCACCCTACTCCTGCTTTAGGCCAGAGACCATTGCTATCCCTGAACACACACACACACACACACACACACACACACACACACACACACACACACACACACACACACACACACACACACACACACACACACACACACACACACACACACACACACACACACACACAATCCATGAGCAGCCCTGATCACTGGATCCTAATTGTAGTCCTCAGTAATAGACGGAATTATACTGAAATCCCCTCCAGATGTGGAAATTTGGACCCCTCACACACACACACACACACACACACACACACACACACACACACACACACACACACACACACACACACACACACACACACACACACACACACACACACACACACGGATGGGGATTTTGTAAGAGTGTTTGCGTTGTGAGATTGCTTCCATCCTAGTGTTAGCACCGTGTGTCTATAATTACTGCTCATATTTGTGTGGTGTGTGTGTGTGTGTGTGTGTGTGTGTGTGTGTGTGTGTGTGTGTGTGTGTGTGTGTGTGTGTGTGTGTGTGTGTGTGTGCGTGTGCGTATGTGGGTGTGTGGGTGTGTGTGTGTATATCCACATGAATAAAGAATATATAATAAATATTTTACGACATAACTTACTATATAGTTGTGTAGTAAACTGTAGTATACTGAAGAATACTATACTACATACTGTAGTATCCCTCGATCGTGTGTAGTACTAATTTTATAGTATACTGTTTAATACTATAGTAAATACTGCATTATCCTATAGTTCGCAAATAAATACTATATTATACTTCATTAAATACTATAGTATACTACATTTGGCAAAAACACTATCGTTCTATTCTTGTAGAGGAGGAGAGGAAGAGAGGCGGAAGAGAGTGGTCAGGTTAATTGTTCAGTACATGTTTTTTTTTAAAATGTGAGTCAGTTTCTGGTCTACTTCTGTAAATGTTTTGGTTCCAGATTCCTGTGTACAGTACTGCTGTACTGGACTCGTTTGAAAAAACATTGGTTCATTTTTTCCATCTAAATATGTCAGTGAGCGGTCGCCCACGCTAACCCACTACACCGCTGAGACAGGAGTCTGATGTTGTTCGTACAGTGGACCATCCACTATGGTAGAGATCACTACAGATTTAGACAGTAGACAGGGTTTGTACACTGTATCTCAAATCAAATTAAATGTATTTATATAGCCCTTCTTACATCAGCTGATATCTCAAAGTGCTGTACAGAAACCCAGCCTAAAACCCCAAACAGCAAGTAATGCAGGTGTAGAAGCACGGTGGCTAGGAAAAACTCCCTAGAAAGGCCAGAACCTAGGAAGAAACCTAGAGAGGAACCAGGCTAAACATAGCCTATCTCTGGCCTACAATCTGTTATTCTATCACTAATGCAGGATTATTGTTAGATTACAGTATAGTACAGTGGGCCATGTGTCTCTGTTATGGCTAATACAGTATAGTTAATTGCAGTTGGCCCTGTCTGTCTATGCTGTTCTATCTCTGTAGATGGTAGATTGGGTACAGAACAGTGTTGTGTGTCTCTCCACATACTAATACCTTGTGTTCCATCACTCCTCTTGTCAGGGAAATACAGTTTACATCACAACCAGCGGAGCTTACAATATAACAATGTAGATATCATTTTGTTATAGTCCTCATTCTATAAAACACAAGTGAATAATCCTGTTACAATAAGGTTTAGAAAAAGGTTAAGTAAATGTTTAAGAAAATTTTAAAAACAGAATCACATTGTGAGATTATATTTCTCCACCAAGCATATCTTTATCATGAGCAGCACAGCTAGTATTGCGTACAACATCTACACTGAGCGTACAAAACATTAAGAAAACCTTCCTAATATTGAGTTGCACCCCCTTTTGCCCTCAGAACAGAGTCAATTTGTCGGGGCATGAACTCTACAAGGTGACGAAAGCGTTCCACAGGGATGCTGGCCCATGTTGACTCCAATGCTTCCCACAGTTGTGTCAAGTTGGCTGGATGTTCTTTGGGTGGTGAACCATTCTTGATACACACAGGAAACTGTTGAGCTTGAAAAACCAAGCAGCGTTGCAGTTCTTGACACACGCAAACCAGTGTGCCTGGCACCTACTACCATACCCCGTTCAAAGGCACTTCAATGTTTTGTTTTTCTCATTCACCCTATGAATGGCACACATACACAATCCATGTCTCAATTGTCTCAAGGATTAAAAATCCTTATTTAACCTGTCATCCTCCCCTTCATCTACACTGATTGAATTAAATTTAACAGGTGACATCAGTAAGGGATCATAGCTTTCGCCTGGATTCACCTAATTAGTCTATGTCATGGAAAGAGCCGGTGTTTGTATTTGTATTTATTATAGATCCCCATTAGTTCCTGCCAAGCCAGCAGCTAGTCTTCCTGGGGTTTATTATGGATCCCCATTAGTTCCTAAATGTCTTATATTAAGCAAACCAGACAGCACAATTTTATTTTGTTATTTAAATTTACGGATAGCCATGGGCACAGTTCAACACTCAGGCACAATTTACAAACGAAGCATTTGTGTTTAGTGAGTCCTCCAGATCAGAGTCAGTAGGGATGACCAGGGATTTTATCTGTTTAGTGAGTCCACCACATCAGAGGCAGTAGGGATGACCAGGGATGTTCTCTGTTTAGTGAGTCCTCCAGATCAGAGGCAGTAGGGATGACCAGGGATGTTCTCTGTTTAGTGAGTCCTCCAGATCAGAGGCAGTAGGATGACCAGGGATGTTCTCTGTTTAGTGAGTCCTCCAGATCAGAGGCAGTAGGGATGACCAGGGATGTTCTCTGTTTAGTGAGTCCTCCAGATCAGAGGTAGTAGGGATGGCCAGGGATGTTCTCTTGATAAGTGTGTGAATTGGACCATTTTCCTGTCAAAATGTAACGGTTACTTGTGGGTGTCAGGGAAAATGTATGGAGTAAAAAATGCATTATTTTCTTTAGGAATGTAGTGAAGTAAGAATGAAAGTTGTTAAAAATATAAATATTAAAGTAAAGTACAGATACCCCCCAAAAAACTACTTAAGTTGTACTTTAAAGTATTTTTAGTTTAGTACTTTACACCACTGCTCATTACAAGTACTGTGCTCCTCCCACAGTCTGTTCTGGACTTGGGGACTGTAAAGAGACCACTTGTGGGGTGTGCATGGGTGTCCGAGCTGTGTGCCAGTAGTTGAAAGCGAAGACTTGGTGCGTTCAACATGTCAATACCTCTCATAAATGCAAGTAGTGATGAAGTCAATCTCTCTTCCACTTTGAGCCAGGAGAGACTGACATGCACATCCAAGGGACAGCTCTGCTGCCCTTATCTGAGCCAATTGCAATTTTCCTAAATCCTTTTTTGTGGCACCTGACCACACGACTGAAGTGTTGTCCAGGTGAGACAAAATTAGGGCCTGTAGGACCTGCCTTGTTGATAGTGTTGTTACACCATCATCCTTCAACCCATACAACGTTACACCGTCATCCTTCAACCCATACAACATTACACCGTCATCCTTCAACCATTACAACATTACACCATCATCCTTCAACCCATACAACGTTACACCGTCATGCTTCAACACATAAAACATTACACCGTCATCCTTCAACCCATACAACGTTACACCGTCATCCTTCAACCCATACAACGTTACAGCATCATCCTTCAACCCATACAATGTTACACCGTCATCCTTCAACCCATACAACCTTACACCGTCATCCTTCATCCCATACAATGTTACACCGTCATCCTTCAACCCATACAACGTTACACTGTCATCCTTCAACCCATACAACGTTACACCATCATCCTTCAACCCATACAACGTTACACCGTCATCCTTCAACCCATACAACGTTACACCGTCATCCTTCAACCCATACAATTTACACCGTCATCCTTCAACCCATACAACGTTACACTGTCATCCTTCAACCCATACAATGTTACACCGTCATCAACATTATGTACAAAATTAGTTAGAATTTTTTTTTTAAAAATGAACCAAATCGCACGCTTGGTTAGGAGCCCATAAAATGTCAGCCAGCCCCTACATCACCATTCTAATGGTTTCTACTGAGGTACAAGGCTTACCGTAATGTTTCTACTGAGGTACAAGGTTTACCGTAATGGTTTCTACTGAGGTACAAGGCTTACCGTAATGTTTCTACTGAGGTACAAGGCTTACCGTAATGTTTCTACTGAGGTGCAAGGCTTACTGTAATGTTTCTACTGAGGTACAAGGCTTACCGTAATGTTTATACTGAGGTACAAGGCTTACCATAATGGTTTCTACTGAGGTACAAGGCTTACCGTAATGGTTTCTACTGAGGTACAAGGCTTACCGTAATGTTTCTACTGAGGTACAAGGGTTACCGTAATGGTTTCTACTGTGGTGCAAGGCTTACCGTAATGTTTCTACTGAGGTACAAGGCTTACCGTAATGGTTTCTACTGAGGTGCAAGGCTTACCGTAAATTATGGTCATATTGACCGTTTTAGAGGAAAACGTTTATTTAAGCCTTCTCTAAAAGCGTCTGTCAAGGTTGTCGTAGGAATGAGCGGACCAAAGTGCAGCGTGTGTGTCGTTCCACATTTTATTTATACTGTGAAACTATGTAATACATAAATAAACTGAATGACAAAAAAACTAACCGTGACGCAGAGGTGAAACACACAACTCAAAATGAATCTCCCACAAACCCAGGATGGAAAAAACCCCTACTTAAGTATGATCTCCAATTAGAGACAACGAGGACCAGCTGCCTCTAATTGGAGATCATCCCAAACAAAACCAACATAGAAATACAAAACTAGAACATTAACATAGAAATAGAAAACATAGAAGAAAAAACCTGTCACGCCCTGACCTACTCTACCATAGAAAATAACATATTTCTATGGTCAGGACGTGATGGTACCCCCCCAAAGGTGCGGACTCCGACCGCACCTAAACAAAACAACAAACCCCCCTCCCCAAAAAAAGGGAGAGCAGGGTGTGTAACTATTGTCTATGACGGCTCTGGTGCAGTACCCATAACCTTCTCATCCCGCGGATCCTCCCACAGAGAAGGCGGCTCCGGTTCGGGGCGGAACCCCCGCTCCGCCCGCTGATCCCTCTGCTTCTGTACCACCAGACCGTGGATCGTCGTCGGAGGAACCGGACTGCGGGCCGCCGCTGTAGGCTCTGGGCTGCGGGCCACCGCTGGAGGCTCTGGGCTGCGGGCCGTCGCTGGAGGCTCTGGGGTGCGGGCCGTCGCTGGAGGCTCTGGGCTGCGGGCCGTCGCTGGAGGCTCTGGACTGCGGGCCGTCGCTGGAGGCTCTGGGCTGCGGGCCGTCGCTGGAGGCTCTGGGCTGCGGGCCGTCGCTGGAGGCTCTGGGCTGCGGGCCATCGCTGGAGGCTCTGGGCTGCGGGCCGTCGCTGAAGACTCTGGGCTGTGGGCCGTCTCAGGAGGTTCCGGACTGGGGACCGTCTCAGGAGGTTCCGGACTGGGGACCATCTCAGGAGGTTCCGGACTGGGGACCGTCGCTACAGGCTCTGAGCCATGGATCATCACTGGAGGCTCTGGGCCATGGATCATCACTGGAGGCTCTGGGCCATGGATCATCACTACTGGTTCCGCACCATGGATTATCACTGCAGGCTCGCACCATGGATCATCACTGGAGGCTCCGGGCCATGGATCATCCCTACAGGCTCCGGGCCATGGATCATCCCTACAGGCTCCGGGCCATGGATAATCACTGGAGGCTTCGTGCCATGGATCATCTCTACAGGCTTCGTGCCATGGATCATCACTACAGGCTCCGGGCCATGGATCATCACTGCAGGCTCCGCGCCATGGATCATCACTGGAGGCTTCGTGCCATGGATCATCTCTACAGGCTCCAGGCCATGGATCATCACTGCAGGCTTTGTACGTGGAGCCGGAACAGGTCTCACCGGACTAGAGAACGTTGCTGGAGGCTCCGCACTGGGGAACGTCGCTTGGAGCTCTGGACTAGGGAATGTCGCTGGAGGCCGGGTGCGCAGAGCAGGCACAGGGTATACTGGGCCGTGGAGGCGCACTGGAGGTCTGGAGCTTATGACTGGCACAACCCGTCCTGGCTGGATGCTTACTTTAGTCCGGTAAGGGCGGGTCGCTGGCATAGGACGAACTGGGCTGTGCAGGTGCACTGGCGACACAGTCCGTAGAACTGGCGCAGGGTATACTGGGCCTTGGAGGCGCACTGGAGGTCTAGAGCTTATGACTGGCACAACCTGTCCTGGCTGGATATCCCCCGTAGCCCCGCAAGCGCAGGCGTTGGAACAGGTCGCACTGGTTTGTGCTGGCGAACTGGGGGTACCGTGCGTAGAGCTGGCAGGATAACCTGGGCCAAAGAGACGCACCGGAGACCAGGAACGCTGAGCCGGCACAATCCTTCCTGGCTGAATGCCAACTCTAGCACGGCCACTGCGGGGAGCTTGAACAGAGCGCACCGGGCTGTGGCTGCACACTGGAGACACCGTGCGCATTACCTCATAACCCGGTGCCTGACCAGTCCTATTCTCCCCACGGTAAGCACGGGGAGTTAGCTCAGGTTTCCACCCTGACTCTGCCAATCTCCCCGTCTGCCCCCCCCAAAAAAATTGGGGGCTGCCTCTTGTGCTTGCCTCGTTGCCGGGCTAATTCCTCTTCTCGTCGCCACTCTGCTCTCGCTACCTCCACCTGTTCCCATGGGAGGCGATCCCATCCAGCCTGGATCTCCTCCCACGTCCAGGATCCCTTGCCTTTCAAAATTCCTCCCAGGTCCACTCCTGATCACGCTGCTTGGTCCTTTGGTGGTGGGAGATTCTGTCACGGCTGTCGTAGGAATGAGCGGACCAAAGTGCAGCGTGTGTGTCGTTCCACATTTTATTTATACTGTGAAACTATGCAATACATAAATAAACTGAATGACAAAAAAAACAACAAACCGTGATGCAGAGGTGAAACATACACAACTCAAAAGTTATCTCCCACAAACCCAGGTGGGAAAAAAACCCTACTTAAGTATGATCTCCAATTAGAGACAATGAGGACCAGCTGCCTCTAATTGGAGGTCATCCCAAACAAAACCAACATAGAAGTATAAAACTAGAACATGAACATAGAAATAGAAAACATAGAGAGAAAAAAACCCTGTCACTCCCTGACCTCTACCATAGAAAATAACATCTTTCTATGGTCCGGACGTGACAGCGTCACAGTAAACCTTTTACTGCAGTGGGCTAAATCAGGGTCCCACAGAGTGTTTCTTGGTAGTCTTAAACAAATCTACTTTGAAACAAAAGTATACACCTCACACTCAACTGTATTTTTGTATTTCAATATATACAATTTTGGGAATAATGTGTATATTTATGTTGTATTATACAAGGCACATTTGTAAAAGAGACCTTGGCCTCAATATGTGTTCTCTCTTAAAATAAAGTTTAAATCAAATCAAAAAACACATGGTTATAGATTTACAAAGAAGAAGACACCTATTCCATATCAGATAGAGTTGAAATGTATTCCGTTTAGAGTCTGCATCCCAATATTACACTTTATATACATCACACAAGACTGAAATATTACAAAACTGTTTGACATAGAAACACCAGTTTATAAAACAACATTTATTAATTATGAAATTATGAAAAATATTAACATTCCACCCATGATTCCACTGCGTCATTTGACAGCAGGATAGGGCTACGCAGTGTGAATTTAATACGTAATCAGACACTAAGAATGTCTCCTAATTGTACCAATTCCAATTGGGCTCCGGTAAAAAGTAGTGTACTACGTAGGGAATACACTCTTTGAAAAAAAAGGTGCTATTGAGAACCTAAAGGGACTATTCAGCTGTCCCCATAGGCAAACTCTATGAAGAACCCTTATTGGTTCCATGTAAAACTGTTTTGGGTTCCATGGAGAACACTTTTCACAGCGGATTCTACATGGAACTCGAAAGGGTTCTACCTGAAACCAAAAATGGTTCTGCTATTGGAACATTTTTCTAAAAGTGTAGGGTGCCATTTTGGAGGTACTCTTAAATGAAAGCTCAGATCCTACAGATGTACTTTCTCCACCGTTAGTGGTTTTAAATTACTCGTTCTGAAAGATCAGATCCTACAAATATACTTTCTCCACCGTTACTGGTTGTATTTATTACAACTCAGTAATTATTTGTGTCTCTTGTAAGAGGGTGTTTTGTTTGTAAGTGGTGCTGTTTGTCTGAGTAAGTTCGTCACTCTGCATCATTGCGGGTCTCTGGTTCTATTGGTGCCTTTAAACCTGCTTTGTCCTGACTCCACCTTTATTTACCTGGCTGCTTTATCCTGACTCCACCTTTATTTACCTAGCTGCTTTATCCTGACTCCACCTTTATTTACCTGGCTGCTTTATCCTGACTCAACCTTTATTTACCTGGCTTTATCTAAACTCTACTTCCAATAGCTGACTGTTTAATCTGTTTGTTGGTCTTCTGGTTGAATATGTAAAAAACTCCTGTAAACATCCTGCAGCCAGAAACCAGCATCCAGACAGTAGAGCAGTGGACACCTGATCAACCTAGGATATATAGCCTACCACTCAGGTGAAGGAAACAACCAAGGATATATAGCCTACCACTTAGGTGAAGGAAACAACCTAGGATATATAGCCTACCACTCAGGTGAAGGAAACAACCTAGGATATATAGCCTACCTGTCACAAAAAAATGTCGTACTATTCATGGAAAATGTCGTACTGGAGAGAAGAGGACCAAGGCGCAGCGAGAATGTGAATACTCATACTTTAATAGACTCAAGTAAGGCATCCACAGGAAAACAATAACACGACAGCAACAGTTTGCAGGCCAACAAACGCAGTGCAAAACAAACTACCCACAACCCCAAAGAAAAACACACACACCTATATAGGACTTCCAATCAAAGGCAACTCAACACACCTGCCTTCAATTGGAAGTCCCAATCACCAACAAACATTCACACACACAAAACTGCCACATCCTGACCCCAAAACTAATACAATAGCTCCATCTGCTGGTCAGGACGTGACACTACCACTCAGGTGAAGGAAACAACCTAGGATATATAGCCTACCACTCAGGTGAAGGAAACAACCTAGGATATATAGCCTACCACTCAGGTGAAGGTTACAACCTAGGATATATAGCCTACCACTCAGGTGAAGGAAACAACCTAGGATATATAGCCTACCACTCAGGTGAAGAGAAACAACCTAGGCCAGTTCTGCTCCTCAGTCAGCCTTCCGTAGCCAGCCTTCCTTAGCCAGTTCTGCTCCCCAGCCTGCCTTTCCTTAGCCAGTTCTGCTCCCCAGCCTGCCTTTCCTTAGCCAGTTCTGCTCCCCAGCCTGCCTTTCCTTTGCCAGATCTGCTCCCCAGCCAGCCTTCTAGACAGTTTTGCTCCCCAGCCTGCCTTTCCTTAGCCAGTTCTGCTCCTCAATCAGCCTTCCATAGCCAGCTTTCCTTAGCCAGTTCTGCTCCCCAGCCTGCCTTTCCTTAGCCAGTTCTGCTCCCCAGCCTGCCTTTCCTTAGCCAGTTCTGCTCCTCAGCCTGCCTTTCCTTAGCCAGTTCTGCTCCCCAGCCTGCCTTTCCTTAGCCAATTCTGCTCCCCAGCCTGCCTTTCCTTAGCCAGTTCTGCTCCCCAGCCTGCCTTTCCTTAGCCAGTTCTGCTCCCCAGCCTGCCTTTCCTTAGCCAGTTCTACTCCCCAGCCTGCCTTTCCTTAGTCAGTTCTGCTCCCCAACCAGCCTTCTAGACAGTTCTGCTCCCCAGCCTGCCTTCCTTAGCCAGTTCTGCTCCCCAGCCTGCCTTTCCTTAGCCAGTTCTGCTCCCTAGCCTGCCTTTCCTTAGCCAGTTCTGCTCCCCAGCCTGCCTTTCCTTAGCCAGTTCTGCTCCCCAGCCTGCCTTTCCTTAGCCAGTTCTGCTCCCCAGCCTGCCTTTCCTTAGCCAGTTCTGTTCCCCAGCCAGCCTTCGAGACAGTTCTGCTCCCCAGCCTGCCTTCCCTAGCCAGTTCTGCTCCCCAGTCAGCCTTCCTTAGCCAGTTCTGCTCCCCAGCCTGCCTTTCCTTAGCCAGTTCTGCACCCCAGCCTGCCTTTCCTTAGCCAGTTCTGTTCCCCAGCCAGCCTTGTAGACAGTTCTGCTCCCCAGCCTGCCTTCCCTAGCCAGTTCTGCTCCCCAGCCTGCCTTCCCTAGCCAGTTCTGTTCCCCAGTCAGCCTTCCTTAGCCAGTTCTGCTCCTCAGTCAGCCTTCCTTAGCCAGTTCTGCTCCTCAGTCAGCCTTCTAGCCAGTTCTGTTCCTCAGTCAGCCTTCTAGACAGTTCTGCCTCCCATTTCATTTCTCATTTGGATTTGTTGCATTGACACTCTCAGAAGAAAATATATGGTTTTCGGCAAAGGCTTCATGGGATAGCTAGCAACTTGTAAACAATTACCCATTCCTTTATGAGTACTGTTTCAATAGCAATGTTGAATAATACCACATTGGCTGTCAAGCCAATTATATTATATGACTGTAGCCTCTAGTTTTAATTCAGAAAAGTTTCTTCTGATGTTTATGATAATAATTATTAGGTGTTTGATTAGGTCGCTAGCTGCCTACAGTATCTTCAACCTACTACTACCCACTTTCAAAAATGCTTGGTTGTTTGTGTAAACCCACTGTTGGGTTGCAGGCATTGGGTCACTTAGTTGGGTTATTTTCTTTAAAAAGAGCCGTGGCTTTAGTAGGGACGTGGCTTTCAGATAGTTTGTTTTGGCCACCGGGTGAGAGTAAATGTAATTTATTTTGTTCTGTTGTATTGTCATCACATAATAAGGTAGAACACTGACATTTCTGTAGCCACGATGATGCTTACAAAGGTGTGTGAGTTCTTCTAGATGTAATCAGTAATGTCAGTATTATATTACAATATGTAATATGCATAAATATTCAAAGACGTTTTTTATTTGTAGTTTATAAACGCCATAACATAATGTGATTTTGGATTACTTTCCTCTTATTAAGAGGCACTGACAAAATACCAACAGGATCCATCAAACACATCTGGTGTGTCATCATAGTGGTCTCTGATTGGTGGTCATCATTTCCTGTGTCATCATAGTGGTCTCTGATTGGTGGTCATCATTTGGTGTGTCATCATTAGTGGTCTCTGATTGGTGGTCATCATTTGGCGTGTCATCATAGTGGTCTCTGATTGGTGGTCATCATTTGGCATGTCATCATAGTGGTCTCTGATTGGTGGTCATCATTTGGTGTGTCATCATAGTGGTCTCTGATTGGTGGTCATCATTTGGCGTGTCATCAAAGTGGTCTCTGACTCACTCAGGTGGAACAAACTTAAACTTGTGCTTTTTTATCAATACTGAATTAAATGCCATTGAGAAAAGAAAGGTGTAACATTTTTTTTTGCAAACATCCTTTCTAAATAGGAAAGTTATCCAAGAAGTAATCATCAAATTTTTCTAATCTATAATCTGATTACAATATTTTTGCTTGTAACAACTGATTAACGTTACAGGTTTTTTTTTGTAATCAGATTACATGTAATCAGTTACACCTCAACGCCGGTTGCTACAATATATTATTAACAAGGTTCAAAATGTAACTCCTCGCATCACAAAAAAAAACGGTTCCTGGTTGAACACAGGCAGCCCAGTATCATGACACTGGGAAATGAAATGTTCCCCACAGTGGGGGTCTTTTGAACCCTAAAAGGTTACTCGAGGCTCATTTACTTTTAAGAGTGTAGGTTTTGTAGAATTCTGGTCACTTTCCTAAAATTCACAGGTTTTCCAGAAATGTTGCTTGGAAGATTCCTGGAATCAGGAAGGAATAATTTTTGGAAAATTACCAGGATTTTGCAACCCAAGTTGAACCTATGTTTTAATGTTGGAGAGTTGAATTCATTTTTCAGTGATTAAACATGACAATGTGCTGGTTTCAGCAGGGAAGCATGGATGGCACGGCACTGTCGGCACGGCACTGTCGGCACGGCAGCAGCAGTCTCACCCACCTCCTCATCGTCTCCTCTTCGTCTCCAATCTAAAGCCTCAGATTCCATTTATGTTTATTACATATCCCATCTCTCACGTAGCCGCCGGGGAATTCAAACTGACAGGATAATTTTCATTTCATCCCAAATTGATCCCAATCCATGTGGGCTGGCTCCTAGCACCGAGACACGGGAAGGAGAGGTAAAAAAAAAGAGCGTTTGGCGATGGTTCAGTCGTCTGCAAGAAGTATCGGTGAGGGGAGGGAGGAAGAGAGAGAGGAGAGGGAGAGAGGAGGGAGGACCCTGGGCCGGGAGATTGCGTTGCGGGTGTACACTTGATGTCCCCTGACAGGATCCAGATTGGAGCCGGGCTGCATGTGTGTGTGTGTGTGTGTGTGTGTGTGTGTGTGTGTGTGTGTGTGTGTGTGTGTGTGTGGTGGACTCAGCGTCGGATCTTTGACTTTTTATTCGTCTGGTTCCGCCTGCCGGGTTTTTCCTGGCCTCCTCCTCACCAGGCCACCAACTGTGTTGTGGCGCCACGGTGCCGGCCGTGTTGTGGCGCCACGGTGCCGGCCGTGTTGTGAAGCCACGGTGCCGGCCGTGTTGTGGTGCCGGCCGATAGTTGAAGTGAGAATAACAAACGCTAGGAAAAAAATAGAGAAAAGAAAAAGGCCTCCCAAATGAAAAAGATGTGCACAATCCTGGTAGTGTGTTGGAGCTGAGCACAGCCGAACAGAGCAGGGTCTCTGGGACATTTATCTGGCTCTAATAAAGACTGTGTGTTCCCTGCTATGAGAGGAGAGCTGCAGCAGGACCAGAGTGGACCGATCGGTTCCGTATCATGTACTCTGGGTTGTGTTGCTTGGCAGCAGCTATGCCAGAGCTGTCATCTGTCAGGCATTGTCTAGCTGGAAGTAGTAGCGTGCTAGCAGCTTATGATGGCACTGTGTGCAATACGCTGAAAAAGTATCTAGTCCTGAAGATGTTAATGGAGGGCGGAATAAGTATCTAGTCCTGAAGATGCTAGTAGAGGGCAGAATAAGTATCTAGTCCTGAAGATGCTAGTAGAGGGCAGAATAAGTATCTAGTCTTGAAGACGTTAGTAGAGGGCAGAATAAGTATCTAGTCCTGAAGACGTTAGTAGAGGGCAGAATAAATATCTAGTCCTGAAGACGTTAGTAGAGGGCTGAATAAATATCTAGTCCTGAAGACGTTAGTAGAGGGCAGAATAAATATCTAGTCCTGAAGACGTTAGTAGAGGGCTGAATAAATATCTAGTCCTGAAGACATTAGTAGAGGGCTGAATAAATATCTAGTCCTGAAGACGTTAGTAGAGGGCTGAATAAATATCTAGTCCTGAAGACGTTAGTAGAGGGCAGAATAAGTATCTAGTCCTGAAGACGTTAGTAGAGGGCAGAATAAGTATCTAGTCCTGAAGACGTTAGTAGAGGGCAGAATAAGTATCTAGTCCTGAAGACGTTAGTAGAGGGCAGAATAAATATCTAGTCCTGAAGACGTTAGGAGAGGGCAGAATAAGTATCTAGTCCTGAAGACGTTAGTAGAGGGTAGAATAAGTATCTAGTCCTGAAGACGTTAGTAGAGGACTGAATTAATATCTAGTCCTGAAGACGTTAGTAGAGGGCAGAGTAAGTATCTAGTCCTGAAGACTTTAGTAGAGGGCTGAATAAATATCTAGTTCTCAAGACGTTAGTAGAGGGCAGAATAAGTATCTAGTCCTGAAGACGTTAGTAGAGGGCTGAATAAATATCTAGTCCTGAAGACGTTAGTAGAGGGCTGAATAAATATCTAGTCCTCAAGATGTTAGTAGAGGGCTGAATAAATATCTAGTTCTGAAGACATTAGTAGAGGGCAGAATAAGTATCTAGTCCTGAAGACGTTAGTAGAGGGCTGAATAAATACCTAGTCCTGAAGACGTTAGTAGAGGGCTGAATAAATATCTAGTCCTGAAGACGTTAGTAGAGGGCTTAATAAATATCTAGTTCTGAAGATGTTAGTAGAGGGCAGAATAAGTATCTAGTCCTGAAGACGTTAGTAGAGGGCAGAATAAGTATCTAGTACTGAAGACGTTAGGAGAGGGCTGAATTAATATCTAGTCCTGAAGACGTTAGTAGAGGGCAGAATAAGTATCTAGTCCTGAAGACGTTAGTAGAGGACTGAAAAAGTATCTAGTCCTGAAGACGACAATAGAGGACTGAATAAGTATCTAGTCATGAAGACGTTAGTAGAGGGCAGAATAAGTATCTAGTCCTGAAGACGTTAGTAGAGGGCAGAATAAGTATCTAGTCCTGAAGACGTTAGTAGAGGGCAGAATAAGTATCTAGTCCTGTAGACGTTAGTAGAGGACTGAATTAATATCTTGGAACTATGCGTTGGGCCAGGTAGCGTTCTCCTGGCATCTGCCAAACACAGATTTTGTCCGTCGGACTGCCAGATGGTGAGGCATGATTCTTCACTCCAGAGAACTCTTTTCCACTGCTCCAGAGTGCAATGGCAGCGAGCTTCACATCACTCCACCCGACGCTTGGATTGTGCATAGTGATCTTACGCTTGTGTGCAGCTGCTCGTCCATGGAAACCCATTTCATGAATCTCCCAACAAACAGTTATTGTGCTGACGTTGCTTCCAGAGGGAGTTTGGAACTCGATAGTGAGTTTTGCAACCCTGGACAGACGAGTAGTATGCCTTCTGTGTGCTTGTGTGTGCCCTATCATTTCGTGGCTGAGCCGTTGTTGCGCCTGGATGTTTCCACTTCACAATAACAGCATTTACAGTTTACCGGGGCACCTCTAGCAGGGCCCAAATTTGTTGGAGAGGTGGCATCCTATGACGTTGCTACATTGAAAGTCACTGAGCTCTTCAGTAAGGCCATTCTACTGCCAATGTTTGTCTATGGAGATTGCATGGCTGTTTGCTCGATTGTATACACCTGTCAGCTACGGGTGTGGCTGAAATAGCCAAATCCACTAATTTGAAGGCGTGTCCACATACTTTTATATATGTGTTTATATGGCTTTTATATATAATATATAGGGGAAAGGGGATACCTATTCAGTTGCACAACTGAATGCATTCAACCAAAATGTGTCTTCTGCATTTAACCCCACCCCTCTGAATCATGTCATTGCCGCCGAGGAACAGTTTTTGGGGGTTAAATGCCTTGCTCAAGGGCAGAACAACAGACTTTACAACCTTGCCGGTTTAGGGATTCAAACCATTACCTTTCGGTTACGGGCCAATGATCTTAACCGCTAGGCTGCCTGCCCTGTAATAAGTCGCAAACAAGATAGAGTCAGTGCAGATACTTTGGATACCATTAATTGACTATTTAGCAGTCTGGCTACTTACCAGCCTTATGACTTTGGGGTAGAAACTGTCTCTGAGCCTGTTGGTCCGAGAGCTTTGGTAGCTGGAGTATTTGGCAATTTTCGGGCCTTCCTCAGCGGCATGGAATTTGAAGCTCCCATCAAGCTCCACAACAGTCCTATCGATGTCGATGGGGGCGTGCTCTCGCCTCTTTCTCCTATAGTCCACGTTCAGCTCCTTGGTCTTACTGACGTTGAGAGAGAGAGGTTGTTGTCCTGGCACCACACTTCTAAGTCACCAACCTCCTCCCTGTAGGCTGACTCATCGCTGTTGGTGATCAGGCCTACCACCGTTGTGTCGTAAGCAAACTTGATAATGCTTGATAATGCGCGGAGTCATGCGTGGTCATGCAGTCGTGTGTGAACAGGCAGTACAGGAGGGGACTAAGCACACACCCCTGAGGGGCCCCCGTGTTGAGGATCAGCACGGCGGAAGTGTTGTTGCCTACCATCATCACCTGGGGCCGGCCTGTCAGGAAGTCCAGGATCCAGTTGCAGAGGGAGCGGTTCAGGCCCAGGGTCCCTAGCTTGGTGATCAGTTTGGAGGGGACTCTGGTATTGAACGCTGAGCTGTAGTCTATCTGTTGGGGAGGGATTCAGTATTTTTTTATTTTTTTATTGAACCTTTAATTAACGAGGCAAGTCAGTTAAGAACAAATTTTTATCCACAACGATGGCATACCAAAAGGCAAAAGGACTCCTTTGGGGATGGGGGCCTGGGATTTAATTTTTTTTTATAAATACAATATAAATATAGGACAAAACACAAATCACAACAAGAGAGACAACACAACACTACATAAAGAGAGACCTAGGACAACAACATAACAAGGCAGAAACACATGACAGCATGGTAGCAACACAACATAACAACAACATTGTAGCAACACAACATGGTAGCAGCACAAAACATGGTGCGAACATTATTGGGCACAGACAACAGCACAAAGGTCAAGAAGGTAGAGACAATAATACATCACACAAATTAGCCACAACTGTCAGTAAGAGTGTCCAAGATTGAATCTTTGAATGAAGAGATTGAGATAAAACTGTCCAGTTTGAGTGTTTGTTGCATCTCGTTCCAGTCGCTAGCTGCAGTGAACTGAAAAGAGGAGCAACCCAGGGATGGTTTTGCTTTGGGGACCTTTAACAGAATGTGACTGGCAGAATGGGTGTTGTATGTGGAGGATGAGGGCTGCCGTAGATATCTCAGATAGGGGGGGAGTGAGGCCTAAGAGGGTTTTATAAATAAGCATCAACCAATGGGTCTTGCGACGGGTATACAGAGATGACCAGTTTACAGAGGTGTATAGAGTACAGTGATGTGTCCTATAAGGAGCATTGGTGGCAAATCTGATGGCCTGATGGTAAAGAACATCCAGCTGCTCGAGAGCACCCTTACCTGCCGATCTTTAAATTATGCCTCCGTAATCTAGCATGGGTAGGATGGTCATCTGAATCAGGGTTAGTTTGGCAGCTGGGGTGAAAGAGGAGCAATTACGATAGAGGAAACCAAGTCTAGATTAAACTTTAATCTGCAGTTTTGATATGTGCTGAAAGAAGGACAGTGAACCGTCTAGCCATACTCCCAAGTACTTGTAGTGGGTCCAGGGTTTCTGGGATGGTGGTGTTGATTGATGTGTATCAGCCTTTCAGAGAACTTCATATCTACAGATGTGTGTGCTACAGGGTGACAGTCATTTAGGCAGGTTACCTTGGATATCTTGGGAACAGGGACAATGTTGGTCAGCTTGAAACATGTAGGTATTACAGACTGGGACAAGGAGAGATTGAAAATCTTAGTGAAGAAACTTGCCAGCTGGTCTGCGCATGCTTTTGAGAACGTGCCTTGGTATTCCATCTAGCCCGGCAACCTTGTGATTGTTAACATTTTTAAAGGTTTTGTTCACATCGCCAGGGAGAGTGAGATCCCACAGTCATCCTGAAAAACAGGTGATTTCACGCAAGGCACAGTGTTATATTCCTCAAAGAGATCATGAAAGGCATTTGGGAGTTCTGCATTGCTGGGCAACTCACGGCTGGGTTTCCCTTTGTAATCCGTTATCGTCTGCAAGTCCTGCCACATACGACGAGCGTCGGCACCGATGTAATAGTATTCCACCTTCCTCCTATATTGTCCTTTTGCATGTTTGATGTCTGAAGGGAGGACCTTGTATGCGTTTCTGTTGGTAGAATCAAAGTGGTCCAGAGGATTAGCGCCCCTTCCAAGAGGAAGGCAGGTTGAGACAAGCTCTGTAAACTCCTGTCCTCCATATTAAACATGCCTCATTCAATGTCTATATGTTAGTAATTAATGTGTGTACTAGCCAAATGACATGTATTTTTAGTAAGGCCATTCTACTGAGAACAAATTCTTATTTTACAATGACGGCCTACCCTGACTAAACACTCCCTGAACCCGGACGACGCTGGGCCTAATGTGCGCCGCCCTATGGGACTCCCAATCACGGCCAGTTGCAATACAGCCCAGGATCGAACCAGAGTATGTAGTGATGCCTCTAGCACTAAGATGAAGTGCCTTAGACCGCTGCGCCACGCAGAAGCCACGTACCCTGTTTATCTGTTTAACTGTTTATCTGTTTACCTCTGTACTCTACATGTTCAGATATAATACCTCCCTTACTAGGGCTGGGACCTCACGATACGATATTATTACGATACTTAGGTGGCGATACGACATGTATTGTGATTCTCACAATTCTCACTAATCTATAAGTAATGTGATTCAATATTATGACTTTATTGCAATTTGATGTTCCAACAATGTTGCTCACCATAAGTGACCGACCGGCTCGATTCGGGCTCATGTAGCAAAATTTGAAATTGTGCTTTTTACAGTGCCTTGCAAAAGTATTCATCCCCCTTGGCATTTTTCCTATTTTGTTGCATTACAACCTGTTATTTGAATGGATTTTTATTTGGATTTCATGTAATGGACATACACAAAATAGACCAAATTGGTGAAACGAAATGAAAAAAATTACTTGTTTCAATAAATTCAAAAAAATTTAAATGGAAAAGTGGTGCGTGCATATGAATTCACCCCCTTTAAACATGAAGCCCCTAAAGACGATCTGGTGCATCCAATTACCTTCAGAAGTCACATAATTAGTTAACCTGTTAGGGCTAGGGGGCAGCATTTGCACGTCTGGATAAAAAAAATTTACCCGATTTAATCTGGTTACTAATCCTACCCAGTAACTAGAATATGCATATACTTATTATATATGGATAGGAAACACTCTAAAGTTTCTAAAACTGTTTGAATGGTGTCTGTGAGTATAACAGAACTCATTTGGCAGGCAAAACCCTGAGACATTTTCTGACAGGAAGTGGATACCTGATGTGTTGTATTACCTTTAAACCTATCCCATTGAAAAGCACAGGGGCTGAGGAATATTTTGGCACTTCCTATTGCTTCCACTAGATGTCACCAGCCTTTACAAAGTGTTTTGAGTCTTCTGGAGGGAGATCTGACCGAACAAGAGCCATGGAACGATGATGTCCCATTAGACACCTGGCGCGAGTTCATGTTGGGTACCCTCGTTCCAATACGTTATAAAAGAGTATGCATTCGTCCACCTTGAATATTATTCATGTTCTGGTTAAAAAGGCCCTAATGATTTATGCTATACAACGTTTGACATGTTTGAACGAACGGAAATATATTTTTTCCCCTCGTTCATGACGAGAAGTCCGGCTGGCTTAGATCATGTGCTAACAAGACGGAGATTTTTGGACATAAATGATGAGCTTTTTTGAACAAAACTACATTCGTTATGGACCTGTGATACCTGGAAGTGACATCTGATGAAGAGAATCAAAGGTAATGGATTATTTACATAGTATTTTCGATTTTAGATCTCCCCAACATGACGTCTAGTCTGTATCGCAACGCGTATTTTTCTGGGCGCAGTGCTCAGATTATTGCAAAGTGTGATTTCCCAGTAAGGTTATTTTTAAATCTGGCAAGTTGATTGCGTTCAAGAGATGTAAATCTATAATTCTTTAAATGACAATATAATATTTTACCAATGTTTTCTAATTTTAATTATTTAATTTGTGACGCTGACTTGACTGCCGGTTATTGGAGGGAAACGATTTCCTCAACATCAATGCCGTAGTAAAACGCTGTTTTTGGATATAAATATGAACTTGATAGAACTAAAAATGCATGCATTGTCTAACATAATGTCCTAGGAGTGTCATCTGATGGAGATTGTAAAAGGTTAGTGCATCATTTTAGCTGGTTTTATGGTTTTGGTGACCCTGTCTTTGAATCGACAAAACATTACACACAACTCTTGTAAATGTACTGTCCAAACATACTCTAAATTTATGCTTTCGCCGTAAAACCTTTTTGAAATCGTAAAACGTGGTTAGATTAAGGAGATGTTTATCTTTCAAAGGGTGTAAAATAGTTGTATGTTTGAAAAATTTGAATTTTGACATTTATTTGGATTCAAATTTGCCGCTCTTGAAATGCACCTGCTGTTGATGGAGTGCACCACGGGTGGCACGCTAGCGTCCCACCTAGCCCATAGAGGTTAAATAAAGTCCACCTGTGTGCAATCTAAGTGTCAGACGATCTATCACATGATCTCAGTATATATACACCTGTTCTGAAAGGCCCCAGAGTCTGCAACACCACTAAGCAAGGGGCACCACCAAGCAAGCGGCGACATGAAGACCAAGGAGCTCTCCAAACAGGTCAGGGACAAAGTTGTGGAGAAGTACAGATCAGGGTTGGGTTATAAAGAAAATATAATGAACTTTGAATATCCCATGGAGCACTGTTAAATCCATTATTAAAAAATGGAAAGAATATAGCACCACAACAAACCTGCCAAGTGAGGGCCGCCCACCAAAACTCACGGACCAGGCAAGGAGGGCATTAATCAGAGAGGCAACAAAGAGACCAAAGATAACCCTGAAGGAGCTGCAAAGTTCCACAGCGGAGATTGGAGTATCTGTCCATAGGAGCACTTTAAGCTGTACACTCCACAGAGCTTGGCTTTACGGAAGAGTGGCCAGAAAAAAGCAATTGCTTAAATTTGGTGTTCGCCAAAAGGCATGTGAGAGACTCTCCAAACATATGGAAGAAGGTACTCTGGTCAGATGAAACTAAAATTTAGCTTTTCGTCCATCAAGGAAAACGCTATGTCTGGCGCAAACCCAACACCTCTCATCACCCGAGAACACCATCCCCACAGTGTAGCATGGTGGTGGCAGCATCATGCTGTGGGGATGTTTTTCATCGGCAGGGACTGGGAAACTGGTCAGAATTGAAGAAATAATGGATGGCGCTAAATACAGGGAAATTCTTGGGGGAAACCTGTTTCAGTCTTCCAGAGATTTGAGACTGGGACGGAGGTTCACCTTCCAGCAGGACACTGACCCTAAGCATACTGCTAAAGCAACACTCAAGTGGTTTAAGGTGAAACATTTTAATGTCATGGAATGGTCTAGTCAAAGCCCAGACCTCAATCCAATTGAGAATCTGTGGTATGACTTAATAAAGATTGCTGTACACCAGCTGAACCCATCCAACTTGAAGGAGCTGGAGCAGTTTGCCTTGAAGAATGGGCAAAAATCCCAGTGGCTAGATGTGCCAAGCTTATAGAGTCATACTCCAAGAGACTTTCAGATGTAATTGCTGCAAAAAGTGGCTCTACAAAGTATTGACTTTGAGGGAGTGAATAGTTATGCACGCTCAAGTTTCTGTTTTTTCGTATTTCTTGCTTGTTTCACAATAAAAAATATTTTGCATCTTCAAAGTAGTAGGCATTATTAACGCACATGAAAGCTCACATGTTCCAGAAGGAATTTCTGCCTAAGTTTACCTAGACTAGCGTTCTAGCCTCCAGTTATTGCCTGTTTACAGTATGCCAACCCACAGCCTGTGGCCTGCTAGCCTAGCTTGTTAGCTTCTCTTGTATATATATTGTGTAGCATGCTAGCTGCTAATTGTATCTTCTGTATAGTACACTGCTATTATTTCTATGTAGCTTGTTCGCCTAATAGCCTTTCTGCACCGTATATTCCTTAAGAGTTTATTGACTCATAAGAAATATACAGGGGTATACAGGGGTCCTAAAATTATGAGTCAACTTAATGATCCATGGTATGACCATATTAAAACACTTCCATATGTTAACTTTACTGTTAGCATGCTAGCACTGCTAATGCTACTATAGCCATTTATGTTGCGAGCTGTAGTCCATTGGTATATTATTTTGGCTATGTATATATTACATCAAAGCTATTCCTATTGTACAGACTGACGTTGCTATTACTCTGTTGTAATATACACTGAGTGGACAAAACAATAAGATCACCTGCTCAAGACTGACCAGGTAAATCCAGGTGAAAGCAATGATCACTTTTTAATGTCACTTGTTAAATCCACTTCAATCAGTGTAGATGAAGGGGAGGATGACAGGTTAAAGAATGATTTTTAATCCTTGGAACAATTGAGACATGGATTGTGTATGTGTGCCTTTCAGAGGGTGAATGGGCAAGACAAAATACTTAAGTGCCTTTGAACAGAGTATTATATTAGGTACCAGGTGCACTGGTTTGAGTGTGTCATGTTTTAAAACTCAACCGTTTCCTGTGTGATTCAAGACTGTTGCGCCCCCCAAAGGACATCCAGCCAACTAGACACATCTGTGGGAGGGAGGCATTGGAGTCAACATGGGCCAGCATCCATGGGGAACGCTTTTGTAAAAAATATTTAGAAGATAAATACACAACGCAGAGGACGAGAGGTCAATAGAGTAATAACGATCAATGGAAGTAGTGTTTTTTTCTGTAATATCAATGGATCAGAGACATGGGAAGAATTTCTGTCCTGGACTCTTAGCTACATGGCAAGTTCTCATTGGTCCAAATTGTTTACACATTGAACTTGAAATAGGATACTTGTTATTTGGCCATTGGCCTAGTTTAATTGCAAGGAATTCTAATTGGTCAACCACAGGCTAGGGCTGGGTTATAAAACTACATCCTGTCCCTTTGTTCTGAGGAGAGAATCACTGAGGATAGAATCACAGGAGAGATTCAGTGAGGACAGAATCACTGGAGAGAATCAGTGAGGACAGAATCACTGGAGAGAATCAGTGAGGAGAGAATCAGTGAGGACAGAATCACTGGAGAGAATCAGTGAGGAGAGAATCAGTGAGGACAGAATCACTGGAGAGAATCAGTGAGGAGAGAATCAGTGAGGACAGAATCACTGGAGAGAATCAGTGAGGAGAGAATCGCTGGAGAGAATCACTGGAGAGAATCAGTAAGGACAGAATCACTGAGGAGAGAAACACTGAGGAGAGAATCACTGAGGAGAGAATCACTGAGGAGAGAATCACTGGAGAAAATCACTGGAGAGAATCACTGAGGAGAGAATCACTGGAGAAAATCACTGGAGAGAATCACTGAGGAAAGAATCACTGAGGAGAGAAACACAGGAGATAATCACTGAGGAGAGAATCACTGGAGAGAGTATCACTGGAGAGAATCAGTGAGCACAGAATCACTGGAGAGAATCAGTGAGGAGAAAATCAGTGAGGAGAGAATCACTGAGGAGAGAATCACTGAGGAGAGAAACACAGGAGAGAATCACTGAGGAGAGAATCACTGGAGAGAATCAGTGAGGACAGAATCACTGGAGAGAATCACTGAGGAGAAAATCAGTGAGGACAGAATCACTGGAGAGAATCAGTGAGGACAGAATCACTGGAGAGAATCAGTGAGGAGAGAATCGCTGGAGAGAATCACTGGAGAGAATCAGTAAGGACAGAATCACTGAGGAGAGAATCACTGAGGAGAGAATCACGGAGGAGAGAATCACTGAGGAGAGAATCACTGAGGAGAGAATCACTGGAGAGTATCAGTGAGGAGAGAATCACTGGAGAGAATCACTGGAGAGAATCACTGGAGAGAATCACTGAGGAGAGAAACACTGAGGAGAGTATCACTGGAGAGAATCACTGAGGAGAGAATCACAGAGGAGAGAAACACTGAGGAGAGAAACACTGAGGAGAGAAACACTGAGGAGAGAAACACTGAGGAGAGAATCACTGAGGAGAGAATCACTGAGGAGAGAAACACAGGAGAGAATCACTGAGGAGAGAATCACTGAGGAGAGAATCAGTGAGGACAGAATCACTGGAGAGAATCACTGAGGAGAAAATCAGTGAGGACAGAATCACTGGAGAGAATCAGTGAGGACAGAATCACTGGAGAGAATCAGTGAGGAGAGAATCGCTGGAGAGAATCACTGGAGAGAATCAGTAAGGACAGAATCACTGAGGAGAGAATCACTGAGGATAGAATCACGGAGGAGAGAACCACTGGAGAGAATAAGTAAGGACTGAATCACTGAGGAGAGAATCACTGAGGAGAGAATCACTGAGGAGAGAATCACTGATGAGAGAATCACTGGAGAGTATCAGTGAGGAGAGAATCACTGGAGAGAATCACTGGAGAGAATCACTGGAGAGAATCACTGGAGAGAATCACTGAGGAGAGAAACACTGAGGAGAGAATCAATGGAGAGAATCACTGAGGAGAGAATCACAGAGGAGAGAAACACTGAGGAGAGAATCACTGAGGAGAGAATCAATGGAGAGAATCACTGAGGAGAGAATCACAGAGGAGAGAAACACTGAGGAGAGAATCACTGAGGAGAGAAACACTGAGGAGAGAAACACTGAGGAGAGAAACACTGAGGAGAGAAACACTGAGGAGAGAATCACTGAGGAGAGAATCACTAGAGAAAATCACTGGAGAGAATCACTGAGGAGAGAATCAGTGAGGAGAGAAACACTGAGGAGAGAATCACTGGAGAGAATCACTGGAGAGAATCAGTGAGGACAGAATCACTGGAGAGAATCAGTGAGGACAGAATCACTGGAGAGAATCAGTAAGGACAGAATCACTGAGGACAGAATCACTGAGGAGAGAATCACTGAGGAGAGAAACACAGGAGAGAATCACTGAGGAGAGAATCACTGAGGAGAGAAACACAGGAGAGAATCACTGAGGACAGAATCACTGAGGACAGAATCACTGAGGAGAGAAACACAGGAGAGAATCACTGAGGACAGAATCACTGAGGAGAGAATCACTGAGGAGAGAATCACTGAGGAGAGAAACACAGGACAGAATCACTGAGGAGAGAATCACTGAGAAGAGAAACACAGAGGACAGAATCACTGAGGAAAGAATCACTGAGGAGAGAATCACTGAAGAGAATCAGTGAGGACAGAATCACTGAGGAGAGAATCACTGAGGAGAGAATAACTGGAGAGAATCAGTGGAGAGAATCACTGGAGAGAATCACTGGAGAGAATCACTGGAGAGAATCACTGAGGAGAGAATCACTAAGTAGAGAATCACTGGAGAGATTCACTGAGGAGAGAATCACTGAGGAGAGAATCAGTAAGGACAGAATCACTGAGGAGAGAATCACTGAGGAGAGAATCAGTAAGGACAGAATCAGTGAGGAGAGAATCAGTGAGGAGAGAATCACTGAGGAGAGAAACACTGAGGAGAGAATCAGTGAATACAGAATCACTGAGGAGAGAATCACCGAGGAGAAAATCACTGAGGAGAGAATAACTGAGGAGAGAATCACTGAGGATAGAATCACTGAGGATAGAATCACTGAGGAGAGAATCACTGTGGAGAGAAACACTGAGGAGAGAAACACTGAGCAGAGAAACACTGAGGAGAGAATCACTGAGGAGAGAATCACTGAGGAGAGAGTCACTGAGGAGAGAATCACTGAGGAGAGAGTCACTGAGGAGAGAATCACTGGAGAAAATCACTGGAGAGAATCACTGAGGAGAGAATCACTGAGCAGAGAATCACTGAGGAGAGAATCACTGAGGAGAGAAACACAGGAGAGAATCACTGAAGAGAGAATCACTTAGGAGAGAATCACTGAGGAGAGAAACACAGGAGAGAATCACTGGAGAAAATCACTGGAGAGAATCACTGAGGAGAGAATCACTGAGCAGAGAATCACTGAGGAGAGAATCACTGAGGAGAGAAACACAGGAGAGAATCACTGAAGAGAGAATCACTTAGGAGAGAATCACTGAGGAGAGAAACACAGGAGAGAATCACTGAGGACAGAATCACTGAGGAGAGAATCACTGAGGAGAGAAACACTGAGGAGAGCATCACTGAGGAGAGAATCACTGAGGAGAGAATCACTGAGGAGAGAAACACTGAGGAGAGAATCACTGAGGAGAGAATCAGTAAGGACAGAATCACTGAGGAGAGAATCACTGAGGAGAGAATCACTGAGGAGAGAATCACTGAGGAGAGAATCACTGAGGAGAGAAACACAGGAGAGAATCACTTAGGAGAGAATCACTGAGGAGAGAAACACAGGAGAGAATCACTGAGGACAGAATCACTGAGGAGAGAAACACTGAGGAGAGCTTATTGTGTATATTTCCTGTTCCTTCTTTTCTGCAGAAGCCACTACAACACAACTGTTTAGTGTGTGACAATAAAGACTGGATTGTTTCCAAATGGTCGTTTCTGTCCTCCAACTGGGACATCGGAACAGTTGCACCTACACATAAACCAGCACCTCTTTCAGAGATCAACTTCTTCATCTCTCTCTCCTCTTCCTCCTCTCCTCCTCCTCCTCCTCCTCCTCCTCCTCCTCCTCTCCTCCTCCTCCTCTCCTCCTCTTCCTCCTCTCCTCATCTCCTCTCATCCTCCTCTTCCTTTCCTCTCCTCATCTCCTCTCATCCTCCTCTTCCTTTCCTCCTCTCCTCTCCTCTCCTTCTCTCATCTCCTTCTCTTCCTCCTCCTCTCATCTCCTCTCCTCTCCTCTCCTCTCCTCCTCCTCTCCTCCTCTTCTCTCCTCCTCCTCCTCCTTTCCTCCTCTCCTACTCCTTTCCTCCTCTCATATCCTCTCCTCCTCCCCTCCTCTCCTCCTCCTCCTCTCATCTCCTCTCCTCTTCCTTTCCCCTTCTCATCTCCTCTCCTCCTCTTCCTTTCCTTTCCTCCTCTCATCTCCTCTCCTCCTTGCATCTCCTCTCATCTCTTCTCCTCCTCTCCTCTCATCTCCTCTCCTCCTCCTCCTCTCCTCCTCCTCCTATTCCTTTCCTCCTCTCCTCCTTGCATCTCCTCTCATCCTCATCTCCTCATCCCTCAAGCTTCAATCACTTCTGTGTTAGATTTTATTTCTTGATGTTATTTATGTACGTGTTATTTTTCCAGACAGTAACCCATCTCCTGTGCTGAGTAGAAGCTGAGACAGAGAAACTAAAGAACAGAGCGTTCCTGGATGTCTCAAATAGTACCTTATTACCTATGGGCCCTGGTCTAAAGTAGTGCACTACCCTATAGACCCTGGTCTAAAGTAGTGCACTACCCTATAGACCCTGGTCTAAAGTAGTGCACTACCCTATAGACCCTGGTCTAAAGTAGTGCACTACCCTATAGACCCTGGTCAGAAGTAGTGCACTACCCTATAGACCCTGGTCAGAAGTAGTGCACTACCCTATAGATCCTGGTCTAAAGTAGTGCACTACCCTATAGATCCTGGTCAGAAGGAAATAGGCTGCCGTTTGGGATACAACCCAGGAGTCATCATCTTCTAACCCAGAAATTACTAAATTATTATCCTGTAGTCATGGAGACACACACACACACACACACACACACACACACACACACACACACACACACTATGGAGAGAGCGAACTGACACACTCGCGCATGCGCACACACACACACGCGCACCAATCCTTTTCCTGAGAGTTGATTTCCTCTGTTCCATAGTGCCTGTAAGTAATATAGGAGTATGCAATGTAACGAGCCCTGAGACCACACACACACACACACACACACACACACACACACACACACACACACACACACACACACACACACACACACACACACACACACACACACACACACGCGGGCGTACATAGCGTAATGAGTGGGTGGGGAGGGGAAAGGAGGAGAGGGTGGGGCCGTGAATGAAAGTCTGAGAACCTGCGGTGAGTTGCCAGAGGGACACATTTGAGGGTAACACAGGGTGCGTTGAGTGATGGGGGGAGCAGTGTTTAGAAACACCAGTCTTCCAGTCAGTCTGTAGCCTCAGAGCCTGGCTGTCTACATAACGCCCCCGTCTCCCTCCACCACATGGACCCCCACCGCCTGTAAGCAGGATGGTACATACACACTACACATACACACTAACTGCATGCCTACTGCCTGCATGTGCAACGCTAAAATTAGCCCCCCTAGAACCAGATGGAATTTTGGAGCAGAATAAACTTCTGGTGAATTGATTATACTGAGCCTTTCCAAGGAAATAATATTAGGAACAAAAGAAAGAGAGAAGGGAAGAAGGGGGGAACAGAAGAAAGAGAGAAGGGGAGAAGGGGGAACAGAAGAAAGAGAGAAGGGGAGACAAGAAGAAAGAGAGAAGGAGACAAGGGGAGAACAGAAGAAAGAGAGAAGGGGGGAACAGAAGAAAGAGAGAAGGGGAGAACAGAAGAAAGAGAGAAGGAGAGAAGGGGAGAACAGAAGAAAGAGAGAAGGAGAGAAGGGGAGAACAGAAGAAAGAGAGAAGGAGAGAAGGGGAGAACAGAAGAAAGAGAGAAGGGGGAACAAAAGAAAGAGAGGAGAGAACATAAGAAAGAGAGAAGGAGAGAAGGGGAGAACAGAAGAAAGAGAGAAGGAGAGAAGTGGATAACAGAAGAAAGAGAGAAGGGGAGAACAGAAGAAAGAGAGAAGGAGAGAAGGGGAGAACAGAAGAAAGAGAGAAGGGGGAACAGAAGAAAGAGAGAAGGAGAGAAGGGGAGAACAGAAGAAAGAGAGAAGGTGAGAACAGAAGAAAGAGAGAAGGAGGGAACAGAAGAAAGAGAGAAGGAGAGAAGGGGAGAACAGAAGAAAGAGAGAAGGAGAGAACAGAAGAAAGAGAGAAGGAGAGAAGGGGAGAACAGAAGAAAGACAGAAAGGAGAAAGGGGAGAACAGAAGAAAGAGAGAAGGGGGAACAGAAGAAAGAGAGAAGGAGAGAACAGAAGAATGAGAGAAGGTGAGAACAGAAGAAAGAGAGAAGGAGAGAACAGAAGAAAGAGAGAAGGAGAGAAGTGGAGAACAGAAGAAAGAGAGAAGGGGAGAAGGGGAGAACAGAAGAAAGAGAGAAGGAGAGAAGGGGAGAACAGAAGAAAGAGAGAAGGGGAGAACAGAAGAAAGAGAGAAGGAGAGAGAACAGAAGAAAGAGAGAAGGAGAGAAGGAGAGAACAGAAGAAAGAGAGAAGGAGAGAAGGGGAGAACAGAAGAAAGAGAGAAGGGGGGAAAGGGGAGAACAGAAGAAAGAGAGAAGAGGAGAAGGGGAGAACAGATGAAAGAGAGAAGAGGAGAAGGGGAGAACAGATGAAAGAGAGAAGGGGGAACAGAAGAAAGAGAGAAGGAGAGAACAGAAGAAAGAGAGAAGGAGAGAAGGAGAGAAGGGGAGAACAGAAGAAAGAGAGAAGGAGAGAAGGGGAGAACAGAAGAAAGAGAGAAGGAGAGAACAGAAGAAAGAGAGAAGGGGAGAACAGAAGAAAGAGAGAAGGAGAGAGAACAGAAGAAAGAGAGAAGGAGAGAAGGAGAGAAGGGGAGAACAGAAGAAAGAGAGAAGGAGAGAAGGGGAGAACAGAAGAAAGAGATAAGGAGAGAAGGGGAGAACAGAAGAAAGAGAGAAGGGGAGAAGGGGAGAACAGAAGAAAGAGAGAAGAGGAGAAGGGGAGAACAGATGAAAGAGAGAAGAGGAGAAGGGGAGAACAGATGAAAGAGAGAAGGAGAGAAGGGGGGAACAGAAGAAAGAGCGAAAGATATTACCCTAGGAACCTAATTTAGGATCAATTATGATTGTAACACAGGTACCCCATTTAGAATGCTTAAGAGTGAGACTGCAGGGGCAGGGATACGCAAACCTGGATGTGTTGAATTTAAACAATCACTGAACTGATCAATTACCTGAGGTGGTCAGGTGGGAAGCCTAGTTGGAACAAAATCCTGCAGTACCTGCAGCAGTCCAGGAACAAGGTTGCCCAACCCCTGCTGTAGTGATTAGGGTGAAAAGACCAGCTCAGAAAAACACAAGTCACATGAAGGAATAAAAGTGACAGAAGGATTTGTGAACTGTCCATTAGAAGGAAACCGTGGAAACCGTGGAAACCGTGGAAACCGTGGAAAACCAGGAAGAAGACAGTCTGGCGAATATGTCAATGCTCGCAGTCTGAGGGCTGAGCATACGCTGTGGATTAGGAAGCAGTCTGAGGGCTGAGCATACGCTGTGGATTAGGAAGCAGTCTGAGGGCTGAGCATACGCTGTGGATTAGGAAGCAGTCTGAGGGCTGAGCATACGCTGTGGATTAGGAAGCAGTCTGAGGACTGAGCATATGCTGTAGATTAGGAAGCAGTCTGAGGGCTGAGCATACGCTGTAGATTAGGAAGCAGTCTGAGGGCTGAGCATACGCTGTAGATTAGGAAGCAGTCTGAGGGCTGAGCATACGCTGTAGATTAGGAGGCAGTCTGAGGGCTGAGCATACGCTGTAGATTAGGAAGCAGTCTGAGGGCTGAGCATACGCTGTAGATTAGGAAGCAGTTTGAAGGCTGAGCATACTCTGTAGATTAGGAAGCAGTCTGAGGGCTGGGCATACGCTGTAGATTAGGAAGCAGTCTGAGGGCTGAGCATACGCTGTAGATTAGGAAGCAGTCTGAGGGCTGAGCATACGCTGTAGATTAGGAAGCAGTCTGAAGGCTGAGCATACGCTGTAGATTAGGAAGCAGTCTGAGGGCTGAGCACACGCTGTAGATTAGGAAGCAGCAGCTAGTATAGTAGAGATTAAAACTGTTGTGTTGCAATGAAGAAGGGTCATGCTGATTGAATAGGAATGGTAAAGATGGCACGAGACAAAATAACGAGAAATAAAAGTTGCCTGTGACTCATCCAGTGTTCTATCGCTAGGCCTATTAGACGATGTCCACTATAGAGTTACCATTTATCCGTAATGTAAGACCAATGAACTGCAGACTACTGGGCCTGAAAATCCCCACAAAGGGCACGGATGGGAAGCATCCATAGTAAAAAACCTGTCTTCAGAGGGCCAACTGTCTTACGCGTAATGAGATCTTGAGATCCGGGATCTGTTGCAACATTACCATAGAACTGTTGGACCACCCATGAAAAGGCACATGAGTAAAAAGGTTATGAAAAACCAAGTGCTAACCAAGGACGTGCAAGTGCCAGATGAACCTTTACATGCTACCAGTATGGGAACCAAAAGTGGTGGAACCCGTTTGATGAGGAACCTTAAATTGCAAACAGAAGATGGTGACCAACCGTAGTCAGTTTGGTAGGATGTTTGAAGCTTGCATAGAGAAGCCTTTCCTCGGCCCAGTTCAGGCAATATCTCTCCCAGGTCTTAGAAACTGAAGCTCCATCTGTAGCAATAAACACAATTATTAGAATGATCACAACAACAACAAAAAAACCTGAAATTAGCATTAAGCAGACAGTGAAGATACTGCGAGACACTGGGGAAGCTCAGTCTTTCCTTTTTGGAAGGTGTTTTGCCTTTTGTCTGACACTTCAGCAACTGGTGTGTTAGTACAAGGCGTGGAAATGTGTTGCATGGAAGTTCCATTGTATAAATGTGGAACTCAAGTCTGATCTTATTTCTGGTTCCGTTGTCGTTGGAGTGAGTCCTAGCCTACTGGTGAAGGGGGTCTCGTTCATTTTGGGAAACGATTTGGCCGGAGGGAAGGTCGTGCCAAACCCTGTCGTTGTGTAAGAAACCTAGAGTAGAGGAACCCGATGGGCTATCAGAAAAGTACTCTAGAGTGTTCACATACTATGTCTACAAAAGTTGAAGGGAGCAAGTGACCTCTCCTTTGAAAACTCCAAAGGTGAGCGAGTTTGTAGGACTGCTGAAGGAAGAGAGGGTCCCCTACACTTGACATTTCAATGTATCAGATGCAGCTGATTGCGGAACAGAGTAAAGATGTGACACTCTCCCCTCTTTTTTGCTGAGATACGTCCAGAGGATAATTTTCATGAAGTTCATGTGGGTTACCTTGACAGAGATCGTGTTCTAATGAGGAGATGGCATTCTCGTGCCACTTTTGGGCAGGACTATTGGCCCGGTGTGTCTCAAATTGTCATTCCAATTACGCTTCGACATGAGATACTGAAGTTGGCTCACGGTGGTAGTATGCCAGGTCATCTTGGGGTCAGCATGACAAACAGGATGTTGTTTCTTACTGTAAATCCTGTCGCGTTTGCCCTTGGATGGGTAAACTCAACCAAGCCGTACCAATGGCACCTTTGCTGCCTATTCCTGCTTTTGACAAACCTTTCAGCAGGGTTCTGGTGAATTGTGTTGGTCCTTTGCCCAAAGCAAAGAATGTTAATGAGTTTCTCTTACCCATTATGTGCTCTGTCACTCGTTACCCTGAGGCCATTCTACCAAGGAAAATCACAAGAGGAAAGTTATTATTCATAATACAGGAATTTCCCCTTGAAATCAGACATGGCCTTGGTATAGACAATTTGGTAGCTGAATGTCTTTCAAGGGTGGGCAGTCAATACGTTTTGTGTTTTGTGTTTACCCAGTGTGTAGCCCTGGCTCACCATTTATTTTGACTGTACTCGTTGCCATTCTGGAGATGTGTTTTGGTTTGGTTGGGCTCATTCCAAGGGGAGGAGAGTTATAGCACCGTACATGAGTTTTAGGCAACTATAAAAATAAAAAAATAGAAAGAAAACTTAGCTAACAGCAACAAATGTGATATACAGCAGATCTATTGTAGAGCTAACTTAGGGCCAGGGAACTTGTTTATGATGTAGAGCTAACTTAGAGCCAGGGAACTTGTTTATGGTGTAGAGCTAACTTAGGGCCAGGGATCTTGTTTATGGTGTAGAGCTAACTTAGGGCCAGGGATCTTGTTTATGGTGTAGAGCTAACTTAGGGCCAGGGAACTTGTTTATGGTGTAGAGCTAACTTGTTTATGGGCCAGGGATCTTGTTTATGGTGTAGAGCTAACTTAGGGCCAGGGAACTCGTTTATGTTGTAGAGCTAACTTAGGGCCAGGGAACTTGTTTATGGTGTAGAGCTAACTTAGGGCCAGGGAACTCGTTTATGTTGTAGAGCTAACTTAGGGCCAGGGAACTTGTTTATGGTGTAGAGCTAACTTAGGGCCAGGGAACACGGTCCTGTGTGGCTCAGTTGGTAGAGCATGGTGTTTGCAACGCCAGGTTTGTGGGTTTGATTCCCACGGGGGACCAGTACGGGGAAAAAAATTTATGAAATTTATGCATTCACTACTGTAAGTCGCTCTGGATAAGAGCGTCTGCTAAATGACTAAAATGTAAATGTGTAGAGCTAACTTAGGACCAGGGATCCGGTTTATGATGTATAGGTGCTCAACTTTCAATTTCAAGAAGGCACCAAAACTGAATGAACGAAACTTAGCTAGTGTCCAGGTAATAACACAATTATATGACGGGGCTAGGTTATATGCCAATAAATTACTTTCCAGTAGCTATCGTAAAAAAAAAGATTCTACATTTAATTTCAAGGCACAACTTTGTATTGAACTAATGTTAGCTAGCTACCGTAGCTGGCTAGCTACAGCAGATCCTATAAATATACTGTAGGCTAATCATTACTATACTTGCGAGCCACGACCAGCAGCATATATGCGACCTTATCCTTGCAGAGGATAGCTACAATTTGAAATGACTCTGTGTTCTGCCTGCGAAAGAAGGTTTATGACACAAGACAACATGTTGTTCAGCAAACAGCCATAGTAAAATATTCATTGTAATGTCGTTGATATTTCCCGTCTTAACAGCAGAGGTCGCACGATCGTTACATTTAAGTCATTTAGCAGATGCTCTTTTGCAGAGTGACTTACATGAACAATTATAGTTAAGTGCCTTGCTCAAGGGCACATCGACAGATGTTTTACCTGTCGTCCATCGTTTGTTGTTAATGCATTTACTTCAGGCATTGAAAAACAGGAAGTTAGTTCCACTTGTGAGAGTGCAGGAAGCACAACATCTATGCTTTATCTGAGTTTTAATAAAGAAGTTGAGTAATAATCATAATTATTTCACAGCTAAACATTACATTCATGACAGTGAATAGGAATCCTTGACGTAAAATGCCCATATGGATATGGTTGACTGTTGTCCATGAATAGCCTCCAGAAATGATGTGTAAATAAGCATTTAAGATAATTCAGACCAGACCTTATGGCTACATTTTTTATATTATATATCAACGTGGAATGACGGCTAACCACAGCTCTCTTCTCCTGGGGGTAAACATGGAGCAAATATCGCAGCAAAGCTAAACTCTAGCCTGGGATCAGAGATTTGAAATACGAGGGGGGCCCGGTTGGTGGCCACAGCACGGAGGCAGAAGGACCAGTCTGGTCAGAGATGCTCATACTGTAGTTTCGAGTCTTGGAATTCCCCTTCGCTGGTGAAGCTGATTTCTGGAGCCTGTTCTTCTCTCTGGGAGAAACAAACTCTTTTCCCGAAGGAACGAATGCCGTCGTCTGAGAGATACGGTGATTAACTGTGTATGCTACATTTGTTGCTGGTTGAGAGGAGCTCATGGCTGAAAATGCCTGGAACCAGAAAGTGGGCCCACTTTCCTAATGGCGATTCTCTAACTTCTTCGCCTGGGAGTGGGTGTAGATCGATTTTCAAAATCCTGAAGTATCCCTTTAAACAGACTCCAGGCTGGTTGAAAGGGACTTTAGGGTTCCAGCTGTCATTTCAAACAAACAAACAGATCTCAGTCCTGGTAAAGCCAATAACTAAGCCGAGTAAAAACATAACTGACCACCTACAGCAGCAGAGGACACGCCACCTACTATCTGCTGCCTATCAATCACATAATTTTTTTATTGCCCTCTGATGGAAACAGCTCTGTACCAGAGGGTTTAACTGGTCTCTGATGGAAACAGCCCTGAACCAGAGGGTTTAACTGGTCTCTGATTGAAACAGCCCTCAACCAGAGGGTTTAACTGGTCTCTGATGGAAACAGCTCTGAACCAGAGGGTTTAACTGGTCTCTGATGGAAACAGCTCTGTACCAGAGGGTTTAACTGGTCTCTGATGGAAACAGCCCTGAACCAGAGGGTTTAACTGGTCTCTGATGGAAACAGCCCTGAACCAGAGGGTTTAACTGGTCTCTGATGGAAACAGCTCTGTACCAGAGGGTTTAGCTGGTCTCTGATGGAAACAGCCCTGAACCAGAGGGTTTAACTGGTCTCTGATGGAAACAGCTCTGTACCAGAGGGTTTAGCTGGTCTCTGATGGAAACAGCTCTGAAACAGAGGGATTAACTGGTCTCTGATGGAAACAGCCCTGAACCAGAGGGTTTAACTGGTCTCTGATGGAAACAGCTCTGTACCAGAGGGTTTAACTGGTCTCTGATGGAAACAGCCCTGAACCAGAAGGTTTAGCTGGTCTATGATGGAAACAGCTCTGTACCAGAGGGTTTAACTGGTCTCTGATTGAAACCGCCCTGAACCAGAGGGTTTAACTGGTCTCTGATGGAATCAGCCCTGAACCAGAGGGTTTAGCTGGTCTCTGATGGAAACTGCCCTGAACCAGAGGGTTTAACTGGTCTCTGATGGAAACAGCTCTGTACCAGAGGGTTTAACTGGTCTCTAATGGAAACATCCCTGAACCAGAGGGTTTAACTGGTCTCTGATGGAAACAGCTCTGTACCAGAGGGTTAACTGGTCTCTGATTGAAACAGCCCTGAACCAGAGGGTTTAACTGGTCTCTGATGGAAACAGCCCTGAACCAGAGGGTTTAACTGGTCTCTGATTGAAACAGCTCTGTACCAGAGGGTTTAACCTCTAACCTCTGCTTTAGCATGTGTTTTGTTGTCAGTCAGACCGCCACCATGTTTATATTTTTTATTTAACTAGGCATTTTTTTTATTTAACTAAGTCAGTTAAGAACAAATTCTTATTTACAATGACAGTCTACACCAGCCAAATCCTGACGACGCTGGGCCATTTGTGTTCCGCCCTATGGGACTCCTAATCACAGCCGGATGTTATTTAAAAAAATATATATATATATTCCACCTTTATTTAACCAGGTAGGCTAGTTGAGAACAAGTCATTTATTTAACCAGGTAGGCTAGTTGAGAACAAGTTCTCATTTACAACTGCGACCTGGCCAAGATAAAGCAAAGCAGTGTGACACAGACAACAACACAGAGTTACACATGGAGTAAACAATAAACAAGCCAATAACACAATAAACAAGTCAATGACACAGCAGAAGAAAAATAAAGTCTATATACAGTGTGTGCAAAAGGCATGAGGAGGTAAGGCAATAAATAGGCCACAGGAGCGAATAATTACAATTTAGCAGATTATCACTGGAGTGATAGATGAGCAGATGATGGTGTGCAAGTAGTGACACTGGTGTGCAAAAGAGCAGAAAAGTAAATAAAATAAAAACAGTATGGGGATGAGGTAGGTAGATTGGGTGGGCAATTTAAAGATGGACTATGTACAGCTGCAGCGATCGGTTAGCTGCTCAGATAACTGATGTTTAAAGTTGGTGAGGGAAATAAAAGTCTCCAACTTCAGCGATTTTTGCAATTCGTTCCAGTCACTGGCAGCAGAGAACTGGAAGGAAAGGCGGCCAAATGAGGTGATACAGCCTGGATTTGAACCAGGTACTATAGTGACAGCTCTTGCACATTGTGGTAAATCATAGAAGACAGGAAGTCAACAGCCACCATATTTACATAGTAAGATAAATCATAGAAGACAGGAAGTCAAAAGCCACCATATTTACATAGTAAGATAAATCATAGAAAACAGGAAGTCAAAAGCCACCATATTTACACAGTGTGGTAAATCATAGAAGACAGGACGTCAACAGCCACCATATTTACATAGTAAGATAAATCATAGAAGACAGGAAGTCAAAAGCCACCATATTTACACAGTGTGGTAAATCATAGAAGACAGGACGTCAACAGCCACCATATTTACATAGTGTGGTAAATCCTAGAAGACAGGACGTCAACAGCCACCATATTTACACAGTGTGGTAAATCATAGAAGACAGGACGTCAACAGCCACCATATTTACATAGTGTGGTAAATCATAGAAGACAGGACGTCAACAGCCACCATATTTACACAGTGTTGTAAATCCTAGAAGACAGGACGTCAACAGCCACCATATTTACACAGTGTGGTAAGTCATAGAAGACAGGACGTCAACAGCCACCATATTTACATAGTGTGGTAAATCCTAGAAGACAGGACGTCAACAGCCACCATATTTACACAGTGTGGTAAAAAATCGAATACAGGAAGTCAATAGCCACCAACAGTAGTAATAGAACAGGTCTGGTTAGGGTCTACAACAGAAGCTCAGTCTCATTAAGGTGTGAAACAGTTACTGAACAGTAGTACTTCACTGAACTTCATGGGGCTTGGATGCTTTTCTCCACAGCAGGAAGGGAAAGGTCGAGGGGGATGGAAGGATGGGGGAGGAGATGTATAGTTCCATAAAAGGTCAGGTGTTAACACACCCAGAAGGTCACCAAATGTTTTGAATCAGGAGCTGGTTACCACAAAGACTCTCAACACTCACCTTCAATTCAGAAACTGCCTTTCTCTTCACTACAGTCTCACCTTCCATTCAAACATTTTTACATTTTAGTCATTTAGCAGACACTCTTATCCAGAGCAACTTACAGTAGTGAATACAGACATTTCATTTCATGCATTTTTTAGTACTGGCCCCCCATGGGAATTGAACCCACAACCTTGGCGTTGCACACACCATGCTGGCGTTGCAAACACCATGCTCTACCAACTGAGCTACAGGGAAGACCTATCACTTCCTCTCCTCTGTGATAGGCTCTCACCTGCCATTCAAACACTTCCTCTCTTCTGTGATAGAATGTAACTTGCCAATCAAACACTTCCTCTCTGATCGGCTCTAACTTGCCATTCAAACACTTCCTCTCCTCTCTGATCGTCTCTCACCTTCCATTCAAACACTTTCTCTCCTCTGTGATCGGCTCTATCTTGCCATTCAAACACTTCCTCTCCTCTCTGATCGCATCTCACCTTCCTTTCAGACACTTCCTCTCCTCTTTGATCGTCTCTCACCTTCCATTCAAACACTTCCTCTCTTCTGTGATAGACTCTAACTTGCCAATCAAACACTTCCTCTCTGATCGGCTCTAACTTGCCATTCAAACACTTCCTCTCCTCTCTGATCGGCTCTCACCTGCCGTTCAGACACATCTTCTCCTCTCTGATTGTCTCCTACCTTCAAATTCAGACACTTCCTCTCTTCTCTGATTTGATCTCTCCTTCCGATCAAATACTTCCTCTCCTCTTGTCACGGCCTGACCATAGAGAGCCTTTCTATTTCTCTATTTGGTCAGGTCAGGGTATGATTTGGGTGGGCAATCTAGTTTTCTTATTTCTTTGTTTGGCCGGGTATGGTCCCCAATCAGAGGCAGCTGTCTATCGTTGTCTCTGATTGGGGATCATACTTAGGCAGCCCTTTTCCCACCTGTGATTGTGGGATCTTGTTTTTGTGTAGCTGCCTGTGTGTAGCCCAGAACGTCAAGTTTCGTTTTCCTTCTGTATTGTTTTTTGGTTTCACTTCGATTAAAGGATGTGGAATTCCACGCACGCTGCGCCTTGGCTTATTTACGACAGGGAGTTTGAAGACAGTGAACATGACAGAAGATCTCACCACAAAAAGACCAAGTAGCGTGTGCCTATGGGGAAGACGAGCTGGACCAGGGAGAATCAACCAAAACGCAAGCACGAGAGACAGCCCCCAAAAATCTTTTTGGGGGGGGCACACGGGGTGGTTGGCGGAGCGAGGTTTCAGACCAGTTGCAACTCCCCGCACTCGCTGTAAGGAGCGTGTGACCGTACAGGCACCATGCTTTGCGGTTACACGTACTGTGTCTCCAGTACGCATCCACAGCCCGGTGCGCTCTGTGCCAACTCCCCGCATTTGCCGTGCTAGAGTGGGTATTCAGCCAGGACGGATTGTGCCGGCTCAGCGCTCCTGGTCTCCGGTGCGTCTCTGCGCACTGTGTCTCCAGTGATTATCCATGGCATGAAGCCTGCTGTGATGATCTATGGCACGAAGCCTCCAGTGATGATCCATGGCACGAAGCCTCCAGTGGTGATCCATGGCCCGAAGCCTCCAGTGAAGATCCATGGCCCGAAGCCTCCAGTGACGATCCATGGCCCAGAGCCTGCAGTGAAGATCCATGGCACGGAGTCTCCAGTGACAGTCTGCAGTCCAGAGTCTCCAGCAACAGTCTGCAGTCCGGAGTCTCCAGTGACGGTCTGCAGTCTGGAGTCCCCAGCGACGGTCTGCAGTCTGAAGTCCCCAGCGACGGTCGGCAGTCTAGAGCCTCCAGCGACGGTCGGCAGTCCAGAGCCTCCAGCAACGGTCGACAGTCCAGAGCCTCCAGCGACGGTCGGCAGTCCAGAGCCTCCAGCGACGGTCGGCAGTCCTAAGCCTCCGGCCGCGATCCACAGTCCGAAGTCCCCGGCGACGATCCACGGTCTGGTTCCTCCGGCAACGATCCACGGTCCGGAGCCTCCGGCGACGATCCACGGCCTGGTTCCACGGAAGCGGAGGGATCAGCGAGCAGAGCGGAGTCTACATCCCGGACCGGAGCCGCCACTGAGGCTAGATGCCCACCCGGACCCTCCCCCATAGAGTCAGGTTTTGCGGCAGGAGTCCGCACCTTTTGGGGGGGTACTGTCACGCCCTGACAATAGAGAGCCTTTCTATTTCTAGACTGCAGACCATCGCTGGAGACTCCGGACTGCAGACCGTCGCTGGAGAATCTAGTTTTCTTGTTTCTTTGTTTGGCCGGGTATGGTCCCCAATCAGAGGCAGCTGTCTATTGTTGTCTCTGATTGGGGATCATACTTAGGCAGCCCTTTTCCCACCTGTGATTGTGGGATCTTGTTTTTGTGTAGCTGCCTATGTGCAGCCTAGAACGTCACATTTCATTTTCCTTCTGTATTGTTTTTTGGTTTCACTTCGATTAAAGGATGTGTAGAATTCCACGCACGCTGCGCCTTGGCTTATTTACGACAGGGAGTTTGAAGACAGTGAACGTGACACCTCTCTGATTGGCTCTAACGTTCCATTCAAATATTTCATCTCCTCTCTAATCGGCTCTTACCTGCCATTCAAACACTTCCTCTCCTCTCTGATTGGCTCTCACATTCAAATTCAGACACTTCCTCTCCTCTCTGATCAGCTCCTACTTTCCATTTAAACACTTCCTCTCCTCTCTGATCGTCTCTCACCTGCCATTAAAACACTTCCTTCTCTCTTTGATCGGCTGTCACCGACCATTCAGACACTTCCTCTCCTCTCTGACTGGCTCTTACCTTCCATTCAGACACTTCCTTTCCTCCCTGATCGGCTCACACCTGCCTTCCAGGGTCAGCATACACACACAGATTGTTTTGATCACGCGTACTGGGATATGTTTTGTGTATCTACCGAGAATAATAATTGACGAATATACTGATACGGTGACTGAGTTTATCAGGAAGTGTATAGGAGATGTTGTGCCCACTGTGCCCACTGCTGGGGCGGCAGGGTAGCCTAGTGGTTCAAGCGGTAGACTAGCAACTGAAAGGTTGCAAGTTCAAATCCCTGAGCTGACAAGGTACAAACCTGTTGTTCTGCCCCTGAACAGGCAGTTAACATGACTGTTCCTAGGCTGTCATTGTAAATAAGAATTTGTTCTTAACTGACCTGCCTAGTTAAATAAAAATTAAAACCTACCCTAACCAATTGGCAGCATTTGCTGACTGGTAATATGGCAGAATACAAACAGTGTAGTTATTCCCTCTGCATCAAACAGGCAAAATGTCAGTATAAAGACAAAGGGGTGTTGCAAAAGACTCAAACACGAGATGTATGTGGCAGGGTCTACAGTCAATCACGGATTGACAAAAAGAAAACCAGCCACGTCGAGGACACCCAATGTCTTGCTTCCGGACAAACTAAACACCTTCTTCTCCTGCTTTGATGTTAATGCGGCCCGCTCTGAGGACGCCTTGCAGACCAGCTGGCTGGTGTGTTTACGGACATATTCAATCTCTCACTAGCCCATTCTGCTGTCCCCACATACTTCAAGATGGCCACCATTGTTCCTGTACCCAAGAAAGAAAAGGTAACTGAACTAAATGACTATCGCCCAGTAGCACTCACTTCTGTCATCGTGAAGTGCTTTGAGAGACTAGTCAAGGATCATATCACCTCTACCTTACCTGTCACCCTAGACCCACTTCAATTTGTCCTTACCGCCCCAATAGATCCACAGACGATGCAATCGCCATCACAATTACCTATGTAAGAATGCTGTTCATTGACGATAGCTCAGCATTCAACACCATAGTACCCTCCAAGCTCATCCTTAAAACCTCTCTGGGCTAGGCGGGACGAAATCGTCCCACCTACGCAAAAGCCAGTGTAATCCCGTGGCGCGATTTTCAAATACCTTAGAAATGCTATTACTTCAATTTCTCAAACATATGACTATTTTACACCATTTTAAAGACAAGACTCTCGTTAATCTAACCACATTGTCCGATTTCAAAAAGGCTTTACAGCGAAAGCAAAACATTAGATTATGTCAGCAGAGTACCCAGCCAGAAATAATCAGACACCCATTTTTCAAGCTATCATATAATGTCACAAAGAACAAAACCACAGCTAAATGCAGCACTAACCTTTGATGATCTTCATCAGATGACAACCCTAGGACATTATGTTATACAATGCATGCATGTTTTGTTCAATCAAGTTCATATTCATATCAAAAAACTGCTTTTTTACATTAGCATGTGACGTTCAGAACTAGCATACCCCCCGCAAACATCCGGTGAATTTACTAAATTACTCACGATAAACGTTCACAAAAAACATAACAATTATTTTAAGAATTATAGATACAGAACTCCTCTATGCACTCGATATGTCCGATTTTAAAATAGCTTTTCGGTGAAAGCACATTTTGCAATATTCTCAGTAGATAACCCAGCCATCACGGCTAGCCATTTAGACACCGACCAAGTTTAGCCCTGACCAAACTCCGATTTACTATTACAAAAGTTTGATTACCTTTGTTGTCTTCGTCAGAATGCACTCCCAGGACTGCTACTTCAATAACAAATGTTGGTTTGGTCCAAAATAATCCATCGTTATATCCAAATAGCGCCGTTTTGTTCGTGTGTTCAAGACACTATCCGAAGTGTAAATAAGGGTCACGAGCATGGCGCAATTCGTGACAAAAGATTTCTAAATATTCCATTACCGTACTTCGAAGCATGTCAACCGCTGTATAAAATCCATTTTTATGCCATTTTTCTCGTGAAAAAGCGATAATATTCCAACCGGGAATCTGCGTTTAGGTAAACAGACGAAAGAAAACAAAGCATTCTGTCGACGCGGGCACGAGCCTGAGTCTCACAGTACTGTAACCAGCCACTACCCAAACGCGCTACTTTTTTTCAACCAGAGCCTGCAAAGCCACGATTCAGCTTTTTGCCGCCTTCTGAGAGCCCATGGGAGCCGTAGGAAGTGTCACGTAACAGCAGAGATCCTCTGTAATGGATAGAGATGATGAAGAAGGCCAAGAAATAGTCAGAGAGAGCGCTTCCTGTTTGGAATCTTCTCAGGTTTTGGCCTGCCAAATGAGTTCTGTTATACTCACAAACACCATTCAAACCGTTTTAGAAACTTTAGGGTGTTTTCTATCCAAAGCCAATAATTATATGCATATTCTAGTTACTGGGCAGGAGTAGTAACCAGATTAAATCGGGTACGTTTTTTATCCAGCCGTGTCAATACTGCCCCCTAGCCCTAGATCAAGGCCCTTGGTCTGAACCCCGCACTGTGCAACTCGGTCCTGGACATCCTGACGGGCCACCGCCAGGTGGTGAAGGTAGGAAACAACACCTTCACTTCGCTGATCCTCAACACTGGGACCACACACGGGTGCGTGCTCAGCCCCCTCCTGTACTCCCTGTTCACCCATGACTATGTGGCCAAGCATGCCTCCAACTCAATCATCAAGTTTGCAGATGACACAACAGTAGCAGGCTTGATTACCAATAATGATGAGACGAGTAGGTGAGGGCCCTGGCAGTTTGGTGCCAGGAAAATAACCTCTAACTCAATGTCAACAAAACAAAGGAGATGATCGTGGACTTCAGGAAACAGAAGAGGGAGCACCCCCCCATCCACATCGACGGGACAACAGTAGCGAAGGTGGAAAGCTTCAAGTTCAAACATTTCCTCTCTGATCAGCTCTCACCTGCCATTCAGACACTTCCTCTCCTCTCTGATCGGCTCCCACCTACACATCACTGACAAACTGAAATGGTCACCTAAAACCCTCACAAATTTCTACAGATGCACACTTGAGAGCATCCCGTCAGGCTGTATCGCCCCCTGGTACGGCAACTGCACCGCCCACAACCGCAGTGCTCTCCAGAGGGTGGTGCGGTCTGCACAACGCATCACCGGGGGCAAACTTCCTGCCCTGCAGGACACCTAGAGCACCCGATGTCACAGGAAGGCCAAAAAGATCATCAAGGACAACAACCACCGAGTCGCTGCCTGGTCACCCCGCTACCATCCAGAAGGCGAGGTCAATACAAGTCCATTCAATCTGTGACCAACAGATTGAAACATAGCTTCAATCTCAAGGCCATAATTAGGGTCTACATGTTTAACAGCCATCAATAACACAGAGAGGCTGTTGCCCGAAGACAGACTTCAAATCATTGGCCACTCTAAGAAATGGATCACTTGTCACTTTATTATTGCCATTTTAATAATGATGTTTACATACCTTGCACTACTCATCCCAGATGTATATACTGTATTCTATACCATCTATTGCATCTTGTCTATGCCGGTTGGTCATGGCCCATCCATATATTTATATGTACATATTCTTATTCCATCCCTTTACTTAGATTTGTGGTTGTTCCCTGTGGCTCAGTTGGTGTGTGCAACGCCAGGGTTGTGGGTTTGATTCCCACGGGGGGCCAATACAAAAAATAATAATAATAATAAATAAATAAATGCATGAAATGAAATGTATGCATTCACTACTGTAAGTTGCTCTGGATAAGAGCGTCTGCTAAATGACTAAAATGTAAAAAATGTTGTGGAATTGTTAGATTACTTGTTAGATATTGCTGCACTGTAGGAACTAGAAGCACTTGAATGTAAAAAGTAGCTGTTTTCTGTTGGTTGTTACACAGCAATATAGGTAGCTAGCTATGTGCTACATTAGGCTAGTGTAGTTAGTAGCTAGTTATGTGCTACAGCAGGCTAGCGTAGCTGGTAGCTAGCTATGTGCTACAGCAGGCTAGCGTAGCTGGTAGCTAGCTATGTGAAACAACAGGCTAGCATAGCTAGTAGCTAGCTAGCCAGCTAACTCTGGTAGTGCCTGCGTTTTCTAGATACTCTACTCAAAAGTATGTGGACACCTGCTCGTCGAACATCTCATTCTAAAATCATGGGCATTAATATGGAGTTGGTCCCCCTTTGCTGCTATAACAGCGTCCACTCTCCTGGGAAGGCTTTCCACTAGATGTTGGAACATTGCTGAAGGGACCTGCTTCCATTCAGCCACAAGAGCAGTCTATGTTCCAATTCATCCCAAAGATGTTCGATGGGGTTGAGGTCAGTGCTCTGTGAAGGCCAGTCAAGTTCTTCCATACAAATCTCAACAAACCATTTCTGTATGGACCTCGCTTTGTGCACGGGGGCATTGTCATGCTGAAACAGGAAAGGGTCTTCCCCAAACTTTTTCCACAGATTTGGATGTACAGAATCGTCTAGAATGTCATTGTATGCTGTAGCGTTAAGATTTCCCTTCATTGGAACTAAGGGGCCTAACCCGAACCATGAAAAACAGCCCCAGACCATTATTCCTCCTCCACCAAACTTTACAGTTGTCACTATGCATTCGGGCAGGTAGCGTTCTCCTGGCATCCGCCAAACCCATATTCGTCTGTCTGACTGCCAGATAGTGAAGCGTGATTCATCACTCCAGAGAACGCGTTTCCACTGCTCCAGAGTCCAATGTCGGCTCTGTGGTCTTTTATTCAGCGTAAATAGAGAGGACATTTTAAAATCCCATCCAGTACACTTCTCAGGTACTGGAAAAAAAAATAATAAACACACTGGAATCCCCCTGAAATATTCCCGACGCTTGGCATTATGCATGGTGATCTTAGGCTTGTATTCTGCTGCTCGGCCATGGAAACCCATTTTATGAAGCTCCCGACAAACAGTTATTGTGCTGTTGACCGGGGCATTTCTAGCAGGGCATAAAGTTGACAAACTGACTTGTTGGAAAGGTGACATCCTATGACGGTGCCACGTTGAAAGTCCATGAGCTCTTCAGTACGGGACATCCTACCACCAATGTTTGTCTATGGAGATTGCATGGCTGTGTGCTCGATTTTATACACCTGTCAGCAACCGGTGCAGCTGAAATAGCCGAATCCACTCATTTGAAGGGTTGTCCACGTACTGCTGGTCATGTATTGTTGACCCTAATAATGGACTTCCTTCCTGGAGTGTTGTGGTACCATTTCTGTTAACTGCTGAAGTTTTCTACTAACCACAGATGGTGACGATATAAAACACCAGAGACCATATTAAAACAACTCTATTTTTTTGACCTGGCAGTAATTAGACATGTTTTTATTATATTAAAAGTCAATCCAAAGGCAAATGTCAATTGTAGTTGCTTGTTATTAGACTATATTTTCCCCGTGTTTAACATCACCAGAGCAAAATAGAGTTCAAGACGTGACAAGATCATAGACCCCCAATAACGCTATAATCTATCATTCTAATTAGGGTTTAGGAATATGAATCCCATTTGTCAACCAGCCTTTTTAGCTTGGCCTTTAATCAATGTCGTGTTCCTTGATTCATCTCTTTTATGGCTGTGTTTATTTTATTTTTTTGTACATGTTGTGTTGCTCTTTTAAATGCACTTCAAATATAGTTTGAATTGAAGTTTGATTCCATACTAGATTTTTAATTGATGTCAAGAGTAGTATGAATATAAAGTCCATAGACTCCACAGGAGTGCACTATAGAGGAAACAGGGTGCCATTTGGGACTGTGGGACTGGGAGACTGAGGGACTGGGAGACTGAGGGATTGGGAGACTGAGGGACTGGGAGACTGAGGGACTGGGAGACTGAGGGACTGGGAGACTGAGGGACTGAGGGACTGGGGGACTGGGAGATTGGGAGACTGGGAGACTGAGGGACTGGGAGACTGAGGGACTGAGGGACTGGGAGACTGAGGGACTGAGGGACTGAGGGACTGGGGGACTGGGGGACTGGGAGACTGGGAGACTGGGGGACTGGGGGACTGAGGGACTGGGGGACTGGGAGACTGGGGGACTGGGGGACTGGGAGACTGGGGGACTGGGAGACTGAGGGACTGGGGGACTGGGAGTCTGGGAGACTGGGAGACTGGGAGACTGGGAAACTGAGGGACTGGGAGACTGGGGGACTGGGAGACTGAGGGACTGGGAGACTTGGGGACTGAGAACCTGAGAAGTGTACTGGATGGGATTTTAAAATGTCCTCTCTATTTACGCTGAATAAAAGACCACATTACTGCATTCCTGTCAGACACACACACACACATCTCTCTCTCTCTCTCTCTCTCTGCCAGGCCAGAAAGGCAACAGACAATTTGCTGCATTTTGCGGATTTTCTGAGACTCTCAATCTACTGTTCAAACAAATGACCTCACAGCGAATCAGAGTGGAGAGAAGACAACATCACAACAGATGGCATTCTGGGTAATCACCAATAGTTTACACCCTTCTTCAACAGTTTAAATATTTACTGGACTTACACAAACAGTCAGAGATTTCCCCTAACCCCCTAATCCTCTCACTGTATCATGGAGCGATGGTCTTCAGACTTTCGATATTCTCCGGCTAGGTCTGAGGTGGAGGAGACAGAAGACAAGGAGGAGGAGTATTTTTATTTTACTTTTTTTATCCTTTATTTAACTAGGCAAGACAGTTAAGAACAACTTCATATTTATAATAACGGCCTACCCAGGCCAAACCCGGATGACGCTGGGCCAATTGTGCGCCGCCCTATGGGACTCCCAAAGGAGGAGGAGGAGGAGGAGTAGATAGAAATCGCTTTATACATAAACTGTCCGTTGAGTCAGTCTTCCTGTCGGAAGCAGAGATTACAACGATCTCAGAGACAACGATCTCAGACATGTTCAGCGACTCTAGATAAATAAATGTACAACAGAGGTACTGACTGGCTTTAGTTTCTGGGGCTTGTGTGTCTACGAGGTTCTGTGTGTTCCTGCCCAGCAAAAAACAAACGTTCCCACAACATTAGAGAATGTTCCATTAACAAGAGTCTCATTAGGTCATTAAGTAAAATGTTCATATGAATGTTTCCAAGTGACCGTTTCCCTTAAAGTCAAATAGAGCTTACCCAGAATGTGGTTACCTTGTTCTCAAAATGTAAGATATTAATGTTCTAGACACGTTTCATGGGAACATTGCAAGAACAGTCATGTGTCCATTGTTCTGTGGGTTAGGAGAATGTTCCCTCAAAGTCACACAAAACATGGTGTTCTCAGAATGTACACTGAGTGAACAAAACATTTAGAACACCTGCTCTTTCCATGACATACACTGACCAGGTGAACCCAGGTGAAAGCTATGATCCCTTATTGATGTCACTTGTTAAATCCACTTCAATCAGTGTAGATGAAGTGGGAGGATGACAGGTTAAAGAAGGATTTTTAAGCCTTGAGACAATTGAGACATGGATTGTGTATGTCTGCCATTCAGAGGGTGAATGGACAAGACAAAATATTGAACTGCCTTTGAATGGGGTATGGTAGTAGGTGCCAAGCGCACCAGTTTGTGTCAAGAACTGCAACACTTCTGGGTTTTTCATGCTCAACAATTTAGTGTGTGATTCAAGAATGGTCGACCACCCAAAGGACATCCAGCCAACTTGACACAACTGTGTGAAGCGTTGGAGTCAACATGGGTCAGCATCCCTGTTGAACACTTTCGACAACTTGGAGGAAAATTGTGTGGATATATTGAAGCAACGCCTCAAGACATCAGTCAGGAAGTTAAATACTTGGTCGCAAATGGGTCTTCCAAATGGACAATGACCCCAAGCATACCTCCAAAGTTGTGGCAAAATGGCTTCAGGAAAACAAAGTCAAGGTATTGGAGTGGCCATTACAAAGCCCTGACCTCAATTCAAAAGAAGATTTGTGGGCAGAACCGAAAAAGCGTGTGCGAGCAAGGAGGCCTAGAAACCTGACTCAGTTACACCAGCTCTGTCAGGAGGAATGGGCAAAAATTCACCCAACTTATTGTGGGAAGCTTGTGGAAGGCTACCTGAAATGTTTGACCCAAGTTAAACAATTTAAAGGCAATGCTACCAAATACTAATTGATTGTATGTAAACTTCTGACCCACTGGGAATGTGACGAAATAAATAAAAGCTGAAATAAATCATTCTCTCTACTGTTATTCTGACATTTCACATTCTTAAAATATGTAGTGATTCTAACTGACCTAAGACAGGGAATTTTTACTAGGATTAAATATCAGGAATTGGGAAAAACTGAGTTTAAATGTATTTGGCTAAGGTATATATATATATATATAATATGACATCTGAAATGTCTTTATTCTTTTGGAACTTCTGTGAGTGTAATGTTTACTGTTCATTTTTATAATTTTTTGAACTTTTGTATATTATCTACCTCACTTGCTTTGACAATGTTAACATATGTTTCCCATGACAATAAAGCCCCTTGAATAGGATAGATAGATAGATAGATAGATAGATAGATAGATAGATAGATAGATAGATAGATAGATAGATAGATAGATAGATAGATAGATAGATAGATAGATAGATAGATAGATAGATAGATTTGATTAGATTAGATGAGACTGTGTGAATCAGGCCTTCATGGTCGAATTGGTTCCAACCACCGTATCTTTGTGAGACGCAGAGTAGGTGAACGGATGATCTCCACATGTGTGGTTCCCACCGTGAAGCATGGAGGAAGAGGTGTGATGGTTGTGGGGGTGCTTTGCTGGTGACACTTAACCAGCGAGGAACACTTAACCAGCATGGCTACCACAGAATTCTGCAGTGATACGCCATCCTATCTGGTTTGTGCATAGTGGGACTATAATTTGTTTTTCAACAGGACAATAACCCAACACACCTCCAGGCTGTGTAAGGGCTATTTGACCAAGAAGGAGAGTGATGGAGTGCTGCATCAGATGACCTGGCCTCCACAATCACCCGACCTCAATCCAATTGAGATGATTTGGAATGAGTTGAACCACAGAGTGAAGGAAAAGCAGCCAACAAGTGCTCAGCATATGTGGGAACACCTTCAAGACTGTTGGAAAAGCATTCCAGGTGAAGCTGGTTGAGAGAATGCCAAGAATGTGCAAAGCTGTCATCAAGGCAAAAGGGTGGCTACTTTAAATAATCTCAAATATAAAATATACTTTGATTTGTTTAACACTTTTTTGGTTACTACATGATTCCATATGTGTTATTTCATAGTTGTGATGTCTTCACTATTATTCTACAATGTAGAAAATAGTAAAAATTAAGAAAAGAAAACCTTGAATGAGTAGATGTGTCCAAACTTTTGACTGATACTGTACATTTAGAAAATAATAACTCACCTTGACTTATTCCACATGTTGTTATGTTACAGCCTGAATTTAAAATAGATTAAGTTAAAACTTTTGTCACTGGCCTACAAACAATAACCCTTTTTTATTTAACCAGGCAAGTCAGTTAAGAACAAATGCTTATTTACAATGATGGCCTAGCCCCGGCCAAACCCAGACCACGCTGGGGCAATTGTGCGCCGCCCTATGGGATTCCCAATCACAGCCAGATGTGATGCAGCCTGGTACTGCAGTGACACCTCTCTTAGGCCACTGCACCACTCGGGAGCCCTTGATGTCAAAGTGGAATTATGTTTTCCAATTCTTTTACCAATTAATAAAAAAATTAAATGCTGAAATTTGAGTCAATATTTATTCAACCTCTTTGTTATGGTAAGGAGCCTAAATAAGTTCAGCAGTAAAAAAGTGCTTAACAAGTCACATAATAAGTTGCCTGGACTCACTCTGTGTGCAATAATAGTGTTAAACATGATTTAATAATGACTACCTCATCTCTGTACCCCACACATACAATTATCTGTAAGGTCCCTCAGTCAAGCACTGAATTTCAAACACAGATTCAACCACAAAGACCAGGAAGGTTTTCCTGGTAGAATGGTGAAAAAAAAGAAAAAAAACAGCGGACATTTTGCAGTTACAGAGTTTAATGGCTGTGATAGGAGAAAACTGAGGTTGGATCAACAACATTGTAGTTACTCCACAATACTAATTTAAATGACAGAGTGAAAAGAAGGAAGCCTGTACAGAATACAAATATTCCAAATCATGCATCCATTTTGCAACAAGACACTAAATTAATACTGCAAAAAAATGTGGCAAAGCAATTCCCTTTTTGTCCTGAATACAGTGTGTTATGTTTGGGGCAAATCCAATAAAACACATTACTGAGTACCACTCTCCATATTTTCAAGCATAGTGGTGGCTGCATCATGTTATGGGTATGCTTGTAATCATTAAGGACTGAGGAGAATATTCAGGATAAAAAAATAAACAAACATAATGGAACTGAGCACAGGACAAATCCTAGATGAAAACCTAGTTCAGTCTGCTTTCCAACAGACACTGGGAGATTAATCAACTTTCAGCAGGACAATAACCTAAAACACAAAGCCAACTCTACACAAGGCCAAAGCTTACCAAGAAGACAGTGACTGTTCCTGAGTAGCTGAGTTGCATATTTCATTTAAATCTGCTTGAACATCTATGGCTAAACCTGTAAATGGTTGTCTAGCAACGATCAACAACCAATTTGACATACTGTAGCATCATGAATTTCAAAAAGAATAAATGGGCAAATGTTGAGCAATTCAAGTATGGAAAGCTCTTAGAGACGTACCCAGGAAGACTCACAGCTCTTAGAGACGTACCCAGGAAGACTCACAGCTCTTAGAGACGTACCCAGGAAGACTCACAGCTCTTAGAGACGTACCCAGGAAGACTCACAGCTGTAATCACTACAGAAAGTTGATTCTAACATGTATTTACTCAGGAAGATTAATACTTATATAATCAAGATATACTATTCTGTGTAGATCGTTGACAAAAAAAAAATAGCCAATTCCATTCCTTTTTAATCCTACTTTGTAACAGCAAAATGTGGGGGAAAAAGTCAAGGGGTGTGAATACTTTCTGAAAGTATATAATGTATAATGTGTTTGGTATGTAGTCCATATGGTATTCATTCACATCAGTAGCTGTGCCATACTCCTACAGGAAATATACATCAAACCCCAAGACAAAACATCTCTCCTTTGACAAGATCACTTTAGGAAAATATGCAGAAGGAAAACTAATACGTTTAGCTAATAAGGTCTTTCAAACAATTTGGACAATTAAATCAGTAGTTTGATGTCTATTGATGTTGGTCAGTACTCACCAGTACTGGTCTATTACTCTATGTAACTATCTGGCCTGTCTGTCCTATCCTCTGTGTGAAGTCAGTACTGGTCTATAACTCTATGTAACTATCTGGCCTGTCTGTCCTATCCTCTGTGTGAAGTCAGTACTGGTCTATAACTCTATGTAACTATCTGGCCTATGTCTGTTCTTTTGTTCTTGTGGTCTTTCATATAAAGCACATTACTTTGGAGAACCGCAGCCTTCTATGAATAATAATGAGGGCAGAGTTCTGACCAGAGAGATATCCAATGAGAGCAGAGTTCTGAGGCAGAAACAGAGAGATATCCAATGAGAGCAGAGTTCTGAGGCAGAATCAGAGAGATATCCAATGAGAGGAGAGTAGAAACAGAGAGATATCCAATGGGAGCAGAGTAGAGACAGAGAGATATCCAATGAGAGGAGAGTTCTGAGGCAGAATCAGAGAGATATCCAATGAGAGGAGAGTAGAAACAGAGAGATATCCAATGAGAGCAGAGTAGAAACAGAGAGATATCCAATGGGAGCAGAGTAGAAACAGAGAGATATCCAATGGGAGCAGAGTAGAAACAGAGCGATATCCAATGGGAGCAGAGTAGAAAAAGAGATATCAAATGGGAGCAGAGGATAAACAGAGAGATATCCAATGAGAGCAGAGTTCTGAGGCAGAATCTGAGAGTTATCCAATGAGAGCAGAGTTCTGAGGCAGAATGCAACACATTGTGACCAGACCAGGCCAAACACATCTCATGTCCATTCATAAATATAGATATTATCTGGTTGCTGTACCTTAACTGTGTGTGTGTGTGTGTGTGTGTGTGTGTGTGTGTGTGTGTGTGTGTGTGTGTGTGTGTGTGTGTGTGTGTGTGTGTGTGTGTGTGTGTGTGTGTGTGTGTGTGTCAGTACGGTGGTTATACAGTGTAGTTCTGGAACAGTTTATCAGCCCCTGAGCTGTTATCTGACACTGATGATAAATACAGTGTGTTTTGAACCATACTCAGAACGCTGGGATGGAATGACTCCCCAGTGTTGTTCTAGAATGATAAATGTAGTCTTCTGGAACACACAGTGTTCCTAAAGCCTGCCATACAGGGCTGCTTCTGCAAGCTCTGCAACTCTGATACGCTTCAACCTGAACTGCAGTGTGTCGTGGGCTTTTACAGTAGTTGTGGGTTTGTAATGTAGTCCCGTGTCGTGGGTTTCAAAGCATTAGTGTGTTTTTAAAGTAGTAGTGTGTTTTATACTAGTAGTGTGATTCAAAGTAGTGGTGTGTTTTATACTAATAGTGTGTTTCAAAGTAGTAGTGTGTTTTGTACTAGTAGTATGTTTCAAAGTAATAGTGTTTTTTTAAAGTAGTAGTGTGTTTAATAGTAGTAGTGTGTTTTACACTAGCAGTGTGTTTTAAACTAGTAGTGTGTTTCAAAGTAGTAGTGTGTTTTTAAAGTAGTTGTGCGTTTTTAAAGTAGTTGTGTGTTTTAAAGTAATAGTGAGTTTATAAAGTAGTAGTGTGTTTTATACTAGTAGTGTGTTTTATACTAGTAGTGTGTTTTATACTAATAGTGTGTTTTATGCTAGTCGTGGGTTTCATAGTAGTAGTGTGTTTTATACTAGTAGTGTGTTTCATACTAGTAGTGTGTTTCATACTAGTAGTGTGTTTTATACTAGTGGTGTGTTTCATACTAGTAGTGTGTTTCATACTAGTAGTGTGTTTCATACTAGTAGTGTGTTTTATACTAGTAGTATGTTTCATAGTAGTAGTGTGTTTTATACTAGTAGTGTGTTTTATGCTAGTCGTGGGTTTCATAGTAGTAGTATGTTTTATACTAGTAGTGTGTTTCATACTAGTAGTGTGTTTTATACTAGTAGTGTGTTTCAAAGTAGTCGTGTGTTTTTAAAATAATAGTGAGTTTATAAAGTAGTAGTGTGTTTTATCCTAGTAGTGTGTTTTATACTAGTAGTGTGTTTTATACTAGTAGTGTGTTTTATACTAGTAGTATGTTTCATAGTAGTAGTGTGTTTTATACTAGTAGTGTGTTTCAAAGTAGTGGTGTGTTTAATACTAGTAGTGTGTTTCATAGTGATATTGTGTTTTATACTAGTAGTGTGTTACATAGTAGTAGTGTGTTATATACAAGTAGTGTGTTTCAAAGTAGTGGTGTGTTTTATACTAGTAGTGTGTTTCATAGTAGTAGTGTGTTTTCTACTAGTAGTGTGTTTTATACTAGTAGTGTGTTTTATACTAGTAGTGTGTTTCATAGTAGAAGTGTGCTTTATACTAGTAGTGTGCTTTATACTAGTAATGTGTTTCATAGTAGTAGTGTGTTTTATACTAGTAGTGTGTTTCAAAGTAGTGGTGTGTTTTATACTAGTAGTGTGTTTCATAGTAGTAGTGTGTTTTATACTAGTAGTGTGTTTTATACTAGTAGTGTGTTTTATACTAGTAGTGTGTTTCATAGTAGAAGTGTGCTTTATACTAGTAGTGTGCTTTATACTAGTAGTGTGTTTCATAGTAGTAGTGTGTTTCAAAGTAGTAGTGTGTTTTGTACTAGTAGTGTGTTTCAAATTAATAGTGTGTTTTTAAAGTAGTAGTGTGTTTAATAGTAGTAGTGTGTTTTATACTAGCAGTGTGTTTTAAACTAGTAGTGTGTTTCAAAGTAGTAGTGTGTTTTTAAAGTTGTTGTGTGTTTTTAAAGTAGTTGTGCATTTTTAAAGTAGTTGTGTGTTTTAAAGTAATAGTGAGTTTATAAAGTAGTAGTGTGTTTTATACTAGTAGTGTGTTTCATACTAGTAGTGTGTTTTATACTAGTAGTGTGTTTTATGCTAGTCGTGGGTTTCATAGTAGTAGTGTGTTTCATACTAGTAGTGTGTTTTATACTAGTGGTGTGTTTTATACTAGTAGTGTGTTTTATGCTAGTCGTGGGTTTCATAGTAGTAGTGTGTTTTATACTAGTAGTGTGTTTCATACTAGTAGTGTGTTTTATACTAGTAGTGTGTTTCAAAGTAGTCGTGTGTTTTTAAAATAATAGTGAGTTTATAAAGTAGTAGTGTGTTTTATCCTAGTAGTGTGTTTTATACTAGTAGTGTGTTTTTTACTAGTAGTGTGTTTTATACTAGTAGTATGTTTCATAGTAGTAGTGTGTTTTATACTAGTAGTGTGTTTTATGCTAGTCGTGGGTTTCATAGTAGTAGTGTGTTTTATACTAGTAGTGTGTTTCATACTAGTAGTGTGTTTTATACTAGTAGTGTGTTTCAAAGTAATAGTGTTTTTTTAAAGTAGTAGTGTGTTTAATAGTAGTAGTGTGTTTTACACTAGCAGTGTGTTTTAAACTAGTAGTGTGTTTCAAAGTAGTAGTGTGTTTTTAAAGTAGTCGTGTGTTTTTAAAGTAGTTGTGCGTTTTTAAAGTAGTTGTGTGTTTTAAAGTAATAGTGAGTTTATAAAGTAGTAGTGTGTTTTATACTAGTAGTGTGTTTTATACTAGTAGTGTGTTTTATACTAGTAGTGTGTTTTATGCTAGTCGTGGGTTTCATAGTAGTAGTGTGTTTTATACTAGTAGTGTGTTTCATACTAGTAGTGTGTTTTATACTAGTGGTGTGTTTTATACTAGTAGTGTGTTTTATGCTAGTCGTGGGTTTCATAGTAGTAGTGTGTTTTATACTAGTAGTGTGTTTCATACTAGTAGTGTGTTTTATACTAGTAGTGTGTTTCAAAGTAGTCGTGTGTTTTTAAAATAATAGTGAGTTTATAAAGTAGTAGTGTGTTTTATCCTAGTAGTGTGTTTTATACTAGCAGTGTGTTTTATACTAGTAGTATGTTTTATACTAGTAGTATGTTTCATAGTAGTAGTGTGTTTTATACTAGTAGTGTGTTTTATGCTAGTCGTGGGTTTCATAGTAGTAGTATGTTTTATACTAGTAGTGTGTTTCATACTAGTAGTGTGTTTTATACTAGTAGTGTGTTTCAAAGTAGTCGTGTGTTTTTTAAATAATAGTGAGTTTATAAAGTAGTAGTGTGTTTTATCCTAGTAGTGTGTTTTATACTAGTAGTGTGTTTCATACTAGTAGTGTGTTTTATACTAGTAGTATGTTTCATAGTAGTAGTGTGTTTTATACTAGTAGTGTGTTTCAAAGTAGTGGTGTGTTTAATACTAGTAGTTTGTTTCATAGTGATATTGTGTTTTATACTAGTAGTGTGTTACATAGTAGTAGTGTGTTATATACAAGTAGTGTGTTTCAAAGTAGTGGTGTGTTTTATACTAGTAGTGTGTTTCATAGTAGTAGTGTGTTTTATACTAGTAGTGTGTTTTATACTAGTAGTGTGTTTTATACTAGCAGTGTGTTTCATAGTAGAAGTGTGCTTAATACTAGTAGTGTGCTTTATACTAGTAATGTGTTTCATAGTAGTAGTGTGTTTTATACTAGTAGTGTGTTTCAAAGTAGTGGTGTGTTTTATACTAGTAGTGTGTTTCATAGTAGTAGTGTGTTTTATACTAGTAGTGTGTTTTATACTAGTAGTGTGTTTTATACTAGTAGTGTGTTTCATAGTAGAAGTGTGCTTTATACTAGTAGTGTGCTTTATACTAGTAGTGTGTTTCATAGTAGTAGTGTGTTTCAAAGTAGTAGTGTGTTTTATACTAGCAGTGTGTTTTAAACTAGTAGTGTGTTTCAAAGTAGTAGTGTGTTTTTAAAGTTGTCGTGTGTTTTTAAAGTAGTTGTGCGTTTTTAAAGTAGTTGTGTGTTTTAAAGTAATAGTGAGTTTATAAAGTAGTAGTGTGTTTTATACTAGTAGTGTGTTTCATACTAGTAGTGTGTTTTATACTAGTAGTGTGTTTTATGCTAGTCGTGGGTTTCATAGTAGTAGTGTGTTTCATACTAGTAGTGTGTTTTATACTAGTGGTGTGTTTTATACTAGTAGTGTGTTTTATGCTAGTCGTGGGTTTCATAGTAGTAGTGTGTTTTATACTAGTAGTGTGTTTCATACTAGTAGTGTGTTTTATACTAGTAGTGTGTTTCAAAGTAGTCGTGTGTTTTTAAAATAATAGTGAGTTTATAAAGTAGTAGTGTGTTTTATCCTAGTAGTGTGTTTTATACTAGTAGTGTGTTTTTTACTAGTAGTGTGTTTTATACTAGTAGTATGTTTCATAGTAGTAGTGTGTTTTATACTAGTAGTGTGTTTTATGCTAGTCGTGGGTTTCATAGTAGTAGTGTGTTTTATACTAGTAGTGTGTTTCATACTAGTAGTGTGTTTTATACTAGTAGTGTGTTTCAAAGTAGTCGTGTGTTTTTAAAATAATAGTGAGTTTATAAAGTAGTAGTGTGTTTTATCCTAGTAGTGTGTTTTATACTAGTAGTGTGTTTTATACTAGTAGTGTGTTTTATAGAAGTAGTATGTTTCATAGTAGTAGTGTGTTTTATACTAGTAGTGTGTTTCAAAGTAGTGGTGTGTTTTATACTAGTAGTGTGTTTAATATTGATATTGTGTTTTATACTAGTAGTGTGTTTCATAGTAGTAGTGTGTTTTATACTAGTAGTGTGTTTCAAAGTAGTGGTGTGTTTTATACTAGTAGTGTGTTTCATAGTAGTAGTGTGTTTTATACTAGTAGTGTGTTTTATACTAGTAGTGTGTTTTATACTAGTAGTGTGTTTCAAAGTAGTGGTGTGTTTTATACTAGTAGTGTGTTTCATAGTAGTAGTGTGTTTTATACTAGTAGTGTGTTTTATACTAGTAGTGTGTTTTGTACTAGTAGTGGGTTTCATAGTAGAAGTGTGTTTTATACTAGTAGTGTGTTTCATACTAGTAGTGTGTTTTATACTAGTAGTGTGTTTCAAAGTAGTCGTGTGTTTTTAAAATAATAGTGAGTTTATAAAGTAGTAGTGTGTTTTAACCTAGTAGTGTGTTTTATACTAGTAGTGTGTTTTTTACTAGTAGTGTGTTTTATACTAGTAGTATGTTTCATAGTAGTAGTGTGTTTTATACTAGTAGTGTGTTTTATGCTAGTCGTGGGTTTCATAGTAGTAGTGTGTTTTATACTAGTAGTGTGTTTCATACTAGTAGTGTGTTTTATACTAGTAGTGTGTTTCAAAGTAATAGTGTTTTTTTAAAGTAGTAGTGTGTTTAATAGTAGTAGTGTGTTTTACACTAGCAGTGTGTTTTAAACTAGTAGTGTGTTTCAAAGTAGTAGTGTGTTTTTAAAGTAGTCGTGTGTTTTTAAAGTAGTTGTGCGTTTTTAAAGTAGTTGTGTGTTTTAAAGTAATAGTGAGTTTATAAAGTAGTAGTGTGTTTTATACTAGTAGTGTGTTTTATACTAGTAGTGTGTTTTATACTAGTAGTGTGTTTTATGCTAGTCGTGGGTTTCATAGTAGTAGTGTGTTTTATACTAGTAGTGTGTTTCATACTAGTAGTGTGTTTCATACTAGTAGTGTGTTTTATACTAGTGGTGTGTTTTAAACTAGTAGTGTGTTTCAAAGTAGTAGTGTGTTTTTAAAGTTGTCGTGTGTTTTTAAAGTAGTTGTGCGTTTTTAAAGTAGTTGTGTGTTTTAAAGTAATAGTGAGTTTATAAAGTAGTAGTGTGTTTTATACTAGTAGTGTGTTTCATACTAGTAGTGTGTTTTATACTAGTAGTGTGTTTTATGCTAGTCGTGGGTTTCATAGTAGTAGTGTGTTTCATACTAGTAGTGTGTTTTATACTAGTGGTGTGTTTTATACTAGTAGTGTGTTTTATGCTAGTCGTGGGTTTCATAGTAGTAGTGTGTTTTATACTAGTAGTGTGTTTCATACTAGTAGTGTGTTTTATACTAGTAGTGTGTTTCATAGTAGAAGTGTGCTTAATACTAGTAGTGTGCTTTATACTAGTAATGTGTTTCATAGTAGTAGTGTGTTTTATACTAGTAGTGTGTTTCAAAGTAGTGGTGTGTTTTATACTAGTAGTGTGTTTCATAGTAGTAGTGTGTTTTATACTAGTAGTGTGTTTTATACTAGTAGTGTGTTTTATACTAGTAGTGTGTTTCATAGTAGAAGTGTGCTTTATACTAGTAGTGTGCTTTATACTAGTAGTGTGTTTCATAGTAGTAGTGTGTTTCAAAGTAGTAGTGTGTTTTATACTAGCAGTGTGTTTTAAACTAGTAGTGTGTTTCAAAGTAGTAGTGTGTTTTTAAAGTTGTCGTGTGTTTTTAAAGTAGTTGTGCGTTTTTAAAGTAGTTGTGTGTTTTAAAGTAATAGTGAGTTTATAAAGTAGTAGTGTGTTTTATACTAGTAGTGTGTTTCATACTAGTAGTGTGTTTTATACTAGTAGTGTGTTTTATGCTAGTCGTGGGTTTCATAGTAGTAGTGTGTTTCATACTAGTAGTGTGTTTTATACTAGTGGTGTGTTTTATACTAGTAGTGTGTTTTATGCTAGTCGTGGGTTTCATAGTAGTAGTGTGTTTTATACTAGTAGTGTGTTTCATACTAGTAGTGTGTTTTATACTAGTAGTGTGTTTCAAAGTAGTCGTGTGTTTTTAAAATAATAGTGAGTTTATAAAGTAGTAGTGTGTTTTATCCTAGTAGTGTGTTTTATACTAGTAGTGTGTTTTTTACTAGTAGTGTGTTTTATACTAGTAGTATGTTTCATAGTAGTAGTGTGTTTTATACTAGTAGTGTGTTTTATGCTAGTCGTGGGTTTCATAGTAGTAGTGTGTTTTATACTAGTAGTGTGTTTCATACTAGTAGTGTGTTTTATACTAGTAGTGTGTTTCAAAGTAGTCGTGTGTTTTTAAAATAATAGTGAGTTTATAAAGTAGTAGTGTGTTTTATCCTAGTAGTGTGTTTTATACTAGTAGTGTGTTTTATACTAGTAGTGTGTTTTATACTAGTAGTATGTTTCATAGTAGTAGTGTGTTTTATACTAGTAGTGTGTTTCAAAGTAGTGGTGTGTTTTATACTAGTAGTGTGTTTAATATTGATATTGTGTTTTATACTAGTAGTGTGTTTCATAGTAGTAGTGTGTTTTATACTAGTAGTGTGTTTCAAAGTAGTGGTGTGTTTTATACTAGTAGTGTGTTTCATAGTAGTAGTGTGTTTTATACTAGTAGTGTGTTTTATACTAGTAGTGTGTTTTATACTAGTAGTGTGTTTCAAAGTAGTGGTGTGTTTTATACTAGTAGTGTGTTTCATAGTAGTAGTGTGTTTTATACTAGTAGTGTGTTTTATACTAGTAGTGTGTTTTGTACTAGTAGTGGGTTTCATAGTAGAAGTGTGTTTTATACTAGTAGTGTGTTTCATACTAGTAGTGTGTTTTATACTAGTAGTGTGTTTCAAAGTAGTCGTGTGTTTTTAAAATAATAGTGAGTTTATAAAGTAGTAGTGTGTTTTAACCTAGTAGTGTGTTTTATACTAGTAGTGTGTTTTTTACTAGTAGTGTGTTTTATACTAGTAGTATGTTTCATAGTAGTAGTGTGTTTTATACTAGTAGTGTGTTTTATGCTAGTCGTGGGTTTCATAGTAGTAGTGTGTTTTATACTAGTAGTGTGTTTCATACTAGTAGTGTGTTTTATACTAGTAGTGTGTTTCAAAGTAATAGTGTTTTTTTAAAGTAGTAGTGTGTTTAATAGTAGTAGTGTGTTTTACACTAGCAGTGTGTTTTAAACTAGTAGTGTGTTTCAAAGTAGTAGTGTGTTTTTAAAGTAGTCGTGTGTTTTTAAAGTAGTTGTGCGTTTTTAAAGTAGTTGTGTGTTTTAAAGTAATAGTGAGTTTATAAAGTAGTAGTGTGTTTTATACTAGTAGTGTGTTTTATACTAGTAGTGTGTTTTATACTAGTAGTGTGTTTTATGCTAGTCGTGGGTTTCATAGTAGTAGTGTGTTTTATACTAGTAGTGTGTTTCATACTAGTAGTGTGTTTCATACTAGTAGTGTGTTTTATACTAGTGGTGTGTTTTATACTAGTAGTGTGTTTTATGCTAGTCGTGGGTTTCATAGTAGTAGTGTGTTTTATACTAGTAGTGTGTTTCATACTAGTAGTGTGTTTTATACTAGTAGTGTGTTTCAAAGTAGTCGTGTGTTTTTAAAATAATAGTGAGTTTATAAAGTAGTAGTGTGTTTTATCCTAGTAGTGTGTTTTATACTAGTAGTGTGTTTTATACTAGTAGTGTGTTTTATACTAGTAGTATGTTTCATAGTAGTAGTGTGTTTTATACTAGTAGTGTGTTTTATGCTAGTCGTGGGTTTCATAGTAGTAGTATGTTTTATACTAGTAGTGTGTTTCATACTAGTAGTGTGTTTTATACTAGTAGTGTGTTTCAAAGTAGTCGTGTGTTTTTAAAAGAATAGTGAGTTTATAAAGTAGTAGTGTGTTTTATCCTAGTAGTGTGTTTTATACTAGTAGTGTGTTTTATACTAGTAGTGTGTTTTATACTAGTAGTATGTTTCATAGTAGTAGTGTGTTTTATACTAGTAGTGTGTTTCAAAGTAGTGGTGTGTTTAATACTAGTAGTGTGTTTCATAGTGATATTGTGTTTTATACTAGTAGTGTGTTACATAGTAGTAGTGTGTTATATACAAGTAGTGTGTTTCAAAGTAGTGGTGTGTTTTATACTAGTAGTGTGTTTCATAGTAGTAGTGTGTTTTATACTAGTAGTGTGTTTTATACTAGTAGTGTGTTTTATACTAGCAGTGTGTTTCATAGTAGAAGTGTGCTTTATACTAGTAGTGTGCTTTATACTAGTAATGTGTTTCATAGTAGTAGTGTGTTTTATACTAGTAGTGTGTTTCAAAGTAGTGGTGTGTTTTATACTAGTAGTGTGTTTCATAGTAGTAGTGTGTTTTATACTAGTAGTGTGTTTTATACTAGTAGTGTGTTTTATACTAGTAGTGTGTTTCATAGTAGAAGTGTGCTTTATACTAGTAGTGTGCTTTATACTAGTAGTGTGTTTCATAGTAGTAGTGTGTTTCAAAGTAGTAGTGTGTTTTATACTAGCAGTGTGTTTTAAACTAGTAGTGTGTTTCAAAGTAGTAGTGTGTTTTTAAAGTTGTCGTGTGTTTTTAAAGTAGTTGTGCGTTTTTAAAGTAGTTGTGTGTTTTAAAGTAATAGTGAGTTTATAAAGTAGTAGTGTGTTTTATACTAGTAGTGTGTTTCATACTAGTAGTGTGTTTTATACTAGTAGTGTGTTTTATGCTAGTCGTGGGTTTCATAGTAGTAGTGTGTTTCATACTAGTAGTTTGTTTTATACTAGTGGTGTGTTTTATACTAGTAGTGTGTTTTATGCTAGTCGTGGGTTTCATAGTAGTAGTGTGTTTTATACTAGTAGTGTGTTTCATACTAGTAGTGTGTTTTATACTAGTAGTGTGTTTCAAAGTAGTCGTGTGTTTTTAAAATAATAGTGAGTTTATAAAGTAGTAGTGTGTTTTATCCTAGTAGTGTGTTTTATACTAGTAGTGTGTTTTATACTAGTAGTGTGTTTTATACTAGTAGTATGTTTCATAGTAGTAGTGTGTTTTATACTAGTAGTGTGTTTCAAAGTAGTGGTGTGTTTTATACTAGTAGTGTGTTTCATAGTGATATTGTGTTTTATACTAGTAGTGTGTTTCATAGTAGTAGTGTGTTTTATACTAGTAGTGTGTTTCAAAGTAGTGGTGTGTTTTATACTAGTAGTGTGTTTCATAGTAGTAGTGTGTTTTATACTAGTAGTGTGTTTTATACTAGTAGTGTGTTTTATACTAGTAGTGTGTTTCAAAGTAGTGGTGTGTTTTATACTAGTAGTGTGTTTCATAGTAGTAGTGTGTTTTATACTAGTAGTGTGTTTTATACTAGTAGTGTGTTTTGTACTAGTAGTGTGTTTCATAGTAGAAGTGTGCTTTATACTAGTAGTGTGCTTTATACTAGTAGTGTGTTTCATAGTAGTAGTGTGTTTCAAAGTAGTAGTGTGTTTCAAAGTAGTAGTGTGTTTCATACTAGTAGAGTGTTTTATACTAGTAGTGTGTTTTATACTAGTAGTGTGTTTCATAGTAGTAGTCATGTGTTTTTTTTCTAAACCATGTGTCCATTATAAAAATTGGGCCCATCATATCAAACTGTTTTAAAAAACGTAATAATACCCATGTCTGGAGTTTTACCTGGTTAAATACCAGATCAGGAAAATCTCTGGGCCCCAGGAAATACATTTCCAGCCCAGAATTCTTGGACCTATTGTTCCATCTCTGTCTTGGACCTACGATTCCATCTCTGTCTTGGACCTACTGTTCCATTTCAGTCTTGGAGCTACGGTTCCATCTCTGTTTTGGACCTATTGTTCCATCTCTGTCTTGGACCTATTGTTCCATCTCTGTCTTGGACCTACGATTCCATCTCTGTCTTGGACCTACTGTTCCATTTCAGTCTTGGAGCTACGGTTCCATCTCTGTTTTGGACCTATAGTTCCATCTCTGTCTTGGACCTATTGTTCCATCTCTGTCTTGGACCTACGATTCCATCTCTGTCTTGGACCTACTGTTCCATTTCAGTCTTGGAGCTACGGTTCCATCTCTGTTTTGGCCTATTGTTCCATCTCTGTCTTGGACCTATTGTTCCATCTCTGTCTTGAACCTACGATTCCATCTCTGTCTTGGACCTACGATTCCATCTCTGTCTTGGACCTACGGTTCCATCTCTGTCTTGGGCCTACGGTTCCATCTCTGTCTTGGACCTACGATTCCATCGCTGTCTTGGACCTACGGTTCCATCTCTGTCTTGGACCTATTGTTCCATCTCTGTCTTGGACGTATTGTTCCATCTCTGTCTTGGACCTATTGTTCCATCTCTGTCTTGGAGCTACGGTTCCATCTCTGTCTTGGAGCTACGGTTCCATCTCTGTCTTGGACCTATTGTTCCATCTCTGTCTTGGAGCTACGGTTCCATCTCTGTCTTGGACCTATTGTTCCATCTCTGTCTAGGACCTACGGTTCCATCTCTGTCTTGGACCTACGGTTCCATCTCTGTCTTGGACTTACAGTTCCATCTCTGTCTTGGACCTACGGTTCCATCTCTGTCTTGAACCTATTGTTCCATCTCTGTCTTGGACCTATTGTTCCATCTCTGTCTTGGACCTACGATTCCATCTCTGTCTTGCACCTACGATTCCAACTCTGTCTTGGACCTACGATTCCATCTCTGTCTTGGGCCTACGGTTCCATCTCTGTCTTGGACCTTCGATTCCATCTCTGTCTTGAACCTATTGTTCCATCTCTGCCTTGAACCGTCGATTCCATCTCTGCCTTGGACCTACAGTTCCATCTCTGTCTTGGACCTACGATTCCATCTCTGTCTTGGACCTACGATTCCATCTCTGTCTTGGGCCTACGGTTCCATCTCTGTCTTGGACCTACGGTTCCATCTCTGTCTTGGACCTACGGTTCCATCTCTGTCTTGGACCTATTGTTCCATCTCTGTCTTGGACCTATTGTTCCATCTCTGTCTTGGAGCTACGGTTCCATCTCTGTCTTGGACCTACGGTTCCATCTCTGTCTTGGACCTACGGTTCTATCTCTGTCTTGGACCTACGGTTCCATGTCTGTCTTGGACCTTCGGTTCCATCTCTGTCTTGGACCTATGGTTCCATCTCTGTCTTGGAAATATTGTTCCATCTCTGTCTTGGACCTGTTGTTCCATCTCTGTCTTGGACCTACGGTTCCATCTCTGTCTTGGACCTATTGTTCCATCTCTGTCTTGGACGTATTGTTCCATCTCTGTCTTGGACCTATTGTTCCATCTCTGTCTTGGAGCTACGGTTCCATCTCTGTCTTGGATCTACGGTTCCATCTCTGTATTGGACCTATTGTTCCATCTCTGTCTTGGAGCTACGGTTCCATCTCTGTCTTGGACCTATTGTTCCATCTCTGTCTTGGACCTACGGTTCCATCTCTGTCTTAGAGCTACGGTTCCAACTCTGTCTTGGAGCTACGGTTCCATCTCTGTCTTGGACCTATTGTTCCATCTCTGTCTAGGACTTACGGTTCCATCTCTGTCTTGGACCTACGGTTCCATCTCTGTCTTGGACTTACGGTTCCATCTCTGTCTTGGACCTACGGTTCCATCTCTGTCTTGGACCTATTGTTCCATCTCTGTCTTGGACCTATTGTTCCATCTCTGTCTTGGAGCTACGGTTCCATCTCTGTCTTGGACCTATTGTTCCATCTCTGTCTTGGACCTACGGTTCCATCTCTGTCTTAGAGCTACGGTTCCAACTCTGTCTTGGAGCTACGGTTCCATCTCTGTCTTGGACATATTGTTCCATCTCTGTCTTGGACCTACGGTTCCATCTCTGTCTTGGAGCTACGGTTCCAACTCTGTCTTGGAGCTACGGTTCCATCTCTGTCTTGGACCTATTGTTCCATCTCTGTCTAGGACCTACGGTTCCATCTCTGTCTTGGACCTACGGTTCCATCTCTGTCTTGGACTTACGGTTCCATCTCTGTCTTGGACCTACGGTTCCATCTCTGTCTTGAACCTATTGTTCCATCTCTGTCTTGGACCTATTGTTCCATCTCTGTCTTGGACCTACGATTCCATCTCTGTCTTGCACCTACGATTCCAACTCTGTCTTGGACCTACGATTCCATCTCTGTCTTGGACCTACTGTTCCATTTCAGTCTTGGAGCTACGGTTCCATCTCTGTTTTGGACCTATTGTTCCATCTCTGTCTTGGACCTATTTTTCCATCTCTGTCTTGGACCTACGATTCCTTCTCTGTCTTGGACCTACTGTTCCATTTCAGTCTTGGAGCTACGGTTCCATCTCTGTTTTGGCCTATTGTTCCATCTCTGTCTTGGACCTATTGTTCCATCTCTGTCTTGGACCTACGATTCCATCTCTGTCTTGGACCTACGATTCCATCTCTGTCTTGGACCTACGGTTCCATCTCTGTCTTGGGCCTACGGTTCCATCTCTGTCTTGGACCTACGATTCCATCGCTGTCTTGGACATACGGTTCCATCTCTGTCTTGGACCTATTGTTCCATCTCTGTCTTGGACGTATTGTTCCATCTCTGTCTTGGACCTATTGTTCCATCTCTGTCTTGGAGCTACGGTTCCATCTCTGTCTTGGAGCTACGGTTCCATCTCTGTCTTGGACCTATTGTTCCATCTCTGTCTTGGAGCTACGGTTCCATCTCTGTCTTGGACCTATTGTTCCATCTCTGTCTAGGACCTACGGTTCCATCTCTGTCTTGGACCTACGGTTCCATCTCTGTCTTGGACTTACAGTTCCATCTCTGTCTTGGACCTACGGTTCCATCTCTGTCTTGAACCTATTGTTCCATCTCTGTCTTGGACCTATTGTTCCATCTCTGTCTTGGACCTATTGTTCCATCTCTGTCTTGGACCTACGATTCCATCTCTGTCTTGCACCTACGATTCCAACTCTGTCTTGGACCTACGATTCCATCTCTGTCTTGGGCCTACGGTTCCATCTCTGTCTTGGACCTTCGATTCCATCTCTGTCTTGAACCTATTGTTCCATCTCTGCCTTGAACCGTCGATTCCATCTCTGCCTTGGACCTACAGTTCCATCTCTGTCTTGGACCTACGATTCCATCTCTGTCTTGGACCTACGATTCCATCTCTGTCTTGGGCCTACGGTTCCATCTCTGTCTTGGACCTACGGTTCCATCTCTGTCTTGGACCTACGGTTCCATCTCTGTCTTGGACCTATTGTTCCATCTCTGTCGTGGACCTATTGTTCCATCTCTGTCTTGGAGCTACGGTTCCATCTCTGTCTTGGACCTACGGTTCCATCTCTGTCTTGGACCTACGGTTCTATCTCTGTCTTGGACCTACGGTTCCATGTCTGTCTTGGACCTTCGGTTCCATCTCTGTCTTGGACCTATGGTTCCATCTCTGTCTTGGAAATATTGTTCCATCTCTGTCTTGGACCTGTTGTTCCATCTCTGTCTTGGACCTACGGTTCCATCTCTGTCTTGGACCTATTGTTCCATCTCTGTCTTGGACGTATTGTTCCATCTCTGTCTTGGACCTATTGTTCCATCTCTGTCTTGGAGCTACGGTTCCATCTCTGTCTTGGATCTACGGTTCCATCTCTGTCTTGGACCTATTGTTCCATCTCTGTCTTGGACCTACGGTTCCATCTCTGTCTTAGAGCTACGGTTCCAACTCTGTCTTGGAGCTACGGTTCCATCTCTGTCTTGGACCTATTGTTCCATCTATGTCTAGGACCTACGGTTCCATCTCTGTCTTGGACCTACGGTTCCATCTCTGTCTTGGACTTATGGTTCCATCTCTGTCTTGGACCTACTGTTCCATCTCTGTCTTGGACCTATTGTTCCATCTCTGTCTTGGACCTACGGTTCCATCTCTGTCTTAGAGCTACGGTTCCAACTCTGTCTTGGAGCTACGGTTCCATCTCTGTCTTGGACCTATTGTTCCATCTCTGTCTAGGACCTACGGTTCCATCTCTGTCTTGGACCTACGGTTCCATCTCTGTCTTGGACTTACGGTTCCATCTCTGTCCTGGACCTACGGTTCCATCTCTGTCTTGAACCTATTGTTCCATCTCTGTCTTGGACCTATTGTTCCATCTCTGTCTTGGACCTACGATTCCATCTCTGTCTTGCACCTACGATTCCAACTCTGTCTTGGACCTACGATTCCATCTCTGTCTTGGACCTACTGTTCCATTTCAGTCTTGGAGCTACGGTTCCATCTCTGTTTTGGACCTATTGTTCCATCTCTGTCTTGGACCTATTGTTCCATCTCTGTCTTGGACCTACGATTCCATCTCTGTCTTGGACCTACTGTTCCATTTCAGTCTTGGAGCTACGGTTCCATCTCTGTTTTGGACCTATTGTTCCATCTCTGTCTTGGACCTATTGTTCCATCTCTGTCTTGGACCTACGATTCCTTCTCTGTCTTGGACCTACTGTTCCATTTCAGTCTTGGAGCTACGGTTCCATCTCTGTTTTGGCCTATTATTCCATCTCTGTCTTGGACCTATTGTTCCATCTCTGTCTTGGACCTACGATTCCATCTCTGTCTTGGACCTACGATTCCATCTCTGTCTTGGACCTACGGTTCCATCTCTGTCTTGGGCCTACGGTTCCATCTCTTTCTTGGACCTACGATTCCATCGCTGTCTTGGACCTACGGTTCCATCTCTGTCTTGGACCTATTGTTCCATCTCTGTCTTGGACGTATTGTTCCATCTCTGTCTTGGACCTATTGTTCCATCTCTGTCTTGGAGCTACGGTTCCATCTCTGTCTTGGAGCTACGGTTCCATCTCTGTCTTGGACCTATTGTTCCATCTCTGTCTTGGAGCTACGGTTCCATCTCTGTCTTGGACCTATTGTTCCATCTCTGTCTAGGACCTACGGTTCCATCTCTGTCTTGGACCTACGGTTCCATCTCTGTCTTGGACTTAAAGGTTCCATCTCTGTCTTGGACCTACGGTTCCATCTCTGTCTTGAACCTATTGTTCCATCTCTGTCTTGGACCTATTGTTCCATCTCTGTCTTGGACCTACGATTCCATCTCTGTCTTGCACCTACGATTCCAACTCTGTCTTGGACCTACAATTCCATCTCTGTCTTGGGCCTACGGTTCCATCTCTGTCTTGGACCTTCGATTCCATCTCTGTCTTGGACCTATTGTTCCATCTCTGCCTTGAACCTACGATTCCATCTCTGCCTTGGACCTACAGTTCCATCTCTGTCTTGGACCTACGATTCCATCTCTGTCTTGGACCTACGATTCCATCTCTGTCTTGGGCCTACGGTTCCATCTCTGTCTTGGATCTACGGTTCCATCTCTGTCTTGGACCTACGGTTCCATCTCTGTCTTGGACCTATTGTTCCATCTCTGTCTTGGACCTATTGTTCCATCTCTGTCTTGGAGCTACGGTTCCATCTCTGTCTTGGACCTACGGTTCCATCTCTGTCTTGGACTTACGGTTCCATCTCTGTCTTGGACCTACGGTTCCATCTCTGTCTTGGACCTATTGTTCCATCTCTGTCTTGGACCTATTGTTCCATCTCTGTCTTGGACCTACGGTTCCATCTCTGTCTTGGACCTATTGTTCCATCTCTGTCTTGGATCTATTGTTCCATCTCTGTCTTGGACCTACGGTTCCATCTCTGTCTTGGAGCTACGGTTCCATCTCTGTCTTGGAGCTACTGTTCCATCTCTGTCTTGGAGCTACGGTTCCATCTCTGTCTTGAACCTTCGGTTCCATCTCTGTCTTGGACCTACGGTTCCATCTCTGTCTTGGACATATTGTTCCATCTCTGTCTCAAACCTATTGTTCCATCTCTGTCTTGGACCTACGGTTTCATCTCTGTCTTGGACGTATTGTTCCATCTCTGTCTTGGACCTATGGTTCCATCTCTGTCTTGGACGTATTGTTCCATCTCTGTCTTGGACCTATTGTTCCATTTCTGTCTTGGAGCTACGGTTCCATCTCTGTCTTGGAGCTACGGTTCCATCTCTGTCTTGGACCTATTGTTCCATCTCTGTCTTGGAGCAACGGTTCCATCTCTGTATTTGACCTATTGTTCCATCTCTGTCTTGGACCTACGGTTCCATCTCTGTCTTGGAGCTACTGTTCCATCTCTGTCTTGGAGCTACGGTTCCATCTCTGTCTTGGACCTATTGTTCCATCTCTGTCTTGGACCTACGGTTCCATCTCTGTCTTGGAGCTACAGTTCCATCTCTGTCTTGGAGCTACGGTTCCATCTCTGTCTTGGACCTATTTTTCCATCTCTGTCTTGGACCTACGGTTCCATCTCTGTCTTGGACCTATTGTTCCATCTCTGTCTTGGACTTACGGTTCCATCTCTGTCTTGGACCTACGGTTCCATCTCTGTCTTGGACCTATTGTTCCATCTCTGTCTTGGACCTATTGTTCCATCTCTGTCTTGGAGCTACGGTTCCATCTCTGTCTTAGCCCTATTGTTCCATCTCTGTCTTGGACCTATTGTTCCATCTCTGTCTTGGACCTACGGTTCCATCTCTGTCTTGGAGCTACGATTCCATCTCTGTCTTGGAGCTACGCTTCCATCTCTGTCTTGGAGCTATGGTTCCATCTCTGTCTTGGACCTTCGGTTCCATCTCTGTCTTGGACCTACGGTTCCATCTCTGTCTTGGACCTACGGTTCCATCTCTGTCTTGGACCTATTGTTCCATCTCTGTCTTGGACCTATTGTTCCATCTCTGTCTTGAACCTATTGTTCCATCTCTGTCTTGTGTGATGAGAAACTTTGTCTGAGACTGAGCAAAGCAAGCGAATGTCCTTTATAGGGTTTAAAGATGTTATTTATGCAAAATCATTCCTCACCACATTCTGGTTTAGGAGCAAGAACTTCTAAATAAACCCAAACTAAAGTCGGAGTTTCATTCAAACGCAATAAGCAAATTAACATTTGATCTGAGAGGGATGTTTAGAAACAGTTGTTTACGCCGTTGGAAATTATAGACTAGAAGGTTAATTTTAGTCTTGTTAATCTCATTGTTTACTGATGCTACTCTGCACTATGTTCAGAGCCCAGAATGCGTATACTGCACTATGTAGGGAATAGGGTGGATATGGGCCCTGGTCTAAAGTAGTGCACTAGGTAGGGAATAGGGTGGTTATGGACCCTGGTCTAAAGTAGTGCACTATGTAGGGAATAGTGTGGTTATGGGCCCAGGTCTAAAGTAGTGCACCATATAGGGAATAGGGTGGTTATGGACCCTGGTCTAAAGTAGTGCACTATATAGGGAATAGGGTGGTTATGGGCCCAGGTCCATAGTAGTACACTATGTAGAGAATAGGGTGGTTATTGGACCTGGTTTAAATTAGTGCCCTATGTGTAGGGAATAGGGTGCTATTTGGGATGCATCCTGTCTTCAGAGTTTGTGATGTGTGGAGCCAGACTCACAACCATAGGGTGCTATTTGGGATGCATCCTGTCTTCAGAGTGTGTGATGTGTGGAGCCAGACTCACAACCATAGGGTGCCATTTGGGATGCATCCTGTCTTCAGAGTGTGTCATGTGTGGAGCCAGACTCACAACCATAGAGTGCCATTTGGGATGCATCCTGTCTTCAGAGTGTGCGATGTGTGGAGCCAGACTCACAACCATAGGGTGCTATTTGGGATGCATCCTGTCTTCAGAGTGTGTGATGTGTGGAGCCAGACTCACAACCATTTTGCTGGAAACTACTTTCATCTTCCTGTTGTTCTCTCCCTCCATCTCTCCCTTTGTCTCTCCCTCCCTTCGTCTCTCCCTCCCTTCGTCTCTCCCTCCCTTCGTCTCTCCCTCCCTTCGTCTCTCCCTCCCATTGTCTCTCCCTCCCTCCATCTCTCCCTCCGTCTCTCCCTCCGTCTCTCCCTCCGTTTCTCCCTTCGTCTCTCCCTCTGTCTCTCCCTCTGTCTCTCCCTCTGTCTCTCCCTCCGTCTCTCCCTCCGTCTCTCCCTCCGTCTCTCCAATCGTCTCTCTCTCCGTCTCTCCCTCCGTCTCTCCCTCCCTCCGGCTCTCCCTCCCTCCGTCTCTCCCTCCGTCTCTCCCTTCGTCTCTCCCTTCGTCTCTCCCTTCATCTCTCCCTCCATCTCTCCGTCTACCCCTGAAGGAGTGGTGCTCACACATGCGATCCGTTATAAATCAGCCATTTTGATATTCAAATGAGTTGGAAAACAGTATTATTCGTTCATGTCTAGTTGACGACCAGACTACATTTGACATCTGACAGCTGGAATGAACACGGCCCCTTATGTTCTCCTTCTATTTATGGTGGAAGATAAATGGATAGGTTGAAGGCAGAGAGGAGAGAGGGAAGGAGAGAGGGAAGGAGAGAGGGAAGGAGAGAGGGAAGGAGAGAGGGAAGGATAGTGGAAAGGAGGGAGGGAAGGAGGGAAGGAGAGAGGGAAGGAAAAAGGGAAGGGTAGTGGGAAGTGGGGAGGGAGGGAAGGATAGCGGGAAGGAGAGAGGGAAAGAGAGGGAAGGATGGAGGGAAGGAGAAAGGGAAGAAGAAATAAGGAGAGAGGGAAGGAGAAAGGGAAAAGGGAGAAGTTGTTTGGAGTTAATTTTGCTTTAAAACCTGTTGGGGATAGGGTGCAGTATTTGCACGGCCGGATAAAAAAACGTACCCGATTTAATCTGGTTACTACTCCTGCCCAGTAACTAGAATATGCATATAATTGTTTGATTTGGATAGAAAACACCCTAAAGTTTCTAAAACTGTTTGAATGGTGTCTGTGAGTATAACAGAACTCATATTGCAGTCAAAACCCTGAGACAAATCCTGACAGGAAACTGAAATCTGATGTGTGGATATCACTTCAAACATTTGCCATTGAAACACACAGGGGCTTGTGAATCATTTAGCACTTCCTATGGCTTCCACTAGATGTCCCCAGTCTTTACAAAGTGGTTTGAGTCTCCTACTATCAAAATTGACTGAAAGAGAGGATGTTTGTCTTGGTCACAGGGGATGGGCCATTACCATTGTGACGTCGGCGCCCATGGGTACTCTCCCTTTTCGAAACGTTTTGAAAGACAATGCAACCGTCCCAATGGAATATTATTGAAGCTCTGGTTGAAAAAGCCCCTAAAGTTTATGTTATACAACGTTTGACATGTTTGAACGAACTTAAATATATATTTTTTGCTCATTCCTGACGACAAGTCAGACGCACACGGTACATTTTCACTAGCCTTCGGAGTGCGCTAACACTATTGGGACATAAATTATTAACTTTTCTGAACAAAACTACATTTGTTATGGACCTGGGATTCCTAGAAGTGCCTTCTGATAAAGATAATCAAAGGTAAGGGATTATTTACAATAGTATTTTTGATGGTTGATCGTTCCAAGATGGCTCCAACATTTATAGCCTAGACTTTTTTTCTGGGCATACCACGTCGTTTATTGCAAAGTGTGATTTCCCAGTAAAGTTATTTTTAAATCTGGCAAAGAGATGGCATTCAAGACATGTTAATCTATAAGTCTTTGAATGACAATATTACATTTTAACAATGTTTTCGAATAGTAATTTTGTAAATTGTAGCGCTGATTCATCGGAAGCATTTGAGGGAAAAGATTTTCTGAACGTCATGCGCCGATGTAAAATGCTGTTTTTATATATAAATATGAACTTTATCGAACAAAAAATGCATGTGTTGTGTAACATGATGTCCTAGGAGTGTCATCTGATGAAGGTTGTCAAAGGTTAGTGCTGCATTTAGCTGTGTTTTGGGTATTTGTGATGCATGCTAGTTGCTTTGAAAATGGCTGTGTGATTATTTCTGGCTGCGTACTCTGCTGACATAATCTAATGTTTTGCTTTTGCTGTAAAGCCTTTTTCAAATCGGACAATGTGGTTCGATTCAGGAGAGGTGTATCTATAAAACGGTGTAAAATAGTCATATGTTTGAGAAATTGAAGTTATAGCATTTATGAGGTTTTCCATTTAGCGCGACACGATTCCACTGGCTGTTGATTAGGGTGGGACGCAAGCGTCCCACTGGCCCAGACAGGTTAACTTCCTGTTGAACATCACTGTACTACCACCATACAGAGGAGGATGCTGTAACTTCCTGTTGAACATCCCTGTACTACCACCACACAGAAGAGGACACTGTAACTTCCTGTTGAACATCCCTGTACTACCACCACACAGAGGAGGACGCTGTAACTTCCTGTTGAACATCCCTGTACTACCACCACACAGAGGACTGAGGACCTGGCTGAGACCCAGGGTTGTCTAAACACACTGCTAATACTACACATAGAAGACACGCTTGGACACACACACACACACACACACACACACACACACACACACACACACACACACACACACACACACACACACACACACACACACACACACACACACACACACACACACACTGCTAACCCTAGCAGAAGACACACTGAGTATTTATCAGACTGTCATAGGAAGTTCCCGCTGCCAGGTCACTAGTATAATGTAGGGGAGGATGTATGTGTGGTTTTGTGTGTGTGTTGGTGTGTGTGTGTGTGTACACATGGTTGTGTGAGTGTGTGTGTCTGTGTGTGTGTGTACACATGGTTGTGTGTGTGTGTGTATGCATGGTTGTGTGTGTGTATGCATGGTTGTGTGTGTGTATGCATGGTTGTGTGTGTGTGTGTCTGTATTTGTGTATGTATGGTTGTGTGAGTGTGTGTGTGTGTGTGTGTGTGTGTGTGTGTGTGTGTGTGTGTGTGTGTGTGTGTGTGTGTGTGCATGGTTGAGTGTGTGTGTGTGTGTGCATGGTTGAGTGTGTGTGTGTGTGTGTGTGTGTGTGTGTATGCATGGTTGTGTGTGTGTATGCATGGTTGTGTGTGTGTGTGTCTGTGTTTGTGTGTACGCATGGTTGTGTGTGTTGTGTGTGTGTGTGTTTGTGTGTATGAATGGTTGTGTGAGTGTGTGTGTGTCTGGGAGGATGTTAGCAACATGACGGCAAATAGAGATAAATGACGTCCACCGAGTCTGTCCTTAAGTCTCTGCACATGTGCACCACACCACACTCACACACACTCGCACACACACACTCGCACACACACACAATCACTCACCCACTCACCCATTCACACAGCCACCCACCCACCCACCCATCCCACCGACCCACACACTGAAAATACAACTCCTGGAAATGTTTCCAACTCTGTGCTTGGTCTATAAATCAGAGTATGGAACAGCAGAGGGCCTGAGCCTGGATTCATCCAGAACACAGCTCCCCTCCCTCCCTCCCTCCCTCCCTCCCTCCCTCCCTCCCTCCCTCCCTCCCTCCCTCCCTCCCTCCCTCCCTCCCTCCCTCCCTTCCTTCCTTCCTCCCTCCCTTCCTTCCTTCCTTCCTTCCTTCCTCCCTCCCTCCCTCCCTGAGGATACCGAGCTGTGTTGTGTGTGTGTGTGTGTGTGTGTGTGTGTGTGTGTGTGTGTGTGTGTGTGTGTGTGTGTGTGTGTGTGTGTGTGTGTGTGTGTGTGTGTGTGTGTGTGTGTGTGTGTGTGTGTGTGTGTGTGTGTGTGTATAGCTCACAGAAGGAATTTGTGGTAAGTGCGTTGGGGCCGCCATCTTGCACCTCCACTATTCTAGCTAGCAACATTAGAGAAGCTATCTGTACAGTTACATTGGTTAACTAGCAACATGACATCATTTTCCAAATTCTGGAGGCAGCAGAAACACAGTTCGAGCCCACCGCAGGCCAGCAGAACAAGGCCAACCCACCAAAGGCCAGCAGAACAAGGCCAACCCTACCAAAGGTCAGCAGAACAAGGCCAGCAGAACAAGGCCAGCCCTACCAATGGTCAGGAGAACAAGGCCAGCAGAACAAGGCCAGCCCAACCAAAGGTCAGCAGAACAAGGTCAGCCCCCAAAGGCCAGCCCACCAATGCCAGCCCACCAAGGCCAGCCCACCAAGGCCAACCCACCAAGGCCAGCCCACCAAGGCCAACCCACCAAGGCCAACCCACCAAGGCCAACCCACCAAGATTCAGGTAGAGGTCTGATCTCCTTCCATTAGGATCTCTACTGTAGACTCAGGTAGAGGTCTGATCTCCTTCCATTAGGATCTCTACTGTAGACTCAGGTAGAGGTCTGATCTCCTTCCATTAGGATCTCTACTGTAGACTCAGGTAGAGGTCTGATCTCCTTCCATTAGGATCTCTACTGTAGACTCAGGTAGAGGTCTGATCTCCTTCCATTAGGATCTCTACTGTAGACTCAGGTAGAGGTCTGATCTCCTTCCATTAGGATCTCTACTGTAGACTCAGGTAGAGGTCTGATCTCCTTCCATAAGGAACTCTACAGTGTGGGAAGTCTCTTACTGCTCCATTAAGCCCCTGGATACGTACCAAATCGCACCCTATTCTCTATATAGGGTAGTGTTCCATTTAAGAGTGAGGCGCTATAAATCACCCAGAGATCCTCTGAGCTGCTGCATCTCTCTCTCGCTCTCTCTCTCTCTCTCTCTCTCTCTCTCTGTCTCTCTCCTGAAGTACCTATTTACCCCTCTCTCTCTCTCTCTCTCTCTCTGTGTTCTGATTTGTAGGCCAGAGCATACAAGCCAACACACACAGGAAGCTCACAGATACTTCCTACAGGCCTAATAGGAAGTGACATCATTCAAGGGTCACTGGGGCTAATATGTGACATTTTAACTCCATAGCGTTTTTATAAAGGGGATATTTTTCAACACTGTCATATCCGTGTCTGGGGAGCGACGCTTCACTGTGCTCGTGCTGTGCTACCGTTGTGCTACTGCTGTGCTACTATTGTGCTATCAATCAATCAAATTTATTTATAAAGCCCAGATGTCGCAAAGTGCTATAAAGAAACCCAGCCTAAAACCCCAAACAGCAAGTAATGCAGAGAGGAACCAGTTTCTGAGGGTGTGGCCAGTCCTCTTCTGGCTGTGCCGGGTGGAGATTATAACAGAACATGGCCATGATGTTCGAACGTTCATAGATACATGTCAGTAGGCTTTTCATAGCCCAAGCATTCAGAGGTTGAGACAGCAGGTACTGTTGTTGTACTAAGTTAGGTCAGCCTCTAGTTACAGTTGAAGTACTAGGGTGTGGGGCTTCTCTCTCTCTCTGTGGGGCTTCTCTCTCTCTTTCTCTGTGTGGGGCTTCTCTCTCTCTCTCTCTCTGGGGCTTCTCTCTCTCTCTGTGGGGCTTCGCTCTCTCTCTGTTGGGCTTTCTCTCTCTCTCTCTCTCTCTCTCTCTCTCTCTCTGTTGGGCTTCTCTCTCTCTCTGTGGGAGCTTCTCTGTCCTGGAGCCATGAGAGGAACCCCACGTAGAGAGAGGAGCTTCATGCCAGGGACCAGGGATGAGGATGACACTCACCGGAGCTCCCCTGTCACGGACCATGAGTTTTCATGGCTGGCCCAGGGCTCAGCGTATGTGACTGGAGAAGAGAGAACTGGGGCCTGGGGATGGGGGTAGGAGGTAGGGGCTCAGGGCCACGTACAGCCAGACTGAGTTATAGCCTAAGGAGGGGCTGATGGCTGCCTGAACACTGATGCACTTTCCAGGTCACAGCAGGGTAATAACACACTACTATATTGTGACGAGAGTAACACTAGTCTGGAACATAGAGTTAGACTAGAGTAACACTCTATGATAATAGTCTGGCACATAGAGTTAGACTAGAGTAACACTCTATGATACTAGTTTGGAACATAGAGTTAGACTAGAGTAATACTCTATGATACTAGTCTGGAACATAGAGTTAGACTAGAGTAACACTATGATACTAGTCTGGAACATAGAGTTAGACTAGAGTAACACTCTATGATACTAGTCCGGAACATAGAGTTAGACTAGAGTAACACTCTATGATACTAGTTTGGAACATAGAGTTAGACTAGAGTAACACTCTATGATACTAGTCTGGAACATAGAGTTAGAGTAGAGTAATACTCTATGATACTAGTCTGGAACATGGAGTTAGACTAGAGTAATACTCTATGATACTAGTCTAGAACATAGAGTTACACTAGAGTAACACTATATGATACTAGTTTGGAACATAGAGTTAGACTAGAGTAACACTCTATGATACTAGTCTGGAACATTGAGTTAGACTAGAGTAACACTCTATGATAATAGTCTGGCACATAGAGTTAGACTAGAGTAACACTCTATGATACTAGTTTGGAACATAGAGTTAGACTAGAGTAATACTCTATGATACTAGTCTGGAACATAGAGTTAGACTAGAGTAACACTATGATACTAGTCTGGAACATAGAGTTAGACTAGAGTAACACTCTATGATACTAGTCTGGAACATAGAGTTAGACTAGAGTAACACTCTATGATACTAGTCTGGAACATAGAGTTAGACTAGAGTAACTCTATGCTACTAGTCTGGAACATAGAGTTAGACTAGAGTAACACTATGATACTAGTCTGGAACATAGAGTTAGACTAGAGTAACACTCTATGATACTAGTCTGGACATAGAGTTAGACTAGAGTAACACTCCATGTCACTAGCCTGGACATAGAGTTAAAGTTTTGACCTTAACTGTAGTAAATGCAGAATGTGAAATTTGACATCAACCAGTATGGAGAGTTCTCATGAGGTCCCATTTCATATAGAAACACTGTACTGTTTTCTGTAATAACTGAATTAAAGGTCCTGCTCTGACTAGTGGCAGATGGGTTTCCATTGGCTCTATACCTCTCCAACTATACTCTGCACATTGAAGCCAATTCCACAGCATTTTTTAAATTCTCAGGCACTGATTTAAACCTGGGACAGCGGGTGGGTCACACGGGTGCTGTTAATGATCAGGTAGAACAGAAAAGCAGCAGGCTACAGACCTCGTAGGGCCAGAGCTGAATACCCCTGTTCTGCAGGCTACGGACCTCGTAGGGCCAGAGCTGAATACCCCTGTTCTGCAGGCTACGGACCTCGAAGGGCCAAAGCTGAATACCCCTGTTCTATGTGTTCTGCTGGGTTTCCTCAGGCTCTCTGATTCACTTTGAACCCCAGTCCAACCATCTGAGAGACTTTTAAAGTGGCATTGTTCAAGCCAGTCGAAAAAAACACTCTGGTGTGAAACAGGGAAAAACATTCTGGTGTGAAACAGGGAAAAAACACTCTGGTGTGAAACATTGGAAAAAACACTCTGGTGTGAAACAGTGTAAAAAACACTCTGGTGTGAAACAGGGAAAAAAACACTGGTGTGAAACAGTGTAAAAAACACTGGTGTGAAACAGTGGAAAAAACACTCTGGTGTGAAACAGGGGAAAACACTCTGGTGTGAAACAGGGAAAAAAACTCTGGTGTGAAACAGTGGAAAAAACACTCTGGTGTGAAACAGTGGAAAAACACTGGTGTGAAACAGGGAAAACACTCTGGTGTGAAACAGTGTAAAAAACACTCCGGTGTGAAACAGGGAAAAAACACTCTGGTGTGAAACAGGGAAAAAACTCTGGTGTGAAACAGTGGAAAAAACACTCTGGTGTGAAACAGTGGAAAAACACTGGTGTGAAACAGGGAAAACACTCTGGTGTGAAACAGTGTAAAAAACACTGGTGTGAAACAGGGAAAAAACACTCTGGTGTGAAACAGGGAAAAACACTCTGGTGTGAAACAGGGAAAAAACACTCTGGTGTGAAAACAGGAAAATGGTCCAATTCACACACTTATCAAGAGAACATCCCTGGTCAAAATCAAATCAAATCAAATGTATTTATATAGCCCATCGTACATCAGCTGATATCTCAAAGTGCTGCACAGAAACCCAGCCTAAAACCCCAAACAGCAAGCAATGCATGTGAAAGAAGCACGGTGGCTAGGAAAAACTCCATAGGAAAAACTCCCTAGAAAGGCCAAAAACCTAGGAAGAAACCTAGAGAGGAACCAGGCTATGAGGGGTGGCCAGTCCTCCTCTGGCTGTGCAGGGTGGATATTATAACAGAACATGGTCAAGATGTTAAAATGTTAAAATGTTCATAAATGACCAGCATGGTCAAATAATAATAATCATAGTAGTTGTCGAGGGTGCAACAAGCACGTCCGGTGAACAGGTCAGGGTTCCATAGCCGCAGGCAGAACAGTTGAAACTGGAGCAGCAGCACGGCCAGGTGGACTGGGGACAGCAAGGAGTCATCATACCAGGTAGTCCTGAGGCATGGTCCTAGGGCTCAGGTCCTCCGAGAGAAAGACAGAAAGAGAGAAAGAGAGAATTAGAGAGAGCATATTTAAATTCACACAGGACACCGGATAAGACAAGAGAAATACTCCAGATGTAACAGACTGACCCTAGCCCCCCGACACATAAACTACTGCAGCATAAATACTGGAGGCTGAGACAGGAGGGATCAGAAGACACTGTGGCCCCATCCGATGATACCCCGGACAGGGCCAAACAGGCAGGATATAACCCCACCCACTTTGCCAAAGCACAGCCCCCACACCACTAGAGGGATGTCTCCAACCACCAACTTACCGTCCTAAGACAAGGCCGAGTATAGCCCACAACGATCTCCGCCATGGCACAACCCAAGGGGGGCGCCAACCCAGACAGGAAGACCACGTCAGTGACTCAACCCACTCAAGTGACGCACCCCTCCCATGGACGGCATGGAAGAACACCAGTAAGCCAGTGACTCAGCCCCTGTAAAAGGGTTAGAGGCAGAGAATCCCAGTGGAAAGAGGGGAACCGGCAAGGCAGAGACAGCAAGGGCGGTTCGTTGCTCCAGCCTTTCCGTTCACCTTCACACTCCTGGGCCAGACTATACTTAATCATAGGACCTACTGAAGAGATAAGTCTTCAGTAAAGACTTAAAGGTTGAGACTGAGTCTGCGTCTCTCACATTGGTAGGCAGACTATTCCATAAAAATGGAGCTCTATATGAGAAAGCCCTACCTCCAGCCGTTTGCTTCGAAATTCTAGGGACAATTAGGAGGCCTGCGTCTTGTGACCGTAGCGTACGTGTAGGTATGTACGGCAGGACCAAATCGGAAAGATAGGTAGGAGCAAGCCCATGTAATGCTTTATAGGTTAGCAGTAAAACCTTGAAATCAGCCCTTGCCTTAACAGGAAGCCAGTGTAGGGATGCTAGCACTGGAGTAATATGATCAATTTTTTTGGTTCTAGTCAGGATTCTAGCAGCCGTATTTAGCACTAACTGAAGTTTATTTAGTGCTTTATCCGGGTAGCCGGAAAGTAGAGCATTGCAGTAGTCCAGCCTAGAAGTAACAAAAGCATGGATTAATTTTTCTGCGTCATTTTTGGACAGAAATTTCTGATTTTTGCAATGTTACGTAGATGGAAAAAAGCTGTCCTTGAAACAGTCTTGATATGTTCTTCAAAAGAGAGATCAGGGTCCAGAGTAACGCCGAGGTCCTTCACAGTTTTATTTGAGACGACTGTACATCCATCCAGATTAATTGTCAGATTCAACAGAAGATCTCTTTGTTTCTTGGGACCTAGAACAAGCATCTCTGTTTTGTCCGAGTTTAAAATTAGAAAGTTTGCAGCCATCCACTTCTTTATGTCTGAAACACAGGCTTCTAGCGAGGGCAATTTTGGGGCTTCACCATGTTTCATTGAGCTGTGTGTCGTCCGCATAGCAGTGAAATTTAACATTATGTTTTCGAATGACATCCCCAAGAGGTAAAATATATAGTGAAAACAATAGTGGTCCTAAAATGGAACCTTGAGGAACACCGAAATTTACAATTGATTTGTCAGAAGACAAACCATTCACAGAGACAAACTTATATCTTTCCGACAGATAAGATCTAAACCAGGCCAGAACTTGTCCATGTAGACCAATTTGGGTTTCCAATCTCTCCAAAAGAATGTGGTGATCGATGGTATCAAAAGCAGCACTAAGATCTAGGAGCACGAGGACAGATGCAGAGCCTCGGTCTGACGTCATTAAAAGGTCATTTACCACCTTCACAAGTGCAGTCTCAGTGCTATGATGGGGTCTAAAACCAGACTGAAGCGTTTCGTATATATTGTTTGTCTTCAGGAAGGCAGTGAGTTGCTGCGCAACAGCTTTTTCAAATTTTTTTGAGAGGAATGGAAGATTCGATATAGGCCGATAGTTTTTTATAATTTCTGGGTCAAGATTCGGCTTTTTCAAGAGAGGCTTTATTACTGCCACTTTTAGTGAGCTTGGTACACATCCGGGGGATAGAGAGCCGTTTATTATGTTCAACATAGGAGGGCCAAGCACAGGAAGCAGCTCTTTCAGTAGTTTAGTTGGAATAGGGTCCAGTATGCAGCTTGAGGGTTTAGAGGCCATGATTATTTTCATCATTGTGTCAACAGACATAGTACTAAAACACTTTAGTATCTCCCTTGATCCTAGGTCCTGGCAGAGTTGTGCAGACTCAGGACAATGGAGCTTTGGAGGAATATGCAGATTTAAAGAGGAGTCCGTAATTTGCTTTCTAATGATCATGATCTTTTCCTCATCGAAGTTCATAAATGTATTACTGCTGAAGTGAAAGCCATCCTCCATTTGCGAATGCTGCTTTTTACTTAGCTTTGCGACAGTATCAAAAAGACATTTCGGATTGTTCTTATTTTCCTCAATTAAGTTGGAAAAATAGGATGATCTAGCAGCAGTGAGGGCTCTTCGATACTGCATGGTACTGTCTTTCCAAGCTAGTCGGAAGACTTCCAGTTTGGTGTGGCGCCATTTCCGTTCCAATTTTCTGGATGCTTGCTTCAGAGCTTGTGTATTTTCTGTATACCAGGGAGCTAGTTTCTTATGACAGATGTTTTTAATTTTTAGGGGTGCAACTGCATCTAGGGTATTGTGCAAGGTTAAATTGAGTTCCTCGGTTAGGTGGTTAACTGATTTTTGTCCTCTGACGTCCTTGGGTAGCCAGAGGGAGTCTGGAAGGGCATCAAGGAATCTTTGGGTTGTCTGAGAATTTATAGCACGACTTTTAATGCTCCTTGGTTGGGGTCTGAGCAGATTATTTGTTGCAATTGCAAACGTAATAAAATGGTGGTCCGATAGTCCAGGATTATGAGGAAAAACATTAAGATCCACAACATTTATTCCATGGGACAAAACTAGGTCCAGAGTATGACTGTGGCAGTGAGTAGGTCCAGAGACATGTTGGACAAAACCCACTGAGTCGATGATGGCTCCGAAAGCCTTTTGGAGTGGGTCTGTGGACTTTTCCATGTGAATGTTAACCTCTATGGGCTAGGTGGGACGCTAGCGTGCCACCCGTGGTGCACTCCATCAACAGCATGTGCATTTCAAGAGCGGCAAATTTGAATCCAAATAAATGTCAAAATTCTAATTTTTCAAACATACAACTATTTTACACCCTTTGAAAGATAAACATCTCCTTAATCTAACCACGTTTTACGATTTCAAAAAGGTTTTACGGCGAAAGCATAAATTTAGAGTATGTTAGGACAGTACATTTACAAGAGTTGTGTGTAATGTTTTGTCAATTCAAAGACAGGGTCACCAAAACCACAAAACCAGCTAAAATGATGCACTAACCTTTTACAATCTCCATCAGATGACACTCCTAGGACATTATGTTAGACAATGCATGCATTTTTAGTTCTATCAAGTTCATATTTATATCCAAAAACAGCGTTTTACTATGGCATTGATGTTGAGGAAATCGTTTCCCTCCAATAACCGGCAGTCAAGTCAGCGTCACAAATTAAATAATTAAAATTAGAAAACATTGGTAAAATATTATATTGTCATTTAAAGAATTATAGATTTACATCTCTTGAACGCAATCAACTTGCCAGATTTAAAAATAACCTTACTGGGAAATCACACTTTGCAATAATCTGAGCACTGCGCCCAGAAAAATACGCGTTGCGATACAGACTAGACGTCATGTTGGGGAGATCTAAAATCGAAAATACTATGTAAATAATCCATTACCTTTGATTCTCTTCATCAGATGTCACTTCCAGGTATCACAGGTCCATAACGAATGTAGTTTTGTTCAAAAAAGCTCATCATTTATGTCCAAAAATCTCCGTCTTGTTAGCACATGATCTAAGCCAGCCGGACTTCTCGTCATGAACGAGGGGAAAAAATATATTTCCGTTCGTTCAAACATGTCAAACGTTGTATAGCATAAATCATTAGGGCCTTTTTAACCAGAACATGAATAATATTCAAGGTGGACGAATGCATACTCTTTTATAACGTATTGGAACGAGGGTACCCAACATGAACTCGCGCGCCAGGTGTCTAATGGGACATCATCGTTCCATGGCTCTTGTTCGGTCAGATCTCCCTCCAGAAGACTCAAAACACTTTGTAAAGGCTGGTGACATCTAGTGGAAGCAATAGGAAGTGCCAAAATATTCCTCAGCCCCTGTGTTTTTCAATGGGATAGGTTTAAAGGTAATACAACACATCAGGTATCCACTTCCTGTCAGAAAATGTCTCAAGGTTTTGCCTGCCAAATGAGTTCTGTTATACTCACAGACACCATTCAAACAGTTTTAGAAACTTTAGAGTGTTTTCTATCCATATATAATAAGTATATGCATATTCTAGTTACTGGGTAGGATTAGTAACCAGATTAAATCGGGTACATTTTTTTTATCCAGACGTGCAAATGCTGCCCCCTAGCCGTAACAGGGTAAAGTCACCAAAAATTAGAATATTATCTGCTATGACTACAAGATCCGATAGGAATTCAGGGAACTCAGTGAGGAACACTGCATATGGCCCAGGAGGCCTGTAAACAGTAGCTATAAAAAGTGAGTGAGTAGACTGCATAGATTTCATGACTAGAAGCTCAAAAGACGAAAACGTCATTGTTTTTTTTTTTTGTAAATTGAAATTTGCTATCGTAAATGTTAGCAACACCTCCGCCTTTGCCGGATGCACGGGGGGTAGGGTCACTAGTGTAACCAGGGGGTGAGGCCTCATTTAACACAGTAAATTCATCAGGCTTAAGCCATGTTTCAGTCAGGCCAATCACATCAAGATTATTATCAGTGATTGGTTCATTGACTATAACTGCCTTGGAAGTGAGGGATCTAACATTAAGTAACCCAATTTTGAGATGTGAGGTATCACAATCTCTTTCAATAATGGCAGGAATGGAGGAGGTCTTTATACTAGTGAGATTGCTAAAGCGAACACCGCCATTTTTAATTTTGCCCAACCTAGATCGAGGCACAGACTCGGTCTCAATGGGGAAAGCTGAGCTGACTACGCTGACTGTGCTAGTTGCAGACTCCACTAAGCTGGCAGGCTGGCTAACAGCCTGCTGCCTGGCCTGCACCCTATTTCATTGTGGAGCTCGAGGAGTTAGAGCCCTGTCTATGTTCGTAGATAAGATGAGAGCACCCCTCCAGCTAGGATGGAGTCCGTCACTCCTCAACAGGCCAGGCTTGGTCCTGTTTGTGGGTGAGTCCCAGAAAGAGGGCCAATTATCTACAAATTCTATCTTTTGGGAGGGGCAGAAAACAGTTTTCAACCAGCGATTGAGTTGTGAGACTCTGCTGTAGAGCTCATCACTCCCCCTAACTGGGAGAGGGCCAGAGACAATTAATCGATGCCGACACATCTTTCTAGCTGATTTACACGCTGAAGCTATGTTGCGCTTGGTGACCTCTGACTGTTTCATCCTAACATCGTTGGTGCCGACGTGGATAACAATATCTCTATACTCTCTACACTCGACAGTTTTAGCTTTAGCCAGCACCGTCTTTAGATTAGCCTTAACGTCGGTAGCCCTGCCCCCTGGTAAACAGTGTATGATCGCTGGATGATTAGTTTTAAGTCTAATACTGCGGGTAATGGAGTCGCCAATGACTAGGGTTTTCAATTTGTCAGAGCTAATGGTGGGAGCTGTCGGCGTCTCAGACCCCACAACGGGAGGAGTAGAGACCAGAGAAGTCTCGGCCTCCGACTCCGACTCGCTTAATGGGGAGAAAAGTTTCTGTCGGCTGAATAAGCGACACCGGTTGAGCATTCCTACAGCGTTTCCCTCCAGAAGCCATGAGAAAGATGTCCGGCTGCGGGGACCGTGCGAGGGGGTTTATACTAACGTTACTATCTGTACTTACTGGTGGCACAGACGCTGTTTCATCCTTTCCTACACTGAAATTACCCTTGCCTAACGATCGCGTCTGAAGCTGGGCTTGCAGCACAGCTATCCTTGCCGTAAGGCGATCGTTCTCCTGTATATTATAAGTACAACGACTGCAATTAGAAGGCATCATGTTAATGTTACTTAGCTTCGGTTGTTTGAAGTCCTGACGAACCATGTCCAGATAAAACCTCCGGGGTGAAAAAGTTGAATGAAAAAAGTTGAGTGAGGGAAAAAGTAAAAATATACGGTAATGAAAAAGTAAAAAACCGTCAGGTAGCAAAGTAAGATCGGCAACAAAACGCACAGCAGCGTAAACAAGTCTGCAAGTTGTGACCGGGGTAGCAGGTAGAAGTACAGGTAGCAGTACAGGTAGCAGTATAGTACAGTACAGTACAGTACAGTACAGTACAGTCAGCCACAGCAGGCTATATATCTACCAGGTAGCAGTACAGTACAGCCACAGCAGGCTATATATCCACGAGGTAGCAGTACAGTACAGTACAGTACAGTACAGTACAGTACAGTACAGTACAGTACAGTACAGTACAGTACAGTACAGTCAGCCACAGCAGGCTCTATATAGTTAGGGTAGAGGATAAATTATAAAGTGACTGGTTTAGGAGTTAGGGTTAGGAGTTAGGGTAGAGGATAAATTATAAAGTGACTGGTTTAGGAGTTTAGGAATTAGGGTAGAATCAAATCAAAGTTTATTTGTCACGTGCGCCGAATACAACAGCTGTAGACATTACAGTGAAATGCTTACTTACAGGCTCTAACCAACAGTGCAATTTTGAAGTAAAAAAAAAAGGTATTAGGTGAACAATAGATAAGAAAATAAATAAAAACAACAGTAAAAAAGACAGTGAAAAATAACAGTAGCGAGGCTATATACAGTAGAGAGGCTATATACAGTAGAGAGGCTATATACAGTAGAGAGGCTGTATACAGTAGAGAGGCTATATACAGTAGAGAGGCTATGTACAGTAGAGAGGCTATATATACAGTAGAGAGGCTGTATACAGTAGAGAGGCTATATACAGTAGAGAGGCTATATACAGTAGAGAGGCTGTATACAGTAGAGAGGCTATATACAGTAGAGAGGCTGTATACAGTAGAGAGGTTATATACAGTAGAGAGGTTATATACAGTAGAGAGGCTATATACAGTAGAGAGGCTAAATACAGTAGAGAGGCTATATACAGTAGAGAGGCTATATACAGACACCGGTTAGTCGGGCTGATTGAGGTAGTATGTACATGTAGATATGGTTAAAGTGACTATGCATATATGATGAACAGAGAGTAGCAGTAGCATAAAAGAGGGGTTGGCGGGTGGTGGGTGGCGAGACACAATGCAGATAGTCCGGGTAGCCAATGTGCGGGGGGACCAGTTAGTCGGGCTAATTGATGTAGTATCTACATGAATGTATAGTTAAAGTGACTATGCATATATGATAAACAGAGAGTAGCAGCAGCGTAAAAGAGGGGTTGGGGGGCACACAATGTAAATAGTCTGGGTAGCCATTTGATTACCTGTTCAGGAGTCTTATGGCTTGGGGGTAAAAACTGTTGAGAATCCTTTTGGTCCTAGACTTGGCGCTCCGGTACCGTTTGCCATGCGGTAGTAGAGAGGACAGTCTATGACTTGGGTGGCTGGGGTCTTTGACAATTTTTAGGGCCTTCCTCTGACACCGCCTGGTGTAGAGGTCCTGGATGGCAGGCAGCTTAGCCCCAGTGATGTACAGGGCCGTACGCACAACCCTCTGTAGTGCCTTGCAGTTGGAGGCCGAGCAGTTGCCGTACCAGGCAGTAATGCAACCAGTCAGGATGCTCTCGATGGTGCAGCTGTAGAACCTTTTGAGGATCTGAGGACCCATGCCAAATCTTTTCAGTCTCCTGAGAGGGAATAGGCTTTGTCGTGCCCTCTTCACGACTGTCTTGATGTGTTTGGACCATTCTAGTTTGTTGGTGATGTGGACACCAAGGAACTTGAAGCTCTCAACCTGCTCCACTACAGCCCCGTCGATGAGAATGGGGGCGTGCTCTGTCCTCCTTTTCCTGTAGTCCACAATCATCTCCTTAGTTTTGGTTACGTTGAGGGATAGGTTGTTATTCTGGCACCACCCGGCCAGGTCTCTGACCTCCCTATTGGCTGTCTCGTCGTTGTCGGTGATCAGGCCTACCGCTGTTGTGTAGTCTGCAAACTTAATGATGGTGTTGGGAGTTGTGCCTGGCCATGCAGTCATGGGTGAACAGGGAGTACAGGAGGGGACTGAGCACGCACCCCTGAGGGGCTACAGTGTTGAGGATCAGCATGGCAGATGTGTTGCTACCTACCCTCACCACCTGGGGGCGGCCCGTCAGGAAGTCCAGGATTCAATTGCAGAGGGAGCTGTTTAGTCCCAGGATTCTTAGCTTATTGATGAGCTTTGAGGGTACTATGGTGTTGAACGCTGAGCTGTAATCAATGAACAGCATTTTCACGTACAGTTGAAGTCAGAAGTTTACATACACTTAGGTTGGAGTCATTAAAACTCGTTTTTCAACCACACCACAATTTACTTGTTAACAAACTATAGTTTTGGCAAGTCGGTTAGGACATCTACTTTGTGCATGACACAAGTAATTTTTCCAAAAATTGTTTACAGACAGATTATTTCACTTATAATTCACTGTATCACAATTACAGTGGGTCAGAAGTTTACATAAACTAAGTTGACTGTGCCTTTAAACAGCTTGGAAAATTCCCAAAAATGATGTCATGCTTTAGAAGCTTCTGATAGGCTAATTGACATCATTTGAGTCAATTGGAGGTGTACCTGTGGATGTATTTCAAGGCCTACCTTCAAACTCAGTGCCTCCTTGCTTGACATCATGGGAAAATCAAATGAAATCAGCCAAGACATCACAAAAAGAATTGTAGACATCCTCAAGTCTGGTTCATCCTTGGGAGCAATTTCCAAACGCCTGAAGGTACCACGTTAATCTGTACAAACAATGGTACGCAAGTATAAACACCATGGGACCACGCAGCCGTTATACTGCTCAGGAAGGAGACACGTTCTGTCTCCTAGAGATGAACGTACTTTGGTGCGAAAAGTGCAAATCAATCCCAGAACAACAGAAAAGGACCTTGTGAATGTGGGGAGGATGCTGGAGGAAACAGGTACAAAAGCATTTACAGCTGAAGTTGGAAGTTTACATACACCTTAGCCAAATACATTTAATCTCAGTTTTTCACAATTCCTGACATTTAATCCTAGTAAAAATTCCCTGTATTAGGTCAGTTAGGATCACCACTTTATTATATGAATGTGAAATGTCACATTCCCAGTGGGTCAGAAGTTAACATACACTCAATTAGTATTTGGTAGCATTGCCTTTAAATTGTTTAACTTGGATCAAACATTTCGGGTAGCCTTCCACAAGCTTCCCACAATAAGTTGGGTGAATTTTGGCGCATTCCTCTTGACAGAGCTGGTGTAACTGAATCAGGTTTGTAGGTCTCCTTGCTCCTTATTTTATCGACAGAGCATTCGCCCATAGGTTAGGGATCCCTACTGTTCCAGTGGTTAGGCCTTTCCCAGTTCACGCTCTGGACAGTCGACCATTAGGGTCCGGGGTAATTAGGGAAGCTCGTCATGACCCCACCATTTCATGGCAACAGAGGGCTTTCACGGGGTGGTCGCTAAGGGCCCTGTCGTTCCATCCCGCTCCTGCGGCCAGGGTCCAAAATTCCAGGGCGAACTCCTGGGCGCTCCTCTTCCCCTGCCTCAGGTGGAAAAGACGTTCACCCGTCGCTCTACCCTCGGGTGGGTGGTCAAAGACAGCGGAGGGTGAACTCCGTGAAGTCATCCAACACCGCATTATCTTCTCCCCACAGGGCGTTGGCCCACTCCAGAGCTCTCCCCGAGAGGCACGGAATGAGGGCGGACACCCTCTCCCTTCCCGAGGGAGCCAGGTAAACGGTGCCCAGGTATAGGTCCAGCTGTAGCAGGAACCCCTGGCATGGTGCCGCCGTCCCATCATACTCCCCGGGAAGGGCGAAACGCATCCCATTGGGACCGGGTACAGGAGGGACGAGTAGTGGCGACCCTTGTTGTGCTGGTGGAGGCGCTGGAGGGACTCCCTGTCTCTCCCAGCGGTCCATGGTCTGGACGACGCGGTCCATCGCGACGCCGAGATGTTGTAGCATCGCTGCATGTTCTCGGACGCTCTCCTCGACTCCTGTAACCGGGGTACCTGCTCCTGCTGACTACATGGTGAGGTGTGGAATTCTGTAATGGGGTGCGTAACTGGTGGCAGTGAAGTCAGACGCAGGAGAGCAGAACTAGGTAATAGCCGGAGCAGTTTAATTTCAAAACCAATGGGTACAAAACCCGACGCACACCAGTAAACATGTGCAGAAGCACTTACAACAAACAATTCCACACAAAGACATGGGGGGGAACAGAGGGTTAAATACACAACACTTAATGAGGGAAATGAGAACCAGGTGTGTAGGAAAACAAGACAAAACATATGGAAAATTAAAAGTGGATCAACGATGGCTAAACGCCGCCCGAACAAGGAGAGGAACCGACTTCGATGGAAGTCGTGAAAACAGTACACTGTCGGACACAGAGACAGAGATACACATCTGAGTCAACTATTGAGCTGCCTCAGTATTATTCACTGGACTGCAGTACTATACTGAAACATCTGGGTCAACTATTGAACTGCAGTACTATACTGAAACATCTGGGTCAACTATTGAACTGCAGTACTATACTGAACCATCTGGGTCAACTATTGAACTGCAGTACTATACTGTAGGTGGTACATATAATATGTTATTGTATTAATATAGTAGTGAGGTGTTTAATACTGAGGTATTTGATGTTGTGGTATAGTATAGTAGTGAGGTGTTTATTAATACTGAGGTATTTGATGTTATGGTATTAGTATAGTAGTGAGGTGTTTAATACTGAGGTATTTGATGTTGTGGTATTAGTATAGTAGTGAGGTGTTTAATTCTGAGGTATTTGATGTTGTGGTATAGTATAGTAGTGAGGTGTTTATTAATACTGAGGTATTTGATGTTGTGGTATTAGTATAGTAGTGAGGTGTTTAATACTGAGGTATTTGATGTTGTGGTACTAATATAGTAGTGAGGTGTTTATTAATACTGAGGTATATGATGTTGTGGTATTAGTATAGTATTGAGGTGTTTAATACTGAGGTATTTGATGTTGTGGTACTAATATAGTAGTGAGGTGTTTATTAATACTGAGGTATATGATGTTGTGGTATAGTATAGTAGTGAGGTGTTTAATACTGAGGTATATGATGTTGTGGTATTAGCATAGTAGTGAGGTGTTTAATACTGAGGTATTTGATGTTGTGGTATAGTATAGTAGTGAGGTGTTTATTAATACTGAGGTATATGATGTTGTGGTATTAGTATAGTAGTGAGGTGTTTAATACTGAGGTATATGATGTTGTGGTATTAATATAGTAGTGAGGTGTTTAATACTGAGGTATTTGATGATGTGGTATTAGTATAGTAGTGAGGTGTTTAATACTGAGGTATATGATTGTGTGGTATTAGTATAGTAGTGAGGTGTTTAATACTGAGGTATTAGATGTTGTGGTATTAGTATAGTAGTGAGGTGTTTATTAATACTGAGGTATATGATGTTGTGGTATTAGTATAGTAGTGAGGTGTTTAATACTGAGGTATATGATGATGTGGTATAGTATAGTAGTGAGGTGTTTAATACTGAGGTATATGATGTGGTATTAATATAGTAGTGAGGTGTTTAATACTGAGGTACATGATGTTGTGGTATTCATATACTAGTGAGGTGTTTAATACTGAGGTATAATATGTTGTGGTATTAGTATAGTAGTGAGGTGTTTAATACTGAGGTATAATATGTTGTGGTATTAGTATAGTAGTGAGGTGTTTAATACTTGTCACAGCTGTCTTCAGAAATGGACCAAAATGCAGCAGAGTTAGTATTCATCCTTCAATTTAATTAGAACGAACACTATACAAGAACAAGAACAAGGAAACTGACAGCCAACAGTCCTGTCAGGTGCAACCACACTAAACAAGAAACAATTACCCACAACCCCAAAGAAAAACACACACTCCTATATAGGACTCCCAATCAAAGGCAACTCAACACACCTGCCTTCAATTGGGAGTCCCAATCACCAACACAACCATTCACACACACAAAAACCCTGCCACATCCTGACCAAAACTAATCCAATTGCTCCCTCTGCTGGTCAGGATGTGACAATACTGAGATATATGGTGTTGTAGTATTAGTATAGTAGTGAGGTGTTTAATACTGAGGTATAATATGTTGTGGTATTAGTATAGTAGTGAGGTGTTTAATACTGAGGCATTTGATGTTGTGGTATTAGTATAGTAGTGAGGTGTTTATTAATACTGAGGTATATGATGTTGTGGTATTAGTATAGTAGTGAGGTGTTTAATACTGAGGTATTTGATGTTGTGGTATTAGTATAGTAGTGAGGTGTTTAATACTGAGGTATTTGATGTTGTGGTATTAGTATAGTAGTGGGGTGTTTATTAATACTGAGGTATATGATGTTGTGGTATTAGTATAGTAGTGAGGTGTTTAATACGGAGGTATATGATGTTGTAGTATTAGTATAGTAGTGAGGTGTTTAATACTGAGGCATATGATGTTGTGGTATTAATATAGTAGTGAGGTGTTTAATACTGAGGTATTTGATGTTGTGGTATTAGTATAGTAGTGAGGTGTTTATTAATACTGAGGTATATGATGTTGTGGTATTAGTATAGTAGTGAGGTGTTTTAGGTGTTTTAGTTGAACCCTGGGTTCACTGTTTTTCTTTAACCACCACCCCTAACCCTGACCTCTAAACTGACATACCGCTTTAACCACCACCCCTAACCCTGACCTCTAAACTGACATACCTCTTTAACCACTACCCCTAACCCAGACCTCTAGCCCTGACATACCTCTTTAACCACTACCCCTAACCCTGACCTCTAAACTGACATACCTTTTGAGGTCAACGGTGGTGACATTGAAGACCACTCCCTTCAGCCACAGGGCCATGAAGAGACGCTGGGAGAAAGGACAGTTACCGATGCTCTCTCCATCACTATCTGCCTGGAGAGAGCGAGAGAGAGAAGGGGTAGAGCGAACGAGAGAGGGTGGAGAGAGGGGGGAGGGTGGAAAGATGGGGGGTAGAGAGAGAGTGGGTCGAGAGGGGGGGTGGAGAAAGAGAGTGGGTCGAGAGAGAGAGAGAGAGAGAGAGAGGGGGGTGGAGAAAGAGAGTGGGTCGAGAGAGAGATAGAAGGAGAGAGGGTGGAGAGAGTAAAACTATTTTAAATTACTACTTAAGTAGCTTTTTGAGGTATCTGTACTGTACTATTTACATTTTTGACAACTTTTACTTTACTTCACTATGTTCCTAAAGAAAATAACGTACTTTTTATTCCATACATTTTACCTGACAACCAAAGTACTTGTTACATTTTGAATTCTTAGCAGGACAATTCACGCAATTCACACACTTATCAAAAAAACATCCCTGGTCATCCCTACTGCCTCTGATCTGGAGGACTCACTAAATAGAGAACATCCCTGGTCATCCCTACTGCTGCCTCTGATCTGGCAGACTGATATGTCTGAATGTTGGAGTGTGCCCCTGGCTATACATAAATAAATAAAAATCAACACAATGCTGTCTGTTTTGCCTAAAATAAGGAATTTGAAATCATTTTTGATACTTAAGTATATTTTTGCAATTACATTTACTTTTGATACTTAAGTATATTTATAACCAAATACTTTAGACTTTTACTTAAGTACAGTGCTTAATTTGAGCCGGATCCTGCTGGGTAACAGGATCCAACACCTCTCTGTTTTGGGACTGTTTCATTCCAGAACCTATTTGGCCAGATCCGGTACCTTTAGTGGCATAATTGTCATTTTTTGCAAAGAAAACGTTCTAATAAACGCCAACAAAGGTCATTCGAGTTGCCTCTTTGTTAATCTTCCGAATCATAACGTCAGTGATCTTCAGGTAGGAAAGTCAGAGCTAAAGAAAGAGGCCGGATTTCCCCACTTGGCATTCCTTGTTGGATGACAGTTAAAAATGAATTTTCCCAGTTTTTTCCCAATTTTCCCAGTTGTTTTGAACACTCTGAAGTCGGGAGTCGGAGATTTCCCAGCTACGAGTTCCCAGTTGTTTTGAAGACGGCATTAAAAACGATTATCCCAAAGTCTCCAGTCGTGTAAAATGACTAGAATTGCATGAAATGCGTTTATAAAAGGCCAAAAATGTCCCGGGCCATGGGCTTCCCATGTGTGCAGCTTCTGTAACCTGTTAGGGCTAGGGGGCAGTATTTACACCGCCGGGTAAAAAAACGTACCCGATTTAATCTGGTTACCACTCCTACCCAGTAACTAGAATCTGCATATACTTATTACATGTGGATAGAAAACACCCTAAAGTTTCTAAAACTGTTTGAATGGTGTCTGTGAGTATAACAGAACTCATTTGGCAGGCAAAAACCTGACAAGGTTTCATGCAGTAAGTGGCCTGTCTGACAAGGTGTCGTTCTTCTTGTCTCTGTTTATTGAAGAGTGAGGATCTTAGCTGTCCCGTGACACTTCCTACGGCTGCCATAGGGTCTCAGAAGGCGGTAAAAAGCTGAATCGTGGCTTTGCAGGCTCTGGCTGAAAAAAAGTAGCGCGTTTGGGTAGTGGCTGGTTACAGTACTGTGAGACTCAGGCTCGTGCCCGCGTCGACCGAAAGCTTTGTTTACTTTCCTCTGTTTAGCTAAAAGGAGATTCCCGGTCGGAATCTTATCGCTTTTTTACGAGAAAAATGGCATAAAAATGGATTTTAAACAGCGGTTGACATGCTTCGAAGTACGGTAATGGAATATTTAGATTTTTTTTGTCACGAATTGCGCCATGCGCCCGACCCTGATTTACCATTTCAGATAGTGTCTGGGACGCACGAACAAAACGCCGCTATTCGGATATAACGATGGATTATTTTGGACCAAACCAACATTTGTTATTGAAGTAGCAGTCCTGGGAGTGCATTCTGACGAAGACAACAAAAGGTAATCAAACTTTTATAATAGTAAACCTAATATTGGTGAGTGCTAAACTTGCCGGGTGTCTAAATAGCTAGCCCGTGATGCCTGGGCTATGTACTTAGAATATTGCAAAATGTGCTTTCACCAAAAAGCTATTTTAAAATCGGACATATCGAGTGCATAGAGTAGTTCTGTATCTATAATTCTTAAAATAATTGTTACGCTTTTTGTGAACGTTTATCGTGAGTAATTTAGTTAATTCTTAGTGAATTCGCCGGAAGTTTGCGGGGGGTATGCTAGTTCTGAACGTCACATGCTAATGTAAAAAGCTGGTTTTTGATATAAATATGAACTTGATTGAACAAAACATGCATGTATTGTATAACATAATGTCCTAGGGTTGTCATCTGATGAAGATCATCAAAGGTTAGTGCTGCATTTAGCTGTCTTCTGGGTTTTTGTGACATTATATGCTAGCTTGAAAAATGGGTGTCTGATTATTTCTGGCTTGGTACTCTGCTGACATAATCTAATGTTTTGCTTTCGTTGTAAAGCCTTTTTGAAATCGGACAGTGTGGTTAGATAAAGGAGAGTCTTGTCTTTAAATAGCTGTAAAATAGTCATATGTTTGAGAAATTGAAGTAATAGCATTTCAAAGATTTTGAAAATCGCGCCACAGGATTCAACTGGCTGTTACGTAGGTGGGACGAATTCGTCCCGCCTAGCCCAGAGAGGGTAAGTGCCTCTACTCTACTGCTCTATGCCACTACGCAAATGTGATATGTGATATGCATGCAAGCGTTCCGGTACCTCAGAGCTCCCCAGGTCACCCCACTCTCACGCTCACTTTTTGTTCCGGCACCTCACAATTTACAAATTAAGCACTGCTCAAGTAGTATTTTACTGGTTGACTTTAACTTTTACTTGAGTCATTTTCTATTAAGGTATCTTTACTTTTACTCAAGTATGACAATTGAGTACTTTTTCAAAAGTGGTACCAATATCTGTACATCAAACCAGGAAGTGGGGAACAATCAAAGAGGTCTCCCGACCACTCCTGTTTCAGCCTCCAGTATTTATGCTGCAATAGTTTATGTGTTGGGGGGCTAGGGTCAGTCTGTATTTCTCCTGTCTTATCCGGTGTCCTGTGTGAATTTAAGCATGCTCCCTCTAATTCTCTCTCTCTCTTCTCTCGGAGGACCTGAGCCCTAGGACCATGCCTCAGGACTACCTGGCCTGATGACTCCTTGCTATCCCCAGTCCACCTGGTCGTGCTGCTGCTCCAGTTTCAACTGTTCTGCCTGCGGCTATGGAACCCTGACCTGTTCACTGGACGTGCTACCTTGTCCCGGACCTGCTGTTTTGGACTCTCTCGCTACTGCACCTGCTGTCTCTAACTCTGAATGATCAGCTATGAAAAGCCAACTGACATTTACTCCTGAGGTGCTGACCTGTTGCACCCTCTTCAACCACTGTGATTATTATTATTTGACCATGCTGGTTATTTATGAACATTTGAACATCTTGGCCATGTTCTGTTATAATCTCCATCCGGCACAGCCAGATGAGGCTTGCCACCCCTCAGAGTCTAGTTCCTCTCTAGGTATCTTCCTAGGTTCTGGCCTTTCTAGGGAGTTGTTCCTAGCCACTGTGCTTCTACATCTGCATTGCTTGCTGTTTGGCGTTTTAGGCTGGGTTTCTGTACAGCACTTTGTGACATTGTCTGATGTAAAAAGGGCTTTATAAATAAATGTGATTGATTGATTGATCTGTCCTATGGAAGTGAACAAGGTGAGATCAGGTATCACCTGACACCATGGACTGACTGAATTATGAACACTGATTCCATTACCTGTTTCACTGGGAACAAACAGACCTTTACATAGAGATGGACAGTGTATGGGGCTGGGGTCACTGGTCTTGCAAATGCTATCTGCAAATAATGTAAGAAATAAAACAGTATAAAAAAGTTGTTTAGGAGCTAGAAACAGGGTGACCGTGTATGTCAATGCCATCTTAAGTCAGTGTGGATAGTCTGTGGGAGTGGGAGATCAGTACTTGTTAGCCATTTAACCTCTCTAGGGGGTGTGGGATGCTACTGTCCCACCTGGCCAACATCCAGTGAAATTGCAGAGCAACATATTCAAATGAAATTACTATAAATATTTAACTTTCATGAAATCACAAGTGCAATACATAAAAATAAAGCTTAACTTGTTGTTAATCCAGCCGCCGTGTCAGATTTCAAAAAGGCTTTACGGCGAAAGCACACCATGCAATTATCTGAGGACAGCGCTCAACACACAAAACATTACAAACAGTTAGCAGCCAAGTAGATTAGTCACGAAAGTCAGAAATAGCAATAAAATTAATCACTTACCTTTGATGATCTTCGTATGGTTACACTCACAAGACTCCCGGTTACACAATAAATGTTTGTTTTGTTAGATAAAGTCCATCTTTATATCCAAAAACCTCAATTTTGTTGGCGCGTTTTGTTCAGTAATTCAATGGCTCAAATGCGGTCACAACAGGCAGACAAAAATTCCAAATAGTATCCGAAAAGTTCATAGAAACATGTCAAACGATGTTTATAATCAATCCTCAGGTTGTTTTTAGCCTAAATAATCGATAATATTTCAACCGGACAATAGCGTCGTCAATATAAAAGAAAAACAAGAAATGTGCGCTCTCGATCGCGCGCAGTAACCAGCTCTGGGGACAACTCAGGGTCCACTCACTCAATGTGGTCATTCTCCCTCATTTTTCAGAATAAAATCCTGAAACAATGTCTAAAGACTGTTCACAACTAGGGGAAGCCATAGAGAACGCAATCTGGGTCATAACCATTTATATGGTGGACAAGCTTTCAATGGAAAAACACCCATTTTCAAAATAATGTCACTTCCTGGATGGATTTTCCTCAGGTTTTCGCCTTCTATCCTAATATCAGTTCTGTTATACTCAGACATTATTTTAACAGTTTTGGAAACTTTAGAGTGTTTTCTATCCAAATCTACCAATTATATGCATATCCTAGCTTCTGGGCCTGAGTAGCAGGCAGTTTACTTTGGGCACGCTTTTCATCCTAAAAAAGTTTATGGATTTCACTGCAGTGAAACCTTACCGTATTGAAACCTTACCGTAGTGAAACCTTACCGTAGTGAAACCTTACCGTAGTGAAACCTTACTGTAAACTTAAACATCCTCGTTTGTACATAGACAGGTTAGAGCTAGGAGCTACAGGTTGCTGTGAGCAGGACTGTATGAGGTGGGGGTCAGGGTAATTAGCTAGGTCAGGAGTCCCATAGGGTTCCATTTCATATTTTTAACCAGAGTAATACTATTGTAACAACCCTGGGTTTATATGCGCGGAAATCGACTCTGCCGCACGAGCATGCTTTTGCGGCACAGTCGATAGCGCGCTGGACTTCGGGCTAGAAGGTCGAGGGTTCGAGACCTGCTCCCTGCTGTTTCATTACAGTATATTACATTTACGCAAATCCTGAATGCTTTTAAAATATCAATATATTTATTACTTTCCAAATAAATGTTATATTTCCGTGGAAATTCATGTGTAGCCATGAGAAAGACCCCCCCCCCCCAATCCCCCCAATAGTGATCGACTATCATTGATCGCTATCGGGCGATGTAGACTTGTACACAATCGCCCAACCTTAACACACACACACACTCTCTCTCTCTCTCTCTCTCTCTCTCTCTCTGTGTGGTTACAGTAGGCTAACGCATGTCAATGGCTTTAGGAACAGCAGTAACATCAGGCAGGATTTAGGTTACCAACTGCCTAGCCAGTTGTAGCTCAATCTTGGGTGCAATGATCACGGCTCATTGATTTAACGTTACGTTAGCCTACATGCTACACTAGCAAAGTTATAAATTATACAGCTGTCGGCTATATTAGCCACGACTTGCCGTTCTTTGTGCAGCTTCAAAAGTCGAACAAAGTTGGAAGTTGTTGTGCCTCCGTCTGTAATTTTCTTCCCGTATGTTTTGCAAGTTGCAATCCATTTTTTGTTGATACAGCGTCGTCTTTTCATCTGAAAATAATAATTTGGGGTATCATCTTTCCACGGGTTCCAACAACCACCCGAGTCAAGGCCTGTTCACCTCACTATCATCGGCTAACCATGTGTATGTGACAAATACAATTTGATTTGATTTGACAGTATGGGTTTAGGGTCAGGCTAGCTAGCAAGTGGACACTATGGGGTTAGGGTCAGGCTAGCTAGCTAGCTGGCTTTGTAACCCCTGGGTTAGGGTTAGACATGGCTTTGTAACCCATGGGTTAGGGTTAGACATGGCTTTGTTACCCCTGGGTTAGGGTTAGACATGGCTTTGTAACCCATGGGTTAGGGTTGGGGTTAGACATGGCTTTGTAACCCCTGGGTTAGGGTTAGGGTTAGACATGGCTTTGTAACCCCTGGGTTAGGGTTAGACATGGCTTTGTAACCCCTGGGTTAGGTTTAGGGTTAGACATGGCTTTGTAACCCCTAGGTTAGGGTTAGACATGGCTTTGTAACCCCTGGGTTAGGGTTAGACATGGCTTTGTAACCCCTGGGTTAGGTTTAGGGTTAGACATGGCTTTGTAACCCCTAGGTTAGGGTTAGACATGGCTTTGTAACCCCTGGGTTAGGGTTAGACATGGCTTTGTAACCCCTGGGTTAGGGTTAGACATGGCTTTGTAACCCCTGGGTTAGGGTTAGGGTTAGACATGGTTTTGTAACCCCTGGGTTAGGGTTAGGGTTAGACATGGCTTTGTAACCCCTGGGTTAGGGTTAGGGTTAGACATGGCTTTGTAACCCCTGGGTTAGGGTTAGGGTTAGACATGGCTTTGTAATCCCTGGGTTAGGGTTAGACATGGCTTTGTATCGCCTGGTTTAGGGTTGGGGTTAGACATGGCTTTGTAACCCCTGGGTTAGGGTTAGGGTTAGACATGGCTTAGTAACCCCTGGGTTAGGGTTAGACATGGCTTTGTAACCCCTGGGTTAGGGTTAGACATGGCTTTTTAACACCTGGGTGCTGGTGTCAGATGTAAGGTTAGTGTAAGGGCTGGTAAAAAAATAAAATAAAAGACCAGTTCACCTGACTTCTCCAAATTGTCCAGCAGATGGAGACAGATGCTTCTATATAGCCATGCCTTTCTCTAATGCTTTTCATTCAGGCCTGAGGGATCAATAGGACAAATCTATGAATCCAAAATCGTTCATTCATCTGTCTGTGTGTTAACAACCACCTCTGGTTATCTTCCAACCCTGCTATTCTTAACAGAGCTACTGGATGAGATCTAAAGTGGGTGTATAGTGTGGTTTTAACTGACTCCTTACTTATATGATATAGATGTTGTTTGAGTCTGGCTTCCAAGGAGTTCCTTGTTTCTCCCACATACAGTTTTCCACACTGTAGACATTCAATTCCATATACAATGTTGGTGGTCTTCAATTGAAAAAAAAACTCCCATACTGGAACCCCTAAACCTGACAATTTGTTAGGAATATATTTTACTTGTCTAAAATGTGATCCACTCCACACGGGTTTATCCTTAAATCCCCGTGTGGTCCCGTGTGGTCCCGTGTGGCTCAGTTGGTAGAGCATGGTGTTTGCAACGCCAAGGTTGTGGGTTTGATTCCCATGGGGGGCCAGTATGAAGAAATATATGTTTTTTTTAAGTATGAAATGTATGCATTCACTACTGTAAGTCGCTCTGGATAAGAGCGTCTGCTAAATGACAAAAAATGTTTTAAAAAAAGTTAAATCCAGAGTGTACCAGCATATCTTTCAAATGTTTGTTTCACTGATATGCTGATATTACTCTGAACTGTTGGAGAATCTCCACATCCTCGTTTGTCTGCTGGAAATGATCTTTCACTACAGAGTTAAACTTCATAGAAGACTACGAGTATGTGGTCAAAAATGGGACTACACTTACATCATTACTAGTCCCATCATATATAGGTTCAGTTCCAAACATAATGTTTACCTCAGCTCTTATGGTGCGGAGGAAACATTTGGAATAACCTCTGGGCCTAAGATCCTATAGCCTCCTTCACATGTTTTTCCTGTGTTTCAAATTCTGTGAAATCTGATAAGCTGCGTCTTTATCAATCCTCTGTATGTGTGTTTTGGATGAAAGCTAAATCTGTGTAAGAGGGCATGAGTTTCCGTAGGTTTTTAATAAACCTTTGTTGCTAATTTCTTCATGTTACCACTACCCTCTACAAAAAAAAATAGAAATGGTTAGAGTTGAATTCAAAGTCATTTCTTGTTAGGTTAAGTTCCAGTAATAACGCCTCATCAGGTCTATCTATGTCCGGATATCTATGAAAATGTTTTTCAATGTTCAAATGTTCAATCAAAATGCTGCTCTGTTCCATGGGTGTTGGTTGCAGAGGTCGATATTGGCAGGGTTGTAACTAGCCAATTTTGTGAGTTGTTTTATGGTCTCACGGCATCTCCTAAGTTGGATGCCTTGACCACCGTATTCCTATAGACTAACAAATTCTAATCAATAATGAGGAGAGACGAGGTCAATCACCAACCAGGATATTACTTTATTCAAAACTTAATAATTAAAAGGGCACAAGGCGAGAGCTATATGCAGACACAGTAGGCAGATTGTTGAGCTCCCATATTTATTATAGCCAAAGGGGTAGGCAAAAGGCAGGTCGGGGACAGGTGAGAGTTCATAAACCAGGTCAGAGTCCAAACAGTACCAGGGGTCAGGCAGGCTCGAGGTCAGAACAGGCGAGGGTCAAAATCAGGAGGGATAGGAAAAAACAGAGACTGGGGGGGAAAAAGGAGCTAGGAGAAACGTTGGTTGACTTGGCAAAACAAGACGAACTGGCACAGAGAGACAGGAAACACAGGGATAAATACACCGGGGACTAATGGGGAAACACCTGGAGACACCTGGAGGTGGGTGGAGACATTCACAAAGACAGGTGAAACAGATCAGGGCGTGACATTAATAAGGCTGCCGGTGAGGGAGAGGGCGCGCTTACTAATTTTCCTTTCCTATTGAACATACTACTTTCCGTAGGAAATATTATAGTTTATTTACATTTTAGAGTACCTGAGGATTAAATAGAAATGTCGTTTGACTTTTTTGGACGAAGTTTAGCTGTAGCTTTTTGAACTCATTTGTCTGCATATTGAACGAGTGGATTACTGAAATCAATGGTGCCAACTAAATAGACTTTTTGGGATATAAAGAAGTATTTTATCTACCAAAACGGCCATGCATGTTATAGCTGGGACCCTTGGGATTGCAAACAGAGGAAGATCTTCAAAAGGAAGTGATTTATTTAATCGCTACTTGTGATTTTATGAAGCCTGTGCTTGTTGAAAAATATGTTGATGTGGGGCGCCGTCCCTCGGACAATCCCATGGTATGCTTTCGCCGTAAAGCCTTTTTTGAAATCGGACAATGCAGTGAGATTAACAAGAATTTAAGCTTTTAAATGATATAAGATACTTGTATGTTCACGAATGTTTAATATGACGATTATTTATTTGAATTGTGCGGCCTCCAGTTTCACCGGATGTTGTCGGCTGGTCTCCTGCCAGTGGGACACTTATCCCTACAAGTCCCATGATGGCTGCTGATCACTTATTAACCATTTATTCACATTACTTTAATAAAATATTTCTGTTGTTGTGTATATTACATTTGTTTTATTTGATGTCTTTAGTATTTCATTCCAAGTCATCATCTCATCTCTGTAGAGCTGCTCCCTATGCTGTGTGACAAAAACATTATTTTAGTAGTTTTTCAAAGTAAATAAGACATACTTTTATGACTGCTTAGTACCAACTATCAATCACTTAGCTCCTGTATTTTCAGGTAGAGATACCTGGTGAAGCAACAGCTGCTCTCTATATCACCTAACAATCACGCATTCTTCTGCCTCTTCTGTAGCAGGCATAAAAGAAACACAGATCAGATACATAGATTGATTATGGTTATTGTACTTAATTAAGACGGTTTGTGCTCTAAATTACGTAGATTACTATTGGCCTGTTGGAAAGGACAACTCCCTACTATTGGCCTGTTGGAAAGGACAACTCCCTACTATTGGCCTGTTGGAAAGGACAACTCCCTACTACATTACACATGTCACGCTCCCTCTCCGGCCTCTAGGTCACCAGGCTGTCACGTGTGCTCCCTCTCCGGCCTCTTGGTCACCAGGATGTCACGCTCCCTCTCCAGCCTCTAGGTCACCAGGCTGTCACGTGTGACCCTCTCCGGCCTCTAGGTCACCAGGCTGTCACGTGTGCTCCCTCTCCAGCCTCTAGGTCACCAGGCTGCTCGTTACACACATAATGATACTCACCTGGATTCCATCACCTCCTTGCTTACCTGTCCTATGTATGTCACTCCCTTTGATTTTTTCCCAAGTCGTCATTGTTGCTGTTTCATGTCGGTGTGCTGTTTGTGTTTCTTTATTTGATCATTTATTTATTTATTTATTTATTTATTAAATGTATTCAGTCTCTGAACTTGCATCCTGACTCTCAGCATACATCGTTACAGTCTATACATTATATATTATAGTCAGTTCAGCCTGATTCTGATTTATCTCTAGAGAAACTGATTTTCATTGAGCTCACAAAAAAAAAACGTCAGAAGTTTACATACACTTAGGTCATTACAACTCGTTTTTCAACCACTCCACACATTTCTTGTTAACAAACTATAGTTTTGGCAACTCGTTTAGGACATCTACTTTGTGCGTGACACAAGTAATTTTTCCAACAATTGTTTACAGACAGATTATTTCTCTTATAATTCACTGTGTCACAATTCCAGTGGGTCAGAAGTTAACATACACTAAGTTGACTGTGCCTTTAAACAGCTTGGAAAATTCCAGAAAATTATGTCATGGCTTTAGAAGCTTCTGATAGGCTAATTTACATAATTTGAGTCAATTGGGGATGTACTTGTGGATGTATTTCAAGGCCTACCTTCAAACTCAGTGCCTCTTTTTCATGGGAAAATCAAAAGAAATCAGCCAAGACCTCAGAAAACAATTGTAGACCTCCACAAGTCTGGTTCATCCTTGGGAGCAATTTCCAAACTCCTGAAGGTACCACGTTCATCTGTACAAACAATAGTACGCAAGTATATACACCATGGGACCACGCAGCCATCATACCACTCAGGAAGGAGACACGTTCTGTCACCTAGAGATGAACGTACTTTAGTGCGAAAAGTGCAAATCAATCCCAGAACAACCGCAAAGGACCTTGTGAAGATGCTGGAGGAAACATGTACAAAAGTATCTATAGCCGCAGTAAAAAGAGTCCTATATCGACATAACCTGAAAGGCTGCTCAGCAAGGAAGAAGCCACTGCTCCAAAACCGCCATAAAAAAGCCAGACTACGGTTTGCAACTGCACATGGGGACAAAGATCGTACTTTTTGGAGAAATGTCCTCTGGTCTGATGAAACAAAAATAGAACTGTTTGGCCATAATGACCATCGTTATGTTTGGAGAAAAAAGGGGGAGGCTTGCAAGCCGAAGAACACATCCCATCCGTGAAGCACAGGGGTGGCAGCATCATGTTGTGGGGGTGCTTTGCTGCAGGAGAGACTGGTGCACTTCACAAAATACAGTGCATCATGAGGCATGAAAATCTGTGTGGCTCCCGATCAGGGACAGCTGGTTATCGTTGTTCCTGATTGAGAGTCATATAATTAGGAGTATGTTTGTCACTTGGGGTTGTGGGTGGTTGTGCTAACACTGCTAGTCTTTGGTATGTACGTAGCCTGTTAGCCTGTTGTTAGTCGTTTGGAGGAGCATACGGAGTGGAGGGCGTCGTGTTTCGCTGAGGTGCGCACTATCTCGCCCATACGCACACACAGTCCGGTGCGTGCCATTCCAGCCCCTCGCAGATGCCGTGCTAGGGTGGGTATCCAGCCTGGTAGGAGGATGCCTGCGCAGCGCGTCTGGTCGCCGGTATGCCTCCTAGGACCAGGTTACTCTACTCCCGCTCTACGCACGGCAACCATCAGGCCCCTGCACAGCCCAGTTCGCCCTGTACCAGCACCCCGCTCGTACAGGGCTGTTAGTTCCATCCAGCCAGGACGGGTTGTGCAGGCGTGGTGGTCACGGCCACCTGTGCGCCTCCATGGCCCAGTCTTTCCGGTTCCCGCCTCTCGTGCTATCCCGGAAGTGAGTTCCTCCAGTCTGGCACGACCAGTACCAGCAACCCGGACCAAGCTTCCCATGAGTCGGCCTAGTCCTATTCAGCCTGTTCCCGCTCCTCGCACTAGCCCTAGGGTGCGTGTCTTCAGCCTGGTACCACCGCTACCAGCCCCACACACCAGGCTTCCAGTGCGTCGGCCCAGCCTCAAGAGCCCGGCACCAGTGTGCAGTCCAGAGTATCCGGCACCAGTGTGCAGTCCAGAGTATGTGGCACCAGTGTGCAGTCCAGAGTATCCGGCACCAGTGTGAAGTCCAGAGTATCCGGCAACAGTGTGAAGTCCAGAGTATCCGGCAACAGTGTGCAGTCTAGAGTGTCCGGCAACAGTGTCTAGTCTGGAACCGAGGGAGACTGCCTGCGACCCAGAACCAAAGGGGTCTGTCTGTGACCCGGAACCGAGGGAGCCTGCCTGTAACCCGGAACTGAGGGGGTCTGCTTGTGACCCGGAACCGAAGGAGTCTGCCTGCGACCCGCAACCGGGTGAGTCTGCTTGTGACCCGGAACCGAAGGAGTCTGCCTGCGACCCGGAACCGAAGGGGTCTGCCTGCGACCCGGAACCGAGGGAGTCTGCCTGTGACCCGGAACCGAGGGAGTCTGCCTGTGACCCGGAACCGAGGGAGTCTGCCTGTGACCCGGAACTGAAGGGTCTGCCTGCGACCCGGAAACGAGAGAGTCTGCCTATGACCCAGAACTGAATGTGACTAACTGCGTATTGAATGACTCTGCCTACAGCGTGGAAATGAAGGAACCTGCCCACGATCCACAACGGATTGAGTCTGTCTACGACCCGGACCCCAATGAGTTTGCCTACAACCTGGAGGGCAGGAGGCCGGAACCAGAGCCACCTCCAGGATAGGTGGGTTGGGGAGGGAGGGTGTAGCACAGTGCCGTCGTTGACGGCAGCCACCCTCCCTTCCCTCCCTTCCCTCCCTTATTGTTTAGGGGGTATTTGTATTTGTTTTTGTTGTGGTTTTGGGAGATTTTGTGGTTTCTTTTTTTAGGGGGCATTCGGGGTATGCACCTTTAGGGGGGGTACTGTCACGTCCTGACCAGCAGAGGATGTTGTTGTGTAGTTTTGGTCAGGACGTGGCAGAGTATGTCTGTGTATGTGTGTTCTGGGTGTTGTATTTCTATGTGGGTCTGTGTGGCTCCCGATCAGGGACAGCTGGTTGTCGTTGTTCCTGATTGGGAGTCATATAATTAGGAGTATGTTTGTCACTTGGGGTTGTGGGTGGTTGTGCTAACACTGCTAGTCTTTGGTATGTACGTAGCCTGTTAGTCGTTTTTGTTTATTGTTTTTCCCGTGGATACTTTGCTCTTATATATTGAAAAGATGAGTATCTACATTTCACCTGCTGCAGTTTGGTCTCTTCAACACGGCTGTAATTATGACAGGAGTGGCCATCACAAAGCCCTGACCTCAATCCTATAGAAAATGTGTGGGCAGAACTGAAAAAGCATGTGCGAGCAAGGAGGCCTACAAACCTGATTCAGTTACACCAGCTCTGTCAGGAGGAATGGGCCAAAATTCACCCAACTTATTGTGGGAAGCTTGTGGAAGGCTAGCTGAAACGTTTGACCCAAGTTAAACAATTTAAAGGCAATGCTACCAAATGCTAATTGAGTGTATGTAAACTTCTGACCCACTGGGAATGTGAAGAAAGAAATAAAAGCTGAAATAAATCATTCTCTACTATTATTCTGACATTTCACATTCTTAAAATAAAATGGAGTTTAAATGTATTTGGCTAAGGTGTACAGTGAGGGAAAAAGTATTAGATCCCCTGCTGATTTTGTACGTTTTCCCACTGACAAAGAAATGATCAGTCTATAATTTTAATGGAAGGTTTATTTGAACAGTGAGAGACAGAATAACAACAAAAAAATGTTATAAATTGATTTGCATTTTAATGAGGGAAATAAGTATTTGACCCCTCTGCAAAACATGACTTAGTACTTGGTGGCAAAACCCTTGTTGGCAATCACAGAGGTCAGACGTTTCTTGTAGTTGGCCACCAGGTTTGCACACATCTCAGGAGGGATTTTGTCCCACTCCTCTTTGCAGATCTTCTCCAAGTCATTAAGGTTTCGAGGCTGACTTTTGGCAACTCGAACCTTCAGCTCCCTCCACAGATTTTCTATGGGATTAAGGTCTGGAGACGGGCTAGGCCACTCCAGGACCTTAATGTGCTTCTTCTTGAGCCACTCCTTTGTTGCCTTGGCCATGTGTTTTGGGTCATTGTCATGCTGGAATACCCATCCACGACCCATTTTCAATGCCCTGGCTGAGGGAAGGAGATTCTCACCCAAGATTTGACGGTACATGGCCCCGTCCATCGTCCCTTTGATGCGGTGAAGTTGTCCTGTCCCCTTAGCAGAAAAACACCCCCAAAGCATAATGTTTCCACCTCCATGTTTGACGGTGGGGATGGTGTTCTTGGGGTCATAGGCAGCATTCCTCCTCCTCCAAACACGGCGAGTTGAGTTGATGCCAAAGAACTCCATTTTGGTCTCATCTGACCACAACACTTTCACCCAGTTGTCCTCTGAATCATTCAGATGTTCATTGGCAAACTTCAGACAGGCATGTATATGTGCTTTCTTGAGCAGGGGGACCTTGCCGGCTGGAGGATTTCAGTCCTTCGCGGCATAGTGTGTTACCAATTGTTTTCTTGATGACTATGGTCCCAGCTGCCTTGAGATCATTGACAAGATCCTCCCATGTAGTTCTGGGCTGATTCCTCACCGTTCTCATGATCATTGCAACTCCACGAGGTGAGATCTTGCATGGAGCCCCAGGCCGAGGGAGATTGACAGTTCTTTTGTGTTTCTTCCATTTGCGAATAATCGCACCAACTGTTGTCACCTTCTCACCAAGCTGCTTGGCGATGGTCTTGTAGCCCATTCCAGCCTTGTGTAGGTCTACAAGCTTATCCCTGACATCCTTGGAGAGCTCTTTGGTCTTGGCCTTGGTGGAGAGTTTGGAATCTGATTGATTGATTGCTTCTGTGGACAGGTGTCTTTTATACAGGTAACAAGCTGAGATTAGGAGCACTCCCTTTAAGATTGTGCTCCTAATCTCAGCTCATTACCTGTATAAAAGACACCTGGGAGCCAGAAATCTTTCTGATTGAGAGGGGGTCAAATACTTTTTTCCCTCATTAATTGTTCCCATTATTTCCGATTTATCTTGCTAGCAGTGCACAAAGAAACCAGTTCTAGAGTGAGTGGGGAAAGACTAACTTAAAATGCTAATCAATTTATAACATTTTTTACATGCGTTTTTCTAGATTTTTTTGTTGTTATTCTGTCTCTCACTGTTCAAATAAACCTATCATTAAAATTATAGACTGATCATTTCTTTGTCAGTGGGCAAACGTACAAAATCAGCAGGGGATCAAATACTTTTTTCCCTCACTGTATGTAAACTTCTGACTTCAACTGTATATATGGAACTCAAATAATTGAACTGATATCGGTGAATTAGTTTAAAAAATGAAAAACAATCACATTTTGGGTAATCGCTCAGCACTAGGCTACAGGAAGTAAATAAAACCCATCTCTCTTTAACAGGAAGAATCCTTGGCAAACAGAATCAACCTCTCCTCTCGACCCATCACAACAAAAACATTGGGCATCGTCTCAGACAAACCCACAGATCAACTCTACAGATGTGTTTAATATGAGGCCTTTTATATTACACATACTATAAGACATTTCCATCTTTCTATACGCATTCTCAACCAAAAGGTTACCCAGTAAACATCCAGTGCTGCAGCGCGACATAATTGCCAGCTAGCTAGTTCGTACGTCAAGTTCATATTTCTTGGCCTCCGGAGTGCAGCAGCGGTCTAAGGCACTGGATCGCAGTGCTTGAAGTGTCTCTACAGCCCAGGGTTCGATCCCAGGCTGTGTCACAGCTGGCCGTGACCGGGAGACCCATGAGGCGTCATACAATTGGCCCAGCGTTGTCCAGGTTAAGGGAGGGTTTGGCCGGCCGGGATTTCCTTGTCCCATCGCGCTCTAGCGACTCCTTGTGGCAGGCCGGGCGCCTGCATGCTGACTTCGGTAGGCAGCTGTACGGTTTTTCCTCCACACATTGGTGCGGCTGGCTTCCAGGTTAAGCGAGCAGTGTGTCAAGAAGCAGTTCGCCTCTGCAGCGTCGTGTTTCAGAGGACTCATGGCTCTCAACCTTCGCCTCTCCCGAGTCCCTATGGAAGTTGCAGCTCTGGGACAAGACTGTAACTACGAAATGGATATCACGACATTGGGGAGGAAAAGAGGTAAAAAGTTAAAAAAAGAACAATACAAAAATCGTTTTTCTTGAACCAAAAAACTGAACATATTACTTATATAGTGTGTCTCTGCCAGAGAGGATGCACTTTGATGATGAAATTTCAACTTCCTTCTATTTTAAAATACATTTTAACAAGACAAATGTGATTATTCATGTTCTGAATCGTTCAGTTTGTGTAACATATCATAAACATTATATCAAAAAGTCAGATTTCGTAATAATGCATCCTATAATAAGCATTGAGCTCTGTTGATTTCGTAATAATACATCCCATAATAAGCATTGAGCTCTGTTGACGTAGCGATGCAGGTTTCTCATAAAAGCTTTTGAGGATTTTAACGTTTTGTGGTAAAAAAAAAGTGTTTCACTTTCAAAGTTGTTTCTGTGGGTGGCAAAATGTTAAATTAGCATGACACGAGCTGAATTACATGTAAAAGGCTTAGGAAATAAAAAGCTTGGTGTACGCTCAGTGCTCCTTTGATATTTTACCCAAAAGATACGTTTTTGATTGGGAACACTAATATACTGTCACGGCCGTCGTGTAAAGTGGACCAAAATGCAGCGGGAGTCTGTATACTCATCTTCTTTTTGTTTGGCAAGAAGGAAAACCAAACCAAAACAAAACACAGGTATACAAAAACAACGACGACAAACAGTCCTGTAAGGCTTACAGCTATACACGAAACAACTACCCACAAAATCCCATAGGAAAAACACCCTTCTTAAATAGGACCTTCAATTAGAAGCAACTAGGAGCAGCTGCTTCCAATTGAAGGTCAACCCAACGAACACCACATATAAATAGACATACTAGAACTAACATAGAAATAGACTAACAAGAACATAACCCAACAAACCCCGAAACACTCTAAACAAACACACCCCTGCCACATCCTGACCAAACTACAATAACAAATAATCCCTTATCCCTTAAATACTGGTCAGGACATGACATATACACCCACTAACTTGTTGATATCCACTAAACAAAATCATCAGATAATGTTTATTGACGTGGCTTGCGACAGCAGCACACTTTAGATATTGTACAAATTATTTCACACTTCTGACTTATTTTTAAAAAGGGCTTGTAATCTTCAATATACTTATTATTATTATTATTTTGAAGTTTTGGGTCACTTAGAAATGTAATTGTTTTTGAAACAGAGGCCCATTATCAGCAACCATCACTCCTGTGTTCCAATGGCATATTGTGTTAGCTAATCCAAGTTTATCATTTTAAAAGGCTAATTGATCATTAGAAAACCCTTTTGCAATTATGTTAACACAGCTGAAAACAGTTGTTCTGATTAAAGAAGCAATAAAACTGGCCTTCTTTAGACTAGTTGAGTATCTGGAGCATCAGCATTTGTGGGTTTGATTACAGGCTCAAAATGGCCAGAAACAAAAACCTTTCTTCTGAAACTCATCAGTCTATTCTTGTTCTGAGACATGAAGGCTATTCCATGCGAGAAATTGCCAAGAAACTGAAGATCTCGTACAACGCTGTGCACTACTCCCTTCATAGAACATTGCAAACTGTCTCTAACCAGAATTGAAAGAGGAGTGGGAGGCCCTGGTGCACAACTGAGCAAGAGGACAAGTACATTAGTGTCTAGTTTGAGAAACAGACGCCTCACAAGTCCTCAACTGGCAGCTTTATTAAATAGTACCTGCAAAAAACCAGTCTCAACATCAACAGTGAAGAGGCGACTCCGGGATGCTGGCCTTCTAGGCAGAGTTGCAAAGAAAAAGCCATATCTCAGACTGGCCAATAAAAAGAAAAGATTAAGATGGGCAAAACAACACAGACACTGGACAGAGGAACTCTGCCTAGAAGGCCAGCATCCCGGAGTCACCTCTTCACTGGACAGAGGAACTCTGCCTAGAAGGCCAGCATCCCGGAGTCACCTCTTCACTGGACAGAGGAACTCTGCCTTGAAGGCCAGCATCCCGGAGTCACCTCTTCACTGGACAGAGGAACTCTGCCTAGAAGGCCAGCATCCCGGAGTCGTCTCTTCACTGGACAGAGGAACTCTGCCTAGAAGGCCAGCATCCCGGAGTCACCTCTTCACTGGACAGAGGAACTCGGCCTAGAAGGCCAGCATCCCGGAGTCACCTCTTCACTGGACAGAGGAACTCTGCCTAGAAGGCCAGCATCCCGGAGTCACCTCTTCACTGTTGATGTGTGTCTGACTGACACACAGAGACACACCAGGTACTGGACTATAGCAGGGGGAGGAGCTCCCTACCTCTCCCTCGATCTCTCTTTCTCCCTCCATCCATCTCTCCCCCTAAGCATCACTGGGAGTAGGTCTCCTCTCCTCAGTCAAATCAGGTCAGATACTCCTCTGATAGCTGTGGTCCATCTGGTTGATTGACCTTTGCATGACATTCTCATTTTCTAATCACAAACTTAAACATGCTTTAGATCTGGAAATACGATGCATCTCCTGCTCACACATCTGATTCACTGTGGCGCAGTGGTCTAAGGCATCTCAGTGCTGGAGGCGTCACTACAGAACCTGGTTCAGCAGCTGGAGGCGTCACTACAGACCCTGGTTCAGCGGTCTAAGGCACTGCATCTTAGTGCTAGAGGCGTCACTACAGACCCTGGTTCAGCGGCTGGAGGCGTCACTACAGACCCTGGTTCAGCGGTCTAAGGTACGGCATCTCAGTGCTAGAGGCGTCACTACAGACCCTGGTTCAGCGGTCTAAGGCACTGCATCTCAGTGCTAGAGGCATCACTACAGACCCTGGTTCAGCGGTCTAAGGTACGGCATCTCAGTGCTAGAGGCGTCACTACAGACCCTGGTTCAGCGGTCTAAGACACTGCATCTCAGTGCTAGAGACGTCACTACAGACCCTGGTTCAGCGGTCTAAGGCACTGCATCTCAGTGCTAGAGACGTCATAAAGACCCTGGTTCAGCGGTCTAAGGCACTGCATCTCAGTGCTAGAGACGTCACTACAGACCCTGGTTCAGCGGTCTAAGGCACTGCATCTCAGTGCTGGAGGCGTCACTACAGACCCTGGTTCAGCGGTCTAAGACACTGCATCTCAGTGCTGGAGGCGTCACTACAGACCCTGGTTCAGCGGTCTAAGACACTGCATCTCAGTGCTAGAGGCGTCACTACAGATCCTGGTTCAGCAGCTGGAGGCGTCACTACAGACCCTGGTTCAGCGGTCTAAGGCACTGCATCTCAGTGCTAGAGGACACACTACAGACCCTGGTTCAGCAGCTGGAGGCGTCACTACAGACCCTGGTTCAGTGGTCTAAGGCACTGCATCTCAGTGCTAGAGGCGTCACTACAGACCCTGGTTCAGCGGCTGGAGGCGTCACTACAGACCCTGGTTCAGCAGTCTAAGGTACGGCATCTCAGTGCTAGAGGCGTCACTACAGACCCTGGTTCAGTGGTCTAAGACACTGCATCTCAGTGCTGGAGGAGTCACTACAGACCCTGGTTCAGTGGTCTAAGGTACTGCATCTCAGTGCTAGAGACGTCACTACAGACCCTGGTTCAGCGGTCTAAGGCACTGCATCTCAGTGCTAGAGACGTCACTACAGACCCTGGTTCAGCGGTCTAAGGCACTGCATCTCAGTGCTAGAGACGTCACTACAGACCCTGGTTCAGCGGTCTAAGGCACTGCATCTCAGTGCTAGAGACGTCACTACAGATCCTGGTTCAGCGGTCTAAGACACTGCATCTCAGTGCTGGAGGCGTCACTACAGACCCTGGTTTAGCGGTCTAAGACACTGCATCTCAGTGCTAGAGGCGTCACTACAGATCCTGGTTCAGCGGTCTAAGACACTGCATCTCAGTGCTGGAGGCGTCACTACAGACCCTGGTTCAGTGGTCTAATGTACGGCATCTCAGTGCTGGAGGCGTCACTACAGACCCTGGTTCAGCGGTCTAAGGTACTGCATCTCAGTGCTGGAGGCATCACTACAGACCCTGGTTCAGCGGTCTAAGGTACTGCATCTCAGTGCTAGAGGCGTCACTACAGACCCTGGTTCAGTGGTCTAAGGCATCTCAGTGCTGGAGGCATCACTACAGACCCTTGTTCAGTGGTCTAAGGCATCTCAGTGCTAGAGGAGTCACTACAGACCCTGGTTCAGCGGTCTAAGGCATCTCAGTGCTGGAGGCGTCACTACAGACCCTGGTTCAGCGGTCTAAGGTACGGCATCTCAGTGCTAGAGGAGTCACTACTGATCCTGGTTCAGCGGTCTAAGGCGCTGCATCTCAGTACTAGAGGCGTCACTACAGACCCTGGTTCAGTGGTCTAAGGCATCTCAGTGCTGGAGGCATCACTACAGACCCTGGTTCAGTGGTCTAAGGTACGGCATCTCAGTGCTAGAGGAGTCACTACAGACCCTGGTTCAGTGGTCTAAGGCTCTGCATCTTAGTGCTAGAGGAGTCACTACAGACCCTGGTTCAGTGGTCTAAGGTACGGCATCTCAGTGCTAGAGGCGTCACTACAGACCCTGGTTCAGTGGTCTAAGGCGCTGCATCTCAGTGCTAGAAGCGTCACTACAGATCTTGGTTCAATTCCAGGCTGTATTACAACCGGCCGTGATTGGGAGTATCACACCCTGTTTTGAAGTGAATGGTATCTCTGACTGCGAACGGCAGTGTTCTTTGATATTTACATTGCACGCGGCGCGAGCAAGGTTTATGGAAACGCTACATTTTCACTTCGTCAAACCATGTTTTGATATGCGAATAATGTATCAACGACAATTTGATCATGGTTTTACAATGGGAACATTTACAGCTCCAGGACCTACAACATCCTAATGTATCACTTGGTATTCAAACCCATGACATGTTTCATCTAGAGACATTACCATGTTGTGTCCAGATGATGTCAGTCATGTACAGCCCTGAGAGCAGAGCCAGTACCATGTCATGGATCTGACTGTGATGGCTATGTGTATAACAGGCTGTCTACTGGGAACTCTACAAGTAGAGATTAAGTGTGAGTACAAACAGTGAAATTCTTCCTAAACAACAGGTGTAGAATGACAGTGAAATGCTTTCTAAACAACAGGTGTAGACTAACAGCGAAATGCTTGGTAAACAGCAGGTGTAGACTAACAGTGAAATGCTTGGTAATCAACAGGTTTAGACTAACAGTGAAATGCTTGGTAAACAGCAGGTGTAGACTAACAGTGAAATGCTTGGTAATCAACAGGTTTAGACTAACAGTGAAATGCTTGGTAATCAACAGGTTTAGACTGACAGTGAAATGCTTGGTAAACAGCAGGTGTAGACTAACAGTGAAATGCTTGGTAATCAACAGGTTTAGACTAACAGTGAAATGCTTGGTAATCAACAGGTTTAGACTAACAGTGAAATCCTTGGTAAACAGCAGGTGTAGACTAACAGTGAAATGCTTCCTAAACAACAGGTGTAGACTAACAGAGAAATGCTTCGTAAACAACAGGTGTAGACTAACAGTGAAGGTCTACATGTGTTGTTTAGGAAGCATTTCAAAGTTAGTCTACACCTGTTGTTTAGGAAGCATAACTTTGAAATGCTTCCTAAACAACAGGTACAGACTGACAGTCAAATTCTTCCTAAACAACAGGTTTAGACTAACAGTGAAATGCTTAGTTTGGGGTCCTTTTCCAAAAATGCAGGGTTAAAGATAAATATAAAAAATGTTATGAAAATGGAATTTGTGGGACCAAGAAAGAATGAGCAATGTAGGGTATGTAAACATTATATGAAGTGGCATTGTTTAAAGTGGCTAGTGATACATTTGTTACATCGATTTTTCCATTATTAAAGTGGCTGGAGTTGAATCGGTATGTTGGCAGTTGATGGAGTTGATGCTGTCAATGGTGCAGCTGTAGAATTTTTTGAGGATCTGTGGGGCCATGACAAATTTTTTCATCCTCCTGAGGGGCGCTGTCTTGGGTGTGAGAGGACCATGTTAGTTCCTTAGTGATTTGAACACCGAGGAACTTGAAGCTCTTGAAGCTGCACTACAGTGGGTCAAGAGTGCTCGCCCCTCTGTTTCCTGTAGTCCATGATCAGCTCATTTGTCTTGTTGACGTTGTGGGAGAGGTTGTTGTCCTGGCACCACACTGCCAGGTCTCTGACCTCCTCCCTATTGGCTGCCTCATCGTCATCTGTGATCAGTCTTACCACCACAATGTTGTCAGCAAACTTGATGATGGTGTTGGAGTCGTGCGCGGCCATGCAGTCATGAGTGAACAGGGAGTACAGGAGGGGACTGAGCACGCACCCATGAGGGGCTCCCGTGTTGAGGATCAGCGTGGCGGATGTGTTGTTCCCTACCCTTACCACCTAAGGGCGGCCTGTCAGGTAGTCCAGGATCCAGTTGCAGAGGGAGGTGTTTAGTCCCAGGATCCTTAGCTTAGTGATGAGCTTTGAGGGCACTATGGTGTTGAACGCTGAGCTGTAGTCAATGAATAGCATTCTCACATAGGTGTTCCTTTTGTCCAGGTGGGAATTTGCAGTGTGGAGTGCAATAGAGATTGCATCATCTGTGGATCTGTTGGGGAGGTATGCAAATTGGAGTGGGTCTAGGGTTTCTGGGATAATGGTGTTGATGTGAGCCATGACCAGCCTTTCAAAGCACTTCATTGCTACAGACGTGAGTGCTACGGGTCGGAAGTCATTTAGGCAGGTTACCCTACTGTTCTTGGGCACAGGGACTATGGTGGTCTGCTTGAAACATGTAGGTATTACAGACTCAGTCAGGGACAGGTTGAAAATGTCAGTGAAGACACTTGCCAGTTGGTCAGAGCATGCTCGGAGTACACGTCCTGGTAATCCGTCTGGCCCTGCGACTTTGTGTATGTTGACCTGATTAAAGGTCTTACTCACATTTGTTACAGAGAGCGTGATCACACAGTCTTCTGGAACAGCTGATGCTCTCATGCATGTTTCAGTGTTACTTGCCTCGAAGCGAGCATTGAAGTAATTTAGCTTGTCTGGTTGGCTCGTGTCACTGGACAACTCGCGGCTGTGCTTCCTTTTGTAGTCTGTAATAGTTTGCAAGCCCTGCCACATCCGATGTATGATTCAATCTTTGTTCTGTATTGATGCTTTGCCTGTTTGATGGTTCGTAGGAGGGCATAGGGGGATTTCTTATAAGCTTCCGGGTTAGAGTCCCACTCCTTGAAAGCTCTACCCTTTAGGTCAGTGCGGATGTTGCCTGTATTCCATGGCTTCTTGTTGGGATAAGTACGGTCACTGTGGGGACAACGTCATCGATGCACTTATTGATGAAGCCAGTGACTGATGTGGTGTACTCTTCAATGCCATCGTAAGAATCCCGGAACATATTCCAGTCTGTGCTAGCAAAACAGTCTTGTAGTTTAGCTTCATCTGACAATTTTTTTTATTGACCGAGTCACTGGTGCGTCTTGCTTTAGTTTTTGCTGGTAAGCAGGAATCAGGAGGATAGAATTACAGTCAGATTTGCCAAATTTAGGGCAAGGGAGAGCTTTCTACGCTTCTCTGTTTGTTAGAGTAAAGGTGGTCTAGAGTTTTTTTTTCCCTCTGGTTGCACATTTAACAATCCGGATAGAAATTAGGTAAAATTGATTTTAGTTTCCTTGCATTAAAGTCCCTGGCCACTAGGAGCGCTGCCTCTGGATGAACATTTTCCTGTTTGCTTACAGCTCATTGAGTGCGGTCTTAGTACCAGCATCGGTTTGTGGTGGTAAATAGACAGCTACGAAGAATATAGATGAAAACTCTCTTGGTAAATAGTGTGGTCTACACCTTATCATGAGATACTCTACCTCAAGCGAGCAAAACATTGAGACTTCCTTAGATTTGGTGCACCAGCTGTTGTTTACAAATATACATACACTGTCACCCCTTGTCTTACCAGAGGCTGCTGTTCTATCCTGCTGAAAAATTGTAAAACCCGTCAGCTGTATGTTATTCATGGCGTCGTTCAGCCACGACTCGGTGAAACATAAGATATTACAGTTTGTAATGTCCCGTTGGTAGGATATAAGTGCTTGCAATTAGTTTACTTTATTATCCAATGATTGTACAATAGGACCGATGGTAAAGGCAGATTACCCACTCGCCGTCGGGTCCTTACAAGGCACCCAGACCTACGTCCCCAATATCACTTTCTCCTGTGAATCACGGGGATGTTGGCCTTGTCGGGTGTCTGGAGTAAATCCTTCGCGTCCGACTCGTTAAAGAAAAATCTTCTTCCAGTATGGGGTGAGGAATCGCTGTCCTGATATCAAGAAGCTCTTTCCGGTCATAAGATACAGTGGCAAAAGAATTATGTACAAAATAAGTTACAAATAACGTGAAAAAACATATACAATAGCACAATTGGTTAGGGGACTACCGTAAAACGTTAGCCATCTCCTCTGGCGCCATTTTAGCCTGCTCATGGGCATAACGACAGGTTTTTCACCTAGTCGGCTCGGGGTTTCTAACCAGAGACCTTTCGGTTACTGGGCCAATGGGGAAAAAGGATACCTAGTCAGCTGCACAACTGAATGCATTAAACTGAAATGTGTCTTCTGTATTTAACCCCACCTCTGAATCAGAGAGGGGGGGGGGGGACTGCCATAATCAACATCCACTTCATCAGCTGTTTGTGGTTAACTGCCTTGCTCAAAGGTTGAACGGTAGATTTTTCATCTTGCCGGATTGGAGATTTCAAACGATTAACTTTTGGTTACTGGCCTAACACTCTTAACTGCTAGGCCACCACCACCAACCAGTGCTCTTAACCTCTATGCTTGATAAACTGTATACTATATAGTGTAAAGTTAGGCCTTGATATACGATATATTATATAGTGTAAAGTTAGGCCTTGATATACTGTATACTATATAGTGTAAAGTTAGGCCTTGATATACTGTATACTATATAGTGTAAAGTTAGGCCTTGATATACAATATATTATATAGTGTAAAGTTAGGCCTTGATATACTGTATATTGTAAAGTTAGGCCTTGATATACCCTATATTATATAGTGTAAAGTTAGGCCTTGATATACTGTATATTATATAGTGTAAAGTTAGGCCTTGATATACTGTATATTATATATTGTAAAGTTAGGCCTTGATATACTGTATATTATATAGTGTAAAGTCAGGCCTTGATATACTGTATATTATATATTGTAAAGTTAGGCCTTGATATACTATATATTATATACTGTAAAGTTAGGCCTTGATATACTGTATATTGTATAGTGTAAAGTTAGGCCTTGATATACTATATATTACATCGTGTAAAGTTAGGCCTTGATATACTGTATATTGTATAGTGTAAAGTTAGGCCTTGATATAATATATATTATATAGTGTAAAGTTAGGCCTTGATATACGGTATATTATATAGTGTAAAGTTAGGCTTGGATATAATATATATTATATAGTGTAAAGTTAGGCTTTGATATACCCTATATTATATAGTGTAAAGTTAGGCCTTGATATACTGTATACTATATAGTGTAAAGTTAGGCCTTAATATACTGTATATTATAAAGTGTAAAGTTAGGCCTTTATATACCCTATATTATATAGTGTAAAGTTAGGCCTTGATATACCCTATATTATATAGTGTAAAGTTAGGCCTTGATATACTGTATACTATATAGTGTAAGGTTAGGCCTTAATATGCTATATATTATATCGTGTAAAGTTAGGCCTTGATATACTATATACTATATAGTGTAAAGTTAGGCCTTGATATACCCTATATTATATAGTGTAAAGTTAGGCCTTGATATACTATATATTATATAGTGTAAAGTTAGGCCTTGTCAGTTGAGTTGAGTCCTAAACAAGTCATAATGTTCTCTTCACCAAATGTAATACAATTTCATATTTTTAACAAGAGTAATAGTCAGTATATTACATTTACTCAAATCATAAATGCTTTTAAAAATATACATATATATATTTATTACTTTCCAAATAAACTTTATATTTCCATGGAAATACATGGGTAGCCATGAGAAACACCACCCCAGAGCGATCGACTATCAAGGATCGCTATGGGGAAAAATCGGGCGATGTAGGCTTGTACACAATCGCCCAACCTTAACACACACACACACTCTCTCTCTCTCTCTCTCTCTCTGTGTGGTTACAGTAGGCTAACGCATGTCAATGGTTTTAGGAACAGCAGTAACATCAGGCAGATTTAGGCTACCAGCTGCCTAGCCAGTTGTAGTTCAATCTTGGGTGCAATGATCACGTTCCCGCACTGGCTGACTGTGTGGAGGCTCATTGATTTAACGTTACGTTAGCCTACATGCTACACTTGCAAAGTTATAAATGATATATCTGTCGGCTATATTAGTCACGACTTGCCGTTCTTTGTGCAGCTTCAAAAGTCGAACAAAGTTGGAAGTTGTTGCGCCTCTATCTGTCATTTTCTTCCCTTATGTTTTGCAAGTTGCAATTTGTTTTTTGTTGATACAGAGTAGTCTATATATCCGAAAATAATAATTTTGGGTATCATCTTTCCAAGGGCTCCATCTGAATTCACCTGTCGACGTTCCTCTGCACTGCCACAATTTGATTGGCTGCTGTCCCGTTCAAACTGTAATCCGTTAAATGAAGAGTTGATGCGCTGCACACTTTTTTAATAGCATCATTTTTAATATTTGAGCTTGGGGAGGGTATCAAGTCAGTTCGAGTCAAAATGCTCAAGTCCAAGTTAAGTCACGTGTCATTGGTGTTAATAAAGTCAAAGTTGAGTTGCAAGTCATCATATTTGTGACTCGAGTCTGACTCGAGTCCAAGTCATGTGACTCGAGTCCACACCTCTGTTATATAGTGTAAAGTTAGGCTCTGATACTGTATAGTTTGTCTTTATGAGGTCTCTGGATCCTCTGCTTCTCATTGGTCACTCTGTCACTTTATTCATAACTATTATGTTACCCTACTACACACACACACACACACACCACAGACAGCCCATCACACGAACAGCTCTGGAAATGCACGTCTATTGTCACAGCAACACAAATGATCCATTCTGTCCCTTTCCTTTTGGCTTGTTGTATTTTCTTTCCATTTAGCTGACTGGGTGATCCATGTGTAGACGGGGGAAGGTTGGAGGGAGGGGGTGGGGAGTGGGTGTTCCCTGGCAGCTCCCTGAGTGTTCTGCATTAGCTTTTGAAACGTTACAGTATGGTTCTGGTACATGTGTGTAGCTAGCGTGGATGGCTAAGGGGATTTTGTTGTGTGTTGTATTGTAGTGTCGTGTCTTTGGCTATGCCGGATTAAGTGATATGACATGCTAACCTATAAAATTCTTTCTCTGTAATTAATATTACCTGATTAAGCTAATCATGTAAATGTAATTAACTAGAAAGTCGGGGCACCACGGAAGAACGTTTATAGAGCCGTTATCTTCCGAATAAACTCTTAAAATACTTAGTAATATTTTACATCGATAGCAGTCAATATTAACCATTATCTTATTTTCAGTCTCATAATGAAAGTTGTAAATTCTTGGCTATCTTCACGAACCCTGGCTAACAAGTTGAATCAGCAATACAAAATTGGGTTTAATTATTTATTTACTAAATACCTAAACAATCACACAGAATTACAAATACACCGAATACATATGATGTCATACAGAAAACGTCCTAGTGGACGGAACCTGTATCATGGCTGGTTACACAAAGGAAAGGGGGTTGGGCTTGAATGAAAGAGCGGGAAGACTTAGGAACGAAGAAACAGCAGCTATGCTATCGGAAATACATTATCTTATGCATTCTAAATTACCGCCCATTTGGAAAAGGAAAATGCAATAAATATTTACTCTGAGCTGCGCTTCGGTAGATTGGTCGTAGATGCTGGCCGGGTTGGCCAACAGACCTTCCTGTCCTCGCAAGAATGTCTCTGGTGGTAAATTGAATACGTGGTGGTATCTTCATCCGTCTGTTAGACTGGATCCGTCGTCCGTCCTTTCCTAGCCCACGTCTACAGCGGCCGCTGCTAACTCAACGGCTAGGAAGTATCACTTCTGTAGTGAATAAGCTCAAAGTTCATACCATTCGCCACCAAAGCTCACGCCGAGGTTGGCTTAGTTCTGTCCTTGACATGTGTGTCCTTCTAACGTAGAAGCTGCAGACCTCCCGTACTGGAACAACGTGGTTATCTTTTCGTCAAAGGCTTATATAGTGGAGAGGGATGTGTTTCATCGTTTATAACCCCTGTCTCTTCACAGGGGTGGGCCACTGATCAAGCAGGGCACTTTCCTTATGAAAACCCAATTCTCTCATTTGGAAGCTAAAATTACATTTAATCTCCTAACAAACAATTCCAATATCAAACATTTCAATTGCATAACAATTCCATGTTACTCTGATAACTAGAGGGTGTATACTTTCTCAGGTACAGTTTATGTCGTTCTGTCATCAGTCATAATGTCTCAGATAACAACGAACTGACATCCATACTTATTACGTTCCAAAGCATATTTCCAACTGGTTTTATTACCAAAATATGGTTCCTTTCCCCATTTGTTTGATGTTCCCAGACTCTCTATATTTAACAGGACAGCAGTCCTTCAGGACAGCAGTCCTTCAGTAGGGTCAGAGAGGGGAAGGGAGAAAGGTATTTATGGGGGGGGGGTCATAAACCTTACCCACAGGCAAACGTCATGACAGTCCCCCCATGTTGGGTTCAATCTTGCGATTAACCTGCATGTTGTAAACCAACATAAAAATGAACGTGGGTTGTCCTGGTTGTGGATCATCGTTGTGGTCCCCATCTGGCGGTCGACCCGGGTAGGGTGTCTGCAAATGAAGATGTCCGCTCCAAGTCTGGGCAGCAGATGTCCAGTTGGTGGTTGCTATTGCAGTCCCCCCTCTGGTGGTCGACCCGGGTAGGGTCTCTGCAAATGAAGATATCTGTTCCATGGCTCGGCAGCGGATGTCCGGATTGGGATCGCCGTTCCGGACCCGTCGTCTGGTCGTCCAGACTGGAATATCTGGGCAGTAACTTAGGCTGATGTTAACAACGCACACACACTCATGAAATATATCATTACATTTCCTCCCAAATGAGCAGCGTTGTGGCACTAACTGATGGTTGTATGGGGGAGTTGTTTATGGCTTTATCACTTTCTATGTGCTGAAGAAAATGAAACAAAATGAATGAAAGCATAAACAAAACAAAATATAGTTATGCCACCTTAATCATCTAATTGGACTGTATTCTATCTACGTCCATGGTCTTGGCAAAATGACCCTATCATGGCATTGTCTAATGTCATATCTAGGGCTTTCCTAATTTGCGGGGTGGCGCTTAGGGTACTATCCTAAGTTGACAACTATATGATAAGTCTACAGCTGTAAGGCACTAGTTTTTGGCAGTCTACAGGGATGACCAATGGACTTCTGGTTAGAAAACTGGTGAGTGCTGTAGAGTCAAAGGCCTAGGAGTAAATGTTCAACTTTACTAAGGCTGGTATTTTGCTTGGACCCTGAAGTGATCCTAGCATAAATCCTAATTGGATGTTCCGTTGTGCACGTGCGTTTATGCTTACACAATCACGCATGTCAAGGGAAGAAAACCAAGTATCCTGGCAGATTACAACTTGTTCAGAATGAGTCTGACGTAGTCAGGTAATTTTCAGGTCAATGCCTGGAGGTCAGTCAGAATTGGTGTCAAGGGAGTCTGTAGTAGTTTTCTACAAGTCACGGTGTCTTCCACTATTGTAGTGGCGGTAGGTATGAAGTCTATTTCATAGCTATGTTATCCACGGAGGAGCTAACCTCACGACGGAAGTACTCTAAGTATTGGACCAGTCGTACGTGGTGTGATCATGGTTCATGCCTTCTAATAATTTTCCTCCTGAATGGAGGGTCCTATTTATTAGTGGCATGTGTTAACCATTGGAAGAGTGCAATGGAGATTCCCTTCCCCGTGTTGCACTCTGAGTGACTCCTATGACGCTATTATCAATAGCAATTTAACTTGTGAGGTTCCTAATCCTTTTACTGAGTGTTGCTGGGCTGACTGTGGTATTGGTACTGGTATTCAAGGGGTCCAGTTGTCCTACCGATTTATTCTGAAATATTATCTATCGGAACACATGATTGGAGCATATTACTAGTTGTATTGTAGTTGAACCTACACATGGCAAGGAATGATTATTGTTGCCATTTGTTTTGGAGGTGGACAAGTCCATTGGACTTCCTTTACGACCAGTGTGGTACACCTCAGTACTATCTTAGATGTGTTCTAAGATAATCCCCGTCTAGGGGCCTGTCTGCTCCTCACTGTTCTCATAGGGGAGTTTACAACTAGATTTGATTTATGCTCTGGCGGCCTCGTACGGTGTTGTCCGTAGTCTCGACCCCCCCACCAGCCTCGATGAGGCTCATCATGGGTCTGGGCTACTATTTCCCCCCTTTGTGTCTCGGGACCCCCCCACCAGCGGGTGGTGTTGGTGTCCGAGGCGCAAACAAAAAGGTCGGACCCTATGTACGAGTTGTCAGTGGCCGCGTTATTATGAGAATGGCTGTAACCTTTCAACCAAATCTCCTGGTGTTTGTGCTTCAACACCCTCAGTGGCTGTCGAGGTCTGTCAGTCACCACCGCGTCCGCGTGTGGCAACCTCTTCAGTACCTGCAAACTGAGATGAGGATATCGGTCTGTGATATCGCAAAGTGTTTCACCAGTGGGAGTCATCGGGTCAGTTGCTGGACTGACGCCATTAGTGTCATTGTAAGGGGTGACAGTCCCCAACAAAGCAGAAGGTGTATCATCGGAAGCAGAGTGTACTCTGCACATCAATGTTTTTCTTGCTGAGACGGCCGCAGAGCTTGCGGAAGTGTCCGAAGGGCAAGAGAAGTTCATCTCAACTACCGTATTGCACGACTGCAAGGAGGAGGGAAGTTGCTCATTCACAGAGACAGCTGGCTCGAAATCATGAAAAGAATGGTCAATCAGATTGGCTGATGGAATGTGTCGAGATATCGTAATATCTCCTTGGATCGGATTCTGCACCAAGAGGTTTCTAAACGTCTTTTTCCCAAGGGGTGCTTTCGACAGATACCCCTCGTGAATGATTGCGTTGCAGCTAGCGTTAGGGGAAGACAGTGTGGTCAGTGGAGAAGGCACTGTGGCCTGTGACCATACCTGGTTGGTTTTCCAATCCATCAATGGGAGTAACCGATCCATCAAGTCTGCTCCAAGTAGCAGGGTACAGTTTCGAGGCTGGTAACATACCCAGGGTGAACGAGAGATATGTCCTTGAACTGTAGTTTCAGCATGACTCTCAATGTGAGAGGCGAGATAGTCTGAGTGACCCCTCGAAGTGTAGTTTCGCATCGTTCCACTTTTAACCTCTATGGGCTAGGTGGGACGCTAGCGTCCCCCCCGTGGTGCACTCCATCAACAGCAGGTGCATTTCAAGAGCGGCAAATTTGAAACCAAATAAATGTCAAAATTCAAATTTTTCAAACATACAACTATCTTACACCCTTTGAAAGATAAACATCTCCTTAATCTAACCACGTTGTCCGATTTCAAAAAGGTTTTACGGCGAAAGCATAAAGTTAGATTATGTTAGGAGAGTACATTGACAATAGCTGTGTGTAATGTTTTGTCAATTCAAAGACAGGGTCACCAAAACCATAAAACCAGCTAAAATGATGCACTAACCTTTTACAATCTCCATCAGATGACACTCCTAGGACATTATGTTAGACAATGCATGCATTTTTAGTTCTATCAAGTTCATATTTATATCCAAAAACAGCGTTTTACTATGGCATTGATGTTGAGGAAATCGTTTCCCTCCAATAACCGGCAGTCAAGTCAGCACCACAAATTAAATAATTAAAATTAGAAAACATTGGTAAAATATTATATTGTCATTTAAAGAATTATAGATTTACATCTCTTGAACGCAATCAACTTGCCAGATTTAAAAATAACCTTACTGGGAAATCACACTTTGCAATAATCTGAGCACTGCGCCCAGAAAAATATGCTTTGCTATACAGACAAACGGCCATGTTGGAGAGATCTAAAATCGAAAATACTATGTAAATAATCCATTACCTTTGATTCTCTTCATCAGATGTCACTTCCCGATATCCCAGGTCCATAACGAATGTAGTTTTGTTCAAAAAAGCTCATCATTTATATCCAAAAAGATCCGTGTTGTTAGCACATGATCTAAGCCAGCCGGACTTCTCGTCATGAACGAGGGGAAAAAATATATTTACGTTCATTCAAACATGTCAAACGTTGTATAGCATAAATCATTAGTGCCTTTTTTAACCAGAACATGAATAATATTCAAGGTGGACGAATGCATTCTCTTTTATAACGTATTGGAACGAGGGTACCCAACATGAACTCGCGCGCCAGAGTCTAATCCGCCATCACCGTTCCATGGCTCTTGTTCGGTCAGATCTCACAGTAAAAGACTCAAAACACTTTGTAAAGGCTGGTGACATCTAGTGGAAGCAATAGGAAGTGCCAAAACATTAATCAACCCCTGTGTGTTTCAATGGCATAGGCTTAAAGGTAATTCAACACATCAGGTATCCACTTCCTGTCAGAAAATGTCTCAGGGTTTTGCCTGCCAAATGAGTTCTGTTATACTCACAGACACCATTCAAACAGTTTTAGAAACTTTAGGGTGTTTTCTATCCATATATAATAAGTATATGCATATTCTAGTTACTGGGTAGGATTAGTAACCAGATTAAATCGGGTACGTTTTTTTATCCAGCCGTGAAAATACTGCCCCCTAGCCCCAACAGGTTAACCAACGTTTAGTTGGCTTCAAAACCCTTTTGAGATCATCAAACAATGTTTGAGAGATGAGTGATATTGTCGCACCCGAATCAATTAGCGCATGACAAGTTAAGCAATCCTCCAGGACTGTTTCCAGGTATGGCCGTTTAGATTCATGGTTAGTGGACATATTCCCCACAAAGTGGAGTGGTCGTTCGCAACGACGTGATGTGCCATGTCTGTTCAAGATGGAAGCAGATTGACTTTTTCGATTTTGAGTGGGCTTGGCTTTAACGAAGCGTTTGACCTTTTTCTTCGCAACTTTTGTATCAGAGTCTATAGACAAAGCCCGGGGGCTTGTTTCTTGATCAGGCGGGCCCTGGATAGGGTCTTGAATGAGAGCGGGAGAAATTTGAACTTTAACGTCCTTGCTATGGGTGTTAATTTCTGCGGACCTGGTGTCCGGTAATTCCCCGTCTAGTCCTTGTGACTTATCTTTTACCCTTTTCTCAAATTGTTCTCGCTTTAGTTCTTCCAGTAGTGGGACTTCTCGAGAACATTGGTCTATGCTTTGATCGTCCTTCAACCCTTTGTTACCCTTGTGCTCTGACACTTTGTGTGGGTTGGGTGCAGGAACGTAGCGAACAGGTCGATTGTAGCGGTAGTCGTTTTGAAGGCGACGTACTTTACAGTTATTTCGACCGCGGCGGTTATTGTAATCATGGTTTCGTGGTAGAAACTGTTGTTGTGCGTCATCTCTCGACGCTCCAATACCTGATAATGCACCCTCTAACTGGAGTGAGTGCTCCTGGTCAAACTTCAAAACCGAGTGGTCAGGGCTCTTAGAGTTGCGAGCTTTTGATGCCTCAAAAGCTGTGCTTGCAAGCTCTCTGAGTTGTAAGATAGGCAAGCCAACATGGGCTGCAGGGCCTAAGTAGGTAATGAAGGTGGGATACCTGTTCGACAGAAACATTTGTTTGAATGGTAACAGCTCTTCGATTCCTGTTTCCGTGAGTAGTCCAAAGTAAGCTGAACGAAGCCTATGATAGAAAGCTTGTGGGTGTTCGTTCCGAGCTTGTTTGACTGTGTTAGCCAGTGAGCTATCGTGTTTGCGAGTAGCAGAACCACTGAATTCTAATTTCAAAGCTGTGGCAAGTTTAGCATAGTCATTTAGCACGTGTTGCTGTTGTAGACGAATGAACCTTGTCACGTGTCTATTCGACATTCGCTTCAACAGGTAAACCCTGTCAGAACCCGTAGCGTTCGGGTAGCCACCCAACGCATCCTCTATGTCAGCTAGGAACGTCTCAGTATCGTTTGGCTGACCTGGAACGGGGTCAAAGGTGGGGAAATTCTTGACGAGTTTGTCAAGGTATTCCGCGCCAAGCGGGCGGAGAGGGTTGGCTTCATCCTGTGGAGAAATTTGGGCTGACAGGCCAAGAGGAGAAGCCAAGCTTTGGCTTTGTTGGCCAAGAGGCTCCATATTACTCAGTGCCGAATGGCCAAGAGGAGAAGACTGAGGGACACATGATGGAGGCAATGTCTGAAACCTATTGTCTTCACTCCTTTGAGTACCGGACTCCGGTTGCTTGGATGGGTAGTCATGCTGTAGAGCGTGACCATTCTGGACTTCCTCCAGATGGTACCTAAGGGTGGTCTTCTGCTGCATTGCAGAGTCCACTTGAGCGCTTAGAGTACCAATTTTGGACACGTGAGTGTCACACCTGCTCCTTTCGGTCTCAAACTTATCTGTCATGGTTTGCAGATAGAGGTCTCGAGTACGGAGCGAGAGATTCATTGATGAGATTTCCTCTGCTTGCTTAGAAATCAATATTTCCATCCTCATCACCTGAGTTCTCTCATTATTCAATTGGTCAGCGACTTCAATAAGTTCTGCTGATTTGTCATCCAACTTTGTCATTGTGTTCATCAACTGATCGTCTTTGGTCTGCAGAATTTGGAGTAGAACATTGTTACCTTGAGTAACGTTCAACAAAACTGCCTGCATGTTATCAAATTGCGCGTTCCTGTTTGTAGATAACTCGACAGATTTATCTAGTTTGGCGTGGACTACATCGCATTTAGTTTTGGCTAAATCGAGTTGTTCCTGCAGATGACGATTTTGTTGGAGAGTTTGTGCTCGTTCATCGTCATAAGTATTTGCAATTACTTTTAATTCTTCTGATTTCAAATGCAGTTCTTCGACTAGCAGAATGTTTTCATTTCCTGCTTTTGTCAATAGTTGCTCAGTTCTCTCCACCTGTGCCCTCATGTTAGCCATGTCTTGCACGTGCTTCAGCTGTGCACTGTGGTATTGGACCAATGCCAACCTTTGATGGCGATACATAAGTGCTAAAGTGGAGAGAACAGTCACAAAGCCTGTGTTTGATGGTTGATTTTGGAGAGCGTTCGCAATTTCGGCTGTTGTTTTTCTAATGGCATAATTAGGGTTGGTATCACTGCTGAGGTCAGAGATCTCCTTTTATGGGTGGAGGTTCACTAATTAGCGGAGGAGTGGTGACCACCTCCTTTGGTAGCTTGCACATTATTAGAAAAATTTAGAGGAAAAATGTTCCTATTTTTTTTCAATGTTTGGGTTTGGAATTCATTGGAAGCTGCAAAGACAAGTTTAATCTATTTATAGATGTTGACGAACCATCAGTACTGTACCAGTAATGTGGAAGTTGGACGTGAATGAATTTGCAAAAGCAAATTGAATTAATTAATCAATGCCAATGATTAATCCTACCTGGGTAGGCTATCTGTGTATTAAACTTGAATTAACCTGAGGTTGCTTCATCCAGGTTAATATGGGAAGTTTAAAAGTGTCTCATTTGATTGCAAGAACATTAAGGTATGTTCAACAATTTAACTTATTAAATTGAATGAGATGATAATCCATACAATCTCCATTGATTGGATATCATAAGTGTAAACAGTAGATCAAATGTTGGGAACACTCTCCACTATGGTACACTTCTTCCTTGGGCCGAAGCCACATGGGATTCCCGCTGGGGCGGGACTTCTGTCAGTACTGGATTACTGAATGGGTTTTGCAAAAAACACATTTTACTGACTGATCCATTTTAATGATAAATCAAACCTGTATAGGCTATTTGGGATTTAAACTTTAATTAACCTGAGAGGTTTATTCATGTAGGTTAATGTGGAAAATTTAAAAAGTGTCTCATTTGATTGCAAGAACATAAAGGTTTGTTCAACAATTTAACTTATTAAATTGAATGAGATGATAATCCATACAATCTCCATTGATTGGATATCATAAGTGTAAACAGTGATTAAATGTTGGGAACACTCCCCACTATGGTACACTTCTTCCTTGGGCCGAAGCCACATGGGATTCCCGCTGGGGCGGGACTTCTGTCAGTACTGGATTACTGAATGGGTTTTGCAAAAACCAAATTTTACTGATTGATCCATTTTAATGATAAATCAAACCTGTATAGGCTATTTGGGATTTACACTTTAATTAACCTGAGAGGTTGATTCATCTAGGTTAATGTGGAAAATTTAAAAAGTGTCTCATTTGATTGCAAGAACATAAAGGTTTGTTCAACAATTTAACTTATTAAATTGAATGAGATGATAATCCATACAATCTCCATTGATTGGATATCATAAGTGTAAACAGTAGATTAAATGTTGGGAACACTCCGCACTATGGTACACTTCTTCCTTGGGCCGAAGCCACATGGGATTCCCGCTGGGGCGGGACTTCTGTCAGTACTGGATTACTGAATGGGTTTTGCAAAAACCACATTTTACTGATTGATCAATTTTAATGATAAATCAAACCTGTATAGGCTATTTGGGTATTAAACTTTAATTAACCTGAGAGGTTTATTCATCTAGGTTAATGTGGAAAAAAAGATTACAATGTCTCATTTAGAAAACTCATCAATTTGGATATTATTTAAACTTGAGAATGTAAATCTGGCAATTTCACTTATTAGTTCAATTGAATAAGGCATCGATATCCGTCTGGATATCACGAGTAACGACTTGAGTGTCACCTGACTAATTCTACTTGAAGGAAAGTACTGGTGACTCTTCAGAGGTCCCTGCTGGCACACACTGAAATCAAACGGAAGTATCCAGGGCGGGACTTTCGTTCCGCAAGTCGGATGAATTACAATGTGGCACAAAACAAAATGGCTGTTTTCCCTTTTGTTAGCTTAGTATCTCGAGCAAGCTAATGCTACTTTATGCCTGAAAAATGCTCAACATAGGATTCCCTTGGCAAGGGAAAGGTTTTACTTATAACGTATTATGTTCAAACCCTTTTCGGCGATATTTGACGATGTTTTAACCGGAACTCGCGCCAAACAACAAAATGCACCGTGGTCTACTCGCATCGAAACGGGAGAGAGACAGAGAGATACTTATCGCTGGTCAAGCTAATCTCTCCTAAATTTCAATCGGCTGGGTCTTTGTCCTCGCTCGAGAAATTAATAATGATCTAGCCAACACAAATCAAATCAAATCAAATTTATTTTTATATAGCCCTTCGTACATCAGCTGATATTCTCAAAGTGCTGTACAGAAACCCAGCCTAAAACCCCAAACAGCAAGCAAAGCATGTGAAAGAAGCACGGTGGCTAGGAAAAACTCCCTAGGAAAAACTCCCTAGAAAGGCCAAAAACCTAGGAAGAAACCTAGAGAGGAACCAGGCTATGAGGGGTGGCCAGTCCTCTTCTGGCTGTGCAGGGTGGATATTATAACAGAACATGGTCAAAATGTTAAAATGTTAAAATGTTCATAAATGACCAGCATGGTCAAATAATAATAATCATAGTAGTTGTCGAGGGTGCAACAAGCACGTCCGGTGAACAGGTCAGGGTTCCATAGCCGCAGGCAGAACAGTTGAAACTGGAGCAGCAGCACGGCCAGGTGGACTGGGGACAGCAAGGAGTCATCATACCAGGTAGTCCTGAGGCATGGTCCTAGGGCTCAGGTCCTCCGAGAGAAAGACAGAAAGAGAGAAAGAGAGAATTAGAGAGAGCATATTTAAATACACAGAGGACACCGGATAAGACAAGAGAAATACTCCAGATGTAACAGACTGACCCTAGCCCCCGACACATAAACTACTGCAGCATAAATACTGGAGGCTGAGACAGGAGGGATCAGAAGACACTGTGGCCCCATCCGATGATACCCCGGACAGGGCCAAACAGGCAGGATATAACCCCACCCACTTTGCCAAAGCACAGCCCCCACACCACTAGAGGGATGTCTCCAACCACCAACTTACCGTCCTAAGACAAGGCCGAGTATAGCCCACAACGATCTCCGCCATGGCACAACCCAAGGGGGGGCGCCAACCCAGACAGGAAGACCACGTCAGTGACTCAACCCACTCAAGTGACGCACCCCTCCCATGGACGGCATGGAAGAACACCAGTAGGCCAGTGACTCAGCCTCTGTAAAAGGGTTAGAGGCAGAGAATCCCAGTGGAAAGAGGGGAACCGGCAAGGCAGAGACAGCAAGGGCGGTTCGTTGCTCCAGCCTTTCCGTTCACCTTCACACTCCTGGGCCAGACTATACTTAATCATAGGACCTACTGAAGAGATAAGTCTTCAGTAAAGACTTAAAGGTTGAGACTGAGTCTGCGTCTCTCACATTGGTAGGCAGACCATTCCATAAAAATGGAGCTCTATAGGAGAAAGCCCTACCTCCAGCCGTTTGCTTAGAAATTCTAGGGACAATTAGGAGGCCTGCGTCTTGTGACCGTAGCGTACGTGTAGGTATGTACGGCAGGACCAAATCGGAAAGATAGGTAGGAGCAAGCCCATGTAATGCTTTGTAGGTTAGCAGTAAAACCTTGAAATCAGCCCTTGCCTTAACAGGAAGCCAGTGTAGGGAGGCTAACACTGGAGTAATATGATCAAATTTTTTGGTTCTAGTCAGGATTCTAGCAGCCGTATTTAGCACTAACTGAAGTTTATTTAGTGCTTTATCCGGGTAGCCGGAAAGTAGAGCATTGCAGTAGTCCAGCCTAGAAGTAACAAAAGCATGGATTAATTTTTCTGCGTCATTTTTGGACAGAAAATTTCTGATTTTTGCAATGTTACGTAGATGGAAAAAAGCTGTCCTTGAAACAGTCTTGATATGTTCTTCAAAAGAGAGATCAGGGTCCAGAGTAACACCGAGGTCCTTCACAGTTTTATTTGAGACGACTGTTCAACCATCCAGATTAATTGTCAGATTCAACAGAAGATCTCTTTGTTTCTTGGGACCTAGAACAAGCATCTCTGTTTTGTCCGAGTATAAAAGTAGAAAGTTTGCAGCCATCCACTTCTTTATGTCTGAAACACAGGCTTCTAGCGAGGGCAATTTTGGGGCTTCACCATGTTTCATTGAAATGTACAGCTGTGTGTCGTCCGCATAGCAGTGAAATTTAACATTATGTTTTTGAATGACATCCCCAAGAGGTAAAATATATAGTGAAAACAATAGTGGTCCTAAAACGGAACCTTGAGGAACACCGAAATTTACAATTGATTTGTCAGAGGACAAACCATTCACAGAGACAAACTGATATCTTTCCGACAGATAAGATCTAAACCAGGCCAGAACTTGTCCATGTAGACCAATTTGGGTTTCCAATCTCTCCAAAAGAATGTGGTGATCGATGGTATCAAAAGCGGCACTAAGATCTAGGAGCACGAGGACAGATGCAGAGCCTCGGTCTGACGTCATTAAAAGGTCATTTACCACCTTCACAAGTGCAGTCTCAGTGCTATGATGGGGTCTAAAACCAGACTGAAGCGTTTCGTATACATTGTTTGTCTTCAGGAAGGCAGTCAGTTGCTGTGCAACAGCTTTTTCTAAAAGGCACAAATAGCCCAGCGTTTGGCCAAACACGCTATTTCACAGATAGCTTTATCAGTCCTCATACAGAACTGTATAGCTTATGCTCGCCACTGACTACGTCAGAGCACAACACGGAGGCGATTCTCCAGAGCACACACGCACCAATAATTTCGGTCTACAATTCCCATAATGTCTATAATAAACTTGGTATATTATGTAATCTGCTTTTCAATTTTATATAGGCTGACTCAAAATGAAAGATTCATCCTATTTTAGATTCCTCGCACGGGGCGTCAAATGTCGTGTCTTTGGCTATGCCGGATTAAGTGATATGACATGCTAACCTATAAAATTCTTTCTCTGTAATTAATATTACCTGATTAAGCTAATCATGTAAATGTAATTAACTAGAAAGTCGGGGCACCACGGAAGAACGTTTATAGAGCCGTTATCTTCCGAATAAACTCTTAAAATACTTAGTAATATTTTACATCGATAGCAGTCAATATTAACCCTTATCTTATTTTCAGTCTCATAATGAAAGTTATAAATTCTTGGCTATCTTCACGAACCCTGGCTAACAAGTTGAATCAGCAATACAAAATTGGGTTTAATTATTTATTTACTAAATACCTAAACAATCACACAGAATTACAAATACACCGAATACATATGATGTCATACAGAAAACGTCCTGGTGGACGGAACCTGTATCATGGCTGATTACACAAAGGAAAGGGGGTTGGGCTTGAATGAAAGAGCGGGAAGACTTAGGAACGAAGAAACAGCAGCTATGCTATCGGAAATACATTATCTTATGCATTCTAAATTACCGCCCATTTGGAAAAGGAAAATGCAATAAATATTTACTCTGAGCTGCGCTTCGGTAGATTGGTCGTAGATGCTGGCCGGGTTGGCCAACAGACCTTCCTGTCCTCGCAAGAATGTCTCTGGTGGTAAATTGGATACGTGGTGGTATCTCCGTCCGTCTGTTAGACTGGATCCGTCGTCCGTCCTATCCTAGCCCACGTCTACAGCGGCCGCTGCTAACTCAACGGCTAGGAAGTATCACTTCTGTAGTGAATAAGCTCAAAGTTCATACCATTCGCCACCAAAGCTCACGCCGAGGTTGGCTTAGTTCTGTCCTTGACGTGTGTGTCCTTCTAACGTAGAGGCTGCAGACCTCCCGTACTGGAACAACGTGGTTATCTTTTCGTCAAAGGCTTATATAGTGGAGAGGGATGTGTTTCAACGTTTATAACCCCTGTGTCTTCACAGGGGTGGGCCACTGATCAAGCAGGGCACTTTCCTTATGAAAACCCAATTCTCTCATTTGGAAGCTAAAATGACATTTAATCTCCTAACAAACAATTCCAATATCAAACATTTCAATTGCATAACAATTCCATGTTACTCTGATAACTAGAGGGTGTATACTTTCTCAGGTACAGTTTATGTCGTCCTGTCATCAGTCATAATGTCTCAGATAACAACGAACTGACATCCATACTTATTACGTTCCAAAGCATATTTCCAACTGGTTTTTATTACCAAAATATGGTTCCTTTCCCCATTTGTTTGATGTTCCCAGACTCTCTATATTTAACAGGACAGCAGTCCTTCAGGACAGCAGTCCTTCAGTAGGGTCAGAGAGGGGAAGGGAGAAAGGTATTTATGGGGGGGTTCATAAACCTTACCCACAGGCCAACGTCATGACAGTAGCCTATTGTGAAGCTCTGCCGTGTGGTAAAGCGGAGGGGTGGTTAACCTCATTGTGATGTCACTGTAGAATGTTGTGTGAAGTGAGCTCCACTGTGATGTCACTGTAGAATGTTGTGTGAAGTGAGCTCCACTGTGATGTCACTGTAGAATGTGTGTGAAGTGAGCTCCATTGTGATGTCACTGTAGAACGTTGAGATTGATGGCCGGTGGCCATTGTTGGAAGGTTTATTTATGTAGAATGTTGAGATGGATGGCCGGTGGCCATTGTTGTTGGAAGGATTATTTATGTAGAATGTTGAGATGGATGGCCGGTGGCCATTGTTGTCTGAAGGTTAATTGATGTAGAATGTTGAGATGGATGGCCGGTGGCCATTGTTGTCTGAAGGTTTATTGATGTAGAATGTTGAGATGGATGGCCGGTGGCCATTGTTGTTGGAAGGTTTAGTGATGTTGAGATGGATGGCCGGTGGCCATTGTTGTTGGAAGGATTATTTATGTAGAATGTTGAGATGGATGGCTACTGGCCATTGTTGTTGGAAGGTTTATTTATGTAGAATGTTGAGATGGATAGCCGGTGGCCATTGTTGTCTGAAGTTTTATTGATGTAGAAGATGGATGGCCGGTGGCCATTGTTGTTGGAAGGATTATTTATGTAGAATGTTGTGTGAAGTGAGCTCCACTGTGATGTCATTGTAGAATGTTGTGTGAAGTGAGCTCCATTGTGATGTCACTGTAGAATGTTGAGAGGGATGGCCGGTGGCCATTGTTGTTAGAAGGTTTATTGATGTAGAATGTTGAGATGGATGGCCGGTGGCCATTGTTATTAGAAGGTTTATTTATGTAGAATGTTGAGATGGATGGCCGGTGGCCATTGTTGTCTGATGGTTTATTGATGTAGAATGTTGAGATGGATGGCCGGTGGCCATTGTTGTTAGAAGGTTTATTTATGTAGAATGTTGAGATGGATGGCCGGTGGCCATTGTTGTTGGAAGGATTATTTATGTAGAATGTTGTGTGAAGTGAGCTCCATTGTGATGTCACTGTAGAATGTTGTGTGAAGTGAGCTCCACTGTGATGTCACTGTAGAATGTTGTGTGCAGTGAGCTCCACTGTGATGTCACTGTAGAATGTTGTGTGAAGTGAGCTCCACTGTGATGTCACTGTAGAATGTTGTGTGAAGTGAGCTCCACTGTGATGCATATGTCAGATGTTGCGTGAGATCCGTCCACGATGATGTCGTAGTAGAATAGTTGTTTGAGCTGAGTGCTGTGTGTCTCCTCTCATGTCCATCACGTGTCATTGGGCTGGTATCTAGTACAGTAGCCTTACTACTGGGCTGGTATCTAATACAGTAGCCTTACTACTGGGCTGGTACCTAGTACAGTAGCCTTACTACTGGGCTGGTACCTAGTACATTAGCCTTACTACTGGGCTGGTATCTAGTACAGTAGCCTAACTACTGGGCTGGTATCTAGTACAGTAGCCTTACTACTGGGCTGGTATCTACTACAGTAGCCTAACTACTGGGCTGGTATCTAGTACAGTAGCCTAACTACTGGGCTGGTACCTAGTACAGTAGCCTAACTACTGGGCTGGTATCTAGTACAGTAGCCTTACTACTGGGCTGGTATCTAGTACAGTAGCCTTACTACTGGGCTGGTATCTAGTACAGTAGCCTTACTACTGGGCTGGTATCTAGTACAGTAGCCTTACTACTGGGCTACAGCGATATCATCAGGGATGTGGTGGGAAGTCATTCATTTATTCACTCTCGGTTTTCCTGGGACTTTTAACTTGTCCTGTGAATATATGTTGATGCTGCAATTATGGATTTAATAAATGTATCCATTTAACTATAAAAACACTCATATTTAGTCTTTGAGAAAGAAGATTGCTGCATTGACTGAATATTCTTGTGACATTAGGTCTAATGTGGGAGTAGTTCTGTTATACTCACAGACATCATTCAAACAGTTTTAGAAACTTCAGAGTGTTTTCTATCCAAATCTACTAATAATATGCATATTCTCGTTTCTGGGCCAGAGTACTAGGCCGTTTAATTTGGGTACGTTTTTCATCCGGCCGTGAAAATATTGCCCCCTACCAGGGGCGAAAATCTGATATCAACTTTGGAGGGGACAATTACATGAAATTTTCTCAAGAGCAATTCCTGAGGGGGACACCAAAAGTAGTGCTGTAACACATAGCCTACATTGTAATATGGTAAATGTATATTGAGGAACCAAAGAAATAAGGTGTTTGCCGTACTCCTAACTACCGGTACCCAAAACTACACAACTAATCACAACAGCAATACCATTGCCTTTAACAAATCTTAGTTCAGTCACCAGTTTAAGTTGAGAGTGGGGGTATCCATGGCATTTTCCAATTATGTTCCTATTTTACAAGTCAAAAAAATTGAGAACCTTTCATAATGTTGCCAAACAAAGACTCAACAAACTTACCTGAGACTCCCTGTCTCTGCCAGTCTGTCCCTGCATAGCTGTCCCCAACTCTGCTGTCTGTGTGCCATCTGTTGCCTGCTCTGCCTAATGACATCATTGTGAAACATTTCCATTAGAATTTCATTTCTTTCTTATGAACATTTTATCAACTAGTCTGAGATATTAGGCTACTAGGGTTCTTACTTTGCGTTTTGGTGTACTGAAAAATACTCTGATGTCCGTCTTTTATTTTTCTGCCATTTTTCTACCTGGCTGGCTGGCTACACACACACACAGTGTGTAGGTTATTTACAGTAGGAGATGGGCTTCTATCATCTTCTATCATTCTATTTGGGCTTCGATCTAAAAGGTAGCTAGCAAATGTGAAACGGATTAAAATGACAAGAGTTGACAGCTGTATGAGTTCACCATTTACACAACATATGCTGCAACCTTTTGTAATTTTAATAGTTTGTTTCATATTGGCTGGCTTCCAACAATAGCTGAATTTGCAAAGCTAGCGAGCACCAATTCAGTTTCAGTGGTGTTTGCTATAATCTTTGCTACCCGGGTTAAATAAAGGTGAAATAAAATAAATAAATAAAAGTTCCCTTGCGACAATTTAGCTTTTGCAACGAGACCATTAAATATATTTAAGACAATGGTAGAAGAGAGTGTAGTTCTGTTCAGTTTGGACTTCAGTTTATCGCTAACCTTATCACAGGGACTTTGAAGCACTAACTTACATCATCTGCATGCTGATCTTGGAATAAATTGACGATAGCAAAGATTCCATCTTTGACAACGCCACATAAATGGAATAGGTACTAGCTAGCTTAATAGTTCATATTTGCGCGCTAGCTCTGCATATTCAGCTAGTGTGTGTGCGCGATTGACTGGATTAACCTTACGTCAGTTACGTTCATTGAGTGCCTTTCAGACAGTAGACACGACCCCTCTGTTACCTTGCCAACTAAGGAACTGGCAGTGGATCAAACCATTGTGAGGCAAAGGGTGGGAGGGGTCGCAATCTTTTTGAAACTTAAAAACGCGCTATTATGTTTCTATAATCAGCACAATTGCTTTCATTGCGTATTATTAATATTATTTAAATTACATAGTTATGTTTCAGTGATATATTGGGGGGGACAAATCATATTTTTCCCAGGATGGGGGGGGTCGTGTCCCCCCCGTCCCCCCCCGGGATTTCCGCCCCTGCCCCCTACCCTAGTGAGGTTAACAATAACCTCAGAGTTTCTGAAGCAGAAATATACTACTATTCTGTATCAAACTAATCAAAGTCTCGGAGGACAGTCCAGGTGAATCAGTGAGGAACATAACTCCTCTATCAATGTGTTTTGTTTTATTGATTGTTCTTGATTAGTAGTGTGTTTAAACAGCTCTTCCCTTAATAATAACACTGTTTTAGTGTCGTGGTTCTGGCTCGTTCCCTTCCAGCCTACATTACCCGGAGACACCTAGAACACGGTCCCCTTTTTTACCAGTCTTTCTTCTCTTCTCCTCATTCTATTCTTTTTCTGTTCATTACCATGAAGAAGCTGTGATTTGCTTACGAAGAGCTTGTATCCAATCAGACACGCGCCATGGGATCCTATTCTCAACCAATGGTTACTGTTGTAATATTTGCATACAAGGGGGCTTGACCAATCCCGTGGCACTACAGGAGAAACGTCTGCGTGTCTGGCCTATGGGCAGAGATGACGGTGTGCATATGATTAGCATGTGGTTATGGAAGGTGTTTGGTATTGATCCGGTATGTGGTGACAGTTCTCCTCTTGCACGGTGCTGCGTGAACTCTTCCATCCTCTCTGGCGGGAATAAGATTTCTATAGCACAACATGCCTAAAAGGAAGGTGAGTTGGGCATTTTTTTTTTTTTTAAACCAGATACTAGTTGTGAATGTAGTTTATGTTGTATTCGAGAGAGGATAACATTGGTTGTATTTAGCGACGCCGAGCCGGAACATTGCCGGTGAGAAGGGTTCAGTGGTGACCGTTTGGTCGGGAGGGGAGTCTAGAGGGGATGCGCTGGACATGTCAGCGTTCATCCGTGTTATTCCGTGTGTTTTATGTCGAAGCCCCTGCTCTCTCCGTGGCCGCTGTCCACCCACACCAGAAAGTCTGTCACCACTCCGTGCACTTGTCGCGTTACGGAATGTCACCCATCCAGCCGGTAGGGATGAGTGCCACACTGTCGCAGTTTTAAAGTGACCGCTTTATTCCTTAGTGAATGCGCCTTAGTGTGTCCGTTTCACCAATGGGCTTAATCTGTGTAGGAAGGAGGGATGTCTGCCTTTATTTATTTTGTAGTATTACAAAACAATTTCACAGCGACACCCTCTTCTTCCTCCCTCTCTCAGTCGCCTTTCAGACCCATATAACCACACTGACAGTCAAAACCTACAGGGGGAGAACAGAGAGAGATGGGCTGGTTTTAGACAGTAGTTACAGGCTATTGCTGCTCTCTATCAGAACAGCCATTTGTTTGTGTCTGTGGTGCTTTGCATTAGGGAACACACAGGGTCGGGGTATTGTTATAGGCTGTTTTAAAACCTCTCCGTCTGAGGACAGAGTGAGGAAGAGGGGCGGTGAGAGGGTTGGAGGTCATCCGTACATCGTTCTGAGGGGTTTGCCTGTTTTACTGAGAGGAATATACATGGTTCTCTGGCCAAGCCACTGAGGCGTTTGCCTGTTTTACTGACCTAGCTGTCTACCTACCTGCCTACACACCTGCCTAGCGGTCTTCATGCCTAGCGGTCTACCTGTTTACACACCTGACTAGCTGTCTACTTGCCTACCTGTTTACACACCTGCCTAGCTACCTACCTACCTAGCTGCGATAGCTACTTACCTGCCTAGCTGTCTACCTGCGTGCCTAGCTGTCTACCTGCGTGCCTACCTGCGCGCCTGCCTAGCTGTCTACCTGCGCGCCTGCCTAGCTGTCTACCTGCGCGCCTGCCTAGCTGTCTACCTGCGCGCCTGCCTAGCTGTCTACCTGCGCGCCTGCCTAGCTGTCTACCTGCGGGCCTGCCTAGCTGTCTACCTGCGCGCCTGCCTAGCTGTCTACCTGTCGCGCCTGCCTAGCTGTCTACCTGTCGCGCCTGCCTAGCTGTCTACCTGTCGCGCCTGCCTAGCTGTCTACCTGTCGCGCCTGCCTAGCTGTCTACCTGTCGCGCCTGCCTAGCGGTCTACCTGTCGCGCCTGCCTAGCGGTCTACCTGTCGCGCCTGCCTAGCGGTCTACCTGTCGCGCCTGCCTAGCGGTCTACCTGTCGCGCCTGCCTAGCGGTCTACCTGTCGCGCCTGCCTAGCGGTCTACCTGTCGCGCCTGCCTAGCGGTCTACCTGTCTCGCCTGCCTAGTGGTCTACCTGTCTCGCCTGCCTAGCGGTCTACACACCCGTCTACACAGCCGCCCAGCGGTCTACACACCCGTCTACACAGCCGCCCAGCTGTCTACACACCCGTCTACACAGCCGCCCAGCTGTCTACACACCCGTCTACACAGCCGCCCAGCTGTCTACACACCCGTCTACACAGCCGCCCAGCTGTCTACACACCCGTCTACACAGCCGCCCAGCTGTCTACACACCGCCTACACAGCCGCCCAGCTGTCTACACACCCGCCTATCTGGCTACCTACCTAGCTGTCTCCACACCTGCCTACCTGTTTACACACCTGCCTAGCTGTCTACCTATCTACCTAGCAATCTACCTGCCTACTGTTTACACACCTGCTTAGCTGTCTACACACCGGCCTGCCGAGCTGTCTTCACACCTGCCTACACATCTTTCTAGCTGTCTTCACACCTGCCTACACATCTTTCTAGCTGTCTTCACACCTGCCTACACACATGCCTAGCTGCCTACACATCAGCCTAGCTGGCTACACACCAACCTACCTACCTGCCGAGCTGTTTGCCTAGCTGTTTACACACCTGCCTAGCTGTCTACACATCAGCCTAGATGGCTACGTAACTACCTGCCTAGCTGTCTACCTGCCTGCCTAGCTGTCTACCTAGCTGTCTTCTAGGGCTGTGTGGTTTACTGTATTTTACTATATACCTGTATTGATACACGGACCGGTTTGGGTTTTTACTTTACCTTTTATAATGGCATTTCAATGTTTGGTTTGTTAAATGTGATACGGCTTGTGTAACTTCTATTTTTATAGTTTACTTCGCTACTTGAGTCATCTCTCTCCACGCCGCTTTCCACACAGATCTAGCCCCACCCCCTGTCACTCAAGAAGCTCATTTGTTGTTCCTCGACCAGGAGGTTGTGTTCAGTCTGCATGGTCAATATTGCACATGCAACAGTGTTGATGACCACAATGCTGTTTTCACTTTGCCTTGGGAAAGTTTTCAGACCCCTTGACTTTTTCCACATTTTGAATACAGCCTTATTTTAAAATGGATTCAATTGTTTTTTTGTTTTTTTTTCACCTCATCAATCTACACTCAATACCCCATAATGACAAAACAAAATCCGTTTTTTACATTTTTGCTCATTTTATAAAAAAATTTATAAAAAAAACTCTCACATTTACATAGTGTTCAGACCCTTTAAGTACTTTGTTGAAGCACCTTTGGCAGCGATTACAGCCTTTGGCAGCGAGTCTTCCTGGGTATGACGCTACAAGCTTGGCACACCTGTATTTGGGGAGTTTCTCCCATTTCTTCTCTGCAGATCCTCTAAAGCTCTGTCAGGTTGGATGGGGAGCGTCGCTACACAGCTATTTTCAGGTCTCTCCAGAGATGTTCGATCAGGTTCAAGTCCGGGCTCTGGCTGGACCACTCAAAGACATTCAGAGACTTGTCCCGAAGCCACTCTGTTGTCTTGGATGTGTTCTTAAGGTCATTGTCCTGTTAGACTGGTGCCAAGCTTCACCTTCTGAGGTCCTGAGCGCTCTGGAGCAGGTTTTCATCAAGGATCTCTCTGTACTTTGCTTCGTTTAGCTTTCCCTTGATCCTGACTAGTCTCCCAGTCCCTGCCGGTGAAAAACATCCCCACAGCATGATGCTGCCACCACCATGCTTCACTGTAGGGATGGTGCCAGGTTTCCTCTAGACATGACACTTGGCATTCAGGCCAAAGAGTTCAACTTGGTTTCATCAGACCAGAGAATTTTGTTTCTCATGGTCTGAGAGTCTTTAGGTGCCTTTTGGCAAATTCCAAGCGGGCTGTCATGTACCTTTTACTGAAGAGTGGCTTCCGTCTGGCCACTCTACCATAAATGCATGATTGGTGGAGTGCTGCAGAGATGGTTGTCCTTCTGGAAGGCTCTCCCATCTCCACAGAGGAGCTCTGTCAGTGACGATCAGGTTCTTAGTCACCTTCCTGACCAAGGCTCTTCTCCCCCGATTGATCAGTTTAACCGGGCGGCCAGCTCTAGGAAGCGTCTTGGTGGTTCCAAACTTCTTCCATTTAAGAATGGAGGTCAATGTGTGCTTGGGGACCTTCAATGCTACAGACATTTTTTGCTACCCTTCCCCAGATCTGTGCCTCAACACAATCCTGTCTCGGAGCACTACGAACAATTCCTTCGACCTCATGGCTTGGTTTCCAAATCATGTCCAATCAATTGGATTTACCACAGGTGGACTCCGATCAAGTTGTAGAAACATCTCAAAGATGATCAATGGAAACAGGATGCACCTGAGCTAAATTTCAAGTCTCATAGCAAAGGGTCTGAATACTTATGTAAATACGGTATTTCTGTTTTTTATTTTGTAATAAATGTGCAAAAATTTCAAAACCTGTTTTTACTTTGTCATAATGGGGTATTGTGTGTGTGTTGCTAAGGAAAATTTGTATTTAACCTCTACAGGATCGGTGACCGCGGGACGGTTGCGCTAACGTAGCCTAATGTGTTTAGCATGAGGTTGTAAATAACAAGAAAATTGCCCAGGACATATCTGATATTGGCAGAAAGCTTCAATTCTTGTTAATCTAACTGCACTGTCCAATTTACAGTAGCTATTACTGTGAAAGAATACCATGCTATTGTTTGAGGAGAGTGTACAGTTATGAATTTGAAAATGTATTAATAAACCAAATAGGCATATTTGGGCAGTCTTGATATAACATTTTGAACTGAAATGCAATGGTTCATTGAATCAGTCTAAAGCTTTGCACATACACTGCTGCCATCTAGTGGCCAAAATCTAAAATGTGTTTAACCTGGAATATTACATTTCGGCCTTTCTTTTGCATTTCAAAATGGAACAAAAAAATGCATGTTTTTTAAAAAAATCTTTTACCAGATTTAATGTGTTATGTTCTCCTACATTAATTTCACATTTCCACAAACTTCAAAGTGTTTTCTTTCAAATGGTATCAATAGCATATCCCTGCTTCAGGTCCTGAGCTACAATCAGTTAGATTTGGGTATGTCATTTTAGGCAAAAATTTAAAAAAGGGTCTGATCTTTATTAATCAATTTTAGAATAAGGCTGTAACATTGTGGAAGAAGGGAAGGAGTCTGAATACTTTCTGAATGTGCTATAAATCCACTAGCTTTATATAATGACATTATTAGTTTGTTTTTCTTACATCTGCAAACAGCTAGTTTGTCCTTTTCTTAGCAAGTTGGGCCTAAATCTTGTTAGCTGCTAATTACTCATTTGTAATCGCTAATCGCTAGCTAATAAATGCAGTGAGTCATAGCAAACATAACTAGCAATATAGCCTGATAATACCAATGGTGTAGACCTATATCTGCATGTTTTTTTGTGCAAAAGTATTTTCCAAGTCAAAAAACAAATACGCAAAGCAAGAATGTGTTAGCTACATGAAGTAGCGAAGAGAACGTTCAGTTTAGCCAGAGATTATAGGGTAGGTTCCTACCCTGTCACAATAACTCCTCCCTGGCATTTTATTATGTCAAACTGTTTTCAAAGTTCCCACTATTATATTCTAACTATAGAATTAAAATAATTCCAACAGTTCACCAATTGTTTTGCTCTAAATCACAGGTCAAATCGCAATTGCAACATTTGGTTAAAAATAACACCTAGATTTTTTTTTGGTTTTTTTGCCCATATCGTGCAGTCCTACGTGGCAGTGTGGAAATGATCTCAAATCAGTGCAGGATGAAAAATCCATAAATGTATTTTAGGTTGAATTGAACAGTATAAGACAATCAGAATGGAGAAAGACCCATTGACATCACTCAATGTATGTGTTGCCACCGTAGGGTCACAACTCATAAACCACATTTACAACTTTCATTATTCAAAAACATAAATTACCATTCCGTCCAATTTTTTTCAAAATACTCTGACATAAGGGTGAAACGGTAGATATATTTGTATTGAACCGTTCGGTACAGGGTGCACTGCGAACCGAACAATACATTAATCATATATTATAGCGAGGAAAATATATTTCATTGTATACCTTTTTTTTTAAATTTTTTTTTAAATAAAATATATTATTGCATAAAGCAATGGTGTATAAATTAACTTGGGATAAATATCCACATAGTAATAAAGTTGTTTTATAGTTGTCTGCAGCTCATTAGTTATTTCACTCCAGCGAGAACAGAGCTGACAGACCGTCGTAGCAGCAATTAGCTTATGAAGGGACAGAGCTGACAGACCGTCGGAGCAGCAGCAATTAGCTTATGAAGGGACAGAGCTGACAGACCGTCGTAGCAGCAGCAATTAGCTTATGAAGGGACAGAGCTGACAGACCGTCGTAGCAGCAGCAATTAGCTTATGAAGGGACAGAGCTGACAGACCGTCGTAGCAGCAGCAATTAGCTTATGAAGGGACAGAGCTGACAGACCGTCGTAGCAGCAGCAATTAGCTTATGAAGGGACAGAGCTGACAGACCGTCGTAGCAGCAGCAATTAGCTTATGAAGGGACAGAGCTGACAGACCGTCGTAGCAGCAGCAATTAGCTTATGAAGGGACAGAGCTGACAGACCGTCGTAGCAGCAGCAATTAGCTTATTAAGGGACAGAGCTGACAGACCGTCGTAGCAGCAGCAATTAGCTTATGAAGGGACAGAGCTGACAGACCATCGTAGCAGCAGCAGCAGCAATTAGCTTATGAAGGGACAGAGCTGACAGACCGTCGTAGCAGCAGCAATTAGCTTATGAAGGGACAGAGCTGACAGACCGTCGTCGTAGCAGCAGCAGCAGCAGCAATTAGCTTATGAATTGACAGAGCTGACAGACCGTCGTAGCAGCAATTAGCTTATGAAGGGACAGAGCTGACAGACCGTCGTAGCAGCAATTAGCTTATGAAGGGACAGAGCTGACAGACCGTCGTAGCAGCAATTAGCTTATGAAGGGACAGAGCTGACAGACCGTCGTAGCAGCAATTAGCTTATGAAGGGACAGAGCTGACAGACCGTCGTAGCAGCAGTTAGCTTATGAAGGGACAGAGCTGACAGACCGTCGTAGCAGCAGTTAGCTTATGAAGGGACAGAGCTGACAGACCGTCGTAGCAGCAGTTAGCTTATGAAGGGACAGAGCTGACAGACCGTCGTAGCAGCAATTAGCTTATGAAGGGACAGAGCTGACAGACCGTCGTAGCAGCAATTAGCTTATGAAGGGACAGAGCTGACAGACCGTCGTAGCAGCAATTAGCTTATGAAGGGACAGAGCTGACAGACCGTCGTCGCAGCAGCAATTAGCTTATGAAGGGACAGAGCTGACAGACCGTCGTCGCAGCAGCAATTAGCTTATGAAGGGACAGAGCTGACAGACCGTCGTCGCAGCAGCAATTAGCTTATGAAGGGACAGAGCTGACAGACCGTCGTAGCAGCAGCAGCAATTAGCTTATGAAGGGACAGAGCTGACAGACCGTCGTAGCAGCAGCAGCAATTAGCTTATGGAGGGACAGAGCTGACAGACCGTCGTAGCAGCAGCAGCAATTAGCTTATGGAGGGACAGAGCTGACAGACCGTCGTAGCAGCAGCAGCAATTAGCTTATGGAGGGACAGACCTGACAGACCGTCGTAGCAGCAGCAGCAATTAGCTTATGGAGGGACAGACCTGACAGACCGTCGTAGCAGCAGCAGCAATTAGCTTATGGAGGGACAGACCTGACAGACCGTCGTAGCAGCAGCAGCAATTAGCTTATGGAGGGACAGAGCTGACAGACCGTCGTAGCAGCAGCAATTAGCTTATGAAGGGACTGAGCTGACAGACCGTCGTAGCAGCAATTAGCTTATGAAGGGACAGAGCTGACAGACCGGCGTAGCAGCAGCAGCAGCAGCAGCAGCAATTAGCTTATGAAGGGACAGAGCTGACAGACCGTCGTAGCAGCAATTAGCTTATGAAGGGACAGAGCTGACAGACCGTCGTAGCAGCAATTAGCTTATGAAGGGACAGAGCTGACAGACCGTCGTAGCAGCAATTAGCTTATGAAGGGACAGAGCTGACAGACCGTCGTCGTAGTAGCAGCAGCAATTAGCTTACGAAGGGACAGAGCTGACAGACCGTCGTCGTAGCAGCAGCAGCAGCAATTAGCTTACGAAGGGACAGAGCTGACAGACCGTCGTAGCAGCAATTAGCTTACGAAGGGACAGAGCTGACAGACCGTCGTAGCAGCAATTAGCTTACGAAGGGACGGAGCTGACAGACCGTCGTAGCAGCAGCAGCAATTAGCTTATGAATGGACAGAGCTGACAGACCGTCGTAGCAGCAATTAGCTTATGAAGGGACAGAGCTGACAGACCGTCGTAGCAGCAGCAGCAGCAATTAGCTTATGAAGGGACAGAGCTGACAGACCGTCGTAGCAGCAATTAGCTTATGAAGGGACAGAGCTGACAGACCGTCGTAGCAGCAATTAGCTTATGAAGGGACAGAGCTGACAGACCGTCGTCGCAGCAGTAATTAGCTTATGAAGGGACAGAGCTGACAGACCGTCGTTGCAGCAGCAATTAGCTTATGAAGGGACAGAGCTGACAGACCGTCGTAGCAGCAGCAGCAATTAGCTTATGAAGGGACAGAGCTGACAGACCGTCGCAGCAGCAGCAATTAGCTTATGAAGGGACAGAGCTGACAGACCGTCGTAGCAGCAGCAGCAATTAGCTTATGGAGGGACAGACCTGACAGACCGTCGTAGCAGCAGCAGCAATTAGATTATGGAGGGACAGACCTGACAGACCGTCGTAGCAGCAGCAGCAATTAGCTTATGGAGGGACAGAGCTGACAGACCGTCGTAGCAGCAGCAGCAATTAGCTTATGAAGGGACTGAGCTGACAGACCGTCGTAGCAGCAATTAGCTTACGAAGGGACGGAGCTGACAGACCGTCGTAGCAGCAGCAGCAATTAGCTTATGAATGGACAGAGCTGACAGACCGTCGTAGCAGCAATTAGCTTATGAAGGGACAGAGCTGACAGACCGTCGTAGCAGCAGCAGCAGCAATTAGCTTATGAAGGGACAGAGCTGACAGACCGTCGTAGCAGCAATTAGCTTATGAAGGGACAGAGCTGACAGACCGTCGCAGCAGCAGCAATTAGCTTATGAAGGGACAGAGCTGACAGACCGTCGTAGCAGCAGCAGCAATTAGCTTATGGAGGGACAGACCTGACAGACCGTCGTAGCAGCAGCAGCAATTAGATTATGGAGGGACAGACCTGACAGACCGTCGTAGCAGCAGCAGCAATTAGCTTATGGAGGGACAGAGCTGACAGACCGTCGTAGCAGCAGCAGCAATTAGCTTATGAAGGGACTGAGCTGACAGACCGTCGTAGCAGCAATTAGCTTACGAAGGGACGGAGCTGACAGACCGTCGTAGCAGCAGCAGCAATTAGCTTATGAATGGACAGAGCTGACAGACCGTCGTAGCAGCAATTAGCTTATGAAGGGACAGAGCTGACAGACCGTCGTAGCAGCAGCAGCAGCAATTAGCTTATGAAGGGACAGAGCTGACAGACCGTCGTAGCAGCAATTAGCTTATGAAGGGACAGAGCTGACAGACCGTCGTAGCAGCAATTAGCTTATGAAGGGACAGAGCTGACAGACCGTCGTCGTAGCAGCAATTAGCTTATGAAGGGACAGAGCTGACAGACCGTCGTAGCAGCAGCAGCAATTAGCTTATGAAGGGACAGAGCTGACAGACCGTCGTTGCAGCAGCAATTAGCTTATGAAGGGACAGAGCTGACAGACCGTCGTAGCAGCAGCAGCAATTAGCTTATGAAGGGACAGAGCTGACAGACCGTCGCAGCAGCAGCAATTAGCTTATGAAGGGACAGAGCTGACAGACCGTCGTAGCAGCAGCAGCAATTAGCTTATGGAGGGACAGACCTGACAGACCGTCGTAGCAGCAGCAGCAATTAGATTATGGAGGGACAGACCTGACAGACCGTCGTAGCAGCAGCAGCAATTAGCTTATGGAGGGACAGAGCTGACAGACCGTCGTAGCAGCAGCAGCAATTAGCTTATGAAGGGACTGAGCTGACAGACCGTCGTAGCAGCAATTAGCTTATGAAGGGACAGAGCTGACAGACCGGCGTAGCAGCAGCAGCAGCAGCAATTAGCTTATGAAGGGACAGAGCTGACAGACCGTCGTAGCAGCAATTAGCTTATGAAGGGACAGAGCTGACAGACCGTCGTAGCAGCAATTAGCTTATGAAGGGACAGAGCTGACAGACCGTCGCAGCAGCAGCAATTAGCTTATGAAGGGACAGAGCTGACAGACCGTCGTAGCAGCAGCAGCAATTAGCTTATGGAGGGACAGACCTGACAGACCGTCGTAGCAGCAGCAGCAATTAGCTTATGGAGGGACAGAGCTGACAGACCGTCGTAGCAGCAGCAGCAATTAGCTTATGAAGGGACTGAGCTGACAGACCGTCGTAGCAGCAATTAGCTTACGAAGGGACGGAGCTGACAGACCGTCGTAGCAGCAGCAGCAGCAGCAATTAGCTTATGAATGGACAGAGCTGACAGACCGTCGTAGCAGCAATTAGCTTATGAAGGGACAGAGCTGACAGACCGTCGTAGCAGCAGCAGCAGCAATTAGCTTATGAAGGGACAGAGCTGACAGACCGTCGTAGCAGCAATTAGCTTATGAAGGGACAGAGCTGACAGACCGTCGTAGCAGCAATTAGCTTATGAAGGGACAGAGCTGACAGACCGTCGTCGTAGCAGCAATTAGCTTATGAAGGGACAGAGCTGACAGACCGTCGTAGCAGCAGCAGCAATTAGCTTATGAAGGGACAGAGCTGACAGACCGTCGTTGCAGCAGCAATTAGCTTATGAAGGGACAGAGCTGACAGACCGTCGTAGCAGCAGCAGCAATTAGCTTATGAAGGGACAGAGCTGACAGACCGTCGCAGCAGCAGCAATTAGCTTATGAAGGGACAGAGCTGACAGACCGTCGTAGCAGCAGCAGCAATTAGCTTATGGAGGGACAGACCTGACAGACCGTCGTAGCAGCAGCAGCAATTAGATTATGGAGGGACAGACCTGACAGACCGTCGTAGCAGCAGCAGCAATTAGCTTATGGAGGGACAGAGCTGACAGACCGTCGTAGCAGCAGCAGCAATTAGCTTATGAAGGGACTGAGCTGACAGACCGTCGTAGCAGCAATTAGCTTATGAAGGGACAGAGCTGACAGACCGGCGTAGCAGCAGCAGCAGCAGCAATTAGCTTATGAAGGGACAGAGCTGACAGACCGTCGTAGCAGCAATTAGCTTATGAAGGGACAGAGCTGACAGACCGTCGTAGCAGCAATTAGCTTATGAAGGGACAGAGCTGACAGACCGTCGTAGCAGGAATTAGCTTATGAAGGGACAGAGCTGACAGACCGTCGTCGCAGCAGCAATTAGCTTATGAAGGGACAGAGCTGACAGACCGTCGTAGCAGCAGCAGCAATTAGCTTATGAAGGGACAGAGCTGACAGACCGTAGCAGCAGCAGCAATTAGCTTATGGAGGGACAGAGCTGACAGACCGTCGTAGCAGCAGCAGCAATTAGCTTATGGAGGGACAGAGCTGACAGACCGTCGTAGCAGCAGCAGCAATTAGCTTATGGAGGGACAGAGCTGACAGACCGTCGTAGCAGCAGCAGCAATTAGCTTATGGAGGGACAGAGCTGACAGACCGTCGTAGCAGCAGCAGCAGCAGCAATTAGCTTATGGAGGGACAGAGCTGACAGACCGTCGTCGCAGCAGCAATTAGCTTATGAAGGGACAGAGCTGACAGACCGTCGTAGCAGCAGCAGCAATTAGCTTATGGAGGGACAGAGCTGACAGACCGTCGTAGCAGCAGCAGCAGCAGCAATTAGCTTATGGAGGGACAGAGCTGACAGACCGTCGTAGCAGCAGCAGCAGCAGCAGCAATTAGCTTATGAAGGGACAGAGCTGACAGACCGTCGTAGCAGCAGCAGCAATTAGCTTATGAAGGGACAGAGCTGACAGACCGTCGTAGCAGCAGCAGCAATTAGCTTATGGAGGGACAGAGCTGACAGACCGTCGTAGCAGCAGCAATTAGCTTATGAAGGGACAGAGCTGACAGACCGTCGTAGCAGCAGCAATTAGCTTATGAAGGGACAGAGCTGACAGACCGTCGTAGCAGCAGCAATTAGCTTATGAAGGGACAGAGCTGACAGACCGTCGTAGCAGCAGCAATTAGCTTATGAAGGGACAGAGCTGACAGACCGTCGTCGCAGCAGCAATTAGCTTATGAAGGGACAGAGCTGACAGACCGTCGTCGCAGCAGCAATTAGCTTATGAAGGGACAGAGCTGACAGACCGTCGTCGCAGCAGCAATTAGCTTATGAAGGGACAGAGCTGACAGACCGTCGTCGCAGCAGCAGCAATTAGCTTATGAAGGGACAGAGCTGACAGACCGTCGTAGCAGCAGCAGCAATTAGCTTATGGAGGGACAGAGCTGACAGACCGTCGTAGCAGCAGCAGCAATTAGCTTATGGAGGGACAGAGCTGACAGACAGTCGTCGTAGCAGCAGCAGCAGCAATTAGCTTATGAAGGGACTGAGCTGACAGACCGTCGTCGCAGCAGCAGCAGCAATTAGCTTATGAAGGGACAGAGCTGACAGACCGTCGTAGCAGCAATTAGCTTATGAAGGGACAGAGCTGACAGACCGTCGTAGCAGCAATTAGCTTATGAAGGGACAGAGCTGACAGACCGTCGTAGCAGCAGCAGCAATTAGCTTATGAAGGGACAGAGCTGACAGACCGTCGTAGCAGCGCAGCAATTAGCTTATGAAGGAACAGAGCTGACAGACCGTCGTAGCAGCAGCAGCAATTAGCTTATGGAGGGACAGAGCTGACAGACCGTTGTAGCAGCAGCAGCAATTAGCTTATGGAGGGACAGAGCTGACAGACCGTCGTAGCAGCAATTAGCTTATGGAGGGACAGACCTGACAGACCATCGTAGCAGCAGCAGCAATTAGCTTATGGAGGGACAGAGCTGACAGACCGTCGTAGCAGCAGCAGCAATTAGCTTATGGAGGGACAGAGCTGACAGACCGTCGTAGCAGCAGCAGCAATTAGCTTATGGAACGACAGAGCTGACAGACCGTCGTAGCAGCAGCAATTAGCTTATGAAGGGACAGAGCTGACAGACAGTCGACGTAGCAGCAAGAGCAATTAGCTTATGAAGGGACAGAGCTGACAGACAGTCGACGTAGCAGCAGCAGCAATTAGCTTATGAAGGGACAGAGCTGACAGACCGTCGTAGCAGCAGCAGCAATTAGCTTATGAAGGGACAGAGCTGACAGACCTTCGTAGCAGCAATTAGCTTATGAAGGGACAGAGCTGACAGACCGTCGTAGCAGCAATTAGCTTATGAAGGGACAGAGCTGACAGACCGTCGTCGCAGCAGCAATTAGCTTATGAAGGGACAGAGCTGACAGACCGTCGTAGCAGCAGCAGCAATTAGCTTATGAAGGGACAGAGCTGACAGACCGTCGTCGCAGCAATTAGCTTATGAAGGGACAGAGCTGACAGACCGTCGTCGCAGCAATTAGCTTATGAAGGGACAGAGCTGACAGACCGTCGTCGCAGCAATTAGCTTATGAAGGGACAGAGCTGACAGACCGTCGTAGCAGCAGCAGCAATTAGCTCATGAAGGGACAGAGCTGATAGACCGTCGTCGCAGCAACAGCAATTAGCTTATGAAGGGACAGAGCTGACAGACCGTCGTAGCAGCAGCAGCAATTAGCTTATGGAGGGACAGAGCTGACCGACCGTCTTAGCAGCAGCAGCAGCAGCAATTAGCTTATGGAGGGACAGAGCTGACAGACCGTCGTAGCAGCAGCAATTAGCTTATGGAGGGACAGAGCTGACAGACCGTCGTCGTAGCAGCAGCAATTAGCTTATGGAGGGACAGAGCTGACAGACCGTCGTAGCAGCAGCAATTAGCTTATGGAGGGACAGAGCTGACAGACCGTCGTAGCAGCAGCAATTAGCTTATGGAGGGACAGAGCTGACAGACCGTCGTCGTAGCAGCAGCAATTAGCTTATGGAGGGACAGAGCTGACAGACCGTCGTCGTAGCAGCAGCAGCAGCAATTAGCTTATGGAGGGACAGAGCTGACAGACCGTCGTCGTAGCAGCAGCAGCAGCAATTAGCTTATGGAGGGACAGAGCTGACAGACCGTCGTCGTAGCAGCAGCAGCAATTAGCTTATGGAGGGACAGAGCTGACAGACCGTCGTCGTAGCAGCAGCAGCAATTAGCTTATGGAGGGACAGAGCTGACAGACCGTCGTCGTAGCAGCAGCAGCAGCAATTAGCTTATGGAGGGACAGAGCTGACAGACCGTCGTCGTAGCAGCAGCAGCAATTAGCTTATTGTGGGACAGAGCTGACAGACCGTCGTCGTAGCAGCAGCAGCAATTAGCTTATTGTGGGACAGAGCTGACAGACCGTCGTCGTAGCAGCAGCAGCAATTAGCTTATGAAGGGACAGAGCTGACAGACCGTCGTAGCAGCAGCAGCAATTAGCTTATGAAGGGACAGAGCTGACAGACCGTCGTAGCAGCAATTGGCTCATGAAGGGACAGAGCTGACAGACCGTCGTAGCAGCAGCAGCAATTAGCTTATGAAGGGACAGAGCTGACAGACCGTCGTAGCAGCAATTGGCTCATGAAGGGACAGAGCTGACAGACCGTCGTAGCAGCAGCAGGAATTAGCTTATGAAGGGACAGAGCTGACAGACCGTCGTAGCAGCAGCAGGAATTAGCTTATGGAGGGACAGAGCTGACAGACCGTCGTAGCAGCAGCAGCAGCAATTAGCTTATGAAGGGACAGAGCTGACAGACCGTCGTAGCAGCAATTGGCTCATGAAGGGACAGAGCTGACAGACCGTCGTAGCAGCAGCAGGAATTAGCTTATGAAGGGACAGAGCTGACAGACCGTCGTAGCAGCAGCAGGAATTAGCTTATGGAGGGACAGAGCTGACAGACCGTCGTGGTAGCTGCAGCAGCAGCAATTAGCTTATGGAGGGACAGAGCTGACAGACCGTCGTAGCAGCAGCAGCAGCAATTAGCTTATGGAGGGACATAGCTGACAGACCGTCGTAGCAGCAATTAGCTTATGAAGGGACAGAGCTGACAGACCGTCGTAGCAGCAGCAATTAGCTTATGAAGGGACAGAGCTGACAGACCGTCGTCGTAGCAGCAGCAGCAGCAATTAGCTTACGAAGGGACAGAGCTAACAGACCGTCGTAGCAGCAATTAGCTTACGAAGGGACAGAGCTGACAGACCGTCGTAGCAGCAATTAGCTTACGAAGGGACGGAGCTGACAGACCGTCGTAGCAGCAGCAGCAATTAGCTTATGAATGGACAGAGCTGACAGACCGTCGTAGCAGCAATTAGCTTATGAAGGGACAGAGCTGCCACACCGTCGTAGCAGCAGCAGCAGCAATTAGCTTATGAAGGGACAGAGCTGACAGACCGTCGTAGCAGCAATTAGCTTATGAAGGGACAGAGCTGACAGACCGTCGTAGCAGCAATTAGCTTATGAAGGGACAGAGCTGACAGACCGTTGTCGCAGCAGTAATTAGCTTATGAAGGGACAGAGCTGACAGACCGTCGTTGCAGCAGCAATTAGCTTATGAAGGGACAGAGCTGACAGACCGTCGCAGCAGCAGCAATTAGCTTATGAAGGGACAGAGCTGACAGACCGTCGTAGCAGCAGCAGCAATTAGCTTATGGAGGGACAGACCTGACAGACCGTCGTAGCAGCAGCAGCAATTAGATTATGGAGGGACAGACCTGACAGACCGTCGTAGCAGCAGCAGCAATTAGCTTATGGAGGGACAGAGCTGACAGACCGTCGTAGCAGCAGCAGCAATTAGCTTATGGAGGGACAGAGCTGACAGACCGTCGTAGCAGCAGCAATTAGCTTATGAAGGGACTGAGCTGACAGACCGTCGTAGCAGCAGCAATTAGCTTATGAAGGGACTGAGCTGACAGACCGGCGTAGCAGCAGCAGCAGCAGCAATTAGCTTATGAAGGGACAGAGCTGACAGACCGTCGTAGCAGCAATTAGCTTATGAAGGGACAGAGCTGACAGACCGTCGTAGCAGCAATTAGCTTATGAAGGGACAGAGCTGACAGACCGTCGTAGCAGGAATTAGCTTATGAAGGGACAGAGCTGACAGACCGTCGTCGCAGCAGCAATTAGCTTATGAAGGGACAGAGCTGACAGACCGTCGTAGCAGCAGCAGCAATTAGCTTATGAAGGGACAGAGCTGACAGACCGTAGCAGCAGCAGCAATTAGCTTATGGAGGGACAGAGCTGACAGACCGTCGTAGCAGCAGCAGCAATTAGCTTATGGAGGGACAGAGCTGACAGACCGTCGTAGCAGCAGCAGCAATTAGCTTATGGAGGGACAGAGCTGACAGACCGTCGTAGCAGCAGCAGCAATTAGCTTATGGAGGGACAGAGCTGACAGACCGTCGTAGCAGCAGCAGCAGCAGCAATTAGCTTATGGAGGGACAGAGCTGACAGACCGTCGTCGCAGCAGCAATTAGCTTATGAAGGGACAGAGCTGACAGACCGTCGTAGCAGCAGCAGCAATTAGCTTATGGAGGGACAGAGCTGACAGACCGTCGTAGCAGCAGCAGCAGCAGCAGCAGCAATTAGCTTATGGAGGGACAGAGCTGACAGACCGTCGTAGCAGCAGCAGCAGCAGCAGCAGCAATTAGCTTATGGAGGGACAGAGCTGACAGACCGTCGTCGCAGCAGCAGCAATTAGCTTATGGAGGGACAGAGCTGACAGACCGTCGTAGCAGCAGCAGCAATTAGCTTATGAAGGGACAGAGCTGACAGACCGTCGTAGCAGCAGCAGCAATTAGCTTATGAAGGGACAGAGCTGACAGACCGTCGTAGCAGCAGCAGCAATTAGCTTATGGAGGGACAGAGCTGACAGACCGTCGTAGCAGCAGCAATTAGCTTATGAAGGGACAGAGCTGACAGACCGTCGTAGCAGCAGCAATTAGCTTATGAAGGGACAGAGCTGACAGACCGTCGTAGCAGCAGCAATTAGCTTATGAAGGGACAGAGCTGACAGACCGTCGTCGCAGCAGCAATTAGCTTATGAAGGGACAGAGCTGACAGACCGTCGTCGCAGCAGCAATTAGCTTATGAAGGGACAGAGCTGACAGACCGTCGTCGCAGCAGCAATTAGCTTATGAAGGGACAGAGCTGACAGACCGTCGTCGCAGCAGCAGCAATTAGCTTATGAAGTGACAGAGCTGACAGACCGTCGTAGCAGCAGCAGCAATTAGCTTATGGAGGGACAGAGCTGACAGACCGTCGTAGCAGCAGCAGCAGCAATTAGCTTATGGAGGGACAGAGCTGACAGACAGTCGTCGTAGCAGCAGCAGCAGCAGCAATTAGCTTATGAAGGGACTGAGCTGACAGACCGTCGTCGCAGCAGCAATTAGCTTATGAAGGGACAGAGCTGACAGACCGTCGTAGCAGCAATTAGCTTATGAAGGGACAGAGCTGACAGACCGTCGTAGCAGCAATTAGCTTATGAAGGGACAGAGCTGACAGACCGTCGTAGCAGCAATTAGCTTATGAAGGGACAGAGCTGACAGACCGTTGTAGCAGCAGCAGCAATTAGCTTATGGAGGGACAGAGCTGACAGACCGTTGTAGCAGCAGCAGCAATTAGCTTATGGAGGGACAGAGCTGACAGACCGTCGTAGCAGCAATTAGCTTATGGAGGGACAGACCTGACAGACCGTCGTAGCAGCAGCAGCAATTAGCTTATGGAGGGACAGAGCTGACAGACCGTCGTAGCAGCAGCAGCAATTAGCTTATGGAACGACAGAGCTGACAGACCGTTGTAGCAGCAGCAGCAGCAATTAGCTTATGAAGGGACAGAGCTGAGACAGTCGACGTAGCAGCAAGAGCAATTAGCTTATGAAGGGACAGAGCTGACAGACAGTCGACGTAGCAGCAGCAGCAATTAGCTTATGAAGGGACTGAGCTGACAGACCGTCGTAGCAGCAGCAGCAATTAGCTTATGAAGGGACAGAGCTGACAGACCGTCGTAGCAGCAGCAGCAATTAGCTTATGAAGGGACAGAGCTGACAGACCTTCGTAGCAGCAATTAGCTTATGAAGGGACAGAGCTGACAGACCGTCGTAGCAGCAATTAGCTTATGAAGGGACAGAGCTGACAGACCGTCGTCGCAGCAGCAATTAGCTTATGAAGGGACAGAGCTGACAGACCGTCGTAGCAGCAGCAGCAATTAGCTTATGAAGGGACAGAGCTGACAGACCGTCGTCGCAGCAGCAGCAATTAGCTTATGAAGGGACAGAGCTGACAGACCGTCGTCGCAGCAATTAGCTTATGAAGGGACAGAGCTGACAGACCGTCGTCGCAGCAATTAGCTTATGAAGGGACAGAGCTGACAGACCGTCGTAGCAGCAGCAGCAATTAGCTTATGAAGGGACAGAGCTGACAGACCGTCGTCGCAGCAACAGCAATTAGCTTATGAAGGGACAGAGCTGACAGACCGTCGTAGCAGCATTAGCAATTAGCTTATGGAGGGACAGAGCTGACCGACCGTCTTAGCAGCAGCAGCAGCAATTAGCTTATGGAGGGACAGAGCTGACAGACCGTCGTAGCAGCAGCAATTAGCTTATGGAGGGACAGAGCTGACAGACCGTCGTCGTAGCAGCAGCAATTAGCTTATGGAGGGACAGAGCTGACAGACCGTCATCGTAGCAGCAGCAGCAGCAATTAGCTTATGGAGGGACAGAGCTGACAGACCGTCGTCGTAGCAGCAGCAGCAGCAATTAGCTTATGGAGGGACAGAGCTGACAGACCGTCGTCGTAGCAGCAGCAGCAATTAGCTTATGGAGGGACAGAGCTGACAGACCGTCATCGTAGCAGCAGCAGCAATTAGCTTATGGAGGGACAGAGCTGACAGACCGTCGTCGTAGCAGCAGCAGCAGCAATTAGCTTATGGAGGGACAGAGCTGACAGACCGTCGTCGTAGCAGCAGCAGCAATTAGCTTATTGTGGGACAGAGCTGACAGACCGTCGTCGTAGCAGCAGCAGCAATTAGCTTATTGTGGGACAGAGCTGACAGACCGTCGTCGTAGCAACAGCAGCAATTAGCTTATGAAGGGACAGAGCTGACAGACCGTCGTAGCAGCAGCAGCAATTAGCTTATGAAGGGACAGAGCTGACAGACCGTCGTAGCAGCAATTGGCTCATGAAGGGACAGAGCTGACAGACCGTCGTAGCAGCAGCAGGAATTAGCTTATGAAGGGACAGAGCTGACAGACCGTCGTAGCAGCAGCAGGAATTAGCTTATGGAGGGACAGAGCTGACAGACCGTCGTAGCAGCAGCAATTAGCTTATGGAGGGACAGAGCTGACAGACCGTCGTGGTAGCTGCAGCAGCAGCAATTAGCTTATGAAGGGACAGAGCTGAGACAGTCGACGTAGCAGCAAGAGCAATTAGCTTATGAAGGGACAGAGCTGACAGACAGTCGACGTAGCAGCAGCAGCAATTAGCTTATGAAGGGACTGAGCTGACAGACCGTCGTAGCAGCAGCAGCAATTAGCTTATGAAGGGACAGAGCTGACAGACCGTCGTAGCAGCAGCAGCAATTAGCTTATGAAGGGACAGAGCTGACAGACCTTCGTAGCAGCAATTAGCTTATGAAGGGACAGAGCTGACAGACCGTCGTAGCAGCAATTAGCTTATGAAGGGACAGAGCTGACAGACCGTCGTCGCAGCAGCAATTAGCTTATGAAGGGACAGAGCTGACAGACCGTCGTAGCAGCAGCAGCAATTAGCTTATGAAGGGACAGAGCTGACAGACCGTCGTCGCAGCAGCAGCAATTAGCTTATGAAGGGACAGAGCTGACAGACCGTCGTCGCAGCAATTAGCTTATGAAGGGACAGAGCTGACAGACCGTCGTCGCAGCAATTAGCTTATGAAGGGACAGAGCTGACAGACCGTCGTAGCAGCAGCAGCAATTAGCTTATGAAGGGACAGAGCTGACAGACCGTCGTCGCAGCAACAGCAATTAGCTTATGAAGGGACAGAGCTGACAGACCGTCGTAGCAGCATTTGCAATTAGCTTATGGAGGGACAGAGCTGACCGACCGTCTTAGCAGCAGCAGCAGCAATTAGCTTATGGAGGGACAGAGCTGACAGACCGTCGTAGCAGCAGCAATTAGCTTATGGAGGGACAGAGCTGACAGACCGTCGTCGTAGCAGCAGCAATTAGCTTATGGAGGGACAGAGCTGACAGACCGTCATCGTAGCAGCAGCAGCAATTAGCTTATGGAGGGACAGAGCTGACAGACCGTCGTCGTAGCAGCAGCAGCAGCAATTAGCTTATGGAGGGACAGAGCTGACAGACCGTCGTCGTAGCAGCAGCAGCAATTAGCTTATGGAGGGACAGAGCTGACAGACCGTCATCGTAGCAGCAGCAGCAATTAGCTTATGGAGGGACAGAGCTGACAGACCGTCGTCGTAGCAGCAGCAGCAGCAATTAGCTTATGGAGGGACAGAGCTGACAGACCGTCGTCGTAGCAGCAGCAGCAATTAGCTTATTGTGGGACAGAGCTGACAGACCGTCGTCGTAGCAGCAGCAGCAATTAGCTTATTGTGGGACAGAGCTGACAGACCGTCGTCGTAGCAACAGCAGCAATTAGCTTATGAAGGGACAGAGCTGACAGACCGTCGTAGCAGCAGCAGCAATTAGCTTATGAAGGGACAGAGCTGACAGACCGTCGTAGCAGCAATTGGCTCATGAAGGGACAGAGCTGACAGACCGTCGTAGCAGCAGCAGGAATTAGCTTATGAAGGGACAGAGCTGACAGACCGTCGTAGCAGCAGCAGGAATTAGCTTATGGAGGGACAGAGCTGACAGACCGTCGTAGCAGCAGCAGCAGCAGCAATTAGCTTATGGAGGGACAGAGCTGACAGACCGTCGTGGTAGCTGCAGCAGCAGCAATTAGCTTATGGAGGGACAGAGCTGACAGACCGTCGTAGCAGCAGCAGCAGCAATTAGCTTATGGAGGGACATAGCTGACAGACCGTCGTAGCAGCAGCAGCAATTAGCTTATGGAGGGACAGAGCTGACAGACCGTCGTAGCAGCAGCAATTAGCTTATGGAGGGACAGAGCTGACAGACCGTCGTAGCAGCAGCAATTAGCTTATGGAGGGACAGAGCTGACAGACCGTCGTAGCAGCAGCAGCAGCAATTAGCTTATGAAGGGACAGAGCTGACAGACCATTGTATCAGCAGCAGCAATTAGCTTATGGAGGGACAGAGCTGACAGACCGTCGTAGCAGCAGCAATTAGCTTATGGAGGGACAGATCTGACAGACCGCCGTAGCAGCAGCAATTAGCTTATGGAGGGACAGAGCTGACAGACCGTCGCAGCAGCAGCAATTAGCTTATGAAGGGACAGAGCTGACAGACCGTCGTCGCAGCAGCAGCAATTAGCTTATGAAGGGACAGAGCTGACAGACCGTCGTCGCAGCAATTAGCTTATGAAGGGACAGAGCTGACAGACCGTCGTCGCAGCAATTAGCTTATGAAGGGACAGAGCTGACAGACCGTCGTAGCAGCAGCAGCAATTAGCTTATGAAGGGACAGAGCTGACAGACCGTCGTCGCAGCAACAGCAATTAGCTTATGAAGGGACAGAGCTGACAGACCGTCGTAGCAGCAGCAGCAATTAGCTTATGGAGGGACAGAGCTGACCAACCGTCTTAGCAGCAGCAGCAGCAATTAGCTTATGGAGGGACAGAGCTGACAGACCGTCGTAGCAGCAGCAATTAGCTTATGGAGGGACAGAGCTGACAGACCGTCGTCGTAGCAGCAGCAATTAGCTTATGGAGGGACAGAGCTGACAGACCGTCGTAGCAGCAGCAATTAGCTTATGGAGGGACAGAGCTGACAGACCGTCGTCGTAGCAGCAGCAATTAGCTTATGGAGGGACAGAGCTGACAGACCGTCGTCGAGCAGCAGCAGCAGCAATTAGCTTATGAAGGGACAGAGCTGACAGACCGTCGTCGTAGCAGCAGCAGCAATTAGCTTATGGAGGGACAGAGCTGACAGACCGTCATCGTAGCAGCAGCAGCAATTAGCTTATGGAGGGACAGAGCTGACAGACCGTCGTCGTAGCAGCAGCAGCAGCAATTAGCTTATGGAGGGACAGAGCTGACAGACCGTCGTAGCAGCAGCAATTAGCTTATGGAGGGACAGAGCTGACAGACCGTCGTCGTAGCAGCAGCAATTAGCTTATGGAGGGACAGAGCTGACAGACCGTCGTAGCAGCAGCAATTAGCTTATGGAGGGACAGAGCTGACAGACCGTCGTCGTAGCAGCAGCAATTAGCTTATGGAGGGACAGAGCTGACAGACCGTCGTCGTAGCAGCAGCAGCAGCAATTAGCTTATGAAGGGACAGAGCTGACAGACCGTCGTCGTAGCAGCAGCAGCAATTAGCTTATGGAGGGACAGAGCTGACAGACCGTCATCGTAGCAGCAGCAGCAATTAGCTTATGGAGGGACAGAGCTGACAGACCGTCGTCGTAGCAGCAGCAGCAGCAATTAGCTTATGGAGGGACAGAGCTGACAGACCGTCGTCGTAGCAGCAGCAGCAATTAGCTTATTGTGGGACAGAGCTGACAGACCGTCATCGTAGCAGCAGCAGCAATTAGCTTATGGAGGGACAGAGCTGACAGACTGTCGTCGTAGCAGCAGCAGCAATTAGCTTATGGAGGGACAGAGCTGACAGACCGTCGTCGTAGCAGCAGCAGCAATTAGCTTATGGAGGGACAGAGCTGACAGACCGTCATCGTAGCAGCAGCAGCAATTAGCTTATGGAGGGACAGAGCTGACAGACCGTCGTCGTAGCAGCAGCAGCAGCAATTAGCTTATGGAGGGACAGAGCTGACAGACCGTCGTCGTAGCAGCAGCAGCAATTAGCTTATTGTGGGACAGAGCTGACAGACCGTCGTCGTAGCAGCAGCAGCAATTAGCTTATTGTGGGACAGAGCTGACAGACCGTCGTCGTAGCAACAGCAGCAATTAGCTTATGAAGGGACAGAGCTGACAGACCGTCGTAGCAGCAGCAGCAATTAGCTTATGAAGGGACAGAGCTGACAGACCGTCGTAGCAGCAATTGGCTCATGAAGGGACAGAGCTGACAGACCGTCGTAGCAGCAGCAGCAATTAGCTTATTGTGGGACAGAGCTGACAGACCGTCGTCGTAGCAGCAGCAGGAATTAGCTTATGAAGGGACAGAGCTGACAGACCGTCGTAGCAGCAGCAGGAATTAGCTTATGGAGGGACAGAGCTGACAGACCGTCGTAGCAGCAGCAGCAGCAATTAGCTTATGGAGGGACAGAGCTGACAGACCGTCGTGGTAGCTGCAGCAGCAGCAATTAGCTTATGGAGGGACAGAGCTGACAGACCGTCGTAGCAGCAGCAGCAGCAATTAGCTTATGGAGGGACATAGCTGACAGACCGTCGTAGCAGCAGCAGCAATTAGCTTATGGAGGGACAGAGCTGACAGACCGTCGTAGCAGCAGCAATTAGCTTATGGAGGGACAGAGCTGACAGACCGTCGCAGCAGCAGCAATTAGCTTATGAAGGGACAGAGCTGACAGACCGTCGTCGCAGCAGCAGCAATTAGCTTATGAAGGGACAGAGCTGACAGACCGTCGTCGCAGCAATTAGCTTATGAAGGGACAGAGCTGACAGACCGTCGTCGCAGCAATTAGCTTATGAAGGGACAGAGCTGACAGACCGTAGCAGCAGCAGCAGCAATTAGTTTATGAAGGGACAGAGCTGACAGACCGTCGTCGCAGCAACAGCAATTAGCTTATGAAGGGACAGAGCTGACAGACCGTCGTAGCAGCAGCAGCAATTAGCTTATGGAGGGACAGAGCTGACCAACCGTCTTAGCAGCAGCAGCAGCAATTAGCTTATGGAGGGACAGAGCTGACAGACCGTCGTCGTAGCAGCAGCAATTAGCTTATGGAGGGACAGAGCTGACAGACCGTCGTAGCAGCAGCAATTAGCTTATGGAGGGACAGAGCTGACAGACCGTCGTCGTAGCAGCAGCAATTAGCTTATGGAGGGACAGAGCTGACAGACCGTCGTCGTAGCAGCAGCAGCAGCAATTAGCTTATGAAGGGACAGAGCTGACAGACCGTCGTCGTAGCAGCAGCAGCAATTAGCTTATGGAGGGACAGAGCTGACAGACCGTCATCGTAGCAGCAGCAGCAATTAGCTTATGGAGGGACAGAGCTGACAGACCGTCGTCGAGCAGCAGCAGCAGCAATTAGCTTATGGAGGGACAGAGCTGACAGACCGTCGTCGTAGCAGCAGCAGCAATTAGCTTATTGTGGGACAGAGCTGACAGACCGTCGTCGTAGCAGCAGCAGCAATTAGCTTATTGTGGGACAGAGCTGACAGACTGTCGTCGTAGCAGCAGCAGCAATTAGCTTATGAAGGGACAGAGCTGACAGACCGTCGTAGCAGCAGCAGCAATTAGCTTATGAAGGGACAGAGCTGACAGACCGTCGTAGCAGCAATTGGCTCATGAAGGGACAGAGCTGACAGACCGTCGTAGCAGCAGCAGGAATTAGCTTATGAAGGGACAGAGCTGACAGACCGTCGTAGCAGCAGCAGGAATTAGCTTATGGAGGGACAGAGCTGACAGACCGTCGTAGCAGCAGCAGCAGCAATTAGCTTATGGAGGGACAGAGCTGACAGACCGTCGTGGTAGCTGCAGCAGCAGCAATTAGCTTATGGAGGGACAGAGCTGACAGACCGTCGTAGCAGCAGCAATTAGCTTATGGAGGGACATAGCTGACAGACCGTCGTAGCAGCAGCAGCAATTAGCTTATGGAGGGACAGAGCTGACAGACCGTCGTAGCAGCAGCAGCAGCAATTAGCTTATGAAGGGACAGAGCTGACAGACCATCGTAGCAGCAGCAGCAATTAGCTTATGGAGGGACAAAGCTGACAGACCGTCGTAGCAGCAGCAATTAGCTTATGGAGGGACAGATCTGACAGACCGCCGTAGCAGCAGCAATTAGCTTATGGAGGGACAGAGCTGACAGACCGTCGCAGCAGCAGCAATTAGCTTATGAAGGGACAGAGCTGACAGACCGTCGTCGCAGCAGCAGCAATTAGCTTATGAAGGGACAGAGCTGACAGACCGTCGTCGCAGCAGCAGCAATTAGCTTATGAAGGGACAGAGCTGACAGACCGTCGTCGCAGCAATTAGCTTATGAAGGGACAGAGCTGACAGACCGTCGTCGCAGCAATTAGCTTATGAAGGGACAGAGCTGACAGACCGTCGTAGCAGCAGCAGCAATTAGCTTATGAAGGGACAGAGCTGACAGACCGTCGTCGCAGCAACAGCAATTAGCTTATGAAGGGACAGAGCTGACAGACCGTCGTAGCAGCAGCAGCAATTAGCTTATGGAGGGACAGAGCTGACCAACCGTCTTAGCAGCAGCAGCAGCAATTAGCTTATGGAGGGACAGAGCTGACAGACCGTCGTAGCAGCAGCAATTAGCTTATGGAGGGACAGAGCTGACAGACCGTCGTCGTAGCAGCAGCAATTAGCTTATGGAGGGACAGAGCTGACAGACCGTCGTCGTAGCAGCAGCAATTAGCTTATGGAGGGACAGAGCTGACAGACCGTCGTCGTAGCAGCAGCAATTAGCTTATGGAGGGACAGAGCTGACAGACCGTCGTCGTAGCAGCAGCAATTAGCTTATGGAGGGACAGAGCTGACAGACCGTCGTCGTAGCAGCAGCAGCAGCAATTAGCTTATGAAGGGACAGAGCTGACAGACCGTCGTCGTAGCAGCAGCAGCAATTAGCTTATGGAGGGACAGAGCTGACAGACCGTCATCGTAGCAGCAGCAGCAATTAGCTTATGGAGGGACAGAGCTGACAGACCGTCGTCGTAGCAGCAGCAGCAGCAATTAGCTTATGGAGGGACAGAGCTGACAGACCGTCGTCGTCGTAGCAGCAGCAGCAATTAGCTTATTGTGGGACAGAGCTGACAGACCGTCGTCGTAGCAGCAGCAGCAATTAGCTTATTGTGGGACAGAGCTGACAGACTGTCGTCGTAGCAGCAGCAGCAATTAGCTTATGAAGGGACAGAGCTGACAGACCGTCGTAGCAGCAGCAGCAATTAGCTTATGAAGGGACAGAGCTGACAGACCGTCGTAGCAGCAATTGGCTCATGAAGGGACAGAGCTGACAGACCGTCGTAGCAGCAGCAGGAATTAGCTTATGAAGGGACAGAGCTGACAGACCGTCGTAGCAGCAGCAGGAATTAGCTTATGGAGGGACAGAGCTGACAGACCGTCGTAGCAGCAGCAGCAGCAATTAGCTTATGGAGGGACAGAGCTGACAGACCGTCGTGGTAGCTGCAGCAGCAGCAATTAGCTTATGGAGGGACAGAGCTGACAGACCGTCGTAGCAGCAGCAATTAGCTTATGGAGGGACATAGCTGACAGACCGTCGTAGCAGCAGCAGCAATTAGCTTATGGAGGGACAGAGCTGACAGACCGTCGTAGCAGCAGCAGCAATTAGCTTATGGAGGGACAGAGCTGACAGACCGTCGTAGCAGCAGCAATTAGCTTATGGAGGGACAGAGCTGACAGACCGTCGTAGCAGCATTAATTAGCTTATGAAGGGACAGAGCTGACAGACCATCGTAGCAGCAGCAGCAATTAGCTTATGGAGGGACAGAGCTGACAGACCGTCGTAGCAGCAGCAATTAGCTTATGGAGGGACAGATCTGACAGACCGCCGTAGCAGCAGCAATTAGCTTATGGAGGGACAGAGCTGACAGACCGTCGTAGCAGCAGCAATTAGCTTATGGAGGGACAGAGCTGACAGACCGTCGTAGCAGCAGCAATTAGCTTATGAAGGGACAGAGCTGACAGACCGTCGTCGTAGCAGCAGCAATTAGCTTATGAAGGGACAGAGCTGACAGACCGTCGTCGTAGCAGCAGCAGCAGCAGCAATTAGCTTATGAATTGACAGAGCTGACAGACCGTCGTAGCAGCAATTAGCTTATGAAGGGACAGAGCTGACAGACCGTCGTAGCAGCAATTAGCTTATGAAGGGACAGAGCTGACAGAACGTCGTAGCAGCAATTAGCTTATGAAGGGACAGAGCTGACAGACCGTCGTAGCAGCAATTAGCTTATGAAGGGACAGAGCTGACAGACCGTCGTAGCAGCAATTAGCTTATGAAGGGACAGAGCTGACAGACCGTCGTAGCAGCAATTAGCTTATGAAGGGACAGAGCTGACAGACCGTCGTAGCAGCAATTAGCTTATGAAGGGACAGAGCTGACAGACCGTCGTAGCAGCAATTAGCTTATGAAGGGACAGAGCTGACAGACCGTCGTCGCAGCAGTAATTAGCTTATGAAGGGACAGAGCTGACAGACCGTCGTAGCAGCAGCAGCAATTAGCTTATGAAGGGACAGAGCTGACAGACCGTCGTAGCAGCAGCAGCAATTAGCTTATGAAGGGACAGAGCTGACAGACCGTCGTAGCAGCAGCAGCAATTAGCTTATGAAGGGACAGAGCTGACAGACCGTCGTAGCAGCAGCAGCAATTAGCTTATGGAGGGACAGAGCTGACAGACCGTCTTAGCAGCAGCAGCAGCAATTAGCTTATGGAGGGACAGAGCTGACAGACCGTCGTCGTAGCAGCAGCAATTAGCTTATGGAGGGACAGAGCTGACAGACCGTCGTAGCAGCAGCAATTAGCTTATGGAGGGACAGAGCTGACAGACCGTCGTCGTAGCAGCAGCAATTAGCTTATGGAGGGACAGAGCTGACAGACCGTCGTCGTAGCAGCAGCAGCAGCAATTAGCTTATTGTGGGACAGAGCTGACAGACCGTCGTCGTAGCAGCAGCAGCAATTAGCTTATGAAGGGACAGAGCTGACAGACCGTCGTAGCAGCAGCAGCAATTAGCTTATGAAGGGACAGAGCTGACAGACCGTCGTAGCAGCAATTGGCTCATGAAGGGACAGAGCTGACAGACCGTCGTAGCAGCAGCAGGAATTAGCTTATGAAGGGACAGAGCTGACAGACCGTCGTAGCAGCAGCAGGAATTAGCTTATGGAGGGACAGAGCTGACAGACCGTCGTAGCAGCAGCAGCAGCAGCAATTAGCTTATGGAGGGACAGAGCTGACAGACCGTCGTAGCAGCAGCAATTAGCTTATGGAGGGACATAGCTGACAGACCGTCGTAGCAGCAGCAGCAATTAGCTTATGGAGGGACAGAGCTGACAGACCGTCGTAGCAGCAGCAGCAGCAATTAGCTTATGAAGGGACAGAGCTGACAGACCATCGTAGCAGCAGCAGCAATTAGCTTATGGAGGGACAGAGCTGACAGACCGTCGTAGCAGCAGCAATTAGCTTATGGAGGGACAGATCTGACAGACCGCCGTAGCAGCAGCAATTAGCTTATGGAGGGACAGAGCTGACAGACCGTCGCAGCAGCAGCAATTAGCTTATGGAGGGACAGAGCTGACAGACCGTCGCAGCAGCAGCAATTAGCTTATGAAGGGACAGAGCTGACAGACCGTCGTCGCAGCAGCAGCAATTAGCTTATGAAGGGACAGAGCTGACAGACCGTCGTCGCAGCAATTAGCTTATGAAGGGACAGAGCTGACAGACCGTCGTCGCAGCAACAGCAATTAGCTTATGAAGGGACAGAGCTGACAGACCGTCGTAGCAGCAGCAGGAATTAGCTTATGAAGGGACAGAGCTGACAGACCGTCGTAGCAGCAGCAGGAATTAGCTTATGGAGGGACAGAGCTGACAGACCGTCGTAGCAGCAGCAGCAGCAGCAATTAGCTTATGGAGGGACAGAGCTGACAGACCGTCGTGGTAGCTGCAGCAGCAGCAATTAGCTTATGGAGGGACAGAGCTGACAGACCGTCGTAGCAGCAGCAATTAGCTTATGAAGGGACAGAGCTGACAGACCGTCGTCGCAGCAGCAGCAATTAGCTTATGAAGGGACAGAGCTGACAGACCGTCGTCGCAGCAATTAGCTTATGAAGGGACAGAGCTGACAGACCGTCGTCGCAGCAATTAGCTTATGAAGGGACAGAGCTGACAGACCGTCGTCGCAGCAACAGCAATTAGCTTATGAAGGGACAGAGCTGACAGACCGTCGTAGCAGCAGCAGGAATTAGCTTATGAAGGGACAGAGCTGACAGACCGTCGTAGCAGCAGCAGGAATTAGCTTATGGAGGGACAGAGCTGACAGACCGTCGTAGCAGCAGCAGCAGCAGCAATTAGCTTATGGAGGGACAGAGCTGACAGACCGTCGTGGTAGCTGCAGCAGCAGCAATTAGCTTATGGAGGGACAGAGCTGACAGACCGTCGTAGCAGCAGCAATTAGCTTATGGAGGGACATAGCTGACAGACCGTCGTAGCAGCAGCAGCAATTAGCTTATGGAGGGACAGAGCTGACAGACCGTCGTAGCAGCAGCAGCAGCAATTAGCTTATGAAGGGACAGAGCTGACAGACCATCGTAGCAGCAGCAGCAATTAGCTTATGGAGGGACAGAGCTGACAGACCGTCGTAGCAGCAGCAATTAGCTTATGGAGGGACAGATCTGACAGACCGCCGTAGCAGCAGCAATTAGCTTATGGAGGGACAGAGCTGACAGACCGTCGCAGCAGCAGCAATTAGCTTATGAAGGGACAGAGCTGACAGACCGTCGTCGCAGCAGCAGCAATTAGCTTATGAAGGGACAGAGCTGACAGACCGTCGTCGCAGCAATTAGCTTATGAAGGGACAGAGCTGACAGACCGTCGTCGCAGCAATTAGCTTATGAAGGGACAGAGCTGACAGACCGTCGTCGCAGCAACAGCAATTAGCTTATGAAGGGACAGAGCTGACAGACCGTCGTAGCAGCAGCAGCAATTAGCTTATGGAGGGACAGAGCTGACCAACCGTCTTAGCAGCAGCAGCAGCAATTAGCTTATGGAGGGACAGAGCTGACAGACCGTCGTAGCAGCAGCAATTAGCTTATGGAGGGACAGAGCTGACAGACCGTCGTCGTAGCAGCAGCAATTACCTTATGGAGGGACAGAGCTGACAGACCGTCGTAGCAGCTGCAATTAGCTTATGGAGGGACAGAGCTGACAGACCGTCGTCGTAGCAGCAGCAATTAGCTTATGGAGGGACAGAGCTGACAGACCGTCGTCGTAGCAGCAGCAATTAGCTTATGGAGGGACAGAGCTGACAGACCGTCGTCGTAGCAGCAGCAGCAGCAATTAGCTTATGGAGGGACAGAGCTGACAGACCGTCGTCGTAGCAGCAGCAGCAATTAGCTTATGGAGGGACAGAGCTGACAGACCGTCGTCGTAGCAGCAGCAGCAGCAATTAGCTTATGGAGGGACAGAGCTGACAGACCGTCGTCGTAGCAGCAGCAGCAATTAGCTTATTGTGGGACAGAGCTGACAGACCGTCGTCGTAGCAGCAGCAGCAATTAGCTTATTGTGGGACAGAGCTGACAGACTGTCGTCGTAGCAGCAGCAGCAATTAGCTTATTGTGGGACAGAGCTGACAGACTGTCGTCGTAGCAGCAGCAGCAATTAGCTTATGAAGGGACAGAGCTGACAGACCGTCGTAGCAGCAGCAGCAATTAGCTTATGAAGGGACAGAGCTGACAGACCGTCGTAGCAGCAATTGGCTCATGAAGGGACAGAGCTGACAGACCGTCGTAGCAGCAGCAGGAATTAGCTTATGAAGGGACAGAGCTGACAGACCGTCGTAGCAGCAGCAGGAATTAGCTTATGGAGGGACAGAGCTGACAGACCGTCGTAGCAGCAGCAGCAGCAATTAGCTTATGGAGGGACAGAGCTGACAGACCGTCGTGGTAGCTGCAGCAGCAGCAATTAGCTTATGGAGGGACAGAGCTGACAGACCGTCGTAGCAGCAGCAATTAGCTTATGGAGGGACATAGCTGACAGACCGTCGTAGCAGCAGCAGCAATTAGCTTATGGAGGGACAGAGCTGACAGACCGTCGTAGCAGCAGCAATTAGCTTATGGAGGGACAGAGCTCACAGACCGTCGTAGCAGCAGCAATTAGCTTATGGAGGGACAGAGCTGACAGACCGTCGTAGCAGCATTAATTAGCTTATGAAGGGACAGAGCTGACAGACCATCGTAGCAGCAGCAGCAATTAGCTTATGGAGGGACAGAGCTGACAGACCGTCGTAGCAGCAGCAATTAGCTTATGGAGGGACAGATCTGACAGACCGCCGTAGCAGCAGCAATTAGCTTATGGAGGGACAGAGCTGACAGACCGTCGTAGCAGCAGCAATTAGCTTATGGAGGGACAGATCTGACAGACCGCCGTAGCAGCAGCAATTAGCTTATGGAGGGACAGAGCTGACAGACCGTCGTCGTAGCAGCAGCAATTAGCTTATGAAGGGACAGAGCTGACAGACCGTCGTCGTAGCAGCAGCAGCAGCAGCAATTAGCTTATGAATTGACAGAGCTGACAGACCGTCGTAGCAGCAATTAGCTTATGAAGGGACAGAGCTGACAGACCGTCGTAGCAGCAATTAGCTTATGAAGGGACAGAGCTGACAGACCGTCGTAGCAGCAATTAGCTTATGAAGGGACAGAGCTGACAGACCGTCGTAGCAGCAATTAGCTTATGAAGGGACAGAGCTGACAGACCGTCGTAGCAGCAATTAGCTTATGAAGGGACAGAGCTGACAGACAGTCGTCGCAGCAGTAATTAACTTATGAAGGGACAGAGCTGACAGACCGTCGTAGCAGCAGCAGCAATTAGCTTATGAAGGGACAGAGCTGACAGACCGTCGTAGCAGCAGCAGCAATTAGCTTATGAAGGGACAGAGCTGACAGACCGTCGTAGCAGCAGCAGCAATTAGCTTATGAAGGGACAGAGCTGACAGACCGTCGTAGCAGCAGCAGCAATTAGCTTATGGAGGGACAGAGCTGACAGACCGTCGTAGCAGCAGCAGCAATTAGCTTATGGAGGGACAGACCTGACAGACCGTCGTAGCAGCAGCAGCAATTAGCTTATGGAGGGACAGACCTGACAGACCGTCGTAGCAGCAGCAGCAATTAGCTTATGGAGGGACAGACCTGACAGACCGTCGTAGCAGCAGCAGCAATTAGCTTATGGAGGGACAGACCTGACAGACCGTCGTAGCAGCAGCAGCAATTAGCTTATGGAGGGACAGAGCTGACAGACCGTCGTAGCAGCAGCAGCAATTAGCTTATGGAGGGACAGAGCTGACAGACCGTCGTAGCAGCAGCAATTAGCTTATGAAGGGACTGAGCTGACAGACCGTCGTAGCAGCAATTAGCTTATGAAGGGACAGAGCTGACAGACCGGCGTAGCAGCAGCAGCAGCAATTAGCTTATGAAGGGACAGAGCTGACAGACCGTCGTAGCAGCAATTAGCTTATGAAGGGACAGAGCTGACAGACCGTCGTAGCAGCAATTAGCTTATGAAGGGACAGAGCTGACAGACCGTCGTAGCAGCAGCAATTAGCTTATGAAGGGACAGAGCTGACAGACCGTCGTCGTAGCAGCAGCAATTAGCTTATGAAGGGACAGAGCTGACAGACCGTCGTCGTAGCAGCAGCAGCAGCAATTAGCTTATGAAGGGACAGAGCTGACAGACCGTCGTAGCAGCAATTAGCTTACGAAGGGACAGAGCTGACAGACCGTCGTAGCAGCAATTAGCTTACGAAGGGGCGGAGCTGACAGACCGTCGTAGCAGCAGCAGCAATTAGCTTATGAATGGACAGAGCTGACAGACCGTCGTAGCAGCAATTAGCTTATGAAGGGACAGAGCTGACAGACCGTCGTAGCAGCAGCAGCAGCAATTAGCTTATGAAGGGACAGAGCTGACAGACCGTCGTAGCAGCAATTAGCTTATGAAGGGACAGAGCTGACAGACCGTCGTCGCAGCAGTAATTAGCTTATGAAGGGACAGAGCTGACAGACCGTCGTTGCAGCAGCAATTAGCTTATGAAGGGACAGAGCTGACAGACCGTCGTAGCAGCAGCAGCAACTAGCTTATGGAGGGACAGACCTGACAGACCGTCGTAGCAGCAGCAGCAATTAGATTATGGAGGGACAGACCTGACAGACCGTCGTAGCAGCAGCAGCAATTAGCTTATGGAGGGACAGAGCTGACAGACCGTCGTAGCAGCAGCAGCAATTAGCTTATGGAGGGACAGAGCTGACAGACCGTCGTAGCAGCAGCAATTAGCTTATGAAGGGACTGAGCTGACAGACCGTCGTAGCAGCAATTAGCTTATGAAGGGACAGAGCTGACAGACCGGCGTAGCAGCAGCAGCAGCAGCAATTAGCTTATGAAGGGACAGAGCTGACAGACTGTCGTAGCAGCAATTAGCTTATGAAGGGACAGAGCTGACAGACCGTCGTAGCAGCAATTAGCTTATGAAGGGACAGAGCTGACAGACCGTCGTAGCAGGAATTAGCTTATGAAGGGACAGAGCTGACAGACCGTCGTCGCAGCAGCAATTAGCTTATGAAGGGACAGAGCTGACAGACCGTCGTAGCAGCAGCAGCAATTAGCTTATGAAGGGACAGAGCTGACAGACCGTAGCAGCAGCAGCAATTAGCTTATGGAGGGACAGAGCTGACAGACCGTCGTAGCAGCAGCAGCAATTAGCTTATGGAGGGACAGAGCCGACAGACCGTCGTAGCAGCAGCAGCAATTAGCTTATGGAGGGACAGAGCTGACAGACCGTCGTAGCAGCAGCAGCAATTAGCTTATGGAGGGACAGAGCTGACAGACCGTCGTAGCAGCAGCAGCAGCAGCAATTAGCTTATGGAGGGACAGAGCTGACAGACCGTCGTAGCAGCAATTAGCTTATGAAGGGACAGAGCTGACAGACCGTCGTAGCAGCAATTAGCTTATGAAGGGACAGAGCTGACAGACCGTCGTAGCAGGAATTAGCTTATGAAGGGACAGAGCTGACAGACCGTCGTCGCAGCAGCAATTAGCTTATGAAGGGACAGAGCTGACAGACCGTCGTAGCAGCAGCAGCAATTAGCTTATGAAGGGACAGAGCTGACAGACCGTAGCAGCAGCAGCAATTAGCTTATGGAGGGACAGAGCTGACAGACCGTCGTAGCAGCAGCAGCAATTAGCTTATGGAGGGACAGAGCCGACAGACCGTCGTAGCAGCAGCAGCAATTAGCTTATGGAGGGACAGAGCTGACAGACCGTCGTAGCAGCAGCAGCAATTAGCTTATGGAGGGACAGAGCTGACAGACCGTCGTAGCAGCAGCAGCAGCAGCAATTAGCTTATGGAGGGACAGAGCTGACAGACCGTCGTCGCAGCAGCAATTAGCTTATGAAGGGACAGAGCTGACAGACGGTCGTAGCAGCAGCAATTAGCTTATGAAGGGACAGAGCTGACAGACCGTCGTCGCAGCAGCAATTAGCTTATGAAGGGACAGAGCTGACAGACCGTCGTCGCAGCAGCAATTAGCTTATGAAGGGACAGAGCTGACAGACCGTCGTCGCAGCAGCAATTAGCTTATGAAGGGACAGAGCTGACAGACCGTCGTCGCAGCAGCAATTAGCTTATGAAGGGACAGAGCTGACAGACCGTCGTCGCAGCAGCAGCAATTAGCTTATGAAGGGACAGAGCTGACAGACCGTCGTCGCAGCAGCAGCAATTAGCTTATGGAGGGACAGAGCTGACAGACCGTCGTAGCAGCAGCAGCAGCAATTAGCTTATGGAGGGACAGAGCTGACAGACAGTCGTCGTAGCAGCAGCAGCAGCAATTAGCTTATGAAGGGACTGAGCTGACAGACCGTCGTCGCAGCAGCAGCAGCAATTAGCTTATGAAGGGACAGAGCTGACAGACCGTCGTAGCAGCAATTAGCTTATGAAGGGACAGAGCTGACAGACCGTCGTAGCAGCAATTAGCTTATGAAGGGACAGAGCTGACAGACCGTCGTAGCAGCAATTAGCTTATGAAGGGACAGAGCTGACAGACCGTCGTAGCAGCAGCAGCAATTAGCTTATGAAGGGACAGAGCTGACAGACCGTCGTAGCAGCGCAGCAATTAGCTTATGAAGGGACAGAGCTGACAGACCGTCGTAGCAGCAGCAGCAATTAGCTTATGGAGGGACAGAGCTGACAGACCGTTGTAGCAGCAGCAGCAATTAGCTTATGGAGGGACAGAGCTGACAGACCGTCGTAGCAGCAATTAGCTTATGGAGGGACAGACCTGACAGACCGTCGTAGCAGCAGCAATTAGCTTATGGAGGGACAGAGCTGACAGACCGTCGTAGCAGCAGCAGCAATTAGCTTATGGAGGGACAGAGCTGACAGACCGTCGTAGCAGCAGCAGCAATTAGCTTATGGAACGACAGAGCTGACAGACCGTCGTAGCAGCAGCAGCAGCAATTAGCTTATGAAGGGACAGAGCTGACAGACAGTCGACGTAGCAGCAGCAGCAATTAGCTTATGAAGGGACTGAGCTGACAGACCGTCGTAGCAGCAGCAGCAATTAGCTTATGAAGGGACAGAGCTGACAGACCGTCGTAGCAGCAGCAGCAATTAGCTTATGAAGGGACAGAGCTGACAGACCTTCGTAGCAGCAATTAGCTTATGAAGGGACAGAGCTGACAGACCGTCGTCGCAGCAGTAATTAGCTTATGAAGGGACAGAGCTGACAGACCGTCGTTGCAGCAGCAATTAGCTTATGAAGGGACAGAGCTGACAGACCGTCGTAGCAGCAGCAGCAATTAGCTTATGAAGGGACAGAGCTGACAGACCGTCGCAGCAGCAGCAATTAGCTTATGAAGGGACAGAGCTGACAGACCGTCGTAGCAGCAGCAGCAATTAGCTTATGGAGGGACAGAGCTGACAGACCGTCGTAGCAGCAGCAATTAGCTTATGAAGGGACTGAGCTGACAGACCGTCGTAGCAGCAATTAGCTTATGAAGGGACAGAGCTGACAGACCGGCGTAGCAGCAGCAGCAGCAATTAGCTTATGAAGGGACAGAGCTGACAGACCGTCGTAGCAGCAATTAGCTTATGAAGGGACAGAGCTGACAGACCGTCGTAGCAGCAATTAGCTTATGAAGGGACAGAGCTGACAGACCGTCGTAGCAGGAATTAGCTTATGAAGGGACAGAGCTGACAGACCGTCGTCGCAGCAGCAATTAGCTTATGAAGGGACAGAGCTGACAGACCGTCGTAGCAGCAGCAGCAATTAGCTTATGAAGGGACAGAGCTGACAGACCGTAGCAGCAGCAGCAATTAGCTTATGGAGGGACAGAGCTGACAGACCGTCGTAGCAGCAGCAGCAATTAGCTTATGGAGGGACAGAGCTGACAGACCGTCGTCAGCAGCAGCAATTAGCTTATGGAGGGACAGAGCTGACAGACCGTCGTAGCAGCAGCAGCAATTAGCTTATGGAGGGACAGAGCTGACAGACCGTCGTAGCAGCAGCAGCAGCAGCAATTAGCTTATGGAGGGACAGAGCTGACAGACCGTCGTCGCAGCAGCAATTAGCTTATGAAGGGACAGAGCTGACAGACCGTCGTAGCAGCAGCAGCAATTAGCTTATGGAGGGACAGAGCTGACAGACCGTCGTAGCAGCAGCAGCAGCAGCAATTAGCTTATGGAGGGACAGAGCTGACAGACCGTCGTAGCAGCAGCAGCAATTAGCTTATGAAGGGACAGAGCTGACAGACCGTCGTAGCAGCAGCAATTAGCTTATGGAGGGACAGAGCTGACAGACCGTCGTAGCAGCAGCAGCAATTAGCTTATGGAGGGACAGAGCTGACAGATCGTCGTAGCAGCAGCAATTAGCTTATGAAGGGACAGAGCTGACAGACCGTCGTAGCAGCAGCAATTAGCTTATGAAGGGACAGAGCTGACAGACCGTCGTAGCAGCAATTAGCTTATGAAGGGACAGAGCTGACAGACCGTCGTCGCAGCAGCAATTAGCTTATGAAGGGACAGAGCTGACAGACCGTCGTCGCAGCAGCAATTAGCTTATGAAGGGACAGAGCTGACAGACCGTCGTCGCAGCAGCAATTAGCTTATGAAGGGACAGAGCTGACAGACCGTCGTCGCAGCAGCAGCAATTAGCTTATGAAGGGACAGAGCTGACAGACCGTCGTAGCAGCAGCAGCAATTAGCTTATGGAGGGACAGAGCTGACAGACCGTCGTAGCAGCAGCAGCAATTAGCTTATGGAGGGACAGAGCTGACAGACCGTCGTAGCAGCAGCAGCAGCAATTAGCTTATGGAGGGACAGAGCTGACAGACGTCGTCGTAGCAGCAGCAGCAGCAATTAGCTTATGAAGGGACAGAGCTGACAGACCGTCGTCGCAGCAGCAGCAGCAATTAGCTTATGAAGGGACAGAGCTGACAGACCGTCGTAGCAGCAATTAGCTTATGAAGGGACAGAGCTGACAGACCGTCGTGCAGCAGCAATTAGCTTATGAAGGGACAGAGCTGACAGACCGTCGTAGCAGCAATTAGCTTATGAAGGGACAGAGCTGACAGACCGTCGTAGCAGCAGCAGCAATTAGCTTATGAAGGGACAGAGCTGACAGACCGTCGTAGCAGCAGCAGCAATTAGCTTATGGAGGGACAGAGCTGACAGACCGTCGTAGCAGCAGCAGCAATTAGCTTATGGAGGGACAGAGCCGACAGACCGTCGTAGCAGCAGCAATTAGCTTATGGAGGGACAGAGCTGACAGACCGTCGTAGCAGCAGCAGCAATTAGCTTATGGAGGGACAGAGCTGACAGACCGTCGTCAGCAGCAGCAGCAATTAGCTTATGGAGGGACAGAGCTGACAGACCGTCGTAGCAGCAAGCAATTAGCTTATGAAGGGACAGAGCTGACAGACCGTCGTAGCAGCAGCAGCAATTAGCTTATGAAGGGACAGAGCTGACAGACCGTCGTAGCAGCAGCAGCAATTAGCTTATGAAGGGACAGAGCTGACAGACCGTCGCCGCAGCAGCAATTAGCTTATGAAGGGACAGAGCTGACAGACCGTCGTCGCAGCAGCAATTAGCTTATGAAGGGACAGAGCTGACAGACCGTCGTCGCAGCAGCAATTAGCTTATGAAGGGACAGAGCTGACAGACCGTCGTGCAGCAGCAGCAATTAGCTTATGAAGGGACAGAGCTGACAGACCGTCGTCGCAGCAGCAGCAATTAGCTTATGGAGGGACAGAGCTGACAGACCGTCGTAGCAGCAGCAGCAGCAATTAGCTTATGGAGGGACAGAGCTGACAGACCGTCGTAGCGCAGCAGCAATTAGCTTATGAAGGGACAGAGCTGACAGACCGTCGTAGCAGCAGCAGCAATTAGCTTATGAAGGGACAGAGCTGACAGACCGTCGTAGCAGCAGCAGCAATTAGCTTATGGAGGGACAGAGCTGACAGACCGTCGTAGCAGCAGCAGCAATTAGCTTATGGAGGGACAGAGCTGACAGACCGTCGTAGAGCAGCAGCAGCAATTAGCTTATGGAGGGACAGAGCTGACAGACCGTCGTAGCAGCAGCAATTAGCTTATGGAGGGACAGAGCTGACAGACCGTCGTAGCAGCAGCAGCAATTAGCTTATGGAGGGACAGAGCTGACAGACCGTCGTAGCAGCAGCAGCAATTAGCTTATGGAGGGACAGAGCTGACAGACCGTCGTAGCAGCAGCAGCAATTAGCTTATGGAGGGACAGAGCTGACAGACCGTCGTAGCAGCAGCAGCAATTAGCTTATGGAGGGACAGAGCTGACAGACCGTCGTAGCAGCAGCAGCAATTAGCTTATGGAGGGACAGAGCTGACAGACCGTCGTAGCAGCAGCAGCAATTAGCTTATGGAGGGACAGAGCTGACAGACCGTCGTAGCAGCAGCAGCAATTAGCTTATGAAGGGACAGAGCTGACAGACCGTCGTAGCAGCAGCAGCAATTAGCTTATGAAGGGACAGAGCTGACAGACCGTCGTAGCAGCAGCAGCAATTAGCTTATGGAGGGACAGAGCTGACAGACCGTCGTAGCAGCAGCAATTAGCTTATGGAGGGACAGAGCTGACAGACCGTCGTAGCAGCAGCAATTAGCTTATGGAGGGACAGAGCTGACAGACCGTCGTAGCCGCAGCAGCAATTAGCTTATGAAGGGACAGAGCTGACAGACCGTCGTCAGCAGCAGCAATTAGCTTATGGAGGGACAGAGCTGACAGACCGTCGTAGCAGCAGCAATTAGCTTATGGAGGGACAGAGCTGACAGACCGTCGCAGCAGCAGCAATTAGCTTATGAAGGGACAGAGCTGACAGACCGTCGTAGCAGCAGCAGCAATTAGCTTATGGAGGGACAGAGCTGACAGACCGTCGTAGCAGCAGCAATTAGCTTATGGAGGGACAGAGCTGACAGACCGTCGTAGCAGCAGCAATTAGCTTATGAAGGGACAGAGCTGACAGACCGGCGTAAGCAGCAGCAGCAATTAGCTTATGGAGGGACAGAGCTGACAGACCGTCGTAGCAGCAATTAGCTTATGAAGGGACAGAGCTGACAGACCGTCGTAGCAGCAGCAATTAGCTTATGGAGGGACAGAGCTGACAGACCGTCGTAGCAGCAGCAATTAGCTTATGAAGGGACAGAGCTGACAGACCGTCGTCCGCAGCAGCAATTAGCTTATGAAGGGACAGAGCTGACAGACCGTCGTAGCAGCAGCAGCAATTAGCTTATGGAGGGACAGAGCTGACAGACCGTAGCAGCAGCAGCAATTAGCTTATGGAGGGACAGAGCTGACAGACCGTCGTAGCAGCAGCAGCAATTAGCTTATGGAGGGACAGAGCTGACAGACCGTCGTAGCAGCAGCAATTAGCTTATGGAGGGACAGAGCTGACAGACCGTCGTAGCAGCAGCAGCAATTAGCTTATGGAGGGACAGAGCTGACAGACCGTCGTAGCAGCAGCAGCAGCAGCAATTAGCTTATGGAGGGACAGAGCTGACAGACCGTCGTCGCAGCAGCAATTAGCTTATGAAGGGACAGAGCTGACAGACCGTCGTAGCAGCAGCAGCAATTAGCTTATGGAGGGACAGAGCTGACAGACCGTCGTAGCAGCAGCAGCAGCAATTAGCTTATGGAGGGACAGAGCTGACAGACCGTCGTAGCAGCAGCAGCAATTAGCTTATGAAGGGACAGAGCTGACAGACCGTCGTAGCAGCAGCAGCAATTAGCTTATGAAGGGACAGAGCTGACAGACCGTCGTAGCAGCAGCAGCAATTAGCTTATGGAGGGACAGAGCTGACAGATCGTCGTAGCAGCAGCAATTAGCTTATGAAGGGACAGAGCTGACAGACCGTCGTAGCAGCAGCAATTAGCTTATGAAGGGACAGAGCTGACAGACCGTCGTAGCAGCAATTAGCTTATGAAGGGACAGAGCTGACAGACCGTCGTCGCAGCAGCAATTAGCTTATGAAGGGACAGAGCTGACAGACCGTCGTCGCAGCAGCAATTAGCTTATGAAGGGACAGAGCTGACAGACCGTCGTCGCAGCAGCAATTAGCTTATGAAGGGACAGAGCTGACAGACCGTCGTCGCAGCAGCAGCAATTAGCTTATGAAGGGACAGAGCTGACAGACCGTCGTAGCAGCAGCAGCAATTAGCTTATGGAGGGACAGAGCTGACAGACCGTCGTAGCAGCAGCAGCAGCAATTAGCTTATGGAGGGACAGAGCTGACAGACCGTCGTAGCAGCAGCAGCAGCAATTAGCTTATGGAGGGACAGAGCTGACAGACAGTCGTCGTAGCAGCAGCAGCAGCAGCAGCAATTAGCTTATGAAGGGACTGAGCTGACAGACCGTCGTCGCAGCAGCAGCAGCAATTAGCTTATGAAGGGACAGAGCTGACAGACCGTCGTAGCAGCAATTAGCTTATGAAGGGACAGAGCTGACAGACCGTCGTAGCAGCAATTAGCTTATGAAGGGACAGAGCTGACAGACCGTCGTAGCAGCAATTAGCTTATGAAGGGACAGAGCTGACAGACCGTCGTAGCAGCAGCAGCAGCAATTAGCTTATGAAGGGACAGAGCTGACAGACCGTCGTAGCAGCAGCAGCAGCAATTAGCTTATGAAGGGACAGAGCTGACAGACCGTCGTAGCAGCAGCAGCAATTAGCTTATGGAGGGACAGAGCTGACAGACCGTTGTAGCAGCAGCAGCAATTAGCTTATGGAGGGACAGAGCTGACAGACCGTCGTAGCAGCAGCAGCAATTAGCTTATGGAACGACAGAGCTGACAGACCGTCGTAGCAGCAGCAGCAGCAATTAGCTTATGAAGGGACAGAGCTGACAGACAGTCGACGTAGCAGCAAGAGCAATTAGCTTATGAAGGGACAGAGCTGACAGACAGTCGACGTAGCAGCAGCAGCAATTAGCTTATGAAGGGACTGAGCTGACAGACCGTCGTAGCAGCAGCAGCAATTCGCTTATGAAGGGACAGAGCTGACAGACCGTCGTAGCAGCAGCAGCAATTAGCTTATGAAGGGACAGAGCTGACAGACCTTCGTAGCAGCAATTAGCTTATGAAGGGACAGAGCTGACAGACCGTCGTAGCAGCAATTAGCTTATGAAGGGACAGAGCTGACAGACCGTCGTCGCAGCAGCAATTAGCTTATGAAGGGACAGAGCTGACAGACCGTCGTCGCAGCAGCAGCAATTAGCTTATGAAGGGACAGAGCTGACAGACCGTCGTCCGCAGCAATTAGCTTATGAAGGGACAGAGCTGACAGACCGTCGTAGCAGCAATTAGCTTATGAAGGGACAGAGCTGACAGACCGTCGTAGCAGCAGCAGCAATTAGCTTATGAAGGGACAGAGCTGACAGACCGTCGTCGCAGCAACAGCAATTAGCTTATGAAGGGACAGAGCTGACAGACCGTCGTAGCAGCAGCAGCAATTAGCTTATGGAGGGACAGAGCTGACCGACCGTCTTAGCAGCAGCAGCAGCAATTAGCTTATGGAGGGACAGAGCTGACAGACCGTCGTAGCAGCAGCAATTAGCTTATGGAGGGACAGAGCTGACAGACCGTCGTCGTAGCAGCAGCAATTAGCTTATGGAGGGACAGAGCTGACAGACCGTCGTAGCAGCAGCAATTAGCTTATGGAGGGACAGAGCTGACAGACCGTCATCGTAGCAGCAGCAGCAGCAATTAGCTTATGGAGGGACAGAGCTGACAGACCGTCGTCGTAGCAGCAGCAGCAATTAGCTTATGAAGGGACAGAGCTGACAGACCGTCGTAGCAGCAGCAGCAATTAGCTTATGAAGGGACAGAGCTGACAGACCGTCGTAGCAGCAATTGGCTCATGAAGGGACAGAGCTGACAGACTGTCGTAGCAGCAGCAGGAATTAGCTTATGAAGGGACAGAGCTGACAGACCGTCGTAGCAGCAGCAGGAATTAGCTTATGGAGGGACAGAGCTGACAGACCGTCGTAGCAGCAGCAGCAGCAATTAGCTTATGGAGGGACAGAGCTGACAGACCGTCGTAGCAGCAGCAATTAGCTTATGGAGGGACAGAGCTGACAGACCGTCGTAGCAGCAGCAGCAGCAATTAGCTTATGGAGGGACATAGCTGACAGACCGTCGTAGCAGCAGCAGCAATTAGCTTATGGAGGGACAGAGCTGACAGACCGTCGTAGCAGTAGCAATTAGCTTATGGAGGGACAGAGCTGACAGACCGTCGTAGCAGCAGCAATTAGCTTATGGAGGGACAGAGCTGACAGACCGTCGTAGCAGCAGCAGCAGCAATTAGCTTATGGAGGGACAGAGCTGACAGACCGTCGTAGCAGCAGCAATTAGCTTATGGAGGGACAGATCTGACAGACCGCCGTAGCAGCAGCAATTAGCTTATGGAGGGACAGAGCTGACAGACCGTCGTAGCAGCAGCAATTAGCTTATGGAGGGACAGAGCTGACAGACCGTCGTAGCAGCAGCAATTAGCTTATGGAGGGACAGAGCTGACAGACCGTCGTAGCAGCAGCAATTAGCTTATGGAGGGACAGAGCTGACAGACCGTCGCCGTAGCAGCAGCAATTAGCTTATGGAGGGACAGAGCTGACAGACCGTCGCCGTAGCAGCAGCAATTAGCATATGGTGGGACAGAGCTGACAGACCGTCGTAGCAGCAGCAGCAGCAGCAGCAGCAGCAATTAGCTTATGAAGGGACAGAGCTGACAGACCGTCGTAGCAGCAGCAATTAGCTTATGGAGGGACAGAGCTGACAGACCGTCGTAGCAGCAGCAATTAGCTTATGGAGGGACAGATCTGACAGACCGTCGTAGCAGCAGCAATTAGCTTATGGAGGGACAGAGCTGACAGACTGTCGTAGCTGCAGCAATTAGCTTATGGAGGGACAGAGCTGACAGACCGCCGTAGCAGCAGCAATTAGCTTATGGAGGGACAGAGCTGACAGACAGTCGTAGCAGCAGCAATTAGCTTATGGAGGGACAGAGCTGACAGACCGTCGTAGCAGCAGCAATTAGCTTATGGAGGGACAGAGCTGACAGACCGTCGTAGCAGCAGCAATTAGCTTATGGAGGGACAGAGCTGACAGACCATCGCCGTAGCAGCAGCAATTAGCTTATGGAGGGACAGAGCTGACAGACCGTTGCCGTAGCAGCAGCAATTAGCTTATGGAGGGACAGAGCTGACAGACCGTCGCCGTAGCAGCAGCAGCAGCAGCAATTAGCTTATGAAGGGACAGAGCTGACAGACCGTCGCAGCAGCAGCAGCAATTAGCTTATGAAGGGACAGAGCTGACAGACCGTCGTAGCAGCAGCAGCAATTAGCTTACGGAGGGACAGAGCTGACAGACCGTCGTCGCAGCAGCAGTTAGCTTATGGAGGGACAGAGCTGACAGACCGTCGTCGTAGCAGCAGCAATTAGCTTATGGAGGGACAGAGCTGACAGCCTGTCGTCGTAGCAGCAGCAGAAATTAGCATATGGAGGGACAGAGCTGACAGACCGTCGTCGCAGCAGCAATTAGCTTATGAAGGGACAGAGCTGACAGACCATCGTAGCAGCAGCAGCAATTAGCTTATGAAGGGACAGAGCTGACAGACCGTCGTAGCAGCAGCAGCATTTAGCTTATGGAGGGACAGAGCTGACAGACCGTCGTAGAAGCAGCAGCAGCAGCAATTAGCTTATGGAGGGAGAGAGCTGACAGACCGTCGTCGTAGCAGCAGTAATTAGCTTATGGAGGGACAGAGCTGACAGACCGTCATAGCAGCAGCAGCAGCAATTAGCTTATGGAGGGACAGAGCTGACAGACCGTCGTCATAGCAGCAGCAGCAGCAATTAGCTTATGGAGGGACAGAGCTGACAGACCGTCGTCGTAGCAGCAGCAGCAATTAGCTTATGGAGGGACAGAGCTGACAGACCGTCGTCGTAGCAGCAGCAGCAATTAGCTTATGGAGGGACAGAGCTGACAGACCGTCGTCGTAGCAGCAGCAGCAATTAGCTTATGGAGGGACAGAGCTGACAGACCGTCGTCGTAGCAGCAGCAGCAATTAGCTTATGAAGGGACAGAGCTGACAGACCGTCGTAGCAGCAGCAGGAATTAGCTTATGAAGGGACATAGCTGACAGACCGTCGTAGCAGCAGCAGCAGCAATTAGCTTATGGAGGGACAGAGCTGACAGACCATCGTAGCAGCAGCAATTAGCTTATGGAGGGAGAGAGCTGACAGACCATCGTAGCAGCAGCAGCAGCAATTAGCTTATGGAGGGACAGAGCTGACAGACCGTCGTAGCAGCAGCAATTAGCTTATGAATGGACAGAGGTGACAGACCGTCGTAGCAGCATCAATTCGCTTATGGAGGGACAGAGCTGACAGACCGCCGTAGCAGCAGCAATTAGCTTATGGAGGGACAGAGCTGACAGACCGTCGTAGCAGCAGCAGCAGCAGCAGCAATTAGCTTATGAAGGGACAGAGCTGACAGACCATCGTAGCAGCAGCAGCAATTAGCTTATGGAGGGACAGAGCTGACAGACCGTCGTAGCAGCAGCAGCAGCAGCAGCAGCAATTAGCTTATGAAGGGACAGAGCTGACAGACCGTCGTAGCAGCAGCAATTAGCTTATGGAGGGACAGAGCTGACAGACCGTCGTAGCAGCAGCAATTAGCTTATGGATGGATAGATCTGACAGACCGTCGTAGCAGCAGCAATTAGCTTATGGAGGGACAGAGCTGACAGACCGTCGTAGCAGCAGCAATTAGCTTATGGAGGGACAGAGCTGACAGACCGCCGTAACAGCAGCAATTAGCTTATGGAGGGACAGAGCTGACAGACCGTCGTAGCAGCAGCAATTAGCTTATGGAGGGACAGAGCTGACAGACCGTCGTAGCAGCAGCAATTAGCTTATGGATGGACAGAGCTGACAGACCGTCGTAGCAGCAGCAATTAGCTTATGGAGGGACAGAGCTGACAGACCGTCGTCGTAGCAGCAGCAGCAATTAGCTTATGGAGGGACAGAGCTGACAGACCGTCATAGCAGCAGCAGCAGCAATTAGCTTATGGAGGGACAGAGCTGACAGACCGTCGTAGCAGCAGCAGCAGCAGCAGCAGCAATTAGCTTATGAAGGGACAGAGCTGACAGACCATCGTAGCAGCAGCAGCAATTAGCTTATGGAGGGACAGAGCTGACAGACCGTCGTAGCAGCAGCAGCAGCAGCAGCAATTAGCTTATGAAGGGACAGAGCTGACAGACCGTCGTAGCAGCAGCAATTAGCTTATGGAGGGACAGAGCTGACAGACCGTCGTAGCAGCAGCAATTAGCTTATGGATGGATAGATCTGACAGACCGTCGTAGCAGCAGCAATTAGCTTATGGAGGGACAGAGCTGACAGACCGTCGTAGCAGCAGCAATTAGCTTATGGAGGGACAGAGCTGACAGACCGCCGTAACAGCAGCAATTAGCTTATGGAGGAACAGAGCTGACAGACCGTCGTAGCAGCAGCAATTAGCTTATGGAGGGACAGAGCTGACAGACCGTCGTAGCAGCAGCAATTAGCTTATGGATGGACAGAGCTGACAGACCGTCGTAGCAGCAGCAATTAGCTTATGGAGGGACAGAGCTGACAGACCGTCGTCGTAGCAGCAGCAGCAATTAGCTTATGGAGGGACAGAGCTGACAGACCGTCATAGCAGCAGCAGCAGCAATTAGCTTATGGAGGGACAGAGCTGACAGACCGTCGTCGTAGCAGCAGCAGCAATTAGCTTATGGAGGGACAGAGCTGACAGACCGTCGTAGCAGCAGCAATTAGCTTATGGAGGGACAGAGCTGACAGACCGTCGTAGCAGCAGCAATTAGCTTATGGAGGGACCGAGCTGACAGACCGTCATAGCAGCAGCAGCAGCAATTAGCTTATGGAGGGACAGAGCTGACAGACCGTCGTCGTAGCAGCAGCAGCAATTAGCTTATGGAGGGACAGAGCTGACAGACCGTCGTCGTAGCAGCAGCAGCAATTAGCTTATGGAGGGACAGAGCTGACAGACCGTCGTCGTAGCAGCAGCAGCAATTAGCTTATGAAGGGACAGAGCTGACAGACCGTCGTCGTAGCAGCAGCAGCAATTAGCTTATGAAGGGACAGAGCTGACAGACCATCGTAGCAGCAGCAGCAATTAGCTTATGGAGGGACAGAGCTGACAGACCGTCGCAGCAGCAATTAGCTTATGAATGGACAGAGGTGACAGACCGTCGTAGCAGCATCAATTCGCTTATGGAGGGACAGAGCTGACAGACCGCCGTAGCAACAGCAATTAGCTTATGGAGGGACAGAGCTGACAGACCGTCGTAGCAGCAGCAATTAGCTTTTTTAGGGACAGATCTGACAGACCGTCGTAGCAGCAGCAATTAGCTTATGGAGGGACAGAGCTGACAGACCGTCGTAGCAGCAGCAATTAGCTTATGGAGGGACAGAGCTGACAGACCGTCGTAGCAGCAGCAGCAGCAGCAATTAGCTTATGAAGGGACAGAGCTGACAGACCGTCGTAGCAGCAGCAGCAGCAGCAGCAATTAGCTTATGAAGGGACAGAGCTGACAGACCGTCGTAGCAGCAGCAATTAGCTTATGGAGGGACAGAGCTGACAGACCGTCGTAGCAGCAGCAATTAGCTTATGGAGGGACAGATCTGACAGACCGTCGTAGCAGCAGCAATTAGCTTATGGAGGGACAGAGCTGACAGACCGCCGTAACAGCAGCAATTAGCTTATGGAGGGACAGAGCTGACAGACTGTCGTAGCAGCAGCAATTAGCTTATGGAGGGACAGAGCTGGCAGACCGTCGTAGCAGCAGCAATTAGCTTATGGAGGGACAGAGCTGACAGACCGTCGTAGCAGCAGCAATTAGCTTATGGAGGGACAGAGCTGACAGACCGTCCCCGTAGCAGCAGCAATTAGCTTATGGAGGGACAGAGCTGACAGACCGTCGCCGTAGCAGCAGCAATTAGCTTATGGAGGGACAGAGCTGACAGACCGTCGCCGTAGCAGCAGCAGCAGCAATTAGCTTATGAAGGGACAGAGCTGACAGACCGTCGCCGTAGCAGCAGCAGCAGCAATTAGCTTATGGAGGGACAGAGGTGACAGACCGTCGTAGCAGCAGCAGTTAGCTTATGGAGGGACAGAGCTGACAGACCGTCGTTGTAGCAGCAGCAATTAGCTTATGGAGGGACAGGGCTGACAGACCGTCGTCGTAGCAGCAGCAATTAGCTTATGGAGGGACAGAGCTGACAGACCGTCGTAGCAGCAGCAATTAGCTTATGGAGGGACAGAGCTGACAGACCGTCGTCGTAGCAGCAGCAGCAGCAGCAATTAGCTTATGGAGGGACAGAGCTGACAGACCATCGTAGCAGCAGCAGCAGCAATTAGCTTATGGAGGGACAGAGCTGACAGACCGTCGTCGTAGCAGCAGCAGAAATTAGCATATGGAGGGACAGAGCTGACAGACCGTCGTCGTAGCAGCAGCAGCAATTAGCTAATGGAGGGACAGAGCTGACAGACCGTCGTCGTAGCAGCAGCAGCAATTAGCTTAAGAAGGGACAGAGCTGACAGACCGTCGTAGCAGCAGCAGCAATTAGCTTATGAAGGGACAGAGCTGACAGACCGTCGTAGCAGCAGCAATTAGCTTATGGAGGGACAGAGCTGACAGACCGTCGTAGCAGCAGCAATTAGCTTATGGAGGGACAGAGCTGACAGACAGTCGTCGTAGCAGCAGCAGCAATTAGCTTATGGAGGGACAGAGCTGACAGACCGTCGTCGTAGCAGCAGCAGCAATTAGCTTATGGAGGGACAGAGCTGACAGACCGTCGTAGCAGCAGCAATTAGCTTATGGAGGGACAGAGCTGACAGACTCGTCGTAGCAGCAGCAGCAATTAGCTTATGGAGGGACAGAGCTGACAGACCGTCGTAGCAGCAGCAGCAATTAGCTTATGGAGGGACAGAGCTGACAGACCGTCGTCGTAGCAGCAGCAGCAATTAGCTTATGGAGGGACAGAGCTGACAGACCGTCGTCGTAGCAGCAGCAGCAATAAGCTTATGGAGGGACAGAGCTGACAGACCGTCGTCGTAGCAGCAGCATCAATTAGCTTATGAAGGGACAGAGCTGACAGACCGTCGTCGTAGCAGCAGCAGCAATTAGCTTATGAAGGGACAGAGCTGACAGACCGTCGTCGTAGCAGCAGTAGGAATTAGCTTATGGAGGGACAGAGCTGACAGACCGTCGTAGCAGCAGCAGCAGCAATTAGCTTATGGAGGGACAGAGCTGACAGACTGTCGTAGCAGCAGCAATTAGCTTATGGAGGGACAGAGCTGACAGACCGTCGTAGCAGCAGCAATTAGCTTATGGAGGGACAGAGCTGACAGACTGTCGTAGCAGCAGCAGCAATTAGCTTATGAAGGGACAGAGCTGACAGACCGTCGTAGGCAGCAGCAGCAGCAGCAATTAGCTTATGAAGGGACAGAGCTGACAGACCGTCGTGAGCAGCAGCAATTAGCTTATGGAGGGACAGAGCTGACAGACCGTCGTGCAGCAGCAGCAATTAGCTTATGGAGGGACAGAGCTGACAGACCGTCGTAGCAGCAGCAATTAGCTTATGGAGGGACAGAGCTGACAGACTGTCGTAGCAGCAGCAATTAGCTTATGGAGGGACAGAGCTGACAGACCGTCGCGTAGCAGCAGCAGCAATTAGCTTATGAAGGGACAGAGCTGACAGACCGTCGTAGCAGCAGCAGCAATTAGCTTATGGAGGGACAGAGCTGACAGACCGTCGTAGCAGCAGCAGCAATTAGCTTATGGAGGGACAGAGCTGACAGACCGTCGTCGTAGCAGCAGCAATTAGCTTATGGAGGGACAGAGCTGACAGACCGTCGTCCGTAGCAGCAGCAATTAGCTTATGGAGGGACAGAGCTGACAGACCCGTCGTAGCAGCAGCAGCAATTAGCTTATGGAGGGACAGAGCTGACAGACCGTCGTGCAGCAGCAGCAGCAATTAGCTTATGGAGGGACAGAGCTGACAGACCGTCGTAGCAGCAGCAGCAATTAGCTTATGGAGGGACAGAGCTGACAGACCGTCGTGCAGCAGCAGCAATTAGCTTATGGAGGGACAGAGCTGACAGACTGTCGTCGTAGCAGCAGCAGCAATTAGCTTATGGAGGGACAGAGCTGACAGACCGTCGTAGCAGCAGCAGCAGCAGCAATTAGCTTATGAAGGGACAGAGCTGACAGACCGTCGTAGAGCAGCAGCAATTAGCTTATGGAGGGACAGAGCTGACAGACCGCCGTAGCAGCAGCAATTAGCTTATGGAGGGACAGAGCTGACAGACCGTCGTAGCAGCAGCAATTAGCTTATGGAGGGACAGATCTGACAGACTGTCGTAGCAGCAGCAATTAGCTTATGGAGGGACAGAGCTGACAGACCGTCGCCGTAGCAGCAGCAGCAATTAGCTTATGAAGGGACAGAGCTGACAGACCGTCGTAGCAGCAGCAGCAGCAGCAGCAGCAATTAGCTTATGAAGGGACAGAGCTGACAGACCGTCGTAGCAGCAGCAGCAATTAGCTTATGGAGGGACAGAGCTGACAGACCGTCGTCGTAGCAGCAGCAATTAGCTTATGGAGGGACAGAGCTGACAGACCGTCGTAGCAGCAGCAGCAATTAGCTTATGGAGGGACAGAGCTGACAGACCGTCGTCGTAGCAGCAGCAGCAATTAGCTTATGGAGGGACAGAGCTGACAGACTCGTCGTAGCAGCAGCAGCAATTAGCTTATGAAGGGACAGAGCTGACAGACCGTCGTCGTAGCAGCAGCAGCAATTAGCTTATGAAGGGACAGAGCTGACAGACCGTCGTAGCAGCAGCAGGAATTAGCTTATGAAGGGACAGAGCTGACACACCGTCGTAGCAGCAGCAGCAGCAATTAGCTTATGGAGGGACAGAGCTGACAGACTGTCGTAGCAGCAGCAGCAGCAATTAGCTTATGGAGGGACAGAGCTGACAGACCGTCGTAGCAGCAGCAATTAGCTTATGGAGGGACAGAGCTGACAGACCATCGTAGCAGCAGCAATTAGCTTATGGAGGGACAGAGCTGACAGACCGTCGTAGCAGCAGCAGCAGCAGCAGCAATTAGCTTATGAAGGGACAGAGCTGACAGACCGTCGTAGCAGCAGCAATTAGCTTATGGAGGCACAGAGCTGACAGACCGTCGTAGCAGCAGCAATTAGCTTATGGAGGGACAGAGCTGACAGACCGTCGTAGCAGCAGCAATTAGCTTATGGAGGGACAGAGCTGACAGACCGCCGTAACAGCAGCAATTAGCTTATGGAGGGACAGAGCTGACAGACCGTCCTAGCAGCAGCAATTAGCTTATGGAGGGACAGAGCTGACAGACCGTCGTCGCAGCAGCAGTTAGCTTATGGAGGGACAGAGCTGACAGACCGTCGTTGTAGCAGCAGCAATTAGCTTATGGAGGGACAGGGCTGACAGACCGTCGTCGTAGCAGCAGCAATTAGCTTATGGAGGGACAGAGCTGACAGACCGTCGTAGCAGCAGCAATTAGCTTATGGAGGGACAGAGCTGACAGACCGTCGTAGCAGCAGCAATTAGCTTATGGAGGGACAGAGCTGACAGACCGTCGTCGTAGCAGCAGCAGCAGCAGCAATTAGCTTATGGAGGGACAGAGCTGGCAGACCATCGTAGCAGCAGCAGCAGCAATTAGCTTATGGAGGGACAGAGCTGACAGACCGTCGTCGTCGTAGCAGCAGCAGAAATTAGCTTATGGAGGGACAGAGCTGACAGACCGTCGTCGTAGCAGCAGCAGAAATTAGCATATGGAGGGACAGAGCTGACAGACCGTCGTCGTAGCAGCAGCAGCAATTAGCTAATGGAGGGACAGAGCTGACAGACCGTCGTAGCAGCAGCAATTAGCTTATGGAGGGACAGAGCTGACAGACCGCCGTAGCAGCAGCAATTAGCTTATGGAGGGACAGAGCTGACAGACCGTCGTATCAGCAGCAATTAGCTTATGGAGGGACAGATCTGACAGACCGTCGTAGCAGCAGCAATTAGCTTATGGAGGGACAGAGCTGACAGACCGTCGCCGTAGCAGCAGCAGCAATTAGCTTATGAAGGGACAGAGCTGACAGACCGTCGTCGTAGCAGCAGCAGCAATTAGCTTATGAAGGGACAGAGCTGACAGACCGTCGTAGCAGCAGCAGCAATTAGCTTATGAAGGGACAGAGCTGACAGACCGTCGTAGCAGCAGCAATTAGCTTATGGAGGGACAGAGCTGACAGACCGTCGTAGCAGCAGCAATTAGCTTATGGAGGGACAGAGCTGACAGACAGTTGTCGTAGCAGCAGCAGCAATTAGCTTATGGAGGGACAGAGCTGACAGACCGTCGTCGTAGCAGCAGCAATTAGCTTATGGAGGGACAGAGCTGACAGACCGTCGTCGTAGCAGCAGCAGCAATTAGCTTATGGAGGGACAGAGCTGACAGACCGTCGTCGTAGCAGCAGCAGCAATTAGCTTATGAAGGGACAGAGCTGACAGACCGTCGTCGTAGCAGCAGCAGCAGCAATTAGCTTATGAAGGGACAGAGCTGACAGACCGTCGTCGTAGCAGCAGCAGCAATTAGCTTATGAAGGGACAGAGCTGACAGACCGTCGTCGTAGCAGCAATTAGCTTATGGAGGGACAGAGCTGACAGACCGTCGTCGTAGCAGCAGCAGCAATTAGCTTATGGAGGGACAGAGCTGACAGACCGTCGTCGTAGCAGCAGCAGCAATTAGCTTATGGAGGGACAGAGCTGACAGACCGTCGTAGCAGCAGCAGCAGCAATTAGCTTATGGAGGGACAGAGCTGACAGACTGTCGTAGCAGCAGCAATTAGCTTATGGAGTGACAGAGCTGACAGACCGTCGTAGCAGCAGCAGCAATTAGCTTATGAAGGGACAGAGCTGACAGACCGTCGTAGCAGCTGCAGCAGCAGCAGCAGCAATTAGCTTATGAAGGGACAGAGCTGACAGACCGTCGTAGCAGCAGCAATTAGCTTATGGAGGGACAGAGCTGACAGACCGCCGTAGCAGCAGCAATTAGCTTATGGAGGGACAGATCTGACAGACCGTCGTAGCAGCAGCAATTAGCTTATGAAGGGACAGAGCTGACAGACCGTCGTAGCAGCAGCAGCAATTAGCTTATGGAGGGACAGAGCTGACAGACCGTCATCGCAGCAGCAGTTAGCTTATGGAGGGACAGAGCTGACAGACCGTCGTCGTAGCAGCAGCAATTAGCTTATGGAGGGACAGAGCTGACAGACCGTCGTCGTCGTAGCAGCAGCAATTAGCTTATGGAAGGACAGAGCTGACAGACCGTTGTCGTAGCAGCAGCAATTAGCTTATGGAGGGACAGAGCTGACAGACCGTCGTCGTCGTAGCAGCAGCAATTAGCTTATGGAGGGACAGAGCTGACAGACCGTCGTCGTAGCAGCAGCAATTAGCTTATGGAGGGACAGAGCTGACAGACCGTCGTAGCAGCAGCAGCAATTAGCTTATGGAGGGACAGAGCTGACAGACCGTCATCGCAGCAGCAGTTAGCTTATGGAGGGACAGAGCTGACAGACCGTCGTCGTAGCAGCAGCAATTAGCTTATGGAGGGACAGAGCTGACAGACCGTCGTCGTCGTAGCAGCAGCAATTAGCTTATGGAAGGACAGAGCTGACAGACCGTTGTCGTAGCAGCAGCAATTAGCTTATGGAGGGACAGAGCTGACAGACCGTCGTCGTCGTAGCAGCAGCAATTAGCTTATGGAGGGACAGAGCTGACAGACCGTCGTCGTAGCAGCAGCAATTAGCTTATGGAGGGACAGAGCTGACAGACCGTCGTCGTCGTAGCAGCAGCAATTAGCTTATGGAGGGACAGAGCTGACAGACCGTCGTCGTAGCAGCAGCAATTAGCTTATGGAGGGACAGAGCTGACAGACCGTCGTCATCGTAGCAGCAGCAATTAGCTTATTGTGGGACAGAGCTGACAGACCGTCGTAGCAGCAGCAGCAATTAGCTTATGAAGGGACAGAGCTGACAGACCGTCGTAGCAGCAGCAGCAATTAGCTTATGGAGGGACAGAGCTGACAGACCGTCGTCGTAGCAGCAGCAGCAATTAGCTTATGAAGGGACAGAGCTGACAGACCGTCGTAGCAGCAGCAGCAATTAGCTTATGAATGGACAGAGCTGACAGACCGTCGTAGCAGCAGCAATTAGCTTATGGAGGGACAGAGCTGACAGACCGTCGTAGCAGCAGCAATTAGCTTATGGAGGGACAGAGCTGACAGACAGTCGTCGTAGCAGAGCAGCAGCAGCAGCAATTAGCTTATGGAGGGACAGAGCTGACAGACCGTCGTCGTAGCAGCAGCAGCAATTAGCTGATGGAGGGACAGAGCTGACAGACCGTCGTCGTAGCAGCAGCAGCAATTAGCTTATGGAGGGACAGAGCTGACAGACCGTCGTCGTAGCAGCAGCAGCAATTAGCTTATGAAGGGACAGAGCTGACAGACCGTCGTCGTAGCAGCAGCAGCAATTAGCTTATGAAGGGACAGAGCTGACAGACCGTCGTAGCAGCAGCAGGAATTAGCTTATGAAGGGACAGAGCTGACACACCGTCGTAGCAGCAGCAGCAGCAATTAGCTTATGGAGGGACAGAGCTGACAGACTGTCGTAGCAGCAGCAGCAGCAATTAGCTTATGGAGGGACAGAGCTGACAGACCGTCGTAGCAGCAGCAATTAGCTTATGGAGGGACAGAGCTGACAGACCATCGTAGCAGCAGCAATTAGCTTATGGAGGGACAGAGCTGACAGACCGTCGTAGCAGCAGCAGCAGCAGCAATTAGCTTATGAAGGGACAGAGCTGACAGACCGTCGTAGCAGCAGCAATTAGCTTATGGAGGCACAGAGCTGACAGACCGTCGTAGCAGCAGCAATTAGCTTATGGAGGGACAGAGCTGACAGACCGTCGTAGCAGCAGCAATTAGCTTATGGAGGGACAGAGCTGACAGACCGCCGTAACAGCAGCAATTAGCTTATGGAGGGACAGAGCTGACAGACCGTCCTAGCAGCAGCAATTAGCTTATGGAGGGACAGAGCTGACAGACCGTCGTCGCAGCAGCAGTTAGCTTATGGAGGGACAGAGCTGACAGACCGTCGTTGTAGCAGCAGCAATTAGCTTATGGAGGGACAGAGCTGACAGACCGCCGTAGCAGCAGCAATTAGCTTATGGAGGGACAGAGCTGACAGACCGTCGTATCAGCAGCAATTAGCTTATGGAGGGACAGATCTGACAGACCGTCGTAGCAGCAGCAATTAGCTTATGGAGGGACAGAGCTGACAGACCGTCGCCGTAGCAGCAGCAGCAATTAGCTTATGAAGGGACAGAGCTGACAGACCGTCGTCGTAGCAGCAGCAGCAATTAGCTTATGAAGGGACAGAGCTGACAGACCGTCGTAGCAGCAGCAGCAATTAGCTTATGAAGGGACAGAGCTGACAGACCGTCGTAGCAGCAGCAATTAGCTTATGGAGGGACAGAGCTGACAGACCGTCGTAGCAGCAGCAATTAGCTTATGGAGGGACAGAGCTGACAGACAGTCGTCGTAGCAGCAGCAGCAATTAGCTTATGGAGGGACAGAGCTGACAGACCGTCGTCGTAGCAGCAGCAATTAGCTTATGGAGGGACAGAGCTGACAGACCGTCGTGAGCAGCAGCAGCAATTAGCTTATGGAGGGACAGAGCTGACAGACCGTCGTCGTAGCAGCAGCAGCAATTAGCTTATGAAGGGACAGAGCTGACAGACCGTCGTCGTAGCAGCAGCAGCAGCAATTAGCTTATGAAGGGACAGAGCTGACAGACCGTCGTCGTAGCAGCAGCAGCAATTAGCTTATGAAGGGACAGAGCTGACAGACCGTCGTAGCAGCAGCAATTAGCTTATGGAGGGACAGAGCTGACAGACCGCCGTAACAGCAGCAATTAGCTTATGGAGGGACAGAGCTGACAGACCGTCCTAGCAGCAGCAATTAGCTTATGGAGGGACAGAGCTGACAGACCGTCGTCGCAGCAGCAGTTAGCTTATGGAGGGACAGAGCTGACAGACCGTCGTTGTAGCAGCAGCAATTAGCTTATGGAGGGACAGAGCTGACAGACCGTCGCGTAGCAGCAGCAATTAGCTTATGGAGGGACAGAGCTGACAGACCGTCGTAGCAGCAGCAATTAGCTTATGGAGGGACAGAGCTGACAGACCGTCGTAGCAGCAGCAATTAGCTTATGGAGGGACAGAGCTGACAGACCGTCGCCGTAGCAGCAGCAGCAATTAGCTTATGAAGGGACAGAGCTGACAGACCGTCGTCGTAGCAGCAGCAGCAATTAGCTTATGGAGGGACAGAGCTGACAGACCGTCGTAGCAGCAGCAGCAATTAGCTTATGAAGGGACAGAGCTGACAGACCGTCGTAGCAGCAGCAATTAGCTTATGGAGGGACAGAGCTGACAGACCGTCGTAGCAGCAGCAATTAGCTTATGGAGGGACAGAGCTGACAGACAGTCGTCGTAGCAGCAGCAGCAATTAGCTTATGGAGGGACAGAGCTGACAGACCGTCGTCGTAGCAGCAGCAATTAGCTTATGGAGGGACAGAGCTGACAGACCGTCGTCGTAGCAGCAGCAGCAATTAGCTTATGGAGGGACAGAGCTGACAGACCGTCGTCGTAGCAGCAGCAGCAATTAGCTTATGAAGGGACAGAGCTGACAGACCGTCGTCGGCAGCAGCAGCAGCAATTAGCTTATGGAGGGACAGAGCTGACAGACCGTCGTAGAGCAGCAGCAGCAATTAGCTTATGGAGGGACAGAGCTGACAGACCGTCGTCGTAGCAGCAGCAATTAGCTTATGGAGGGACAGAGCTGACAGACCGTCGTCGTAGCAGCAGCAGCAATTAGCTTATGGAGGGACAGAGCTGACAGACCGTCGTCGTAGCAGCAGCAGCAATTAGCTTATGGAGGGACAGAGCTGACAGACCGTCGTCGTAGCAGCAGCAATTAGCTTATGGAGGGACAGAGCTGACAGACTGTCGTCGTAGCAGCAGCAATTAGCTTATGGAGGGACAGAGCTGACAGACCGTCGTAGCAGCAGCAGCAATTAGCTTATGGAGGGACAGAGCTGACAGACCGTCGTAGCAGCAGCAGCAGCAGCAGCAATTAGCTTATGAAGGGACAGAGCTGACAGACCGTCGTAGAGCAGCAGCAATTAGCTTATGGAGGGACAGAGCTGACAGACCGTCGTAAGCAGCAGCAATTAGCTTATGGAGGGACAGAGCTGACAGACCGTCGTAGCAGCAGCAATTAGCTTATGGAGGGACAGAGCTGACAGACCGTCGTAGCAGCAGCAGCAATTAGCTTATGGAGGGACAGAGCTGACAGACCGTCGTGCAGCAGCAGCAGCAATTAGCTTATGGAGGGACAGAGCTGACAGACCGTCGTAGCAGCAGCAGCAATTAGCTTATGGAGGGACAGAGCTGACAGACCGTCGTGCAGCAGCAGCAATTAGCTTATGGAGGGACAGAGCTGACAGACCGTCGTCGTAGCAGCAGCAATTAGCTTATGGAGGGACAGAGCTGACAGACCGTCGTCGTAGCAGCAGCAATTAGCTTATGGAGGGACAGAGCTGACAGACCGTCGTCGTAGCAGCAGCAATTAGCTTATGGAGGGACAGAGCTGACAGACCGTCGTCGTAGCAGCAGCAATTAGCTTATGGAGGGACAGAGCTGACAGACCGTCGTCGTAGCAGCAGCAATTAGCTTATGGAGGGACAGAGCTGACAGACCGTCGTCGTAGCAGCAGCAATTAGCTTATGGAGGGACAGAGCTGACAGACCGTCGTCGTAGCAGCAGCAATTAGCTTATGGAGGGACAGAGCTGACAGACCGCGTCGTAGCAGCAGCAATTAGCTTATGGAGGGACAGAGCTGACAGACCGTCGTCGTAGCAGCAGCAGCAATTAGCTTATGGAGGGACAGAGCTGACAGACCGTCGTAGCAGCAGCAGCAGCAATTAGCTTATGGAGGGACAGAGCTGACAGACCGTCGTAGCAGCAGCAGCAATTAGCTTATGGAGGGACAGAGCTGACAGACCGTCGTCGTAGCAGCAGCAGAAATTAGCATATGGAGGGACAGAGCTGACAGACCGTCGTCGTAGCAGCAGCAGCAATTAGCTAATGGAGGGACAGAGCTGACAGACCGTCGTAGCAGCAGCAATTAGCTTATGGAGGGACAGAGCTGACAGACCGCCGTAGCAGCAGCAATTAGCTTATGGAGGGACAGAGCTGACAGACCGTCGTAGCAGCAGCAATTAGCTTATGGAGGGACAGAGCTGACAGACCGTCGTAGCAGCATCAATTAGCTTATGGAGGGACAGAGCTGACAGACCGTCGCCGTAGCAGCAGCAGCAATTAGCTTATGAAGGGACAGAGCTGACAGACCGTCGTCGTAGCAGCAGCAGCAATTAGCTTATGAAGGGACAGAGCTGACAGACCGTCGTAGCAGCAGCAGCAATTAGCTTATGAAGGGACAGAGCTGACAGACCGTCGTAGCAGCAGCAATTAGCTTATGGAGGGACAGAGCTGACAGACCGTCGTAGCAGCAGCAATTAGCTTATGGAGGGACAGAGCTGACAGACAGTCGTCGTAGCAGCAGCAGCAATTAGCTTATGGAGGGACAGAGCTGACAGACCGTCGTCGTAGCAGCAGCAATTAGCTTATGGAGGGACAGAGCTGACAGACCGTCGTCGTAGCAGCAGCAGCAATTAGCTTATGGAGGGACAGAGCTGACAGACCGTCGTCGTAGCAGCAGCAGCAATTAGCTTATGAAGGGACAGAGCTGACAGACCGTCGTCGTAGCAGCAGCAGCAATTAGCTTATGAAGGGACAGAGCTGACAGACCGTCGTCGTAGCAGCAGCAGCAATTAGCTTATGAAGGGACAGAGCTGACAGACCGTCGTCGTAGCAGCAATTAGCTTATGGAGGGACAGAGCTGACAGACCGTCGTCGTAGCAGCAGCAGCAATTAGCTTATGGAGGGACAGAGCTGACAGACCGTCGTCGTAGCAGCAGCAGCAATTAGCTTATGGAGGGACAGAGCTGACAGACCGTCGTAGCAGCAGCAGCAGCAATTAGCTTATGGAGGGACAGAGCTGACAGACTGTCGTAGCAGCAGCAATTAGCTTATGGAGTGACAGAGCTGACAGACCGTCGTAGCAGCAGCAGCAATTAGCTTATGAAGGGACAGAGCTGACAGACCGTCGTAGCAGCAGCAGCAGCAGCAGCAGCAATTAGCTTATGAAGGGACAGAGCTGACAGACCGTCGTAGCAGCAGCAATTAGCTTATGGAGGGACAGAGCTGACAGACCGCCGTAGCAGCAGCAATTAGCTTATGGAGGGACAGAGCTGACAGACCGTCGTAGCAGCAGCAATTAGCTTATGGAGGGACAGATCTGACAGACCGTCGTAGCAGCAGCAATTAGCTTATGGAGTGACAGAGCTGACAGACCGTCGCCGTAGCAGCAGCAGCAATTAGCTTATGAAGGGACAGAGCTGACAGACCGTCGTAGCAGCAGCAGCAATTAGCTTATGGAGGGACAGAGCTGACAGACCGTCATCGCAGCAGCAGTTAGCTTATGGAGGGACAGAGCTGACAGACCGTCGTCGTAGCAGCAGCAATTAGCTTATGGAGGGACAGAGCTGACAGACCGTCGTCGTCGTAGCAGCAGCAATTAGCTTATGGAAGGACAGAGCTGACAGACCGTTGTCGTAGCAGCAGCAATTAGCTTATGGAGGGACAGAGCTGACAGACCGTCGTCGTCGTAGCAGCAGCAATTAGCTTATGGAGGGACAGAGCTGACAGACCGTCGTCGTAGCAGCAGCAATTAGCTTATGGAGGGACAGAGCTGACAGACCGTCGTCGTCGTAGCAGCAGCAATTAGCTTATGGAGGGACAGAGCTGACAGACCGTCGTCGTAGCAGCAGCAATTAGCTTATGGAGGGACAGAGCTGACAGACCGTCGTCATCGTAGCAGCAGCAATTAGCTTATTGTGGGACAGAGCTGACAGACCGTCGTAGCAGCAGCAGCAATTAGCTTATGAAGGGACAGAGCTGACAGACCGTCGTAGCAGCAGCAGGAATTAGCTTATGGAGGGACAGAGCTGACAGACCGTCGTAGCAGCAGCAGCAATTAGCTTATGGAGGGACAGAGCTGACAGACCGTCGTAGCAGCAGCAGCAGCAATTAGCTTATGGAGGGACAGAGCTGACAGACCGTCGTCGTAGCAGCAGCAGCAGCAATTAGCTTATGGAGGGACAGAGCTGACAGACCGTCGTAGCAGCAGCAATTAGCTTATGGAGGGACAGAGCTGACAGACCGTCGTAGCAGCAGCAGCAGCAATTAGCTTATGAAGGGACAGAGCTGACAGCCCATCGTAGCAGCAGCAGCAATTAGCTTATGGAGGGACAGAGCTGACAGACCGTCGTAGCAGCAGCAGCAGCAGCAATTAGCTTATGAAGGGACAGAGCTGACAGACCGTCGTAGCAGCAGCAATTAGCTTATGGAGGGACAGAGCTGACAGACCGCCGTAGCAGCAGCAATTAGCTTATGGAGGGACAGAGCTGACAGACCGTCGTAGCAGCAGCAATTAGCTTATGGAGGGACAGATCTGACAGACCGTCGTAGCAGCAGCAATTAGCTTATGGAGGGACAGAGCTGACAGACCGTCGCCGTAGCAGCAGCAGCAGCAATTAGCTTATGAAGGGACAGAGCTGACAGACCGTCGTAGCAGCAGCAGCAGCAGCAGCAATTAGCTTATGGAGGGACAGAGCTGACAGACCGTCGTAGCAGCAGCAATTAGCTTATGGAGGGACAGAGCTGACAGACCGTCGTAGCAGCAGCAATTAGCTTATGGAGGGACAGAGCTGACAGACCGTCGTAGCAGCAGCAATTAGCTTATGGAGGGACAGAGCTGACAGACCGTCGTAGCAGCAGCAATTAGCTTATGGAGGGACAGAGCTGACAGACCGCCGTAGCAGCAGCAATTAGCTTATGGAGGGACAGAGCTGACAGACCATCGTAGCAGCAGCAATTAGCTTATGGAGGGACAGATCTGACAGACCGTCGTAGCAGCAGCAATTAGCTTATGGAGCTTATGGAGGGACAGAGCTGACAGACCGTCGTAGCAGCAGCAATTAGCTTATGGAGGGACAGAGCTGACAGATCGTCGCCGTAGCAGCAGCAATTAGCTTATGGAGGGACAGAGCTGACAGATCGTCGCCGTAGCAGCAGCAATTAGCTTATGGAGGGACAGAGCTGACAGACCGTTGCCGTAGCAGCAGCAATTAGCTTATGGAGGGACAGAGCTGATAGACCGTCGCCGTAGCAGCATCAGCAATTAGCTTATGAAGGGACAGAGCTGACAGACCGTCGTAGCAGCAGCAGCAGCAATTAGCTTATGAAGGGACAGAGCTGACAGACCGTCGTAGCAGCAGCAGCAATTAGCTTACGGAGGGACAGAGCTGACAGACCGTCGTCGCAGCAGCAGTTAGCTTATGGAGGGACAGAGCTGACAGACCGTCGTCGTAGGAGCAGCAATTAGCTTATGGAGGGACAGGGCTGACAGACCGTCGTCGTAGCAGCAGTATTTAGCTTATGGAGGGACAGAGCTGACAGACCGTCGTCGTAGCAGCAGCAATTAGCTTATGGAGGGACAGAGCTGACAGCCTGTCGTCGTAGCAGCAGCAGCAATTAGCTTATGGAGGGACAGAGCTGACAGACCGTCGTCGTAGCAGCAGCAGCAATTAGCTTATGGAGGGACCGAGCTGACAGACCGTCGTCGTAGCAGCAGCAGCAATTAGCTTATGGAGGGACAGAGCTGACAGACCGTCGTCGTAGCAGCAGCAGCAGCAATTAGCTTATGGAGTGACAGAGCTGACAGACCGTCGTCGTAGCAGCAGCAGCAATTAGCTTATGGAGGGACAGAGCTGACAGACCGTCGTCGTAGCAGCAGCAGCAATTAGCTTATGGAGGGACAGAGCTGACAGACCGTCGTCGTAGCAGCAGCAGCAATTAGCTTATGGAGGGACAGAGCTGACAGACCGTCGTCGTAGCAGCAATTAGCTTATGGAGGGACAGAGCTGACAGACCGTCGTCATAGCAGCAGCAGCAGCAGCAATTAGCTTATGGAGGGACAGAGCTGACAGACCGTCGTAGCAGCAGCAGGAATTAGCTTATGGAGGGACAGAGCTGACAGACCGTCATAGCAGCAGCAGGAATTAGCTTATGGAGGGACAGAGCTGACAGACCGTCGTAGCAGCAGCAGCAATTAGCTTATGGAGGGACAGAGCTGACAGACCGTCGTCGTAGCAGCAGCAGCAATTAGCTTATGAAGGGACAGAGCTGACAGACCGTCGTAGCAGCAGCAATTAGCTTATGGAGGGACAGAGCTGACAGACCGTCGTAGCAGCAGCAATTAGCTTATGGAGGGACAGAGCTGACAGACCGTCGTAGCAGCAGCAGCAGCAGCAGCAGCAATTAGCTTATGAAGGGACAGAGCTGACAGACCGTCGTAGCAGCAGCAATTAGCTTATGGAGGGACAGAGCTGACAGACCGTCGTAGCAGCAGCAATTAGCTTATGGAGGGACAGAGCTGACAGACCGTCGTAGCAGCAGCAATTATCTTATGGAGGGACAGAGCTGACAGACCGTCGCCGCAGCAGCAGCAATTAGCTTATGAAGGGACAGAGCTGACAGACCGTCGTAGCAGCAGCAGCAGCAGGAGCAATTAGCTTGTGAAGGGACAGAGCTGACAGACCGTCGTAGCAGCAGCAGCAATTAGCTTATGGAGGGACAGAGCTGACAGACCGTCGTCGCAGCAGCAGTTAGCTTATGGAGGGACAGAGCTGACAGACCGTCGTCGTAGCAGCAGCAATTAGCTTATGGAGGGACAGAGCTGACAGACCGTCGTCGTAGCAGCAGCAATTAGCTTATGGAGGGACAGATGTGACAGACCGTCGTCGTAGTAGCAGCAATTAGCTTATGGAGGGACAGAGCTGACAGACCGTCGTTGTAGCAGCAGCAATTAGCTTATGGAGGGACAGAGATTCAGACCGTCAAAGCAGCAGCAATTAGCTTATGGAAGGACAGAGCTGACAGACCGTCGTCATAGCAGCAGCAATTAGCTTATGGAGGGACAGAGCTGACAGACCGTCGTCATCGTAGCAGCAGCAATTAGCTTATGGAGGGACAGAGCTGACAGACCGTCGTCGTCGTAGCAGCAGCAATTAGCTTATGGAGGGACAGAGCTGACAGACCGTCGTCATCGTAGCAGCAGCAATTAGCTTATTGTGGGACAGAGCTGACAGACCGTCGTAGCAGCAGCAGCAATTAGCTTATGAAGGGACAGAGCTGACAGACCGTCGTAGCAGCAGCAGCAATTAGCTTATGAAGGGACAGAGCTGACAGACCGTCGTAGCAGCAATTAGCTTATGGAGGGACAGAGCTGACAGACCGTCGTAGCAGCAGCAGCAATTAGCTTATGGAGGGACAGAGCTGACAGACCGTCGTAGCAGCAGCAGCAGCAGCATTTAGCTTATGGAGGGACAGAGCTGACAGACCGTCGTAGCAGCAGCAGCAGCAAGTAGCTTATGGAGGGACAGAGCTGACAGACCGTCGTAGCAGCAGCAGCAGCAAGTAGCTTATGGAGGGACAGAGCTGACAGACCGTCGTCATCGTAGCAGCAGCAATTAGCTTATGGAGGGACAGAGCTGACAGACCGTCGTAGCAGCAGCAATTAGCTTATGGAGGGACAGAGCTGACAGACCGTCGTCGTAGCAGCAGCAATTAGCTTATGGAGGGACAGAGCTGACAGACCGTCGTCGTAGCAGCAGCAATTAGCTTATGGAGGGACAGAGCTGACAGACCGTCGTCGTAGCAGCAGCAATTAGCTTATGGAGGGACAGAGCTGACAGACCGTCGTCGTAGCAGCAGCAATTAGCTTATGGAGGGACAGAGCTGACAGACCGTCGTCGTAGCAGCAGCAATTAGCTTATGGAGGGACAGAGCTGACAGACCGTCGTCGTCGTAGCAGCAGCAATTAGCTTATGGAGGGACAGAGCTGACAGACCGTCGTCGTCGTAGCAGCAGCAATTAGCTTATGGAGGGACAGAGCTGACAGACCGTCGTCGTCGTAGCAGCAGCAATTAGCTTATGGAGGGACAGAGCTGACAGACCGTCGTAGCAGCAGCAGCAGCATTTAGCTTATGGAGGGACAGAGCTGACAGACCGTCGTCGTAGCAGCAGCAGCAGCAATTAGCTTATGGAGGGACAGAGCTGACAGACCGTCGTAGCAGCAGCAGCAGCAAGTAGCTTATGGAGGGACAGAGCTGACAGACCGTCGTAGCAGCAGCAAGTAGCTTATGGAGGGACAGAGCTGACAGACCGTCGTCATCGTAGCAGCAGCAATTAGCTTATGGAGGGACAGAGCTGACAGACCGTCGTCGTAGCAGCAGCAATTAGCTTATGGAGGGATAGAGCTGACAGACCGTCGTCATCGTAGCAGCAGCAATTAGCTTATTGTGGGACAGAGCTGACAGACCGTCGTAGCAGCAGCAGCAATTAGCTTATGAAGGGACAGAGCTGACAGACCGTCGTAGCAGCAGCAGCAATTAGCTTATGAAGGGACAGAGCTGACAGACCGTCGTAGCAGCAGCAGCAATTAGCTTATGAAGGGACAGAGCTGACAGACCGTTGTAGCAGCAGCAGGAATTAGCTTATGGAGGGACAGAGCTGACAGACCGTCGTAGCAGCAGCAGCAATTAGCTTATGGAGAGACAGAGCTGATAGACCGTCGTAGCAGCAGCAGCAATTAGCTTATGGAGGGACAGAGCTGACAGACCGTCGTAGCAGCAGCAATTAGCTTATGGAGGGACAGAGCTGACAGACCGTCGTCGTAGCAGCAGCAATTAGCTTATGGAGGGACAGAGCTGACAGACCGTCGTCATAGCAGCAGCAGCAGCAGCAATTAGCTTATGGAGGGACAGAGCTGACAGACCGTCGTAGCAGCAGCAGGAATTAGCTTATGGAGGGACAGAGCTGACAGACCGTCATAGCAGCAGCAGGAATTAGCTTATGGAGGGACAGAGCTGACAGACCGTCGTAGCAGCAGCAGCAATTAGCTTATGGAGGGACAGAGCTGACAGACCGTCGTCGTAGCAGCAGCAGCAATTAGCTTATGAAGGGACAGAGCTGACAGACCGTCGTAGCAGCAGCAATTAGCTTATGGAGGGACAGAGCTGACAGACCGTCGTAGCAGCAGCAATTAGCTTATGGAGGGACAGAGCTGACAGACCGTCGTAGCAGCAGCAGCAGCAGCAGCAGCAGCAGCAATTAGCTTATGAAGGGACAGAGCTGACAGACCGTCGTAGCAGCAGCAATTAGCTTATGGAGGGACAGAGCTGACAGACCGTCGTAGCAGCAGCAATTAGCTTATGGAGGGACAGAGCTGACAGACCGTCGTAGCAGCAGCAATTAGCTTATGGAGGGACAGAGCTGACAGACCGTCGTCGCAGCAGCAGCAATTAGCTTATGAAGGGACAGAGCTGACAGACCGTCGTAGCAGCAGCAGCAGCAGGAGCAATTAGCTTGTGAAGGGACAGAGCTGACAGACCGTCGTAGCAGCAGCAGCAATTAGCTTATGGAGGGACAGAGCTGACAGACCGTCGTCGCAGCAGCAATTAGCTTATGGAGGGACAGAGCTGACAGACCGTCGTAGCAGCAGCAATTAGCTTATGGAGGGACAGAGCTGACAGACCGTCGTAGCAGCAGCAGCAGCAGCAGCAGCAGCAGCAATTAGCTTATGAAGGGACAGAGCTGACAGACCGTCGTAGCAGCAGCAATTAGCTTATGGAGGGACAGAGCTGACAGACCGTCGTAGCAGCAGCAATTAGCTTATGGAGGGACAGAGCTGACAGACCGTCGTAGCAGCAGCAATTAGCTTATGGAGGGACAGAGCTGACAGACCGTCGTCGCAGCAGCAGCAATTAGCTTATGAAGGGACAGAGCTGACAGACCGTCGTAGCAGCAGCAGCAGCAGGAGCAATTAGCTTGTGAAGGGACAGAGCTGACAGACCGTCGTAGCAGCAGCAGCAATTAGCTTATGGAGGGACAGAGCTGACAGACCGTCGTCGCAGCAGCAGTTAGCTTATGGAGGGACAGAGCTGACAGACCGTCGTCGTAGCAGCAGCAATTAGCTTATGGAGGGACAGAGCTGACAGACCGTCGTCGTAGCAGCAGCAATTAGCTTATGGAGGGACAGATGTGACAGACCGTCGTCGTAGCAGCAGCAATTAGCTTATGGAGGGACAGAGCTGACAGACCGTCTTTGTAGCAGCAGCAATTAGCTTATGGAGGGACAGAGATTCAGACCGTCAAAGCAGCAGCAATTAGCTTATGGAAGGACAGAGCTGACAGACCGTCGTCATAGCAGCAGCAATTAGCTTATGGAGGGACAGAGCTGACAGACCGTCGTCATCGTAGCAGCAGCAATTAGCTTATGGAGGGACAGAGCTGACAGACCGTCGTCGTCGTAGCAGCAGCAATTAGCTTATGGAGGGACAGAGCTGACAGACCGTCGTCATCGTAGCAGCAGCAATTAGCTTATTGTGGGACAGAGCTGACAGACCGTCGTAGCAGCAGCAGCAATTAGCTTATGAAGGGACAGAGCTGACAGACCGTCGTAGCAGCAGCAGCAATTAGCTTATGAAGGGACAGAGCTGACAGACCGTCGTAGCAGCAGCAGCAATTAGCTTATGGAGGGACAGAGCTGACAGACCGTCGTCGTCGTAGCAGCAGCAATTAGCTTATGGAGGGACAGAGCTGACAGACCGTCGTCATCGTAGCAGCAGCAATTAGCTTATTGTGGGACAGAGCTGACAGACCGTCGTAGCAGCAGCAGCAATTAGCTTATGAAGGGACAGAGCTGACAGACCGTCGTAGCAGCAGCAGCAATTAGCTTATGAAGGGACAGAGCTGACAGACCGTCGTAGCAGCAGCAGCAATTAGCTTATGGAGGGACAGAGCTGACAGACCGTCGTAGCAGCAGCAGCAATTAGCTTATGGAGGGACAGAGCTGACAGACCGTCGTAGCAGCAGCAGCAGCAGCATTTAGCTTATGGAGGGACAGAGCTGACAGACCGTCGTCGTAGCAGCAGCAGCAGCAATTAGCTTATGGAGGGACAGAGCTGACAGACCGTCGTAGCAGCAGCAGCAGCAAGTAGCTTATGGAGGGACAGAGCTGACAGACCGTCGTAGCAGCAGCAAGTAGCTTATGGAGGGACAGAGCTGACAGACCGTCGTCATCGTAGCAGCAGCAATTAGCTTATTGTGGGACAGAGCTGACAGACCGTCGTAGCAGCAGCAGCAATTAGCTTATGAAGGGACAGAGCTGACAGACCGTCGTAGCAGCAGCAGCAATTAGCTTATGAAGGGACAGAGCTGACAGACCGTCGTAGCAGCAGCAGCAATTAGCTTATGAAGGGACAGAGCTGACAGACCGTCGTAGCAGCAGCAGGAATTAGCTTATGGAGGGACAGAGCTGACAGACTGTCGTAGCAGCAGCAGCAATTAGCTTATGGAGAGACAGAGCTGATAGACCGTCGTAGCAGCAGCAGCAATTAGCTTATGGAGGGACAGAGCTGACAGACCGTCGTAGCAGCAGCAATTAGCTTATGGAGGGACAGAGCTGACAGACCGTCGTCGTAGCAGCAGCAATTAGCTTATGGAGGGACAGAGCTGACAGACCGTCGTCGTAGCAGCAGCAATTAGCTTATGGAGGGACAGAGCTGACAGACCGTCGTCGTAGCAGCAGCAATTAGCTTATGGAGGGACAGAGCTGACAGACCGTCGTAGTAGCAGCAGCAATTAGCTTATGGAGGGACAGAGCTGACAGACTGTCGTCGTAGCAGCAGCAATTAGCTTATGGAGGGACAGAGCTGACAGACCGTCGTCGTAGCAGCAGCAATTAGCTTATGGAGGGACAGAGCTGACAGACCGTCGTCGTCGTAGCAGCAGCAATTAGCTTATGGAGGGACAGAGCTGACAGACCGTCGTCGTAGCAGCAGCAATTAGCTTATGGAGGGACAGAGCTGACAGACTGTCGTCGTAGCAGCAGCAATTAGCTTATGGAGGGACAGAGCTGACAGACCGTCGTCGTAGCAGCAGCAATTAGCTTATGGAGGGACAGAGCTGACAGACCGTCGTAGCAGCAGCAATTAGCTTATGGAGGGACAGAGCTGACAGACCGTCGTAGCAGCAGCAATTAGCTTATGGAGGGACAGAGCTGACAGACCGTCGTCGTCGTAGCAGCAGCAATTAGCTTATGGAGGGACAGAGCTGACAGACCGTCGTCGTCGTAGCAGCAGCAATTAGCTTATGGAGGGACAGAGCTGACAGACCGTCGTAGCAGCAGCAATTAGCTTATGGAGGGACAGAGCTGACAGACCGTCGTCGTCGTAGCAGCAGCAATTAGCTTATGGAGGGACAGAGCTGACAGACCGTCGTCGTCGTAGCAGCAGCAATTAGCTTATGGAGGGATAGAGCTGACAGACCGTCGTAGCAGCAGCAGCAGTTAGCTTATGGAGGGACAGAGCTGACAGACCGTCGTAGCAGCAGCAGCAATTAGCTTATGGAGGGACAGAGCTGACAGACCGTCGTAGCAGCTGCAATTAGCTTATGGAGGGACAGAGCTGACAGACCGTCGTAGCAGCAGCAATTAGCTTATGGAGGGACAGAGCTGACAGACCGTCTTCGTAGCAGCAGCAGCAATTAGCTTATGAAGGGACAGAGCTGACAGACCGTCGTAGCAGCAGCAGCAGCAGCAATTAGCTTATGAAGGGACAGAGCTGACAGACCGTCGTAGCAGCAGCAATTAGCTTATGGAGGGACAGAGCTGACAGACCGCCGTAGCAGCAGCAATTAGCTTATGGAGGGACAGAGCTGACAGACCGTCGTAGCAGCAGCAATTAGCTTATGGAGGGACAGAGCTGACAGACCGTCGTAGCAGCAGCAATTAGCTTATGGAGGGACAGAGCTGACAGACCGTCGCCGCAGCAGCAGCAGCAATTAGCTTATGAAGGGACAGAGCTGACAGACCGTCGTAGCAGCAGCAGCAGCAGGAGCAATTAGCTTGTGAAGGGACAGAGCTGACAGACCGTCGTAGCAGCAGCAGCAATTAGCTTATGGAGGGACAGAGCTGACAGACCGTCGTCGCAGCAGCAGTTAGCTTATGGAGGGACAGAGCTGACAGACCGTCGTCGTAGCAGCAGCAATTAGCTTATGGAGGGACAGAGCTGACAGACCGTCGTCGTAGCAGCAGCAATTAGCTTATGGAGGGACAGAGCTGACAGACCGTCGTCGCAGCAGCAGTTAGCTTATGGAGGGACACAGCTGACAGACCGTCGTCGTAGCAGCAGCAATTAGCTTATGGAGGGACAGAGCTGACAGACCGTCGTCGTAGCAGCAGCAATTAGCTTATGGAGGGACAGATGTGACAGACCGTCGTCGTAGCAGCAGCAATTAGCTTATGGAGGGACAGAGCTGACAGACCGTCGTCGTAGCAGCAGCAATTAGCTTATGGAGGGACAGAGATTCAGACCATCAAAGCAGCAGCAATTAGCTTATGGAAGGACAGAGCTGACAGACCGTCGTAGCAGCAGCAGCAATTAGCTTATGAAGGGACAGAGCTGACAGACCGTCGTAGCAGCAGCAGCAATTAGCTTATGGAGAGACAGAGCTGATAGACCGTCGTAGCAGCAGCAGCAATTAGCTTATGGAGGGACAGAGCTGACAGACCGTCGTCGTAGCAGCAGCAATTAGCTTATGGAGGGACAGAGCTGACAGACCGTCGTCGTAGCAGCAGCAATTAGCTTATGGAGGGACAGAGCTGACAGACCGTCGTCGTAGCAGCAGCAATTAGCTTATGGAGGGACAGAGCTGACAGACCGTCGTCGTAGCAGCAGCAATTAGCTTATGGAGGGACAGAGCTGACAGACCGTCGTCGTAGCAGCAGCAATTAGCTTATGGAGGGACAGAGCTGACAGACCGTCGTCGTCGTAGCAGCAGCAATTAGCTTATGGAGGGACAGAGCTGACAGACCGTCGTAGCAGCAGCAATTAGCTTATGGAGGGACAGAGCTGACAGACCGCCGTAGCAGCAGCAATTAGCTTATGGAGGGACAGAGCTGACAGACCGTCGTAGCTGCAGCAATTAGCTTATGGAGGGACAGAGCTGACAGACCGTCTTCGTAGCAGCAGCAGCAATTAGCTTATGAAGGGACAGAGCTGACAGACCGTCGTAGCAGCAGCAGCAGCAGCAATTAGCTTATGAAGGGACAGAGCTGACAGACCGTCGTAGCAGCAGCAATTAGCTTATGGAGGGACAGAGCTGACAGACCGCCGTAGCAGCAGCAATTAGCTTATGGAGGGACAGAGCTGACAGACCGTCGTAGCAGCAGCAATTAGCTTATGGAGGGACAGAGCTGACAGACCGTCGTAGCAGCAGCAATTAGCTTATGGAGGGACAGAGCTGACAGACCGTCGCCGCAGCAGCAGCAGCAATTAGCTTATGAAGGGACAGAGCTGACAGACCGTCGTAGCAGCAGCAGCAGCAGGAGCAATTAGCTTGTGAAGGGACAGAGCTGACAGACCGTCGTAGCAGCAGCAGCAATTAGCTTATGGAGGGACAGAGCTGACAGACCGTCGTCGCAGCAGCAGTTAGCTTATGGAGGGACAGAGCTGACAGACCGTCGTCGTAGCAGCAGCAATTAGCTTATGGAGGGACAGAGCTGACAGACCGTCGTCGTAGCAGCAGCAATTAGCTTATGGAGGGACAGAGCTGACAGACCGTCGTCGCAGCAGCAGTTAGCTTATGGAGGGACACAGCTGACAGACCGTCGTCGTAGCAGCAGCAATTAGCTTATGGAGGGACAGAGCTGACAGACCGTCGTCGTAGCAGCAGCAATTAGCTTATGGAGGGACAGATGTGACAGACCGTCGTCGTAGCAGCAGCAATTAGCTTATGGAGGGACAGAGCTGACAGACCGTCGTTGTAGCAGCAGCAATTAGCTTATGGAGGGACAGAGATTCAGACCATCAAAGCAGCAGCAATTAGCTTATGGAAGGACAGAGCTGACAGACCGTCGTAGCAGCAGCAGCAATTAGCTTATGAAGGGACAGAGCTGACAGACCGTCGTAGCAGCAGCAGCAATTAGCTTATGGAGAGACAGAGCTGATAGACCGTCGTAGCAGCAGCAGCAATTAGCTTATGGAGGGACAGAGCTGACAGACCGTCGTAGCAGCAGCAATTAGCTTATGGAGGGACAGAGCTGACAGACCGTCGTCGTAGCAGCAGCAATTAGCTTATGGAGGGACAGAGCTGACAGACCGTCGTCGTAGCAGCAGCAATTAGCTTATGGAGGGACAGAGCTGACAGACCGTCGTCGTAGCAGCAGCAATTAGCTTATGGAGGGACAGAGCTGACAGACCGTCGTCGTAGCAGCAGCAATTAGCTTATGGAGGGACAGAGCTGACAGACCGTCGTCGTCGTAGCAGCAGCAATTAGCTTATGGAGGGACAGAGCTGACAGACCGTCGTCGTCGTAGCAGCAGCAATTAGCTTATGGAGGGACAGAGCTGACAGACCGTCGTCGTAGCAGCAGCAATTAGCTTATGGAGGGACAGAGCTGACAGACCGTCGTCGTCGTAGCAGCAGCAATTAGCTTATGGAGGGACAGAGCTGACAGACCGTCGTCGTCGTAGCAGCAGCAATTAGCTTATGGAGGGACAGAGCTGACAGACCGTCGTCGTCGTAGCAGCAGCAATTAGCTTATGGAGGGACAGAGCTGACAGACCGTCGTCGTCGTAGCAGCAGCAATTAGCTTATGGAGGGATAGAGCTGACAGACCGTCGTAGCAGCAGCAGCAATTAGCTTATGGAGGGACAGAGCTGACAGACCGTCGTAGCAGCAGCAGCAATTAGCTTATGGAGGGACAGAGCTGACAGACCGTCGTAGCAGCTGCAATTAGCTTATGGAGGGACAGAGCTGACAGACCGTCGTAGCAGCAGCAATTAGCTTATGGAGGGACAGAGCTGACAGACCGTCTTCGTAGCAGCAGCAGCAATTAGCTTATGAAGGGACAGAGCTGACAGACCGTCGTAGCAGCAGCAGCAGCAGCAGCAGCAATTAGCTTATGAAGGGACAGAGCTGACAGACCGTCGTAGCAGCAGCAATTAGCTTATGGAGGGACAGAGCTGACAGACCGCCGTAGCAGCAGCAATTAGCTTATGGAGGGACAGAGCTGACAGACCGTCGTAGCAGCAGCAATTAGCTTATGGAGGGACAGAGCTGACAGACCGTCGTAGCAGCAGCAATTAGCTTATGGAGGGACAGAGCTGACAGACCGTCGCCGCAGCAGCAGCAGCAATTAGCTTATGAAGGGACAGCGCTGACAGACCGTCGTAGCAGCAGCAGCAGCAGGAGCAATTAGCTTGTGAAGGGACAGAGCTGACAGACCGTCGTAGCAGCAGCAGCAATTAGCTTATGGAGGGACAGAGCTGACAGACCGTCGTCGCAGCAGCAGTTAGCTTATGGAGGGAAAGAGCTGACAGACCGTCGTCGTAGCAGCAGCAATTAGCTTATGGAGGGACAGAGCTGACAGACCGTCGTCGTAGCAGCAGCAATTAGCTTATGCAGGGACAGATGTGACAGACCGTCGTCGTAGCAGCAGCAATTAGCTTATGGAGGGACAGAGATTCAGACCGTCAAAGCAGCAGCAATTAGCTTATGGAAGGACAGAGCTGACAGACCGTCGTAGCAGCAGCAGCAATTAGCTTATGAAGGGACAGAGCTGACAGACCGTCGTAGCAGCAGCAGCAATTAGCTTATGAAGGGACAGAGCTGACAGACCGTCGTAGCAGCAGCAGCAATTAGCTTATGGAGGGACAGAGCTGACAGACCGTCGTAGCAGCAGCAGCAATTAGCTTATGGAGGGACAGAGCTGACAGACCGTCGTAGCAGCAGCAGCAGCATTTAGCTTATGGAGGGACAGAGCTGACAGACCGTCGTCGTAGCAGCAGCAGCAGCAATTAGCTTATGGAGGGACAGAGCTGACAGACCGTCGTAGCAGCAGCAGCAGCAAGTAGCTTATGGAGGGACAGAGCTGACAGACCGTCGTCGTAGCAGCAGCAATTAGCTTATGGAGGGACAGAGCTGACAGACCGTCGTCGTCGTAGCAGCAGCAATTAGCTTATGGAGGGACAGAGCTGACAGACCGTCGTCGTCGTAGCAGCAGCAATTAGCTTATGGAGGGATAGAGCTGACAGACCGTCGTCATCGTAGCAGCAGCAATTAGCTTATTGTGGGACAGAGCTGACAGACCGTCGTAGCAGCAGCAGCAATTAGCTTATGAAGGGACAGAGCTGACAGACCGTCGTAGCAGCAGCAGCAATTAGCTTATGGAGGGACAGAGCTGACAGACCGTCGTAGCAGCAGCAGTAATTAGCTTATGGAGGGACAGAGCTGACAGACCGTTGTAGCAGCAGCAGGAATTAGCTTATGGAGGGACAGAGCTGACAGACCGTCGTAGCAGCAGCAGCAATTAGCTTATGGAGAGACAGAGCTGATAGACCGTCGTAGCAGCAGCAGCAATTAGCTTATGGAGGGACAGAGCTGACAGACCGTCGTAGCAGCAGCAATTAGCTTATGGAGGGACAGAGCTGACAGACCGTCGTCGTAGCAGCAGCAATTAGCTTATGGAGGGACAGAGCTGACAGACCGTCGTCGTAGCAGCAGCAATTAGCTTATGGAGGGACAGAGCTGACAGACCGTCGTCGTAGCAGCAGCAATTAGCTTATGGAGGGACAGAGCTGACAGACCGTCGTCGTAGCAGCAGCAATTAGCTTATGGAGGGACAGAGCTGACAGACCGTCGTCGTCGTCGTAGCAGCAGCAATTAGCTTATGGAGGGACAGAGCTGACAGACCGTCGTCGTAGCAGCAGCAATTAGCTTATGGAGGGACAGAGCTGACAGACCGTCGTCGTAGCAGCAGCAATTAGCTTATGGAGGGACAGAGCTGACAGACCGTCGTCGTAGCAGCAGCAATTAGCTTATGGAGGGACAGAGCTGACAGACCGTCGTCGTAGCAGCAGCAATTAGCTTATGGAGGGACAGAGCTGACAGACCGTCGTCGTCGTAGCAGCAGCAATTAGCTTATGGAGGGACAGAGCTGACAGACCGTCGTAGCAGCAGCAATTAGCTTATGGAGGGACAGAGCTGACAGACCGTCGTCGTCGGAGCAGCAGCAATTAGCTTATGGAGGGACAGAGCTGACAGACCGTCGTAGCAGCAGCAATTAGCTTATGGAGGGACAGAGCTGACAGACCGCCGTAGCAGCAGCAATTAGCTTATGGAGGGACAGAGCTGACAGACCGTCGTAGCTGCAGCAATTAGCTTATGGAGGGACAGAGCTGACAGACCGTCGTCGTAGCAGCAGCAATTAGCTTATGGAGGGACAGAGCTGACAGACCGTCGTCGTAGCAGCAGCAATTAGCTTATGGAGGGACAGAGCTGACAGACCGTCGTCGTAGCAGCAGCAATTAGCTTATGGAGGGACAGAGCTGACAGACCGTCGTCGTAGCAGCAGCAATTAGCTTATGGAGGGACAGAGCTGACAGACCGTCGTCGTCGTAGCAGCAGCAATTAGCTTATGGAGGGACAGAGCTGACAGACCGTCGTAGCAGCAGCAATTAGCTTATGGAGGGACAGAGCTGACAGACCGTCGTCGTCGTAGCAGCAGCAATTAGCTTATGGAGGGACAGAGCTGACAGACCGTCGTAGCAGCAGCAATTAGCTTATGGAGGGACAGAGCTGACAGACCGCCGTAGCAGCAGCAATTAGCTTATGGAGGGACAGAGCTGACAGACCGTCGTAGCTGCAGCAATTAGCTTATGGAGGGACAGAGCTGACAGACCGTCTTCGTAGCAGCAGCAGCAATTAGCTTATGAAGGGACAGAGCTGACAGACCGTCGTAGCAGCAGCAGCAGCAGCAATTAGCTTATGAAGGGACAGAGCTGACAGACCGTCGTAGCAGCAGCAATTAGCTTATGGAGGGACAGAGCTGACAGACCGCCGTAGCAGCAGCAATTAGCTTATGGAGGGACAGAGCTGACAGACCGTCGTAGCAGCAGCAATTAGCTTATGGAGGGACAGAGCTGACAGACCGTCGTAGCAGCAGCAATTAGCTTATGGAGGGACAGAGCTGACAGACCGTCGCCGCAGCAGCAGCAGCAATTAGCTTATGAAGGGACAGAGCTGACAGACCGTCGTAGCAGCAGCAGCAGCAGGAGCAATTAGCTTGTGAAGGGACAGAGCTGACAGACCGTCGTAGCAGCAGCAGCAATTAGCTTATGGAGGGACAGAGCTGACAGACCGTCGTCGCAGCAGCAGTTAGCTTATGGAGGGACAGAGCTGACAGACCGTCGTCGTAGCAGCAGCAATTAGCTTATGGAGGGACAGAGCTGACAGACCGTCGTCGTAGCAGCAGCAATTAGCTTATGGAGGGACAGAGCTGACAGACCGTCGTCGCAGCAGCAGTTAGCTTATGGAGGGACACAGCTGACAGACCGTCGTCGTAGCAGCAGCAATTAGCTTATGGAGGGACAGAGCTGACAGACCGTCGTCGTAGCAGCAGCAATTAGCTTATGGAGGGACAGATGTGACAGACCGTCGTCGTAGCAGCAGCAATTAGCTTATGGAGGGACAGAGCTGACAGACCGTCGTTGTAGCAGCAGCAATTAGCTTATGGAGGGACAGAGATTCAGACCATCAAAGCAGCAGCAATTAGCTTATGGAAGGACAGAGCTGACAGACCGTCGTAGCAGCAGCAGCAATTAGCTTATGAAGGGACAGAGCTGACAGACCGTCGTAGCAGCAGCAGCAATTAGCTTATGGAGAGACAGAGCTGATAGACCGTCGTAGCAGCAGCAGCAATTAGCTTATGGAGGGACAGAGCTGACAGACCGTCGTAGCAGCAGCAATTAGCTTATGGAGGGACAGAGCTGACAGACCGTCGTCGTAGCAGCAGCAATTAGCTTATGGAGGGACAGAGCTGACAGACCGTCGTCGTAGCAGCAGCAATTAGCTTATGGAGGGACAGAGCTGACAGACCGTCGTCGTAGCAGCAGCAATTAGCTTATGGAGGGACAGAGCTGACAGACCGTCGTCGTAGCAGCAGCAATTAGCTTATGGAGGGACAGAGCTGACAGACCGTCGTCGTCGTAGCAGCAGCAATTAGCTTATGGAGGGACAGAGCTGACAGACCGTCGTCGTCGTAGCAGCAGCAATTAGCTTATGGAGGGACAGAGCTGACAGACCGTCGTCGTCGTAGCAGCAGCAATTAGCTTATGGAGGGACAGAGCTGACAGACCGTCGTCGTCGTAGCAGCAGCAATTAGCTTATGGAGGGACAGAGCTGACAGACCGTCGTCGTCGTAGCAGCAGCAATTAGCTTATGGAGGGACAGAGCTGACAGACCGTCGTCGTCGTAGCAGCAGCAATTAGCTTATGGAGGGACAGAGCTGACAGACCGTCGTCGTCGTAGCAGCAGCAATTAGCTTATGGAGGGACAGAGCTGACAGACCGTCGTCGTCGTAGCAGCAGCAATTAGCTTATGGAGGGATAGAGCTGACAGACCGTCGTAGCAGCAGCAGCAATTAGCTTATGGAGGGACAGAGCTGACAGACCGTCGTAGCAGCAGCAGCAATTAGCTTATGGAGGGACAGAGCTGACAGACCGTCGTAGCAGCTGCAATTAGCTTATGGAGGGACAGAGCTGACAGACCGTCGTAGCAGCAGCAATTAGCTTATGGAGGGACAGAGCTGACAGACCGTCTTCGTAGCAGCAGCAGCAATTAGCTTATGAAGGGACAGAGCTGACAGACCGTCGTAGCAGCAGCAGCAGCAGCAGCAGCAATTAGCTTATGAAGGGACAGAGCTGACAGACCGTCGTAGCAGCAGCAATTAGCTTATGGAGGGACAGAGCTGACAGACCGCCGTAGCAGCAGCAATTAGCTTATGGAGGGACAGAGCTGACAGACCGTCGTAGCAGCAGCAATTAGCTTATGGAGGGACAGAGCTGACAGACCGTCGTAGCAGCAGCAATTAGCTTATGGAGGGACAGAGCTGACAGACCGTCGCCGCAGCAGCAGCAGCAATTAGCTTATGAAGGGACAGCGCTGACAGACCGTCGTAGCAGCAGCAGCAGCAGGAGCAATTAGCTTGTGAAGGGACAGAGCTGACAGACCGTCGTAGCAGCAGCAGCAATTAGCTTATGGAGGGACAGAGCTGACAGACCGTCGTCGCAGCAGCAGTTAGCTTATGGAGGGAAAGAGCTGACAGACCGTCGTCGTAGCAGCAGCAATTAGCTTATGGAGGGACAGAGCTGACAGACCGTCGTCGTAGCAGCAGCAATTAGCTTATGCAGGGACAGATGTGACAGACCGTCGTCGTAGCAGCAGCAATTAGCTTATGGAGGGACAGAGATTCAGACCGTCAAAGCAGCAGCAATTAGCTTATGGAAGGACAGAGCTGACAGACCGTCGTAGCAGCAGCAGCAATTAGCTTATGAAGGGACAGAGCTGACAGACCGTCGTAGCAGCAGCAGCAATTAGCTTATGAAGGGACAGAGCTGACAGACCGTCGTAGCAGCAGCAGCAATTAGCTTATGGAGGGACAGAGCTGACAGACCGTCGTAGCAGCAGCAGCAATTAGCTTATGGAGGGACAGAGCTGACAGACCGTCGTAGCAGCAGCAGCAGCATTTAGCTTATGGAGGGACAGAGCTGACAGACCGTCGTCGTCGTAGCAGCAGCAGCAATTAGCTTATGAAGGGACAGAGCTGACAGACCGTCGTAGCAGCAGCAGCAATTAGCTTATGAAGGGACAGAGCTGACAGACCGTCGTAGCAGCAGCAGCAATTAGCTTATGGAGGGACAGAGCTGACAGACCGTCGTAGCAGCAGCAGCAATTAGCTTATGGAGGGACAGAGCTGACAGACCGTCGTAGCAGCAGCAGCAGCATTTAGCTTATGGAGGGACAGAGCTGACAGACCGTCGTCGTAGCAGCAGCAGCAGCAATTAGCTTATGGAGGGACAGAGCTGACAGACCGTCGTAGCAGCAGCAGCAGCAGCAAGTAGCTTATGGAGGGACAGAGCTGACAGACCGTCGTCGTAGCAGCAGCAATTAGCTTATGGAGGGACAGAGCTGACAGACCGTCGTCGTCGTAGCAGCAGCAATTAGCTTATGGAGGGACAGAGCTGACAGACCGTCGTCGTCGTAGCAGCAGCAATTAGCTTATGGAGGGATAGAGCTGACAGACCGTCGTCATCGTAGCAGCAGCAATTAGCTTATTGTGGGACAGAGCTGACAGACCGTCGTAGCAGCAGCAGCAATTAGCTTATGAAGGGACAGAGCTGACAGACCGTCGTAGCAGCAGCAGCAATTAGCTTATGGAGGGACAGAGCTGACAGACCGTCGTAGCAGCAGCAGTAATTAGCTTATGGAGGGACAGAGCTGACAGACCGTTGTAGCAGCAGCAGGAATTAGCTTATGGAGGGACAGAGCTGACAGACCGTCGTAGCAGCAGCAGCAATTAGCTTATGGAGAGACAGAGCTGATAGACCGTCGTAGCAGCAGCAGCAATTAGCTTATGGAGGGACAGAGCTGACAGACCGTCGTAGCAGCAGCAATTAGCTTATGGAGGGACAGAGCTGACAGACCGTCGTCGTAGCAGCAGCAATTAGCTTATGGAGGGACAGAGCTGACAGACCGTCGTCGTAGCAGCAGCAATTAGCTTATGGAGGGACAGAGCTGACAGACCGTCGTCGTAGCAGCAGCAATTAGCTTATGGAGGGACAGAGCTGACAGACCGTCGTCGTAGCAGCAGCAATTAGCTTATGGAGGGACAGAGCTGACAGACCGTCGTCGTCGTCGTAGCAGCAGCAATTAGCTTATGGAGGGACAGAGCTGACAGACCGTCGTCGTAGCAGCAGCAATTAGCTTATGGAGGGACAGAGCTGACAGACCGTCGTCGTAGCAGCAGCAATTAGCTTATGGAGGGACAGAGCTGACAGACCGTCGTCGTAGCAGCAGCAATTAGCTTATGGAGGGACAGAGCTGACAGACCGTCGTCGTAGCAGCAGCAATTAGCTTATGGAGGGACAGAGCTGACAGACCGTCGTCGTCGTAGCAGCAGCAATTAGCTTATGGAGGGACAGAGCTGACAGACCGTCGTCGTAGCAGCAGCAATTAGCTTATGGAGGGACAGAGCTGACAGACCGTCGTAGCAGCAGCAATTAGCTTATGGAGGGACAGAGCTGACAGACCGTCGTCGTCGTAGCAGCAGCAATTAGCTTATGGAGGGACAGAGCTGACAGACCGTCGTCGTCGTAGCAGCAGCAATTAGCTTATGGAGGGACAGAGCTGACAGACCGTCGTCGTCGTAGCAGCAGCAATTAGCTTATGGAGGGATAGAGCTGACAGACCGTCGTAGCAGCAGCAGCAATTAGCTAAATGCTAAGGAGCAACATGGCAAGCAACGGCGAACCAGAACTAGAAGACGCCCCAGTATCATTCTGGTCTGTCGTTTGGAAACATTTTGGTTTCCCTGTAAACTATAACGGGATTTCCAACGAGTGGTGGATATAACTTCTACAACATGTAGGGCTCTGTTCATTGCTGATAGCCTGTTAGTGGCAATACGAGTAACATGACTACTCATCTGCGCCGACATCGCCCCAAAGTGCCAATCGGTGGGACAAGGTGAAAAAAGGAAACGGAAACCAATTCTCTTCACAGCCTTCAGACAACAACATGCGTCTGACTCCGGTAGGAGTAAAGAAATAAACGCAGCGTTGGCAGAAGTCATAGCAGCAGATATGAGACACTTCTCTGTGGTAGAGAATGAGGGGTTCAGAAACATGTTTGAAGTGGTCGAGCCGCGCTTCACTATTCCTTCCCGTACACATTTTGCCAAGACACTATATACTCCTGTTGAAGTTCTGTTTTTAAATGACTGTTTTATTTCCTGTTATAAAGCAGGCACTGCTGTTTTTGTTGTTCCTTTTGTTTCCATATGCTCCGGGGAATTCAAGCTACCCATGTTTACAATTATAATAAATGGAAAATCTAAATACAAATTACATATTTCTCAGGCATTTATTTTTGTCGATGTACCGAACCGTGACACCACTGTACCGTGACACCACTGTATCGTACCGTGACACCACTGTATCGTACCGAACCGTGTTTGGTGAACCGTTTCACCCCTACTGTGATGATATTTTGGCCATATCGCCCAGCCCTACTGTCTACACGTGTGTGAGTGACAGGTTCTAAATGCCTCCTTGTCAATGACGGAACATAGTAAACACAATTCCTCTCATTTATTCAATACTGGCATGACCTATGATGTCCAGGGTCGATGTATGACCTCATTTATGTAACTACTATGTTATTGTAACAATGTCATCTCCACTGTCCCTGAGGCTGAGAGATGGTATCTATTGGGAGTCATGATCTCTAGTCCTATGCCCTCTCCTCTTCAGTAATAGTCAAGAAGCTAACAGAGATTTATCTGCTCCAGTCTAGAGGCAGGTTTCCCAGACAGATTAATCCTTGAGAGACTTGGTACAGGTAACTTCCAGCTGTGAAACCGGTGTGATGTGTGGTCCTGGATGTAGAATATACCTGCTGACTGATCTGTGGTTAACCTGGAGCCTCTACCTGTTATACAGTACACTGCCTCTACCTGTTGTACAGCATAAGGGAAGTCAGCAACCGATTTTACTCAGGCAGTTAGGAAAGCTAAGGCTAGCTTTTTCAAACAGAAATTTGCTTCTTGTAGCACTAATTCCAAAAAGTTTTGGGACACTAAAGTCCATGGAGAATAAGAGCACCTCCTCCCAGCTGCCCACTGCTCTGAGGATAGGAAACACTGTTACCATCAATAATTTCAAGAAGCATTTTTCCACGGCTGGCCATGCTTTCCACCTGGCTAACCCTACCCCGGCCAACAGCTCTGCACCCCCTGCAGCAACTTGACAACCCCCCCCCCAAATTGTTGCAGCCCCAATTACTAGCATATTCAACCTCTTTCGTATCATCTGAGATTCCCATGGATTGGAAAGCTGCCGCGGTCATCCCCCTCTTCAAAGGGGGAGACACTCTAGACCCTAACTGTTATAGACCTATATCCATCCTGCCCTGCCTTTTTTTTTAAATCTTCTTAAAGCAAGTTAATAAACAGATCACCGACGATTTCGAATCCCACCGTACCTTCTCCACTATGCAATCTGGTTTCCGAGCTGGTCATGGGTGCACCTCAGCCACGCTCGAGGTCCTAAACGATATCATAACCGCCATCGATAAGAGACAGTACTGTGCAGCCGTATTCATCAACCTGGCCATTGCTTTCGACTCTGTCAATCACCGCATTCTTATCGGCAGACTCAACAGCCTTGGTTTCTCAAATGACTGCCTCTCCTGGTTCACCAACTACTTCGCAGATAGAGTTCAGTGTGTAAAATCGGAGGGCCTGTTGTCCGGACCTCTGGCAGTCTCTATGGGGGTACCACGGTTAAATTCTCGGGCCGACTCTCTTCTCTGTATACATCAATGATGTCGCTCTTGCTGCTGGTGATTCCCTGATCCACCTCTACGCAGACGACACCATTCTGTATACTTCTGGCCCTTCTTTGGACACTGTGCTAAGTAACCTCCAGACGAGCTTCAATGCCATACAACTCTCCTTCCATGGCCTCCAACTGCTTTTATATGCTAATAAAACTAAATGCATGCTCTTCAACCGATCACTGCCCGCACCTGCCCGCCCGTCCAGCATCACTACTCTGGACGGTTCTGACTTAGAATATGTGGACAACTACAAATACCTAGGTGTCTGGTTAGACTGTAAACTCTCCTTCCAGACTCACATTAAGCATCTCCAATCCAAAATTAAATCTAGAATCTGCTTCCTATTTCGCAACAAAGCATCCTTCACTCATACTGCCAAACATACCCTCGTAAAACTGACTATCCTGCCGATCCTTGACTTCGATGATGTCATTTACGAAATAGCCTCAACATGCTACTCAGACTGCATCCAGTTTGCTATCACAGTGCCATCCGTATTGTCACCAAAGCCCCATATACTACCCACCACTGCGACTTGTATATGCTCGTTGGCTGGCCCTCGCTGTATGTCCGTCGCCAAACCCACTGGCTCCAGGTCATCTATAAGTATTTGGAAGGTAAAGCCCCGCCTTATCTCAGCTCACTGGTCACCATAGCAGCACCCACCCGTAGCACGCGCTCCAGCAGGTATATCTCACTGATCATCCCCAAAGCCAATTCCTGCTTTGGTCGCCTTTCCTTCCAGTTCTCTGCTGCAAATGACTGGAACGAATTGCAAAAATCTCTGAAGCTGGAGTCTTACATCTCCCTCTCTAACTTTAACTTTAAGCATCAGCTGTCAGAGCAGCTTACCAATCACTGTACCTGTAAACAGCCCATCCAACTACCTCCTCCCATTATTATTACCCTCTTGCTCTTTTACCCCCAGTATCTCTACTTGCACATCATCATCTGCACATCTATCACTCCAGTATTAATCTGCTAAATTGTAATTATTTCGCCTCTAGGGCCTATTTATTGTCTACCTCCCTACTCTCCTACATTTGCACACACTGTACATAGATTTTTCTATTGTGTTATTGACTGTACATTTGTTTAACTCTGTTGTTTGTGTCGTACTGCTCAGCTTTATCTTGGCCAGGTCGCAGTTGTAAATGAGAACTTGTTCTCAACTGGCCTACCTGGTTAAATAAAGGTTAAAAAAACAAGACATTCACTCAAAAGAAAATACATTCCATGTCACTCTTTCGTTAGCTGTCGTTGCGAGGTGTGGATGAAGTGTGTTGTGTTCTAACTCTCCTGTCTGCGTTTCCTTTAGTCTCCTGAAGGGGCCCATGCCAAGGATGCCTCCAAGGTCACCAAGCAGGAGGTAGGAGCTCCGTGTGTGTGTGTGTTTTTAAACAACAGCAAACATGCTTCTAATGGACCAGTCACCACACACAGTCCATACAGCAAACACTCATGCACACTGATACGTGAAGAGGTATCTTTATACATACACACTCTATCCAGTCCCACACACTACCAGCTCCTCAACACAACTGATATGTCCCCTTTCCCTCTCTCTCGCTCCCTGTTTGTGTTTCTCTGTGTCTCTCGTGTTTTCTCTGTCTCTCTGTCTCCTTCGGTAGCCCACCAGGCGGTCAGAGAGGTTGTCATCGGTAAGTTGAATAATTCCCTCTTCCGCCATCCCTCTCTCGTTCTTCCTCCCTTCTCTCTCGAGCGTTCTAATGGAGCATTCTAATGGAGCGTTGGAAAGGGCGTTCTAAATGACTATTTCATTCATTACATTTACATTTAACCTCTATGGGCTAGGTGGGACGCTTACTTCAATTTCTCAAACATATGACTATTTTACCGCTATTTAAAGACAAGACTCTCGTTAATCTAACCACACTGTCCGATTTCAAAAAGGCTTTACAACGAAAGCAAAACATTAGATTATTTCAGCAGAGTACCAAGCCAGAAATAATCAGACACCCATTTTTCAAGCCAGCATATAATGTCACCAAAACCCAGAAGACAGCTAAATGCAGCACTCACCTTTGATGATCTTCATCAGATGACAACCCTAGGACATTATGTTATACAATACATGCATGTTTTGTTCAATCAAGTTCATATTTATATCAAAAACCAGCTTTTTACATTAGCATGTGACGTTCAGAACTAGCATACCCCCCGCAAACTTCCGGGGAATTCGCTAACATTTTACTAAATTACTCACGATAAACGTTCACAAAAAGCATAACAATTATTTTAAGAATTATAGATACAGACCTCCTCTATGCACTCGATAAGTCCGATTTTAAAATAGCTTTTTGGTGAAAGCACATTTTGCAATATTCTAAGTACATAGCCCAGGCATCACGGGCTCGCTATTTAGACACCCGGCAAGTTTAGCACTCACCATAATCATATTTACTATTATAAAAGTTTGATTACCTTTTGTTGTCTTCGTCAGAATGCACACCCAGGACTGCTACTTCAATAACAAATGTTGGTTTGGTCCAAAATAATCCATCGTTATATCCGAATAGCGGCGTTTTGTTCATGCGTTCCAGACACTATCCGAAATGGTAAAGAAGTGTCGCGCGCATGGCGCAATTCGTGACAATAAAATTCTAAATATTCCATTACCGTACTTCGAAGCATGTCAACCGCTGTTTAAAATCAATTTTTACGCCATTTTTCTCGTAGAAAAGCGATAATATTCCGACAGGGAATCTCCTTTTCGGCAAACAGAGGAAAAAATCACAAAGGCGGGGGCGGTCGGGTCACGCGCATAAGCCCAGTGTCCCTTGATCGGCCACTTGAGAAAGGCGATAATGTGTTTCAGCCTGGGGCTGGAATGACGACATTCTGTTTTTTCCCGGGCTCTGAGCGCCTATGGACGACGTGGGAAGTGTCACGTTAGAGCAGAGATCCTTAGTAAAAGATAGAGATGGAAAAGAAGTTCAAGAAATGGTCAGACAGGCCACTTCCTGTAAAGGAATCTCTCAGGTTTTGACCTGCCATTTGAGTTCTGTTATACTCACAGACACCATTCAAACAGTTTTAGAAACTTTAGGGTGTTTTCTATCCATATGTAATAAGTATATGCATATTCTAGTTACTGGGTAGGAGTGGTAACCAGATTAAATCGGGTATGTTTTTTTATCCAGCCGTGTCAATAGCTCTTATCCAGAGCGACTTACAAATTGGTGCATTCACCTTATGATATCCAGTGGAACAACCACTTTACAATAGTGCATCTAAATCTTTTAAGGGGGGGGGGGTTAGAAGGATTACTTTATCCTATCCTAGGTATTCCTTAAAGATTATTCAGACCGTGAATGTTCTGAACAGGGTTCTAAAGGTGGTGGTGGTGGGGAAAACATCCCTGTAGGTTCCGTCTGGTCCTGCGCTTGGTTTTGTTCCTTTGCCCTCGTTTGCCAGACCTCTGTTCTGTTCATCCTCTGTCTGTCATAATCATGGATAATGTAGTGATAATGTTATTACATTATTACTGTACCTTACTGCTGATTATGTTATAGATAATTTATCAACAGGTTCTTGTTGCTCATATACACCTCACCTTCATTAACAGGCTATATGATAGCCTGCCCTGTTTACTGATATTAAATCAACTGTTTAGTAAGTATTGATTTTAAATTGGACATAAATCTCTATCTAAGGCGTTGCCCTCTACTGGTGGGTATTGTATGGCTTCACCTATAGCCTACAATACACTTACTGTTCAGGTTTACATACATTTCCATGTTATTTTCCCATTCTATTTGCTAAGCTAATTCTATAGAAATGCCCCATTCTCTAAACTAAGCTAATTATATGGCGGTTCCCAACTCTATGCTAGAATAAGCTAAGCTAATTCTGTGGCGGTTCCCAACTCTATGCTAGAATAAGCTAAGCTAATTCTGTGGCGGTTCCCAACTCTATGCTAGAATAAGCTAAGCTAATTCTGTGGCGGTTCCCAACTCTATGCTAGAATAAGCTAAGCTAATTCTGTGGCGGTTCCCAACTCTATGCTAGAATAAGCTAAGCTAATTCTGTGGCGGTTCCCAACTCTGAGTGCTAAAGCTAACGTCTCTCTCTATCTGACCTGCAGAAACCAGCTCCTCCCAAACCTGTTGAGGTCAAGCCTAAGAAGGCTATCGCCAAGGTAAAGCCATCGAACACACACACACACACACACACACACACACACACACTGTCCAGGCATTGGAGAGTGTATCCACAGATGCATGATGGGTTTGTTTTAAAGTCCATTTGAATGTTCTCAAAGGTACTCTCAGTCCTATGTTTTTATTGTTCGTATTTGTCCTCTGTTGGGATTAGTCGACTCTGTTTCTGTGTTCTGATTTAGCTGGCTGTTATTGTTCTGATTGGCTGGCTGGCTGGCTGGCTGGCTGTCTCTCTTCTGTTTTCTGATTGGCTGGCTGTTTCTGTGCTGTGTTCTGATTGGCTTTCTCTGCCCAAAGGACATGAAGGAAAAGAAAGGTGGAGCTAAGGTGAAGGATGGCCCCTCCCATAACGGACAGGCTAGGACTGAGGTACGCTAGGCCACACCTCCAGAGGAGAGGAAGGGGGCTGGTGGTGGGATTATAATCATCTAACATGTATTCCTTCAATGTTCTCCCTGTCTCAATATCTGTCTCTCTCTCACACACACACACACACACACACACACACACACACACACACACACACACACACACACACAGATCTGTGTGTCTCGCTCCAGTGTCAGTGTGACCTACTACAGAAGTCTTGCTCCCTACTCCATGTCTGTCAGAGGCCAGAGTGAGACAGTCAGAGTCAACGGTATGACAGACAGATGGCGTGCTGTGGGATCTAGACAAGAGTGATTTAACCAGAGTGTTAGGCTGTCTCCCAAATGGAACCCTATTCCCTCAGGGATTCTTGAAAGACGAGACAATCTCCACTTTTGTTTTTCTCACAAATAACACTCGCCCGCTTAACCCGGAAGACAGCTGCACCAATGTGTCAGAGGACACACCATTCAACTGACGACTGTCATCAGCCTGCAGGCACCCGGCCCACCACAAGGAGTCGCTAGAGCACGATGAGCCAAGTAATGGCCCCCTCCCTCACTTAACCCGGACGACGCTGGGCCGATCTATGGGACTCCCGGTCACGGCCGGTTGTGACACAGCCTGGGATTGAACCCGGGTCTCTAGTCTGTAGTCCAACACCATGATGCCGTGCCTCTCGGGAACCCTGATTGTTTAGTTCTGACATTAGATTATTCAATATATTACAAATCTCCAAACTTCTTTTTATAGTTCTATATAAAACCCTGCGGGGTTCATTTCATTAGCATTTTGGCATGTTTTTCTAGGTTCAGAACATAAAACAACATGTATAAAGCCAACATTATCCCTTTGATCTAGCTCAGCAAATAATTCAATAGTTTAAGCATGTTGCAGAACAGTGATTGAAATAGTTTTTTAATAACATTGACAGAAAATAAACTATTTTAACAGGGTTAGTCATCAGTGACTGAGTTGACAAGCCACTGAAGATGTTGACAACAGGTGCTTTAAAACATACATTTTTTTTGCTTCTAAAAAAATAAAAGTTAAATACAAACATTTTGTAAAATATTGAATATTATTTGCAAATTCCCAATAAAAACCTAACTGTTCTCAGACCTTTCAGCACTCTGACCACGTTGGGGTTAGACATAAATCAGACTTATTATTTATTTATTTTTTAAATGGAGTTGACAAATCCCATATTTTTCTACTTTATTCAGTAGGTGTACTTAGTAGCAATTTGAGTTTTTTCTCAGTTTCATATGACTCAAAAAACTCATTTTAATATGAACATATTGGAACTGTAAATCATGTTTTATCTTAATCTAGAAGTGAAATTGGAATTGACAGGTTCTGGTTGTATATTGTTTAAATCTATGAAAGTAGAGGACTTTCAGGACCATGTGTTTCCTTGTTGCGCGATATGTTGACCAATCGCAGTTTAGAGAGAAATATTATTTAAAGTCAAATGGGGCAATAAACTACATGAGATACTTTTCAGAATTTTCAACACTTTTTGGGAGAGTTTGAAATTGTGATTCTTTGCTCTGGACAAGGGCATTTCCTGGCACAGAGCTGACATAGAAATGAATAATATTGAAAATATTTTTGAAAAATGCCTTGTTATATGACATATTTAAGCTCAAATAATGAAACCATCTATTTTATTTATTTTTTTATTTAACCTTTTATGTTATCAGGGAGTCATACTGACACCAAGGTCTCTTTTACAGAGGAGCACTGACTAACATAAATGATAGGAAATACATCAAAAAATAAATATAAGCTGAAAGAAAGGAGAAACACGGTCATAAAGAACAGGCACATTCATCAGTATTAAGGTCCTCAATCTGCTTTCTGAATTACCCTAGAGACCAAAGGAATTTCCATAGTTAGCCATCCGTAAAGAAATGAAGTTTCCCTGCCGGACAAGGATTGTCCCGACTTTCAAGAATCCCTCGAGCCCTACATGTCACCTTGTGCATTCTACTATGACAGACAGACAGACAGACAGACAGACAGACAGACAGACAGACAGACAGACAGACAGACAGACAGACAGACAGACAGACAGACAGACAGACAGACAGACAGACAGACAGACAGACAGACAGACAGACAGACAAAAAAAAGTTTGGACATACCTACTCATTCCAGGCTTTTTCTTTTATTATTTTTACTATTTTCTACATTGTAGAATAATATTGAAGGCATCACAACTATGAAATGACACATGGAATCATTTTAGTAACCAGAAAATGTGTTAAACAAATCAAAATATATTTGAGATTTTTCAAATAGCCACCCTTTGCCTGGATGACAGCTTTGCACACTCTTGGCATTCTCTCAACCAGCTTCACCTGGAATGCTTTTCCAACAGGAGTTCCTACATATGCTGAGCACTTGTTGGTTGCTTTTCCTTCACTCTGCGGTCCAACTCATCCCAAACCATCTCAATTGGGTTGAGGTCGGATGATTGTGGAGGCCAGGTCATCTGATGCAGCACTCCATCACTCTCCTTCTTGGTCAAATAGCCCTTACACAGCCTGGAGGGGTGTTGGGTCATTGTCCTGTTGAAAAAACAACTGATAGTCCCACTAAGCGCAAAGCAGATGGGATGGCGTATCGCTGCAGAATGCTGTGGTAGCCATGCTGGTTAATTGTGCCTTGAATTCTAAATTAATCAGACAGTGTCACCAGCAAAGCACCCCCACACCATCACACCTCCTCCATGCTTCGCGGTGGGAACCACACATGGGGAGATCATCCGTTCACATTCTCTGCGTCTCACAAAATCTCGATGGTTGGAACCAAAATCATCAGAGCAAAGAACAGATTTCCAGCAGTTCATTCCAGGTGACTACCTCATGAAGCTGGTTGAGAGAACGCCAAGAGTGTGCAAAGCTTTCAAGGCAAAGGGTGGCTACGTTGAAGAATCTTAAATATAAAATACATTTTGATTTATTAAACTTTTTGGTTACTACATGATTCCATATGTGTTATTTTTATAGTTTTGATGTCTTCACTATTATTCTACAATGTAGAAAATATTACAAAAAAAAAAACTTTGAGAAGGTGTGTCCAAACGTTTGACTGGTGCTGTGTGTGTGTGTGTCTGTGTGTGTGTGATAAATACAGTGCCTTGCGAAAGTATTCGGCCCCCTTGAACTTTTCGACCTTTTGCCACATTTCAGGCTTCAAACATAAAGATATAAAACTGTAATTTTTTGTGAAGAATCAACAACAAGTGGGACACAATCATGAAGTATAACGAAATTTATTGGATATTTCAAAAAATTGGGCGTGCAAAATTATTCAGCCCCTTTACTTTCAGTGCAGCAAACTCTCTCCAGAAGTTCAGTGAGGATCTCTGAATGATCCAATGTTGACCTAAATGACTAATGATGATAAATAGAATCCACCTGTGTGTAATCAAGTCTCCGTATAAATGCACCTGCTCTGTGATCGTCTCAGAGGTCCGTTTAAAGCGCAGAGAGCATCATGAATAACAAGGAACACACCAGGCAGGTCCGAGATACTGTTGTGGAGAAGTTTAAAGCCGGATTTGGTTACAAAAAGATTTCCCAAGCTTTAAACATCCCAAGGAGCACTGTGCAAGCGATTAATATTGAAATGGAAGGAGTATCAGACCACTGCAAATCTACGAAGACCCGGCCGTCCCTCTAAACTTTCAGCTCATACAAGGAGAAGACTGATCAGAGATGCAGCCAAGAGGCCCATGATCACTCTGGATGAACTGCAGAGATCTACAGCTGAGGTGGGAGACTCTGTCCATAGGACAACAATCAGTCGTATACTGCACAAATCTGGCCTTTATGGAAGAGTGGCAAGAAGAAAGCCATTTCTTAAAGATATCCATAAAGTGTCATTTAAAGTTTGCCACTAGCCACCTGGGAGACACACCAAACATGTGGAAGAAGGTGCTCTGGTCAGATGAAACCAAAATCGAACTTTTTGGCAACAATGCAAAACGTTATGTTTGGCGTAAAAGCAACACAGCTCATCACCCTGAACACACCATCCCCACTGTCAAACATGGTGGTGGCAGCATCATGGTTTGGGCCTGCTTTTCTTCAGCAGGGGCAGGGAAGATGGTTAAAATTGATGGGACGATGGATGGAGCCAAATACAGGACCATTCTGGAAGAAAACCTGATGGAGTTTGCAAAAGACCTGAGACTGGGACGGAGATTTGTCTTCCAACAAGACAATGATCCAAAACATAAAGCAAAATGTACAATGGAATGGTTCACAAATAATCATATCCAGGTGTTAGAATGGCCAAGTCAAAGTCCAGACCTGAATCCAATCGAGAATCTGTGGAAAGAACTGAAAACTGCTGTTCACAAACGCTCTCCATCCAACCTCACTGAGCTCGAGCTGTTTTGCAAGGAGGAATGGGCAAAAATTTCAGTCTCTCGATGTGCAGAACTGATAGAGACATACCCCAAGCGACTTACAGCTGTAATCGCAGCAAAAGGTGGCGCTACAAAGTATTAACTTAAGGGGGCTGAATAATTTTGCACGGCCAATTTTTCAGTTTTTTATTTGTTAAAAAGGTTTGAAATATCCAATAAATTTCGTTCCACTCCATAATTGTGTCCCGCTTGTTGTTGATTCTTCACAAAAAATTACAGTTTTATATCTTTATGTTTGAAGCCTGAAATGTGGCAAAAGGTCAAAGTTCAAGGGGGCCGAATACTTTCGCAAGGCACTGTATCTATCAATCATTTTGGGGGGGTATAACCTCTGTGGGTGGCTTTAACCAGTGTGTGTGCTGTAAACTAAGTGTTGGAGCACTTTAAACCTTAGCTTAAACCTTGACGTGGTTGTGTACACTAACATTGTGTGGTTGTGACTGCAGTATGAAGTGTGTGTGTGTGTGTTCCCCCATCAGTATGTACAGAACAGGATGTTGCCACCATAATTGGGGAGGACAGGCTCGTGGTAATTCCTGGAGCGGAATTAGTGGAATGGTATCATTCATAATTGCATTTCATTTACTCCATTCCTGCAATTATGATGAGCCTCTAACACATCACTGTGTGTCTGTCTGCTTGGAGAACAGTGGTGTGGACTGCTAGTGATACTTCTAACTCCCAGCTAGCTAGTAGTCTTTTCCTTGGCCTTGGAACCATGGATGGAAACATCTAACCTCCCACGGGTACTTCCTGGTCCCTTTATGACATCATGTATGACATCGTGGTATATTTGTTTCTGTCTGCAGGAGACTGAGGCTGTGAAGGCGGAGTCGGTCAAGGAGAAGGAATGAGGAAGTGGTGGGGGGGGGGGGTCTTTCTCTGACTCCTCTCAAAACAGTACCATGGAAACGGAGGATATTTTTTTTCCAGGATTTTGTAAAATGCTGATTTTTGTTTGTCCTGTGCTACTAGCAAAGAGAACCAGCAGCAACCCACACTCCTCCTTACAGTTGTGTCTCTCTCTCTCTCTCTCTCTCTCTCTCTCTCTCTCTCTCTCTCTCTCTCTCTCTCTCTCTCTCTGTCTCTCTGTCTCTCTGTCTCTCTGTCTCTCTGTCTCTCTGTCTCTCTGTCTCTCTGTCTCTCTGTCTTTCAGGAAAGGATAGAATGAAGTGACATGTTTTTATAAAATGGCCGCAAGTATTCTTCCTCTGGCAGTGGGAGGAGCCTCATGGGGTCACCATGGTGATGCCTCTCACTTCCTTTCTAAACAATGTCATGTCCTCTTGAGCGCGATGGCTCTTTTTGTGATGACATCGCTGTAAATTAAATGGACCTTCCACCTCTGACATCAGAGACCCAAGGGTCAGACTAGCCTCCTATGACATCACATGTGACCCTGACCTGAGGTGTTGCCATGGTGAATATTTGCAGATTTTTAAACAGATTTAGAAGTGTTCAGAATCGCCAGCCACTCTTGTGTTGTAATTTGTGAGTCTGTGGTTCTGTCAGAGCAGACTGTTCTAGAACTCTGGCTTCCAGAACCTCTGGGTTCCACCCTGGTTGTCTGTCAGAGCAGCATAGCAATAACAAGTGGTGCTTCTGTTCTAGAACTCTGAGGCTTCTTGAACCTCTCTGGGTTCCACCCTGCCTGTGGGGAAAACAATATTTTGAAATAAAAACCGAGTTGACATCTTGTGAGTACTGTGTGGTTTACTTCCTAGTGACCCTAGTGTATTTAGTCACTATCTGTACCCATGCAATACCCTCTTCACCTGTATTTATGCTCTGGAAAGCTCAGGCATTTCTGTGTGTGTGTGTGTGTGTGTGTGTGTGTGTGTGTGTGTGTGTGTGTGTGTGTGAGAGAGAGGTCAAGGGGGGGGGCATGTTAAATACAACTGCTGTGTCAGGAAATGAAAGATCAGCATTTCACAGAGAGGCGGGGCAGTTGAGTCTAGAGAGGCCCCCTCATTGTCCAGCCCAGGTGTCACTCAGAGCCTTGGGCCAATGATAGGCTGTGGATGTGGAAATATTTCCCCATAGAAGCAGACCTCTAGAGCAGTGTAGAGCACTGAGAAAAGGTTCAGAACTCTATAACTGTCTATAACCTTGTCATAACTGTGTAATGTTAAGGTTCTACACAGTTGTAACACAGTAAGGTTGTAACACGGTTAAGGTTGTAACACGGTTGTAACACAGTTAAGGTTATAACAGTTATAACACAGTTAAGGTTATAACAGTTGTAACACAGTTAAGGTTATAACAGTTGTAACACAGTTAAGGTTATAACAGTTGTAACACAGTTAAGGTTATAACACAGTTCTAACCTGTTGTAAGACCAATACAGAACCAATAAACTCTATAATTATGTGCCTTACTTCAACGTGATACACCTGTCTCGGTCAACGTGATACACCTGTCTCAGTCAACATGGCTGTCATTAACCCATTAGAGTCTAAACCCTGTCTTAGCTGGGGGGAGGTGGGGTTCTACTGAACTATAAGGAATTGTTTTAAGAAGGTCATACCAAGGATCATTAAGCTATTTGATTTAGAATTTGAAGACCCCTTGAAGTATCCCGAAAATATGTATAAAAAATATTCTGACAAACACAGCTCTAGCTCCGTCACTATTAACCGCAGATGTGGAAGGGCGACATCGGCCGATGCGGTGGATTGAGACTATTTTGAGATTATTTTATTATGCTAATTGGTTAGAGCAGGTAGCCTAGTGGTTAGAGCATGGGGCCTAGTGGTTAGAGACAGGTAGTCTAGTGGTTAGAGGAGGCAGGTAGCCTAGTGGTTAGAGGAGGCAGGTAGCCTAGTGGTTAGAGGAGGCAGGTAGCCTAGTGGTTAGAGGAGGCAGGTAGCCTAGTGGTTAGAGGAGGCAGGTAGCCTAGTGGTTAGAGGAGGCAGGTAGCCTAGTGGTTAGAGGAGGCAGGTAGCCTAGTGGTTAGAGGAGGCAGGTAGCCTAGTGGTTAGAGGAGGCAGGTAGCCTAGTGGTTAGAGGAGGCAGGGGGCCTAGCGGTTAGAGCATGGGGCCTAGTGGCTAGAGCAGGTAGCCTAGTGGTTAGAGCAGGTAGCCTAGTAGTTTAAGCAGGTAGCCTAGTGGTTAGAGCAGGTAGCCTAGAGGTTAGAGCAGATAGCCTAGTGGTTAGAGCAGATAGCCTAGTGGTTAGAGCAGATAGCCTAGTGGTTAGAGCAGGTAGCCTAGTAGGTGAAGCAGGTAGCCTAGTGGTTAGAGCAGGTAGCCTAGTGGTTAGAGGCAGGTAGCCTAGTGGTTAGAGGCAGGTAGCCTAGTGGTTAGAGGCAGGTAGCCTAGTGGTTAGAGGCAGGTAGCCTAGTGGTTAGAGGCAGGTAGCCTAGTGGTTAGAGGCAGGTAGCCTAGTGGTTAGAGGCAGGTAGCCTAGTGGTTAGAGCAGGTATTCTAGTGGTTAGAGCAGGTATTCTAGTGGTTAGAGCAGGTAGCCTAGTGGTTAGAGCCTAGTGGTTAGAGCAGGTAGCCTAGAGGTTAGAGCAGGTAGCCTAGTGGTTAGAGCAGGTAGCCTAGTGGTTAGAGCAGGTAGCCTAGTGGTTAGAGCATAATGGTTAGAGCAGGTAGACCAGTGGTTAATGCAGGTAGCCTAGTGGTTAGAGACAGGTAGCCTAGTGGTTAGAGCAGGTAGCCTAGTGGTTAGAGCATGGTGCCTAGTGGTTAGAGCGGGAACTAGTGGTTAGAGCAGGCAGCCTAGTGGTTAGAGGAGGTAGTCTAGTGGTTAGAGCAGGCAGCCAAGTGATTAGAGCAGGTAGCCTAGTGGTTAGAGACAGGTAGTCTAGTGGTTAGAGCAGGTAGCCTAGTGGTTAGAGCAGGTAGCAAAGTGGTTAGAGCAGGTAGCCTAGATGTTGGAGCAGGTAGCCTAGTGGTTAGATCAGGGAGCCTAGTGGTTAGATCAGGGAGCCTAGTGGTTAGATCAGGTAGCCTAGTGGTTAGATCAGGTAGCCTAGTGGTTAGAGGAGGTGGCCTAGTGGTTAGAGGCAGGTAGCCTAGTGGTTAGAGACAGGTAGCCTAGTGGTTAGAGACAGGTAGCCTAGTGGTTAGAGCAGATATTCTAGTGGTTAGAGCATGGGGCCTAGTGGTTAGAGCAGGTGGCCTAGTGGTTGAAGCAGGTAGCCTAGTGGTTAGAGCAGGTAGCCTAGTGGTTAGAGCAGGTAGCCTCGTGGTTAGAGCAGGTAGCCTCGTGGTTAGAGCAGGTAGCCTAGTGGTTAGAGACAGGTAGCCTAGTAGTTAGAGACAGGTAGCCTAGTGGTTAGAGCAGGTAGACTAGTGGTTAGAGCAGGTAGCCTAGTGGTTAGAGCAGGTAGCCTAGTGGTTAAAACATGGTGCCTAGTGGTTAGAGCGGGAACTAGTGGTTAGAGCAGGCAGCTTAGTGGTTAGAGGAGGTAGTATAGTGGTTAGAGCAGGTAGCCTAGTGATTAGAGCAGGTAGCCTAGTGGTTAGAGCAGGTTGCCTAGTGTTTAGAGCATGGGGCCTAGTGGTTAGAGTGGGTAGTCTAGTGATTAGAGCAGGCAGCCTAGTGGTTAGAGCAGGTAGCCTAGTGGTTAGAGCAGGTTGCCTAGTGGTTAGAGCATGGGGCCTAGTGGTTAGAGCGGGTAGTCTAGTGGTTAGAGCAGGCAGCCTAGTGGTTAGAGCAGGTAGCCTAGTGGTTAGAGCAGGTAGCCTAGTGGTTAGAGACAGGTAGCCTAGTAGTTAGAGGCAGGTAGCCTAGTGGGTAGAGACAGGTAGCCTAGTGGTTAGAGACAGGTAGCCTAGTGGTTAGAGACAGGTAGCCTAGTGGTTAGGGACAGGTAGCCTAGTGGTAAGAGCAGGTAGCCTAGTGGTTAGAGCAGGTAGCCTAGTGGTTAGAGCAGGTAGCCTAGTGGTTAGAGCAGGTAGCCTAGTGGTTAGAGTAGGCAGGTAGCCTAGTGGTTAGAGTAGGCAGGTAGCCTAGTGGTTAGAGGAGGCAGGTAGCCTAGTGGTTAGAGGAGGAAGGTAGCCTATTGGTTAGAGGAGGAAGGTAGCCTAGTGGTTAGAGGAGGAAGGTAGCCTAGTGGTTAGAGGAGGAAGGTAGCCTAGTGGTTAGAGGAGACAGGTAGCCTAGTGGTTAGAGGAGACAGGTAGCCTAGTGGTTAGAGCAGGTAGCCTAGTGGTTAGAGAAGTTAGCCTAGATGTTAGAGCAGGTAGCCTAGTGGTTAGAGCAGGTAGCCTAGTGGTTAGAGAAGGTAGCCTAGTGGTTAGAGACAGGTAGCCTAGTGGTTAGAGACAGGTAGCCTAGTGGTTAGAGCAGGTATTCTAGTGGTTAGAGCAGGTATTCTAGTGGTTAGAGCAGGTAGCCTAGTGGTTAGAGCCTAGTGGTTAGAGCAGGTAGCCTAGAGGTTAGAGCAGGTAGCCTAGTGGTTAGAGCAGGTAGCCTAGTGGTTAGAGCAGGTAGCCTAGTGGTTAGAGCATAATGGTTAGAGCAGGTAGACCAGTGGTTAATGCAGGTAGCCTAGTGGTTAGAGACAGGTAGCCTAGTGGTTAGAGCAGGTAGCCTAGTGGTTAGAGCATGGTGCCTAGTGGTTAGAGCAGGCAGCCTAGTGGTTAGAGGAGGTAGTCTAGTGGTTAGAGCAGGCAGCCAAGTGATTAGAGCAGGTAGCCTAGTGGTTAGAGACAGGTAGTCTAGTGGTTAGAGCAGGTAGCCTAGTGGTTAGAGCAGGTAGCAAAGTGGTTAGAGAAGGTAGCCTAGATGTTGGAGCAGGTAGCCTAGTGGTTAGATCAGGTAGCCTAGTGGTTAGATCAGGTAGCCTAGTGGTTAGATCAGGTAGCCTAGTGGTTAGAGGATGTGGCCTAGTGGTTAGAGGCAGGTAGCCTAGTGGTTAGAGACAGGTAGCCTAGTGGTTAGAGACAGGTAGCCTAGTGGTTAGAGCAGATATTCTAGTGGTTAGAGCATGGGGCCTAGTGGTTAGAGCAGGTGGCCTAGTGGTTGAAGCAGGTAGCCTAGTGGTTAGAGCAGGTAGCCTAGTGGTTAGAGCAGGTAGCCTAGTGGTTAGAGCATGGGGCCTAGTGGTTAGAGCGGGTAGTCTAGTGGTTAGAGCAGGCAGCCTCGTGGTTAGAGCAGGTAGCCTCGTGGTTAGAGCAGGTAGCCTAGTGGTTAGAGACAGGTAGCCTAGTAGTTAGAGACAGGTAGCCTAGTAGTTAGAGGCAGGTAGCCTAGTGGTTAGAGCAGGTAATCTAGTGGTTAGAGCCTAGTGGTTAGAGCAGGTAGACTAGTGGTTAGAGCAGGTAGCCTAGTGGTTAGAGCAGGTAGCCTAGTGGTTAAAACATGGTGCCTAGTGGTTAGAGCGGGAACTAGTGGTTAGAGCAGGCAGCTTAGTGGTTAGAGGAGGTAGTATAGTGGTTAGAGCAGGTAGCCTAGTGATTAGAGCAGGTAGCCTAGTGGTTAGAGCAGGTTGCCTAGTGTTTAGAGCATGGGGCCTAGTGGTTAGAGTGGGTAGTCTAGTGATTAGAGCAGGCAGCCTAGTGGTTAGAGCAGGTAGCCTAGTGGTTAGAGCAGGTTGCCTAGTGGTTAGAGCATGGGGCCTAGTGGTTAGAGCGGGTAGTCTAGTGGTTAGAGCAGGCAGCCTAGTGGTTAGAGCAGGTAGCCTAGTGGTTAGAGCAGGTAGCCTAGTGTTTAGAGACAGGTAGCCTAGTAGTTAGAGGCAGGTAGCCTAGTGGGTAGAGACAGGTAGCCTAGTGGTTAGAGACAGGTAGCCTAGTGGTTAGAGACAGGTAGCCTAGTGGTTAGGGACAGGTAGCCTAGTGGTAAGAGCAGGTAGCCTAGTGGTTAGAGCAGGTAGCCTAGTGGTTAGAGCAGGTAGCCTAGTGGTTAGAGCAGGTAGCCTAGTGGTTAGAGTAGGCAGGTAGCCTAGTGGTTAGAGTAGGCAGGTAGCCTAGTGGTTAGAGGAGGCAGGTAGCCTAGTGGTTAGAGGAGGAAGGTAGCCTATTGGTTAGAGGAGGAAGGTAGCCTAGTGGTTAGAGGAGGAAGGTAGCCTAGTGGTTAGAGGAGGAAGGTAGCCTAGTGGTTAGAGGAGGCAGGTAGCCTATTGGTTAGAGACAGGTAGCCTAGTGGTTAGAGACAGGTAGCCTAGTGGTTAGAGACAGGTAGCCTAGTGGTTAGAGACAGGTAGCCTAGTGGTTAGAGACAGGTAGCCTAGTGGTTAGAGAAGTTAGCCTAGATGTTAGAGCAGGTAGCCTAGTGGTTAGAGCAGGTAGCCTAGTGGTTAGAGAAGGTAGCCTAGTGGTTAGAGCAGGTAGCCTAGTGGTTAGAGCAGGTAATCTAGTGGTTAGAGCCTAGTGGTTAGAGCAGGTAGACTAGTGGTTAGAGCAGGTAGCCTAGTGGTTAGATCAGGTAGCCTAGTGGTTAGAGCAGGTAGCCTAGTGGTTAGAGCAGGTAGCCTAGTGGTTAGAGCAGGTAGCCTAGTGGTTAGAGCAGGTAGCCTAGTGGTTAGAGCATGGTGCCTCGTGGTTAGATTGGGAACTAGTGGTTAGAGCAGGCAGCCTAGTGGTTAGAGGAGGTAGTCTAGTGGTTAGAGCAGGACGCCTAGTGATTAGAGCAGTTAGCCTAGTGGTTAGAGACAGGTAGTCTAGTGGTTAGAGCAGGTAGCCTAGTGGTTAGAGCAGGTAGCAAAGTGGTTAGAGAAGGTAGACTAGATGTTGGAGCAGGTAGCCTAGTGGTTAGATCAGGTAGCCTAGTGGTTAGATCAGGTAGCCTAGTGGTTAGATCAGGTGGCCTAGTGGTTAGAGCAGGTAGCCTAGTGGTTAGAGACAGGTAGCCTAGTGGTTAGAGGCAGGTAGCCTAGTGGTTAGAGGCAGGTAGCCTAGTGGTTAGAGGCAGGTAGCCTAGTGGTTAGGGCAGGTAGCCTAGTGGTTAGAGGCAGGTAGTCTAGTGGTTAGTGCAGGTAGCCTAGTGGTTAGAGCAGGTAGCAAAGTGGTTAGAGAAGGTAGTCTAGATGTTGGAGCAGGTAGCCTAGTGGTTAGATCAGGTAGCCTAGTGGTTAGATCAGGTAGCCTAGTGGTTAGAGGAGGTGGCCTAGTGGTTAGAGGCAGGTAGCCTAGTGGTTAGGGCAGGTAGCCTAGTGGTTAGAGGCAGTTAGCCTAGTGGTTAGAGACAGGTAGCCTAGTGGTTAGAGGAGGTAGCCTAGTGGTTAGAGCAGTTAGCCTAGTGGTTAGAGCAGGTAATCTAGTGGTTAGAGCCTAGTGGTTAGAGCAGGTAGACTAGTGGTTCGAGCAGGTAGCCTAGTGGTTAGAGGAGGTAGTCTAGTGGTTAGAGCAGGACGCCTAGTGATTAGAGCAGGTAGCCTAGTGGTTAGAGACAGGTAGTCTAGTGGTTAGAGCAGGTAGCCTAGTGGTTAGAGCAGGTAGCAAAGTGGTTAGAGCAGGTAGGCTTGTGGTTAGAGCAGGTTGCCTAGTGTTTAGAGCATGGGGCCTAGTGGTTAGAGTGGGTAGTCTAGTGATTAGAGCAGGCAGCCTAGTTGTTAGAGCACGTAGCCTAGTGGTTGAAGCTGGTAGCCTAGTGGTTAGAGCAGGTAGCCTAGTGGTTAGAGCAGGCAGCCTAGTGGTTAGAGCAGGTAGCCTAGTGGTTAGAGCAGGTAGCCTAGTGGTTAGAGACAGGTAGCCTAGTGGGTAGAGACAGGTAGCCTAGTGGTTAGAGACAGGTAGCCTAGTGGTTAGGGACAGGTAGCCTAGTGGTAAGAGCAGGTAGCCTAGTGGTAAGAGCAGGTAGCCTAGTGGTAAGAGCAGGTAGCCTAGTGGTAAGAGCAGGTAGCCTAGTGGTTAGAGGCAGGTAGCCTAGTGGTTAGAGCAGGTAGCCTGGTGGTTAGAGGAGGCAGGTAGCCTAGTGGTTAGAGGAGGCAGGTAGCCTAGTGGTTAGAGGAGGCAGGTAGCCTAGTGGTTAGAGGAGGCAGGTAGCCTAGTGGTTAGAGGAGGCAGGTAGCCTAGTGGTTAGAGGAGGCAGGTAGCCTAGTGGTTAGAGGAGGCAGGTAGCCTAGTGGTTAGAGGAGGCAGGTAGCCTAGTGGTTAGAGGAGGCAGGGGGCCTAGCGGTTAGAGCATGGGGCCTAGTGGCTAGAGCAGGTAGCCTAGTGGTTAGAGCAGGTAGCCTAGTAGTTTAAGCAGGTAGCCTAGTGGTTAGAGCAGGTAGCCTAGAGGTTAGAGCAGATAGCCTAGTGGTTAGAGCAGATAGCCTAGTGGTTAGAGCAGATAGCCTAGTGGTTAGAGCAGGTAGCCTAGTAGGTGAAGCAGGTAGCCTAGTGGTTAGAGCAGGTAGCCTAGTGGTTAGAGGCAGGTAGCCTAGTGGTTAGAGGCAGGTAGCCTAGTGGTTAGAGGCAGGTAGCCTAGTGGTTAGAGGCAGGTAGCCTAGTGGTTAGAGGCAGGTAGCCTAGTGGTTAGAGGCAGGTAGCCTAGTGGTTAGAGGCAGGTAGCCTAGTGGTTAGAGGCAGGTAGCCTAGTGGTTAGAGCAGGTATTCTAGTGGTTAGAGCAGGTATTCTAGTGGTTAGAGCAGGTAGCCTAGTGGTTGGAGCCTAGTGGTTAGAGCAGGTAGCCTAGAGGTTAGAGCAGGTAGCCTAGTGGTTAGAGCAGGTAGCCTAGTGGTTAGAGCAGGTAGCATAGTGGTTAGAGCATAATGGTTAGAGCAGGTAGACCAGTGGTTAATGCAGGTAGCCTAGTGGTTAGAGACAGGTAGCCTAGTGGTTAGAGCAGGTAGCCTAGTGGTTAGAGCATGGTGCCTAGTGGTTAGAGCGGGAACTAGTGGTTAGAGCAGGCAGCCTAGTGGTTAGAGGAGGTAGTCTAGTGGTTAGAGCAGGCAGCCAAGTGATTAGAGCAGGTAGCCTAGTGGTTAGAGACAGGTAGTCTAGTGGTTAGAGCAGGTAGCCTAGTGGTTAGAGCAGGTAGCAAAGTGGTTAGAGCAGGTAGCCTAGATGTTGGAGCAGGTAGCCTAGTGGTTAGATCAGGGAGCCTAGTGGTTAGATCAGGGAGCCTAGTGGTTAGATCAGGTAGCCTAGTGGTTAGATCAGGTAGCCTAGTGGTTAGAGGAGGTGGCCTAGTGGTTAGAGGCAGGTAGCCTAGTGGTTAGAGACAGGTAGCCTAGTGGTTAGAGACAGGTAGCCTAGTGGTTAGAGCAGATATTCTAGTGGTTAGAGCATGGGGCCTAGTGGTTAGAGCAGGTGGCCTAGTGGTTGAAGCAGGTAGCCTAGTGGTTAGAGCAGGTAGCCTAGTGGTTAGAGCAGGTAGCCTCGTGGTTAGAGCAGGTAGCCTCGTGGTTAGAGCAGGTAGCCTAGTGGTTAGAGACAGGTAGCCTAGTAGTTAGAGACAGGTAGCCTAGTGGTTAGAGCAGGTAGACTAGTGGTTAGAGCAGGTAGCCTAGTGGTTAGAGCAGGTAGCCTAGTGGTTAAAACATGGTGCCTAGTGGTTAGAGCGGGAACTAGTGGTTAGAGCAGGCAGCTTAGTGGTTAGAGGAGGTAGTATAGTGGTTAGAGCAGGTAGCCTAGTGATTAGAGCAGGTAGCCTAGTGGTTAGAGCAGGTTGCCTAGTGTTTAGAGCATGGGGCCTAGTGGTTAGAGTGGGTAGTCTAGTGATTAGAGCAGGCAGCCTAGTGGTTAGAGCAGGTAGCCTAGTGGTTAGAGCAGGTTGCCTAGTGGTTAGAGCATGGGGCCTAGTGGTTAGAGCGGGTAGTCTAGTGGTTAGAGCAGGCAGCCTAGTGGTTAGAGCAGGTAGCCTAGTGGTTAGAGCAGGTAGCCTAGTGGTTAGAGACAGGTAGCCTAGTAGTTAGAGGCAGGTAGCCTAGTGGGTAGAGACAGGTAGCCTAGTGGTTAGAGACAGGTAGCCTAGTGGTTAGAGACAGGTAGCCTAGTGGTTAGGGACAGGTAGCCTAGTGGTAAGAGCAGGTAGCCTAGTGGTTAGAGCAGGTAGCCTAGTGGTTAGAGCAGGTAGCCTAGTGGTTAGAGCAGGTAGCCTAGTGGTTAGAGTAGGCAGGTAGCCTAGTGGTTAGAGTAGGCAGGTAGCCTAGTGGTTAGAGGAGGCAGGTAGCCTAGTGGTTAGAGGAGGAAGGTAGCCTATTGGTTAGAGGAGGAAGGTAGCCTAGTGGTTAGAGGAGGAAGGTAGCCTAGTGGTTAGAGGAGGAAGGTAGCCTAGTGGTTAGAGGAGACAGGTAGCCTAGTGGTTAGAGGAGACAGGTAGCCTAGTGGTTAGAGCAGGTAGCCTAGTGGTTAGAGAAGTTAGCCTAGATGTTAGAGCAGGTAGCCTAGTGGTTAGAGCAGGTAGCCTAGTGGTTAGAGAAGGTAGCCTAGTGGTTAGAGACAGGTAGCCTAGTGGTTAGAGACAGGTAGCCTAGTGGTTAGAGCAGGTATTCTAGTGGTTAGAGCAGGTATTCTAGTGGTTAGAGCAGGTAGCCTAGTGGTTAGAGCCTAGTGGTTAGAGCAGGTAGCCTAGAGGTTAGAGCAGGTAGCCTAGTGGTTAGAGCAGGTAGCCTAGTGGTTAGAGCAGGTAGCCTAGTGGTTAGGGAGCATAATGGTTAGAGCAGGTAGACCAGTGGTTAATGCAGGTAGCCTAGTGGTTAGAGACAGGTAGCCTAGTGGTTAGAGCATGGTGCCTAGTGGTTAGAGCGGGAACTAGTGGTTAGAGCAGGCAGCCTAGTGGTTAGAGGAGGTAGTCTAGTGGTTAGAGCAGGCAGCCAAGTGATTAGAGCAGGTAGCCTAGTGGTTAGAGACAGGTAGTCTAGTGGTTAGAGCAGGTAGCCTAGTGGTTAGAGCAGGTAGCAAAGTGGTTAGAGAAGGTAGCCTAGATGTTGGAGCAGGTAGCCTAGTGGTTAGATCAGGTAGCCTAGTGGTTAGATCAGGTAGCCTAGTGGTTAGATCAGGTAGCCTAGTGGTTAGAGGATGTGGCCTAGTGGTTAGAGGCAGGTAGCCTAGTGGTTAGAGACAGGTAGCCTAGTGGTTAGAGACAGGTAGCCTAGTGGTTAGAGCAGATATTCTAGTGGTTAGAGCATGGGGCCTAGTGGTTAGAGCAGGTGGCCTAGTGGTTGAAGCAGGTAGCCTAGTGGTTAGAGCAGGTAGCCTAGTGGTTAGAGCAGGTAGCCTAGTGGTTAGAGCATGGGGCCTAGTGGTTAGAGCGGGTAGTCTAGTGGTTAGAGCAGGCAGCCTCGTGGTTAGAGCAGGTAGCCTCGTGGTTAGAGCAGGTAGCCTAGTGGTTAGAGACAGGTAGCCTAGTAGTTAGAGACAGGTAGCCTAGTAGTTAGAGGCAGGTAGCCTAGTGGTTAGAGCAGGTAATCTAGTGGTTAGAGCCTAGTGGTTAGAGCAGGTAGACTAGTGGTTAGAGCAGGTAGCCTAGTGGTTAGAGCAGGTAGCCTAGTGGTTAAAACATGGTGCCTAGTGGTTAGAGCGGGAACTAGTGGTTAGAGCAGGCAGCTTAGTGGTTAGAGGAGGTAGTATAGTGGTTAGAGCAGGTAGCCTAGTGATTAGAGCAGGTAGCCTAGTGGTTAGAGCAGGTTGCCTAGTGTTTAGAGCATGGGGCCTAGTGGTTAGAGTGGGTAGTCTAGTGATTAGAGCAGGCAGCCTAGTGGTTAGAGCAGGTAGCCTAGTGGTTAGAGCAGGTTGCCTAGTGGTTAGAGCATGGGGCCTAGTGGTTAGAGCGGGTAGTCTAGTGGTTAGAGCAGGCAGCCTAGTGGTTAGAGCAGGTAGCCTAGTGGTTAGAGCAGGTAGCCTAGTGGTTAGAGACAGGTAGCCTAGTAGTTAGAGGCAGGTAGCCTAGTGGGTAGAGACAGGTAGCCTAGTGGTTAGAGACAGGTAGCCTAGTGGTTAGAGACAGGTAGCCTAGTGGTTAGGGACAGGTAGCCTAGTGGTAAGAGCAGGTAGCCTAGTGGTTAGAGCAGGTAGCCTAGTGGTTAGAGCAGGTAGCCTAGTGGTTAGAGCAGGTAGCCTAGTGGTTAGAGTAGGCGGGTAGCCTAGTGGTTAGAGTAGGCAGGTAGCCTAGTGGTTAGAGGAGGCAGGTAGCCTAGTGGTTAGAGGAGGAAGGTAGCCTATTGGTTAGAGGAGGAAGGTAGCCTAGTGGTTAGAGGAGGAAGGTAGCCTAGTGGTTAGAGGAGGAAGGTAGCCTAGTGGTTAGAGGAGGCAGGTAGCCTATTGGTTAGAGACAGGTAGCCTAGTGGTTAGAGACAGGTAGCCTAGTGGTTAGAGACAGGTAGCCTAGTGGTTAGAGACAGGTAGCCTAGTGGTTAGAGACAGGTAGCCTAGTGGTTAGAGAAGTTAGCCTAGATGTTAGAGCAGGTAGCCTAGTGGTTAGAGCAGGTAGCCTAGTGGTTAGAGAAGGTAGCCTAGTGGTTAGAGCAGGTAGCCTAGTGGTTAGAGCAGGTAATCTAGTGGTTAGAGCCTAGTGGTTAGAGCAGGTAGACTAGTGGTTAGAGCAGGTAGCCTAGTGGTTAGATCAGGTAGCCTAGTGGTTAGAGCAGGTAGCCTAGTGGTTAGAGCAGGTAGCCTAGTGGTTAGAGCAGGTAGCCTAGTGGTTAGAGCAGGTAGCCTAGTGGTTAGAGCATGGTGCCTCGTGGTTAGATTGGGAACTAGTGGTTAGAGCAGGCAGCCTAGTGGTTAGAGGAGGTAGTCTAGTGGTTAGAGCAGGACGCCTAGTGATTAGAGCAGTTAGCCTAGTGGTTAGAGACAGGTAGTCTAGTGGTTAGAGCAGGTAGCCTAGTGGTTAGAGCAGGTAGCAAAGTGGTTAGAGAAGGTAGACTAGATGTTGGAGCAGGTAGCCTAGTGGTTAGATCAGGTAGCCTAGTGGTTAGATCAGGTAGCCTAGTGGTTAGATCAGGTGGCCTAGTGGTTAGAGCAGGTAGCCTAGTGGTTAGAGACAGGTAGCCTAGTGGTTAGAGGCAGGTAGCCTAGTGGTTAGAGGCAGGTAGCCTAGTGGTTAGAGGCAGGTAGCCTAGTGGTTAGGGCAGGTAGCCTAGTGGTTAGAGGCAGGTAGTCTAGTGGTTAGTGCAGGTAGCCTAGTGGTTAGAGCAGGTAGCAAAGTGGTTAGAGAAGGTAGTCTAGATGTTGGAGCAGGTAGCCTAGTGGTTAGATCAGGTAGCCTAGTGGTTAGATCAGGTAGCCTAGTGGTTAGAGGAGGTGGCCTAGTGGTTAGAGGCAGGTAGCCTAGTGGTTAGGGCAGGTAGCCTAGTGGTTAGAGGCAGTTAGCCTAGTGGTTAGAGACAGGTAGCCTAGTGGTTAGAGGAGGTAGCCTAGTGGTTAGAGCAGTTAGCCTAGTGGTTAGAGCAGGTAATCTAGTGGTTAGAGCCTAGTGGTTAGAGCAGGTAGACTAGTGGTTCGAGCAGGTAGCCTAGTGGTTAGAGGAGGTAGTCTAGTGGTTAGAGCAGGACGCCTAGTGATTAGAGCAGGTAGCCTAGTGGTTAGAGACAGGTAGTCTAGTGGTTAGAGCAGGTAGCCTAGTGGTTAGAGCAGGTAGCAAAGTGGTTAGAGCAGGTAGGCTTGTGGTTAGAGCAGGTTGCCTAGTGTTTAGAGCATGGGGCCTAGTGGTTAGAGTGGGTAGTCTAGTGATTAGAGCAGGCAGCCTAGTTGTTAGAGCACGTAGCCTAGTGGTTGAAGCTGGTAGCCTAGTGGTTAGAGCAGGTAGCCTAGTGGTTAGAGCAGGCAGCCTAGTGGTTAGAGCAGGTAGCCTAGTGGTTAGAGCAGGTAGCCTAGTGGTTAGAGACAGGTAGCCTAGTGGGTAGAGACAGGTAGCCTAGTGGTTAGAGACAGGTAGCCTAGTGGTTAGGGACAGGTAGCCTAGTGGTAAGAGCAGGTAGCCTAGTGGTAAGAGCAGGTAGCCTAGTGGTAAGAGCAGGTAGCCTAGTGGTAAGAGCAGGTAGCCTAGTGGTTAGAGGCAGGTAGCCTAGTGGTTAGAGCAGGTAGCCTGGTGGTTAGGGCAGGCAGGTAGCCTAGTGGTTAGAGGAGGCAGGTAGCCTAGTGGTTAGAGGAGGCAGGTAGCCTAGTGGTTAGAGGAGGCAGGTAGCCTAGTGGTTAGAGGAGGCAGGTAGCCTAGTGGTTAGAGGAGGCAGGTAGCCTAGTGGTTAGATGAGGCAGGTAGCCTAGTGGTTAGATGAGGCAGGTAGCCTAGTGGTTAGATGAGGCAGGTAGCCTAGTGGTTAGATGAGGCAGGTAGCCTAGTGGTTAGATGAGGCAGGTAGCCTAGTGGTTAGAGACAGGTAGCCTAGTGGTTAGAGGCAGTTAGCCTAGTGGTTAGAGACAGGTAGTCTAGTGGTTAGAGACAGGTAGCCTAGTGGTTAGAGGAGGTAGCCTAGTGGTTAGAGGAGGTAGCCTAGTGGTTAGAGGCAGTTAGCCTAGTGGTTAGAGGCAGTTAGCCTAGTGGTTAGAAACCGGTAGCTTAGTGGTTAGAGCAGGTAGCCTAGTGGTTAGAGAAGGTAGCCTAGTTGTTAGAGCAGGTAGCCTAGTGGTTAGAGCAGGTAGCCTAGTGGTTAGAGAAGGTAGCCTAGATGTTAGAGCAGGTAGCCTAGTGGTTAGAGCAGGTAGCCTAGTGGTTAGAGCAGGTAGCCTAGATGTTAGAGCAGGTAGCCTAGTGGTTAGAGCAGGTAGCCTAGTGGTTAGAGCAGGTAGCCTAGATGTTAGAGAAGGTAGCCTAGTGGTTAGAGCAGGCAGCCTAATGATTAGAGCAGGCAGCCTAGTGATTAGAGCAGTTAGCCTAGTGGTTAGAGACAGGTAGCCTAGTGGTTAGAGACAGGTAGCCTAGTGGTTAGAGCAGGTAGCAAAGTGGTTAGAGAAGGTAGCCTAGATGTTGGAGCAGGTAGCCTAGTGGTTAGATCAGGTAGCCTAGTGGTTAGATCAGGTAGCCTAGTGGTTAGAGGAGGTGGCCTAGTGGTTAGAGCAGGTAGCCTAGTGGTTAGAGACAGGTAGCCTAGTGGTTAGAGGCAGGTAGCCTAGTGGTTAGAGGCAGGTAGCCTAGTGGTTAGGGCAGGTAGCCTAGTGGTTAGGGCAGGTAGCCTAGTGGTTAGAGGCAGGTAGTCTAGTGGTTAGAGGCAGGTAGTCTAGTGGTTAGAGGCAGGTAGTCTAGTGGTTAGAGCAGGTAGCCTAGTGGTTAGAGCAGGTAGCAAAGTGGTTAGAGAAGGTAGCCTAGTGGTTAGATCAGGTAGCCTAGTGGTTAGAGGCAGGTAGCCTAGTGGTTAGAGGCAGGTAGCCTAGTGGTTAGAGGCAGGTAGCCTAATGGTTAGAGGCAGGTAGCCTAGTGGTTAGGGCATGTAGCCTAGTGGATAGAGGCAGTTAGCCTAGTGGATAGAGGCAGTTAGCCTAGTGGTTAGAGACAGGTAGCCTAGTGGTTAGAGGAGGTAGCCTAGTGGTTAGAGCAGGTAGCCTAGTGGGTAGAGCATGGTGCCTAGTGGTTAGATTGGGAACTAGTGGTTAGAGCAGGCAACCTAGTGGTTAGAGGAGGTAGTCTAGTGGTTAGAGCAGGCAGCCTAGTGATTAGAGCAGGTAGGCTAGTGGTTAGAGCAGATAGCCTAGTGGTTAGAGCAGATAGCCTAGTGGTTAGAGCAGGTAGCAAAGTGGTTAGAGAAGGTAGCCTAGATGTTGGAGCAGGTAGCCTAGTGGTTAGATCAGGTAGCCTAGTGGTTAGATCAGGTAGCCTAGTGGTTAGATCAGGTAGCCTAGTGGTTAGAGGAGGTGGCCTAGTGGTTAGAGCAGGTAGCCTAGAGGTTAGAGACAGGTAGCCTAGTGGTTAGAGGCAGGTAGCCTAGTGGTTAGAGCAGGTAGCCTAGTGGTTAGAGCAGGTAGCCTAGTGGTTAGAGCAGGTAATCTAGTGGTTAGAGCCTAGTGGTTAGAGCCTAGTGGTTAGAGCAGGTAGACTAGTGGTTAGAGCAGGTAGCCTAGTGGTTAGAACAGGTAGCCTAGTGGTTAAAGCATGGTGCCTAGTGGTTAGAGCGGGAACTAGTGGTTAGAGCAGGCAGCCTAGTGGTTAGAGGAGGTAGTCTAGTGGTTAGAGCAGGTAGCCTGGTGATTAGAGCAGGTAGCCTAGTGGTTAGAGCCTAGTGGTTAGAGCCTAGTGGTTAGAGCAGGTAGACTAGTGGTTAGAGCAGGTAGCCTAGTGGTTAGAACAGGTAGCCTAGTGGTTAGAGACAGGTAGCTTTGGGGTTAGAGCAGGTAGCCTAGTGGTTAGAGCAGGTAGCCTAGTGGTTAAAGCATAGTGCCTAGTGGTTAGAGCGGGAACTAGTGGTTAGAGCAGGCAGCCTAGTGGTTAGAGGAGGTAGTCTAGTGGTTAGAGCAGGCAGCCTAGTGATTAGAGCTTGTAGCCTAGTGGTTATAGCAGGTAGCCTAGTGGTTAGAGCAGGTAGCCTAGTGGTTAGAGCAGGTAGCCTAGTGGTTAGAGAAGGTAGCCTAGATGTTGGAGCAGGTAGCCTAGTGGTTAGATCAGGTAGCCTAGTGGTTAGAGGAGGTAGCCTAGTGGTTAGAGCAGGTAGACTAGTGGTTAGAGCAGGTAGCCTAGTGGTTAGAGCAGGTAGCCTAGTGGTTAGAGCAGGTAGCCTAGTGGTTAGAGCAGGTAGCCTAGTGGTTAGAGCAGGTAGCCTAGATGTTAGAGCAGGTAGCCTAGTGGTTAGAGGAGGTAGCCTAGTGGTTAGAGGAGGTAGTCTAGTGGCTAGAGCAGTTAGCCTAGTGGTTAGAGACAGGTAGCCTAGTGGTTAGAGACAGGTAGCCTAGTGGTTAGAGCAGGTAGCAAAGTGGTTAGAGAAGGTAGCCTAGATGTTGGAGCAGGTAGCCTAGTGGTTAGATCAGGTAGCCTAGTGGTTAGATCAGGTAGCCTAGTGGTTAGAGGAGGTGGCCTAGTGGTTAGAGCAGGTGGCCTAGTGGTTATAGACAGTTAGCCTAGTGGTTAGAGACAGGTAGCCTAGTGGTTAGAGGCAGGTAGCCTAGTGGTTAGGGCAGGTAGCCTAGTGGTTAGAGGCAGGTAGTCTAGTGGTTAGAGCAGGTAGCCTAGTGGTTAGAGCAGGTAGCAAAGTGGTTAGATCAGGTAGCCTAGTGGTTAGATCAGGTAGCCTAGTGGTTAGAGGCAGGTAGCCTAGTGGTTAGAGGCAGGTAGCCTAGTGGTTAGAGGCAGGTAGCCTAGTGGTTAGAGGCAGGTAGCCTAGTGGTTAGGGCATGTAGCCTAGTGGTTAGAGGCAGGTAGCCTAGTGGATAGAGGCAGTTAGCCTAGTGGTTAGAGACAGGTAGCCTAGTGGTTAGAGGAGGTAGCCTAGTGGTTAGAGCAGGTAGCCTAGTGGGTAGAGCATGGTGCCTAGTGGTTAGATTGGGAACTAGTGGTTAGAGCAGGCAGCCTAGTGGTTAGAGGAGGTAGTCTAGTGGTTAGAGCAGGCAGCCTAGTGATTAGAGCAGGTAGGCTAGTGGTTAGAGCAGATAGCCTAGTGGTTAGAGCAGATAGCCTAGTGGTTAGAGCAGGTAGCAAAGTGGTTAGAGAAGGTAGCCTAGATGTTGGAGCAGGTAGCCTAGTGGTTAGATCAGGTAGCCTAGTGGTTAGATCAGGTAGCCTAGTGGTTAGAGCGGGAACTAGTGGTTAGAGCAGGCAGCCTAGTGGTTAGAGGAGGTAGTCTAGTGGTTAGAGCAGGTAGCCTGGTGATTAGAGCAGGTAGCCTAGTGGTTAGAGCCTAGTGGTTAGAGCCTAGTGGTTAGAGCAGGTAGACTAGTGGTTAGAGCAGGTAGCCTAGTGGTTAGAACAGGTAGCCTAGTGGTTAGAGACAGGTAGCTTTGGGGTTAGAGCAGGTAGCCTAGTGGTTAGAGCAGGTAGCCTAGTGGTTAAAGCATAGTGCCTAGTGGTTAGAGCGGGAACTAGTGGTTAGAGCAGGCAGCCTAGTGGTTAGAGGAGGTAGTCTAGTGGTTAGAGCAGGCAGCCTAGTGATTAGAGCTTGTAGCCTAGTGGTTATAGCAGGTAGCCTAGTGGTTAGAGCAGGTAGCCTAGTGGTTAGAGCAGGTAGCCTAGTGGTTAGAGAAGGTAGCCTAGATGTTGGAGCAGGTAGCCTAGTGGTTAGATCAGGTAGCTTAGTGGTTAGAGGAGGTGGCCTAGTGGTTAGAGCAGGTAGCCTAGTGGTTAGAGCAGGTAGCCTAGTGGTTAGAGGCAGGTAGCCTAGTGGTTAGAGGAGGTAGCCTAGTGGTTAGAGCAGGTAGCCTAGTGGTTAGAGGAGGTAGCCTAGTGGTTAGAGCAGGTAGCCTAGTGGGTAGAGCATGGTGCCTAGTGGTTAGATTGGGAACTAGTGGTTAGAGCAGGCAACCTAGTGGTTAGAGGAGGTAGTCTAGTGGTTAGAGCAGGCAGCCTAGTGATTAGAGCAGGTAGGCTAGTGGTTAGAGCAGATAGCCTAGTGGTTAGAGCAGATAGCCTAGTGGTTAGAGCAGGTAGCAAAGTGGTTAGAGAAGGTAGCCTAGATGTTGGAGCAGGTAGCCTAGTGGTTAGATCAGGTAGCCTAGTGGTTAGATCAGGTAGCCTAGTGGTTAGATCAGGTAGCCTAGTGGTTAGAGGAGGTGGCCTAGTGGTTAGAGCAGGTAGCCTAGAGGTTAGAGACAGGTAGCCTAGTGGATAGAGGCAGTTAGCCTAGTGGTTAGAGCAGGTAGCCTAGTGGTTAGAGCAGGTAGCCTAGTGGTTAGAGCAGGTAATCTAGTGGTTAGAGCCTAGTGGTTAGAGCCTAGTGGTTAGAGCAGGTAGACTAGTGGTTAGAGCAGGTAGCCTAGTGGTTAGAACAGGTAGCCTAGTGGTTAAAGCATGGTGCCTAGTGGTTAGAGCGGGAACTAGTGGTTAGAGCAGGCAGCCTAGTGGTTAGAGGAGGTAGTCTAGTGGTTAGAGCAGGTAGCCTGGTGATTAGAGCAGGTAGCCTAGTGGTTAGAGCCTAGTGGTTAGAGCCTAGTGGTTAGAGCAGGTAGACTAGTGGTTAGAGCAGGTAGCCTAGTGGTTAGAACAGGTAGCCTAGTGGTTAGAGACAGGTAGCCTAGGGGTTAGAGCAGGTAGCCTAGTGGTTAGAGCAGGTAGCCTAGTGGTTAGAGCATAGTGCCTAGTGGTTAGAGCATGGTGCCTAGTGGTTAGAGCAGGCAGCCTAGTGGTTAGAGGAGGTAGTCTAGTGGTTAGAGCAGGCAGCCTAGTGATTAGAGCAGGTAGCCTAGTGGTTATAGCAGGTAGCCTAGTGGTTAGAGACAGGTAGTCTAGTGGTTAGAGCAGGTAGCCTAGTGGTTAGAGAAGGTAGCCTAGATGTTGGAGCAGGTAGCCTAGTGGTTAGATCAGGTAGCCTAGTGGTTAGATCAGGTAGCCTAGTGGTTAGAGCAGGTAGACTAGTGGTTAGAGCAGGTAGCCTAGTGGTTAGAGCAGGTAGCCTAGTGGTTGAGAGCAGGTAGCCTAGTGGTTGGAGCAGGTAGCCTAGTGGTTAGAGCAGGTAGCCTAGATGTTAGAGCAGGTAGCCTAGTGGTTAGAGGAGGTAGCCTAGTGGTTAGAGCAGGCAGCCTAGTGGTTAGAGCAGGCAGCCTAGTGGTTAGAGACAGGTAGCCTAGTGGTTAGAGACAGGTAGCCTAGTGGTTAGAGCAGGTAGCAAAGTGGTTAGAGAAGGTAGCCTAGATGTTGGAGCAGGTAGCCTAGTGGTTAGATCAGGTAGCCTAGTGGTTAGATCAGGTAGCCTAGTGGTTAGAGGAGGTGGCCTAGTGGTTAGAGCAGGTAGCCTAGTGGTTAGAGACAGGTAGCCTAGTGGTTAGAGGCAGGTAGCCTAGTGGTTAGAGGCAGGTAGCCTAGTGGTTAGGGCAGGTAGCCTAGTGGTTAGAGGCAGGTAGTCTAGTGGTTAGAGCAGGTAGCCTAGTGGTTAGAGCAGGTAGCAAAGTGGTTAGAGAAGGTAGCCTAGTGGTTAGATCAGGTAGCCTAGTGGTTAGAGGCAGGTAGCCTAGTGGTTAGAGGCAGGTAGCCTAGTGGTTAGAGGCAGGTAGCCTAGTGGTTAGAGGCAGGTAGCCTAGTGGTTAGGGCAGGTAGCCTAGTGGTTAGAGGCAGGTAGCCTAGTGGATAGAGGCAGTTAGCCTAGTGGTTAGAGACAGGTAGCCTAGTGGTTAGAGGAGGTAGCCTAGTGGTTAGAGCAGGTAGCCTAGTGGGTAGAGCATGGTGCCTAGTGGTTAGATTGGGAACTAGTGGTTAGAGCAGGCAGCCTAGTGGTTAGAGGAGGTAGTCTAGTGGTTAGAGCAGGCAGCCTAGTGGTTAGAGCAGGTAGGCTAGTGGTTAGAGCAGGTAGCCTAGTGGTTAGAGCAGATAGCCTAGTGGTTAGAGCAGGTAGCAAAGTGGTTAGAGAAGGTAGCCTAGATGTTGGAGCAGGTAGCCTAGTGGTTAGATCAGGTAGCCTAGTGGTTAGATCAGGTAGCCTAGTGGTTAGAGCGGGAACTAGTGGTTAGAGCAGGCAGCCTAGTGGTTAGAGGAGGTAGTCTAGTGGTTAGAGCAGGTAGCCTGGTGATTAGAGCAGGTAGCCTAGTGGTTAGAGCCTAGTGGTTAGAGCCTAGTGGTTAGAGCAGGTAGACTAGTGGTTAGAGCAGGTAGCCTAGTGGTTAGAACAGGTAGCCTAGTGGTTAGAGACAGGTAGCTTTGGGGTTAGAGCAGGTAGCCTAGTGGTTAGAGCAGGTAGCCTAGTGGTTAAAGCATAGTGCCTAGTGGTTAGAGCGGGAACTAGTGGTTAGAGCAGGCAGCCTAGTGGTTAGAGGAGGTAGTCTAGTGGTTAGAGCAGGCAGCCTAGTGATTAGAGCTTGTAGCCTAGTGGTTAGAGCAGGTAGCCTAGTGGTTAGAGCAGGTAGCCTAGTGGTTAGAGCAGGTAGCCTAGTGGTTAGAGAAGGTAGCCTAGATGTTGGAGCAGGTAGCCTAGTGGTTAGATCAGGTAGCTTAGTGGTTAGAGGAGGTGGCCTAGTGGTTAGAGCAGGTAGCCTAGTGGTTAGAGCAGGTAGCCTAGTGGTTAGAGGCAGGTAGCCTAGTGGTTAGGGCAGGTAGCCTAGTGGTTAGAGCAGGTAGCCTAGTGGTTAGGGCAGGTAGCCTAGTGGTTAGAGTAGGCAGGTAGCCTAGTGGTTAGAGGAGGCAGGTAGCCTAGTGGTTAGAGGAGGCAGGTAGCCTAGTGGTTAGAGGGGGCAGGTAGCCTAGTGGTTAGAGTAGGCAGGTAGCCTAGTGGTTAGAGGAGGCAGGTAGCCTAGTGGTTAGAGGAGGCAGGTAGCCTAGTGGTTAGAGGAGGCAGGTAGCCTAGTGGTTAGAGGAGGCAGTTAGCCTAGTGGTTAGAGACAGGTAGTCTAGTGGTTAGAGACAGGTAGCCTAGTGGTTAGAGGAGGTAGCCTAGTGGTTAGAGGCAGTTAGCCTAGTGGTTAGAGACAGGTAGCCTAGTGGTTAGAGACAGGTAGCCTAGTGGTTAGAGACAGGTAGCCTAGTGGTTAGAGCAGGTAGCCTAGTGGTTAGAGAAGGTAGCCTAGTTGTTAGAGCAGGTAGCCTAGTGGTTAGAGAAGGTAATCTAGTGGTTAGAGCCTAGTGGTTAGAGCCTAGTGGTTAGAGCAGGTAGCCTAGTGGTTAGAACAGGTAGCCTAGTGGTTAAAGCATGGTGCCTAGTGGTTAGAGCGGGAACTAGTGGTTAGAGCAGGCAGCCTAGTGGTTAGAGGAGGTAGTCTAGTGGTTAGAGCAGGTAGCCTGGTGATTAGAGCAGGTAGCCTAGTGGTTAGAGCCTAGTGGTTAGAGCCTAGTGGTTAGAGCAGGTAGACTAGTGGTTAGAGCAGTTGGCCTAGTGGTTAGAGCAGGTGGCCTAGTGGTTATAGACAGTTAGCCTAGTGGTTAGAGACAGGTAGCCTAGTGGTTAGAGGCAGGTAGCCTAGTGGTTAGGGCAGGTAGCCTAGTGGTTAGAGGCAGGTAGTCTAGTCGTTAGAGCAGGTAGCCTAGTGGTTAGAGCAGGTAGCAAAGTGGTTAGATCAGGTAGCCTAGTGGTTAGATCAGGTAGCCTAGTGGTTAGAGGCAGGTAGCCTAGTGGTTAGAGGCAGGTAGCCTAGTGGTTAGAGGCAGGTAGCCTAGTGGTTAGAGGCAGGTAGCCTAGTGGTTAGAGGCAGGTAGCCTAGTGGTTAGAGGCAGGTAGCCTAGTGGTTAGGGCATGTAGCCTAGTGGTTAGAGGCAGTTAGCCTAGTGGTTAGAGGCAGTTAGCCTAGTGGTTAGAGACAGGTAGCCTAGTGGTTAGAGGAGGTAGCCTAGTGGTTAGAGCAGGTAGCCTAGTGGGTAGAGCATGGTGCCTAGTGGTTAGATTGGGAACTAGTGGTTAGAGCAGGCAGCCTAGTGGTTAGAGGAGGTAGTCTAGTGGTTAGAGCAGGCAGCCTAGTGATTAGAGCAGGTAGGCTAGTGGTTAGAGCAGATAGCCTAGTGGTTAGAGCAGATAGCCTAGTGGTTAGAGCAGGTAGCAAAGTGGTTAGAGAAGGTAGCCTAGATGTTGGAGCAGGTAGCCTAGTGGTTAGATCAGGTAGCCTAGTGGTTAGATCAGGTAGCCTAGTGGTTAGATCAGGTAGCCTAGTGGTTAGAGGAGGTGGCCTAGTGGTTAGAGCAGGTAGCCTAGAGGTTAGAGACAGGTAGCCTAGAGGTTAGAGACAGGTAGCCTAGAGGTTAGAGGCAGGTAGCCTAGTGGATAGAGGCAGTTAGCCTAGTGGTTAGAGGAGGTAGCCTAGTGGTTAGAGCAGGTAATCTAGTGGTTAGAGCCTAGTGGTTAGAGCCTAGTGCTTAGAGCAGGTAGACTAGTGGTTATAGCAGGTAGCCTAGTGGTTAGAACAGGTAGCCTAGTGGTTAAAGCATGGTGCCTAGTGGTTAGAGCGGGAACTAGTGGTTAGAGCAGGCAGCCTAGTGGTTAGAGGAGGTAGTCTAGTGGTTAGAGCAGGTAGCCTGGTGATTAGAGCAGGTAGCCTAGTGGTTAGAGCCTAGTGGTTAGAGCCTAGTGGTTAGAGCAGGTAGACTAGTGGTTAGAGCAGGTAGCCTAGTGGTTAGAGCAGGTAGCCTAGTGGTTAGAGCAGGTAGCCTAGATGTTAGAGCAGGTAGCCTAGATGTTAGAGCAGGTAGCCTAGTGGTTAGAGCAGGTAGCCTAGTGGTTAGAGAAGGTAGCCTAGATGTTAGAGCAGGTAGCCTAGTGGTTAGAGGAGGTAGCCTAGTGGTTAGAGGAGGTAGTCTAGTGGTTAGAGCAGTTAGCCTAGTGGTTAGAGACAGGTAGCCTAGTGGTTAGAGACAGGTAGCCTAGTGGTTAGAGCAGGTAGCAAAGTGGTTAGAGAAGGTAGCCTAGATGTTGGAGCAGGTAGCCTAGTGGTTAGATCAGGTAGCCTAGTGGTTAGATCAGGTAGCCTAGTGGTTAGAGGAGGTGGCCTAGTGGTTAGAGCAGGTAGCCTAGTGGTTATAGACAGTTAGCCTAGTGGTTAGAGGCAGGTAGCCTAGTGGTTAGAGGCAGGTAGCCTAGTGGTTAGAGGCAGGTAGCCTAGTGGTTAGGGCAGGTAGCCTAGTGGTTAGAACCGGTAGCCTAGTGGTTAAAGCATGGTGCCTAGTGGTTAGAGCGGGAACTAGTGGTTAGAGCAGGCAGCCTAGTGGTTAGAGGAGGTAGTCTAGTGGTTAGAGCAGGTAGCCTGGTGATTAGAGCAGGTAGCCTAGTGGTTAGAGCCTAGTGGTTAGAGCCTAGTGGTTAGAGCAGGTAGACTAGTGGTTAGAGCAGGTAGCCTAGTGGTTAGAACAGGTAGCCTAGTGGTTAGAGACAGGTAGCCTTGGGGTTAGAGCAGGTAGCCTTGGGGTTAGAGCAGGTAGCCTAGTGGTTAGAGCAGGTAGCCTAGTGGTTAAAGCATGGTGCCTAGTGGTTAGAGCGGGAACTAGTGGTTAGAGCAGGCAGCCTAGTGGTTAGAGGAGGTAGTCTAGTGGTTAGAGCAGGCAGCCTAGTGATTAGAGCTTGTAGCCTAGTGGTTATAGCAGGTAGCCTAGTGGTTAGAGCAGGTAGCCTAGTGGTTAGAGCAGGTAGCCTAGTGGTTAGAGAAGGTAGCCTAGATGTTGGAGCAGGTAGCCTAGTGGTTAGATCAGGTAGCTTAGTGGTTAGAGGAGGTGGCCTAGTGGTTAGAGCAGGTAGCCTAGTGGTTAGAGCAGGTAGCCTAGTGGTTAGAGGCAGGTAGCCTAGTGGTTAGGGCAGGTAGCTAGTGGTTAGAGCAGGTAGCCTAGTGGTTAGGGCAGGTAGCCTAGTGGTTAGAGTAGGCAGGTAGCCTAGTGGTTAGAGGAGGCAGGTAGCCTAGTGGTTAGAGGAGGCAGGTAGCCTAGTGGTTAGAGGAGGCAGGTAGCCTAGTGGTTAGAGCAGGTAGAAAAGTGGTTAGAGAAGGTAGCCTAGATGTTGGAGCAGGTAGCCTAGTGGTTAGATCAGGTAGCTTAGTGGTTAGAGGCAGGTAGCCTAGTGGTTAGAGCAGGTAGCCTAGTGGTTAGGGCAGGTAGCCTAGTGGTTAGAGCAGGTAGCCTAGTGGTTAGAGGCAGGTAGCCTAGTGGTTAGGGCAGGTAGCCTAGTGGTTAGAGCAGGTAGCCTAGTGGTTAGGGCAGGTAGCCTAGTGGTTAGAGCAGGTAATCTAGTGGTTAGAGCCTAGTGGTTAGAGCAGGTAGACTAGTGGTTAGAGCAGGTAGCCTAGTGGTTAGAACAGGTAGCCTAGTGGTTAGAACAGGTAGCCTAGTGGTTAAAGCATGGTGCCTAGTGGTTAGAGCGGGAACTAGTGGTTAGAGCAGGCAGCCTAGTGGTTAGAGGAGGTAGTCTAGTGGTTAGAGCAGGTAGCCTGGTGATTAGAGCAGGTAGCCTAGTGGTTAGAGCCTAGTGGTTAGAGCCTTGTGGTTAGAGCAGGGAGACTAGTGGTTAGAGCAGGTAGCCTAGTGGTTAGAACAGGTAGCCTTGGGGTTAGAGCAGGTAGCCTAGTGGTTAGAGCAGGTAGCCTAGTGGTTAAAGCATGGTGCCTAGTGGTTAGAGCGGGAACTAGTGGTTAGAGCAGGCAGCCTAGTGGTTAGAGGAGGTAGTCTAGTGGTTAGAGCAGGCAGCCTAGTGATTAGAGCAGGTAGCCTAGTGGTTATAGCAGGTAGCCTAGTGGTTAGAGCAGGTAGCCTAGTGGTTAGAGCAGGTAGCCTAGTGGTTAGAGAAGGTAGCCTAGATGTTGGAGCAGGCAGCCTAGTGATTAGAGCAGGTAGCCTAGTGGTTAGAGCAGGTAGCCTAGTGGTTAGAGCAGGTAGCCTAGTGGTTAGGGCAGGTAGCCTAGTGGTTAGAGTAGGCAGGTAGCCTAGTGGTTAGAGGAGGCAGGTAGCCTAGTGGTTAGAGGAGGCAGGTAGCCTAGTGGTTAGAGGGGGCAGGTAGCCTAGTGGTTAGAGTAGGCAGGTAGCCTAGTGGTTAGAGGAGGCAGGTAGCCTAGTGGTTAGAGGAGGCAGGTAGCCTAGTGGTTAGAGGAGGCAGTTAGCCTAGTGGTTAGAGACAGGTAGTCTAGTGGTTAGAGACAGGTAGCCTAGTGGTTAGAGGAGGTAGCCTAGTGGTTAGAGGAGGTAGCCTAGTGGTTAGAGGCAGTTAGCCTAGTGGTTAGAGACAGGTAGCCTAGTGGTTAGAGACAGGTAGCCTAGTGGTTAGAGCAGGTAGCCTAGTGGTTAGAGCAGGTAGCCTAGTGGTTAGAGAAGGTAGCCTAGTGGTTAGAGCAGGTAGCCTAGTGGTTAGAGAAGGTAATCTAGTGGTTAGAGCCTAGTGGTTAGAGCCTAGTGGTTAGAGCAGGTAGCCTAGTGGTTAGAACAGGTAGCCTAGTGGTTAGAGCCTAGTGGTTAGAGCCTAGTGGTTAGAGCAGGTAGACTAGTGGTTAGAGCAGGTAGCCTAGTGGTTAGAGCAGGTAGCCTAGTGGTTAGAGCAGGTAGCCTAGTGGTTAGAGCAGGTAGCCTAGATGTTAGAGCAGGTAGCCTAGTGGTTAGAGGAGGTAGCCTAGTGGTTAGAGGAGGTAGTCTAGTGGCTAGAGCAGTTAGCCTAGTGGTTAGAGACAGGTAGCCTAGTGGTTAGAGACAGGTAGCCTAGTGGTTAGAGCAGGTAGCCTAGTGGTTAGAGCAGGTAGCCTAGATGTTAGAGCAGGTAGCCTAGTGGTTAGAGGAGGTAGCCTAGTGGTTAGAGGAGGTAGTCTAGTGGCTAGAGCAGTTAGCCTAGTGGTTAGAGACAGGTAGCCTAGTGGTTAGAGACAGGTAGCCTAGTGGTTAGAGCAGGTAGCAAAGTGGTTAGAGAAGGTAGCCTAGATGTTGGAGCAGGTAGCCTAGTGGTTAGATCAGGTAGCCTAGTGGTTAGAGCAGGTAGCCTAGTGGTTAGAGCAGGTAGCAAAGTGGTTAGATCAGGTAGCCTAGTGGTTAGATCAGGTAGCCTAGTGGTTAGAGGCAGGTAGCCTAGTGGTTAGAGGCAGGTAGCCTAGTGGTTAGAGGCAGGTAGCCTAGTGGTTAGAGGCAGGTAGCCTAGTGGTTAGGGCATGTAGCCTAGTGGTTAGAGGCAGGTAGCCTAGTGGATAGAGGCAGTTAGCCTAGTGGTTAGAGACAGGTAGCCTAGTGGTTAGAGGAGGTAGCCTAGTGGTTAGAGCAGGTAGCCTAGTGGGTAGAGCATGGTGCCTAGTGGTTAGATTGGGAACTAGTGGTTAGAGCAGGCAGCCTAGTGGTTAGAGGAGGTTGTCTAGTGGTTAGAGCAGGCAGCCTAGTGATTAGAGCAGGTAGTCTAGTGGTTAGAGACAGGTAGCCTAGTGGTTAGAGCAGGTAGCCTAGTGGTTAGAGCAGGTAGCAAAGTGGTTAGAGAAGGTAGCCTAGATGTTGGAGCAGGTAGCCTAGTGGTTAGATCAGGTAGCCTAGTGGTTAGATCAGGTAGCCTAGTGGTTAGAGGAGGTGGCCTAGTGGTTAGAGCAGGTAGCCTAGAGGTTAGAGACAGGTAGCCTAGAGGTTAGAGACAGGTAGCCTAGAGGTTAGAGGCAGGTAGCCTAGTGGATAGAGGCAGTTAGCCTAGTGGTTAGAGGAGGTAGCCTAGTGGTTAGAGCAGGTAATCTAGTGGTTAGAGCCTAGTGGTTAGAGCCTAGTGCTTAGAGCAGGTAGACTAGTGGTTAGAGCAGGTAGCCTAGTGGTTAGAACAGGTAGCCTAGTGGTTAAAGCATGGTGCCTAGTGGTTAGAGCGGGAACTAGTGGTTAGAGCAGGCAGCCTAGTGGTTAGAGGAGGTAGTCTAGTGGTTAGAGCAGGTAGCCTGGTGATTAGAGCAGGTAGCCTAGTGGTTAGATCAGATAGCCTAGTGGTTAGAGCAGATAGCCTAGTGGTTAGAGCAGGTAGCAAAGTGGTTAGAGAAGGTAGCCTAGATGTTGGAGCAGGTAGCCTAGTGGTTAGATCAGGTAGCCTAGTGGTTAGATCAGGTAGCCTAGTGGTTAGATCAGGTAGCCTAGTGGTTAGAGGAGGTGGCCTAGTGGTTAGAGCAGGTAGCCTAGAGGTTAGAGACAGGTAGCCTAGAGGTTAGAGGCAGGTAGCCTAGTGGATAGAGGCAGTTAGCCTAGTGGTTAGAGGAGGTAGCCTAGTGGTTAGAGCAGGTAGCCTAGTGGTTAGAGCAGGTCATCTAGTGGTTAGAGCCTAGTGGTTAGAGCCTAGTGGTTAGAGCAGGTAGACTAGTGGTTAGAGCAGGTAGCCTAGTGGTTAGAACAGGTAGCCTAGTGGTTAAAGCATGGTGCCTAGTGGTTAGAGCGGGAACTAGTGGTTAGAGCAGGCAGCCTAGTGGTTAGAGGAGGTAGTCTAGTGGTTAGAGCAGGTAGCCTGGTGATTAGAGCAGGTAGCCTAGTGGTTAGAGCCTAGTGGTTAGAGCCTAGTGGTTAGAGCAGGTAGACTAGTGGTTAGAGCAGGTAGCCTAGTGGTTAGAGCAGGTAGCCTAGTGGTTAGAGCAGGTAGCCTAGTGGTTAGAGCAGGTAGCCTAGTGGTTAGAGCAGGTAGCCTAGATGTTAGAGCAGGTAGCCTAGTGGTTAGAGCAGGTAGCCTAGTGGTTAGAGAAGGTAGCCTAGATGTTAGAGCAGGTAGCCTAGTGGTTAGAGGAGGTAGCCTAGTGGTTAGAGGAGGTAGTCTAGTGGTTAGAGCAGTTAGCCTAGTGGTTAGAGACAGGTAGCCTAGTGGTTAGAGACAGGTAGCCTAGTGGTTAGAGCAGGTAGCAAAGTGGTTAGAGAAGGTAGCCTAGATGTTGGAGCAGGTAGCCTAGTGGTTAGATCAGGTAGCCTAGTGGTTAGATCAGGTAGCCTAGTGGTTAGAGGAGGTAGCCTAGTGGTTATAGACAGTTAGCCTAGTGGTTAGAGGCAGGTAGCCTAGTGGTTAGAGGCAGGTAGCCTAGTGGTTAGGGCAGGTAGCCTAGTGGTTAGAACCGGTAGCCTAGTGGTTAAAGCATGGTGCCTAGTGGTTAGAGCGGGAACTAGTGGTTAGAGCAGGCAGCCTAGTGGTTAGAGGAGGTAGTCTAGTGGTTAGAGCAGGTAGCCTGGTGGTTAGAGCAGGTAGCCTAGTGGTTAGAGCCTAGTGGTTAGAGCCTAGTGGTTAGAGCAGGTAGACTAGTGGTTAGAGCAGGTAGCCTAGTGGTTAGAACAGGTAGCCTAGTGGTTAGAGACAGGTAGCCTTGGGGTTAGAGCAGGTAGCCTAGTGGTTAGAGCAGGTAGCCTAGTGGTTAAAGCATGGTGCCTAGTGGTTAGAGCGGGAACTAGTGGTTAGAGCAGGCAGCCTAGTGGTTAGAGGAGGTAGTCTAGTGGTTAGAGCAGGCAGCCTAGTGATTAGAGCTTGTAGCCTAGTGGTTATAGCAGGTAGCCTAGTGGTTAGAGCAGGTAGCCTAGTGGTTAGAGCAGGTAGCCTAGTGGTTAGAGAAGGTAGCCTAGATGTTGGAGCAGGTAGCCTAGTGGTTAGATCAGGTAGCCTAGTGGTTAGATCAGGTAGCCTAGTGGTTAGATCAGGTAGCCTAGTGGTTAGAGGAGGTGGCCTAGTGGTTAGAGCAGGTAGCCTAGAGGTTAGAGACAGGTAGCCTAGAGGTTAGAGACAGGTAGCCTAGAGGTTAGAGGCAGGTAGCCTAGTGGATAGAGGCAGTTAGCCTAGTGGTTAGAGGAGGTAGCCTAGTGGTTAGAGCAGGTAATCTAGTGGTTAGAGCCTAGTGGTTAGAGCCTAGTGGTTAGAGCAGGTAGACTAGTGGTTATAGCAGGTAGCCTAGTGGTTAGAACAGGTAGCCTAGTGGTTAAAGCATGGTGCCTAGTGGTTAGAGCGGGAACTAGTGGTTAGAGCAGGCAGCCTAGTGGTTAGAGGAGGTAGTCTAGTGGTTAGAGCAGGTAGCCTAGTGGTTAGAGCAGGTAGCCTAGTGGTTAGAGCAGGTAGCCTAGTGGTTAGAGCAGGTAGCCTAGTGGTTAGAGCAGGTAGCAAAGTGGTTAGAGAAGGTAGCCTAGATGTTGGAGCAGGTAGCCTAGTGGTTAGATCAGGTAGCCTAGTGGTTAGAGCAGGTAGCCTAGTGGTTAGAGCAGGTAGCCTAGTGGTTAGAGGAGGTGGCCTAGTGGTTAGAGCAGGTAGCCTAGAGGTTAGAGACAGGTAGCCTAGAGGTTAGAGGCAGGTAGCCTAGTGGATAGAGGCAGTTAGCCTAGTGGTTAGAGGAGGTAGCCTAGTGGTTAGAGCAGGTAGCCTAGTGGTTAGAGCAGGTCATCTAGTGGTTAGAGCCTAGTGGTTAGAGCCTAGTGGTTAGAGCAGGTAGACTAGTGGTTAGAGCAGGTAGCCTAGTGGTTAGAACAGGTAGCCTAGTGGTTAAAGCATGGTGCCTAGTGGTTAGAGCGGGAACTAGTGGTTAGAGCAGGCAGCCTAGTGGTTAGAGGAGGTAGTCTAGTGGTTAGAGCAGGTAGCCTGGTGATTAGAGCAGGTAGCCTAGTGGTTAGAGCCTAGTGGTTAGAGCCTAGTGGTTAGAGCAGGTAGACTAGTGGTTAGAGCAGGTAGCCTAGTGGTTAGAGCAGGTAGCCTAGTGGTTAGAGCAGGTAGCCTAGATGTTAGAGCAGGTAGCCTAGATGTTAGAGCAGGTAGCCTAGTGGTTAGAGCAGGTAGCCTAGTGGTTAGAGAAGGTAGCCTAGATGTTAGAGCAGGTAGCCTAGTGGTTAGAGGAGGTAGCCTAGTGGTTAGAGGAGGTAGTCTAGTGGTTAGAGCAGTTAGCCTAGTGGTTAGAGACAGGTAGCCTAGTGGTTAGAGACAGGTAGCCTAGTGGTTAGAGCAGGTAGCAAAGTGGTTAGAGAAGGTAGCCTAGTGGTTAGATCAGGTAGCCTAGTGGTTAGATCAGGTAGCCTAGTGGTTAGAGGAGGTGGCCTAGTGGTTAGAGCAGGTAGCCTAGTGGTTAGAGGCAGGTAGCCTAGTGGTTAGAGGCAGGTAGCCTAGTGGTTAGAGGCAGGTAGCCTAGTGGTTAGAGGCAGGTAGCCTAGTGGTTAGGGCAGGTAGCCTAGTGGTTAGAACCGGTAGCCTAGTGGTTAAAGCATGGTGCCTAGTGGTTAGAGCGGGAACTAGTGGTTAGAGCAGGCAGCCTAGTGGTTAGAGGAGGTAGTCTAGTGGTTAGAGCAGGTAGCCTGGTGATTAGTGCAGGTAGCCTAGTGGTTAGAGCCTAGTGGTTAGAGCCTAGTGGTTAGAGCAGGTAGACTAGTGGTTAGAGCAGGTAGCCTAGTGGTTAGAACAGGTAGCCTAGTGGTTAGAGACAGGTAGCCTTGGGGTTAGAGCAGGTAGCCTTGGGGTTAGAGCAGGTAGCCTAGTGGTTAGAGCAGGTAGCCTAGTGGTTAAAGCATGGTGCCTAGTGGTTAGAGCGGGAACTAGTGGTTAGAGCAGGCAGCCTAGTGGTTAGAGGAGGTAGTCTAGTGGTTAGAGCAGGCAGCCTAGTGATTAGAGCTTGTAGCCTAGTGGTTATAGCAGGTAGCCTAGTGGTTAGAGCAGGTAGCCTAGTGGTTAGAGCAGGTAGCCTAGTGGTTAGAGAAGGTAGCCTAGATGTTGGAGCAGGTAGCCTAGTGGTTAGATCAGGTAGCTTAGTGGTTAGAGGAGGTGGCCTAGTGGTTAGAGCAGGTAGCCTAGTGGTTAGAGCAGGTAGCCTAGTGGTTAGAGGCAGGTAGCCTAGTGGTTAGGGCAGGTAGCCTAGTGGTTAGAGCAGGTAGCCTAGTGGTTAGGGCAGGTAGCCTAGTGGTTAGAGGAGGCAGGTAGCCTAGTGGTTAGAGGAGGCAGGTAGCCTAGTGGTTAGAGGAGGCAGGTAGCCTAGTGGTTAGAGGAGGCAGGTAGCCTAGTGGTTAGAGCAGGTAGAAAAGTGGTTAGAGAAGGTAGCCTAGATGTTGGAGCAGGTAGCCTAGTGGTTAGATCAGGTAGCTTAGTGGTTAGAGGAGGTGGCATAGTGGTTAGAGCAGGTAGCCTAGTGGTTAGAGCAGGTAGCCTAGTGGTTAGAGGCAGGTAGCCTAGTGGTTAGGGCAGGTAGCCTAGTGGTTAGAGCAGGTAGCCTAGTGGTTAGGGCAGGTAGCCTAGTGGTTAGAGCAGGTAGCCTAGTGGTTAGAGCAGGTAATCTAGTGGTTAGAGCCTAGTGGTTAGAGCAGGTAGACTAGTGGTTAGAGCAGGTAGCCTAGTGGTTAGAGCAGGTAGCCTAGTGGTTAGAGCAGGTAGCCTAGTGGTTAGAGCATGGTGCCTAGTGGTTAGAGCGGGAAGCCTAGTGGTTAGAGCAGGCAGCCTAGTGGTTAGAGGAGGTAGTCTAGTGGTTAGAGCAGGTAGCCTGGTGATTAGAGCAGGTAGCCTAGTGGTTAGAGCCTAGTGGTTAGAGCCTAGTGGTTAGAGCAGGGAGACTAGTGGTTAGAGCAGGTAGCCTAGTGGTTAGAGACAGGTAGCCTAGGGGTTAGAGCAGGTAGCCTAGTGGTTAGAGCAGGTAGCCTAGTGGTTAAAGCATGGTGCCTAGTGGTTAGAGCGGGAACTAGTGGTTAGAGCAGGCAGCCTAGTGGTTAGAGGAGGTAGTCTAGTGGTTAGAGCAGGCAGCCTAGTGATTAGAGCAGGTAGCCTAGTGGTTAGAGCAGGTAGCCTAGTGGTTAGAGCAGGTAGCCTAGTGGTTAGAGCAGGTAGCCTAGTGGTTAGAGAAGGTAGCCTAGATGTTGGAGCAGGCAGCCTAGTGGTTAGAGCAGGTAGCCTAGTGGTTAGAGCAGGTAGCCTAGTGGTTAGAGCAGGTAGCCTAGTGGTTAGAGCAGGTAGCCTAGTGGTTAGAGACAGGTAGCCTAGTGGTTAGAGGAGGCAGGTAGCCTAGTGGTTAGAGGAGGCAGGTAGCCTAGTGGTTAGAGGGGCAGGTAGCCTAGTGGTTAGGAGGCAGGTAGCCTAGTGGTTAGAGGAGGCAGGTAGCCTAGTGGTTAGAGGAGGCAGGTAGCCTAGTGGTTAGAGGAGGCAGTTAGCCTAGTGGTTAGAGACAGGTAGTCTAGTGGTTAGAGACAGGTAGCCTAGTGGTTAGAGGAGGTAGCCTAGTGGTTAGAGGAGGTAGCCTAGTGGTTAGAGGCAGTTAGCCTAGTGGTTAGAGACAGGTAGCCTAGTGGTTAGAGACAGGTAGCCTAGTGGTTAGAGCAGGTAGCCTAGTGGTTAGAGCAGGTAGCCTAGTGGTTAGAGACAGGTAGCCTAGTGGTTAGAGCAGGTAGCCTAGTGGTTAGAGAAGGTAATCTAGTGGTTAGAGCCTAGTGGTTAGAGCCTAGTGGTTAGAGCAGGTAGCCTAGTGGTTAGAACAGGTAGCCTAGTGGTTAAAGCATGGTGCCTAGTGGTTAGAGCGGGAACTAGTGGTTAGAGCAGGCAGCCTAGTGGTTAGAGGAGGTAGTCTAGTGGTTAGAGCAGGTAGCCTGGTGATTAGAGCAGGTAGCCTAGTGGTTAGAGCCTAGTGGTTAGAGCCTAGTGGTTAGAGCAGGTAGACTAGTGGTTAGAGCAGGTAGCCTAGTGGTTAGAGCAGGTAGCCTAGTGGTTAGAGCAGGTAGCCTAGTGGTTAGAGCAGGTAGCCTAGATGTTAGAGCAGGTAGCCTAGTGGTTAGAGGAGGTAGCCTAGTGGTTAGAGGAGGTAGTCTAGTGGCTAGAGCAGTTAGCCTAGTGGTTAGAGACAGGTAGCCTAGTGGTTAGAGACAGGTAGCCTAGTGGTTAGAGCAGGTAGCAAAGTGGTTAGAGAAGGTAGCCTAGATGTTGGAGCAGGTAGCCTAGTGGTTAGATCAGGTAGCCTAGTGGTTAGATCAGGTAGCCTAGTGGTTAGAGGAGGTGGCCTAGTGGTTAGAGCAGGTGGCCTAGTGGTTATAGACAGTTAGCCTAGTGGTTAGAGACAGGTCGCCTAGTGGTTAGAGGCAGGTAGCCTAGTGGTTAGGGCAGGTAGCCTAGTGGTTAGAGGCAGGTAGTCTAGTGGTTAGAGCAGGTAGCCTAGTGGTTAGAGCAGGTAGCAAAGTGGTTAGATCAGGTAGCCTAGTGGTTAGATCAGGTAGCCTAGTGGTTAGAGGCAGGTAGCCTAGTGGTTAGAGGCAGGTAGCCTAGTGGTTAGAGGCAGGTAGCCTAGTGGTTAGGGCATGTAGCCTAGTGGTTAGAGGCAGGTAGCCTAGTGGATAGAGGCAGTTAGCCTAGTGGTTAGAGACAGGTAGCCTAGTGGTTAGAGGAGGTAGCCTAGTGGTTAGAGCAGGTAGCCTAGTGGGTAGAGCATGGTGCCTAGTGGTTAGATTGGGAACTAGTGGTTAGAGCAGGCAGCCTAGTGGTTAGAGGAGGTAGTCTAGTGGTTAGAGCAGGCAGCCTAGTGATTAGAGCAGGTAGGCTAGTGGTTAGAGCAGATAGCCTAGTGGTTAGAGCAGATAGCCTAGTGGTTAGAGCAGATAGCCTAGTGGTTAGAGAAGGTAGCCTAGATGTTGGAGCAGGTAGCCTAGTGGTTAGATCAGGTAGCCTAGTGGTTAGATCAGGTAGCCTAGTGGTTAGAGGAGGTGGCCTAGTGGTTAGAGCAGGTAGCCTAGAGGTTAGAGACAGGTAGCCTAGAGGTTAGAGACAGGTAGCCTAGAGGTTAGAGGCAGGTAGCCTAGTGGATAGAGGCAGTTAGCCTAGTGGTTAGAGGAGATAGCCTAGTGGTTAGAGCAGGTAATCTAGTGGTTAGAGCCTAGTGGTTGGGAGCCTAGTGGTTAGAGCAGGTAGACTAGTGGTTAGAGCAGGTAGCCTAGTGGTTAGAACAGGTAGCCTAGTGGTTAAAGCATGGTGCCTAGTGGTTAGAGCGGGAACTAGTGGTTAGAGCAGGCAGCCTAGTGGTTAGAGGAGGTAGTCTAGTGGTTAGAGCAGGTAGCCTGGTGATTAGAGCAGGTAGCCTAGTGGTTAGAGCAGATAGCCTAGTGGTTAGAGCAGATAGCCTAGTGGTTAGAGCAGGTAGCAAAGTGGTTAGAGAAGGTAGCCTAGATGTTGGAGCAGGTAGCCTAGTGGTTAGATCAGGTAGCCTAGTGGTTAGATCAGGTAGCCTAGTGGTTAGATCAGGTAGCCTAGTGGTTAGAGGAGGTGGCCTAGTGGTTAGAGCAGGTAGCCTAGAGGTTAGAGACAGGTAGCCTAGAGGTTAGAGGCAGGTAGCCTAGTGGATAGAGGCAGTTAGCCTAGTGGTTAGAGGAGGTAGCCTAGTGGTTGAGAGCAGGTAGCCTAGTGGTTAGAGCAGGTCATCTAGTGGTTGAGAGCCCAGTGGTTAGAGCCTAGTGGTTAGAGCAGGTAGACTAGTGGTTAGAGCAGGTAGCCTAGTGGTTAGAACAGGTAGCCTAGTGGTTAAAGCATGGTGCCTAGTGGTTAGAGCGGGAACTAGTGGTTAGAGCAGGCAGCCTAGTGGTTAGAGGAGGTAGTCTAGTGGTTAGAGCAGGTAGCCTGGTGATTAGAGCAGGTAGCCTAGTGGTTAGAGCCTAGTGGTTAGAGCCTAGTGGTTAGAGCAGGTAGACTAGTGGTTAGAGCAGGTAGCCTAGTGGTTAGAGCAGGTAGCCTAGTGGTTAGAGCAGGTAGCCTAGTGGTTAGAGCAGGTAGCCTAGTGGTTAGAGCAGGTAGCCTAGATGTTAGAGCAGGTAGCCTAGTGGTAGAGCAGGTAGCCTAGTGGTTAGAGAAGGTAGCCTAGATGTTAGAGCAGGTAGCCTAGTGGTTAGAGGAGGTAGTCTAGTGGTTAGAGCAGGCAGCCTAGTGATTAGAGCAGTTAGCCTAGTGGTTAGAGACAGGTAGCCTAGTGGTTAGAGACAGGTAGCCTAGTGGTTAGAGCAGGTAGCAAAGTGGTTAGAGAAGGTAGCCTAGATGTTGGAGCAGGTAGCCTAGTGGTTAGATCAGGTAGCCTAGTGGTTAGATCAGGTAGCCTAGTGGTTAGAGGCAGGTAGCCTAGTGGTTAGAGGCAGGTAGCCTAGTGGTTAAAGGCAGGTAGCCTAGTGGTTAGAGGCAGGTAGCCTAGTGGTTAGGGCAGGTAGCCTAGTGGTTAGAACCGGTAGCCTAGTGGTTAGAGCATGGTAGCCTAGTGGTTAGAGGCGGGAAGCCTAGTGGTTAGAGCAGGCAGCCTAGTGGTTAGAGGAGGTAGTCTAGTGGTTAGAGCAGGTAGCCTGGTGATTAGAGCAGGTAGCCTAGTGGTTAGAGCCTAGTGGTTAGAGCCTAGTGGTTAGAGCAGGTAGACTAGTGGTTAGAGCAGGTAGCCTAGTGGTTAGAACAGGTAGCCTAGTGGTTAGAGACAGGTAGCCTTGGGGTTAGAGCAGGTAGCCTAGTGGTTAGAGCAGGTAGCCTAGTGGTTAAAGCATGGTGCCTAGTGGTTAGAGCGGGAACTAGTGGTTAGAGCAGGCAGCCTAGTGGTTAGAGGAGGTAGTCTAGTGGTTAGAGCAGGCAGCCTAGTGATTAGAGCAGGTAGCCTAGTGGTTATAGCAGGTAGCCTAGTGGTTAGAGCAGGTAGCCTAGTGGTTAGAGCAGGTAGCCTAGTGGTTAGAGAAGGTAGCCTAGATGTTGGAGCAGGTAGCCTAGTGGTTAGATCAGGTAGCTTAGTGGTTAGAGGAGGTGGCCTAGTGGTTAGAGCAGGTAGCCTAGTGGTTAGAGCAGGTAGCCTAGTGGTTAGAGGCAGGTAGCCTAGTGGTTAGGGGCAGGTAGCCTAGTGGTTAGAGCAGGTAGCCTAGTGGTTGGGGCAGGTAGCCTAGTGGTTAGAGTAGGCAGGTAGCCTAGTGGTTAGAGGAGGCAGGTAGCCTAGTGGTTAGAGGAGGCAGGTAGCCTAGTGGTTAGAGGAGGCAGGTAGCCTAGTGGTTAGAGCAGGTAGAATAGTGGTTAGAGAAGGTAGCCTAGATGTTGGAGCAGGTAGCCTAGTGGTTAGATCAGGTAGCTTAGTGGTTAGAGGAGGTGGCCTAGTGGTTGGAGCAGGTAGCCTAGTGGTTAGAGCAGGTAGCCTAGTGGTTAGAGGCAGGTAGCCTAGTGGTTAGGGCAGGTAGCCTAGTGGTTAGAGCAGGTAGCCTAGTGGTTAGGGCAGGTAGCCTAGTGGTTAGAGCAGGTAATCTAGTGGTTAGAGCCTAGTGGTTAGAGCAGGTAGACTAGTGGTTAGAGCAGGTAGCCTAGTGGTTAGAGACAGGTAGCCTAGTGGTTAGAACAGGTAGCCTAGTGGTTAAAGCAGGTGCCTAGTGGTTAGAGCGGGAACTAGTGGTTAGAGCAGGCAGCCTAGTGGTTAGAGGAGGTAGTCTAGTGGTTAGAGCAGGTAGCCTGGTGATTAGAGCAGGTAGCCTAGTGGTTAGAGCCTAGTGGTTGGAGCCTTGTGGTTAGAGCAGGGAGACTAGTGGTTAGAGCAGGTAGCCTAGTGGTTAGAACAGGTAGCCTTGGGGTTAGAGCAGGTAGCCTAGTGGTTAGAGCAGGTAGCCTAGTGGTTAAAGCATGGTGCCTAGTGGTTAGAGCGGGAACTAGTGGTTAGAGCAGGCAGCCTAGTGGTTAGAGGAGGTAGTCTAGTGGTTAGAGCAGGCAGCCTAGTGATTAGAGCAGGTAGCCTAGTGGTTAGAGCAGGTAGCCTAGTGGTTAGAGCAGGTAGCCTAGTGGTTAGAGCAGGTAGCCTAGTGGTTAGAGAAGGTAGCCTAGATGTTGGAGCAGGTAGCCTAGTGGTTAGATCAGGTAGCTTAGTGGTTAGAGGAGGTGGCCTAGTGGTTAGAGCAGGTAGCCTAGTGGTTAGAGCAGGTAGCCTAGAGGTTAGAGGCAGGTAGCCTAGAGGTTAGAGGCAGGTAGCCTAGAGGTTAGAGGCAGGTAGCCTAGAGGTTAGAGGCAGGTAGCCTAGTGGATAGAGGCAGTTAGCCTAGTGGTTAGAGACAGGAAGCCTAGTGGTTAGAGGAGGTAGCCTAGTGGTTAGAGCAGGTAGCCTAGTGGTTAGAGCAGGTAATCTAGTGGTTAGAGCCTAGTGGTTAGAGCAGGTAGACTAGTGGTTAGAGCAGGTAGCCTAGTGGTTAGAACAGGTAGCCTAGTGGTTAAAGCAGGTAGCCTAGTGGTTAGAGCGGGGAAGCCTAGTGGTTAGAGCAGGCAGCCTAGTGGTTAGAGGAGGTAGTCTAGTGGTTAGAGCAGGTAGCCTGGTGATTAGAGCAGGTAGCCTAGTGGTTAGAGCCTAGTGGTTAGAGCCTAGTGGTTAGAGCAGGTAGACTAGTGGTTAGAGCAGGTAGCCTAGTGGTTAGAACAGGTAGCCTAGTGGTTAGAGACAGGTAGCCTAGTGGATAGAGGCAGTTAGCCTAGTGGTTAGAGACAGGTAGCCTAGTGGTTAGAGGAGGTAGCCTAGTGGTTAGAGCAGGGTGCCTAGTGGTTAGAGCAGGTAATCTAGTGGTTAGAGCCTAGTGGTTAGAGCAGGTAGACTAGTGGTTAGAGCAGGTAGCCTAGTGGTTAGATCAGGTAGCCTAGTGGTTAGAGACAGGTAGCCTATGGGTTAGAGCAGGTAGCCTAGTGGTTAGAGCAGGTAGCCTAGTGGTTAGAGCATGGTGCCTAGTGGTTAGAGCGGGAACTAGTGGTTAGAGCAGGCAGCCTAGTGGTTAGAGGAGGTAGTCTAGTGGTTAGAGCAGGCAGCCTAGTGGTTAGAGCAGGTAGCCTAGTGGTTAGAGCAGGTAGCCTAGTGGTTAGAGCAGGTAGCCTAGTGGTTAGAGCAGGTAGCCTAGTGGTTAGAGCAGGTAGCCTAGTGGTTAGAGAAGGTAGCCTAGATGTTGGAGCAGGTAGCCTAGTGGTTAGAGCAGGTAGCCTAGTGGGTAGAGACAGGTAGCCTAGTGGTTAGAGACAGGTAGCCTAGTGGTTAGAGACAGGTAGCCTAGTGGTTAGGGACAGGTAGCCTAGTGGTAAGAGCAGGTAGCCTAGTGGTTAGAGCAGGTAGCCTAGTGGTTGAGAGCAGGTAGCCTAGTGGTTGGGGCAGGGTAGCCTAGTGGTTAGAGGGGCAGGTAGCCTAGTGGTTAGAGGAGGCAGGTAGCCTAGTGGTTCGGGGAGGCAGGTAGCCTAGTGGTTAGAGGAGGCGGGTAGCCTAGTGGTTGGGAGCCTAGTGGTTGGAGCCTAGTGGTTGAGAGCAGGTAGACTAGTGGTTAGAGCAGGTAGCCTAGTGGTTGGAACAGGTAGCCTAGTGGTTAGAGACAGGTAGCCTTGTGGGTTGAGAGCAGGTAGCCTAGTGGTTAGAGCAGGTAGCCTAGTGGTTGAGAGCATGGTGCCTAGTGGTTGGGGCGGGAACTAGTGGTTAGAGCAGGCAGCCTAGTGGTTAGAGGAGGTAGTCTAGTGGTTAGAGCAGGTAGCCTAGTGGTTAGAGCTGGTAGCCTAGTGGTTAGAGCAGGTAGCCTAGTGGTTGGGGCAGGTAGCCTAGTGGTTAGAGCAGGTAGCCTAGTGGTTAGAGCAGGTAGCCTAGTGGTTGGGGCAGGTAGCCTAGTGGTTAGAGACAGGTAGCCTAGTGGTTAGGGGGCAGGTAGCCTAGTGGTTAGAGCAGGTAGCCTAGTGGTTGGAGCAGGTAGCCTAGTGGTTAGAGCAGGTAGCCTAGTGGTTGGGGCAGGTAGCCTAGTGGTTAGAGGGGGCAGGTAGCCTAGTGGTTAGAGAGGCGGGTAGCCTAGTGGTTAGAGGGGGCAGGTAGCCTAGTGGTTGGGAGGCGGGTAGCCTAGTGGTTTGAGAGCCAGTGGTTGGAGCCTAGTGGTTAGAGCAGGTAGCCTAGTGGTTGGAGCAGGTAGCCTAGTGGTTAGAGCAGGTAGCCTAGTGGTTAGAGACAGGTAGCCTGTGGGGTTAGAGCAGGTAGCCTAGTGGTTAGAGCAGGTAGCCTAGTGGTTAGAGCAGGTAGCCTAGTGGTTAGAGCGGGGAACTAGTGGTTAGAGCAGGCAGCCTAGTGGTTAGAGGAGGTAGTCTAGTGGTTAGAGCAGGTAGCCTAGTGGTTAGAGCTGGTAGCCTAGTGGTTAGAGCAGGTAGCCTAGTGGTTAGAGCAGGTAGCCTAGTGGTTGGAGCAGGTAGCCTAGTGGTTAGAGCAGGTAGCCTAGTGGTTAAGAGCATGGTAGCCTAGTGGTTAGAGCGGGAACTAGTGGTTAGAGCAGGTAGCCTAGTGGTTAGAGGAGGTAGTCTAGTGGTTAGAGCAGGCAGCCTAGTGGTTGGAGCAGGTAGCCTAGTGGTTAGAGCAGGTAGCCTAGTGGTTGGAGCAGGTAGCCTAGTGGTTGGGAGCAGGTAGCCTAGTGGTTGGAGGCAGGTAGCCTAGTGGTTGGGGCGGGTAGCCTAGTGGTTAGAGCAGGTAGCCTAGTGGTTGGAGGGCGGGTAGCCTAGTGGTTAGAGAGGCAGGTAGCCTAGTGGTTAGAGGAGGCAGGTAGCCTAGTGGTTAGAGGAGGCAGGTAGCCTAGTGGTTAGAGGAGGCAGGTAGCCTAGTGGTTAGAGCAGGTAGAAAAGTGGTTAGAGAAGGTAGCCTAGATGTTGGAGCAGGTAGCCTAGTGGTTAGATCAGGTAGCTTAGTGGTTAGAGGAGGTGGCCTAGTGGTTAGAGCAGGTAGCCTAGTGGTTAGAGGCAGGTAGCCTAGTGGTTAGGGCAGGTAGCCTAGTGGTTAGAGCAGGTAGCCTAGTGGTTAGGGCAGGTAGCCTAGTGGTTAGAGCAGGTAATCTAGTGGTTGGGAGCCTAGTGGTTAGAGCAGGTAGACTAGTGGTTAGAGCAGGTAGCCTAGTGGTTAGAACAGGTAGCCTAGTGGTTAGAACAGGTAGCCTAGTGGTTAGAGCATGGTAGCCTAGTGGTTAGAGCGGGAACCTAGTGGTTAGAGCAGGTAGCCTAGTGGTTAGAGGAGGTAGTCTAGTGGTTAGAGCAGGTAGCCTGGTGGTTAGAGCAGGTAGCCTAGTGGTTGAGAGCCTAGTGGTTGGAGCCTTGTGGTTAGAGCAGGGAGACTAGTGGTTAGAGCAGGTAGCCTAGTGGTTAGAGACAGGTAGCCTTGGGGTTAGAGCAGGTAGCCTAGTGGTTAGAGCAGGTAGCCTAGTGGTTAGAGCATGGTGCCTAGTGGTTAGAGCGGGGAACTAGTGGTTGAGAGCAGGCAGCCTAGTGGTTAGAGGAGGTAGTCTAGTGGTTAGAGCAGGTAGCCTAGTGATTAGAGCAGGTAGCCTAGTGGTTGTAGCAGGTAGCCTAGTGGTTGAGAGCAGGTAGCCTAGTGGTTAGAGCAGGTAGCCTAGTGGTTAGAGAAGGTAGCCTAGATGTTGGAGCAGGTAGCCTAGTGGTTAGATCAGGTAGCTTAGTGGTTAGAGGAGGTGGCCTAGTGGTTAGAGCAGGTAGCCTAGTGGTTAGAGCAGGTAGCCTAGTGGTTAGAGGCAGGTAGCCTAGTGGTTAGAGGCAGGTAGCCTAGTGGATAGAGGCAGTTAGCCTAGTGGTTAGAGACAGGTAGCCTAGTGGTTAGAGGAGGTAGCCTAGTGGTTAGAGCAGGTAGCCTAGTGGTTAGAGCAGGTAACCTAGTGGTTAGAGCCTAGTGGTTAGAGCAGGTAGACTAGTGGTTGAGAGCAGGTAGCCTAGTGGTTGGAACAGGTAGCCTAGTGGTTAAAGCAGGTAGCCTAGTGGTTAGAGCGGGGAACTAGTGGTTAGAGCAGGTAGCCTAGTGGTTAGAGCAGGTAGCCTAGTGGTTAGAGCAGGTAGCCTAGTGGTTAGAGCAGGTAGCCTAGTGGTTAGAGCCTAGTGGTTAGAGCCTAGTGGTTAGAGCAGGTAGACTAGTGGTTAGAGCAGGTAGCCTAGTGGTTAGAACAGGTAGCCTAGTGGTTAGAGACAGGTAGCCTAGGGGTTAGAGCAGGTAGCCTAGTGGTTAGAGCAGGTAGCCTAGTGGTTAAAGCATGGTGCCTAGTGGTTAGAGCGGGAACTAGTGGTTAGAGCAGGCAGCCTAGTGGTTAGAGGAGGTAGTCTAGTGGTTAGAGCAGGCAGCCTAGTGGTTAGAGCAGGTAGCCTAGTGGTTAGAGCAGGTAGCCTAGTGGTTAGAGCAGGTAGCCTAGTGGTTAGAGCAGGTAGCCTAGTGGTTAGAGAAGGTAGCCTAGATGTTGGAGCAGGTAGCCTAGTGGTTAGATCAGGTAGCCTAGTGGTTAGAGGAGGTGGCCTAGTGGTTAGAGCAGGTAGCCTAGTGGTTAGAGCAGGTAGCCTAGTGGTTAGAGGCAGGTAGCCTAGTGGTTAGAGGCAGGTAGCCTAGTGGTTAGAGCAGGTAGCCTAGTGGTTAGAGGAGGCAGGTAGCCTAGTGGTTAGAGGAGGCAGGTAGCCTAGTGGTTAGAGGAGGCAGGTAGCCTAGTGGTTAGAGGAGGCAGGTAGCCTAGTGGTTAGAGGAGGCAGGTAGCCTAGTGGTTAGAGGAGGCAGGTAGCCTAGTGGTTAGAGACAGGTAGCCTAGTGGTTAGAGGCAGTTAGCCTAGTGGTTAGAGGCAGGTAGCCTAGTGGTTAGAGGCAGGTAGCCTAGTGGTTAGGGCAGGTAGCCTAGTGGTTAGAGGCAGGTAGCCTAGTGGATAGAGACAGGTAGCCTAGTGGTTAGAGACAGGTAGCCTAGTGGTTAGAGACAGGTAGCCTAGTGGTTAGAGGAGGTAGCCTAGTGGTTAGAGCAGGTAGCCTAGTGGTTAGAGCAGGTAATCTAGTGGTTAGAGCCTAGTGGTTAGAGCCTAGTGGTTAGAGCAGGTAGACTAGTGATTAGAGCAGGTAGCCTAGTGGTTAGAGCAGGTTGCCTAGTGTTTAGAGCAAGGGGCCTAGTGGTTAGAGTGGGTAGTCTAGTGGTTTGAGCAGGTAGCCTAGTGGTTAGAGCAGGTAGCCTAGTGGTTAGAGGCAGGTAGCCTAGTGGTTAGAGACAGGTAGCCTAGTGGTTAGAGACAGGTAGTCTAGTGGTTAGAGACAGGTAGCCTAGTGGTTAGAGGAGGTAGCCTAGTGGTTAGAGCAGGTAGCCTAGTGGTTAGAGAAGTTAGCCTAGATGTTAGAGAAGGTAGCCTAGTGGTTAGAGCAGGTAGCCTAGTGGTTAGAGCAGGTAGCCTAGATGTTAGAGCAGGTAGCCTAGTGGTTAGAGCAGGTAGCCTAGTGGTTAGAGGCAGGTAGCCTAGTGGTTAGAGGCAGGTAGCCTAGTGGTTAGAGGCAGGTAGCCTATGGGTTAGAGGCAGGTAGCCTATGGGTTAGAGGCAGGTAGCCTAGTGGATAGAGGCAGTTAGCCTAGTGGTTAGAGACAGGTAGCCTAGTGGTTAGAGGAGGTAGCCTAGTGGTTAGAGCAGGGTGCCTAGTGGTTAGAGCAGGTAATCTAGTGGTTAGAGCCTAGTGGTTAGAGCAGGTAGACTAGTGGTTAGAGCAGGTAGCCTAGTGGTTAGAGCAGGTAGCCTAGTGGTTAGAGCAGGTAATCTAGTGGTTAGAGCCTAGTGGTTAGAGCAGGTAGACTAGTGGTTAGAGCAGGTAGCCTAGTGGTTAGAACAGGTAGCCTAGTGGTTAAAGCATGGTGCCTAGTGGTTAGAGCGGGAACTAGTGGTTAGAGCAGGCAGCCTAGTGGTTAGAGGAGGTAGTCTAGTGGTTAGAGCAGGTAGCCTGGTGATTAGAGCAGGTAGCCTAGTGGTTAGAGCCTAGTGGTTGGAGCCTAGTGGTTAGAGCAGGTAGACTAGTGGTTAGAGCAGGTAGCCTAGTGGTTAGAACAGGTAGCCTAGTGGTTAGAGACAGGTAGCCTTGGGGTTAGAGCAGGTAGCCTAGTGGTTAGAGCAGGTAGCCTAGTGGTTAAAGCATGGTAGCCTAGTGGTTAGAGCGGGGAACTAGTGGTTAGAGCAGGTAGCCTAGTGGTTAGAGGAGGTAGTCTAGTGGTTAGAGCAGGTAGCCTAGTGGTTAGAGCAGGTAGCCTAGTGGTTAGAGCAGGTAGCCTAGTGGTTAGAGCAGGTAGCCTAGTGGTTAGAGCAGGTAGCCTAGTGGTTAGAGAAGGTAGCCTAGATGTTGGAGCAGGTAGCCTAGTGGTTAGATCAGGTAGCTTAGTGGTTAGAGGAGGTGGCCTAGTGGTTAGAGCAGGTAGCCTAGTGGTTAGAGCAGGTAGCCTAGTGGTTAGAGGCAGGTAGCCTAGTGGTTAGGGCAGGTAGCCTAGTGGTTAGAGCAGGTAGCCTAGTGGTTAGAGTAGGCAGGTAGCCTAGTGGTTAGAGGAGGCAGGTAGCCTAGTGGTTAGAGGAGGCAGGTAGCCTAGTGGTTAGAGGAGGCAGGTAGCCTAGTGGTTAGAGGAGGCAGGTAGCCTAGTGGTTAGAGCAGTTAGCCTAGTGGTTAGAGACAGGTAGCCTAGTGGTTAGAGGCAGTTAGCCTAGTGGTTAGAGGCAGGTAGCCTAGTGGTTAGAGGCAGGTAGCCTAGTGGTTAGGGGCAGGTAGCCTAGTGGTTAGAGGCAGGTAGCCTAGTGGTTAGAGACAGGTAGCCTAGTGGTTAGAGACAGGTAGCCTAGTGGTTAGAGACAGGTAGCCTAGTGGTTAGAGACAGGTAGCCTAGTGGTTAGAGGAGGTAGCCTAGTGGTTAGAGGAGGTAGCCTAGTGGTTAGAGCAGGTAATCTAGTGGTTAGAGCCTAGTGGTTAGAGCCTAGTGGTTAGAGCAGGTAGACTAGTGATTAGAGCAGGTAGCCTAGTGGTTAGAGCAGGTTGCCTAGTGTTTAGAGCAAGGGGCCTAGTGGTTAGAGTGGGTAGTCTAGTGGTTTGAGCAGGCAGCCTAGTGGTTAGAGCAGGTAGCCTAGTGGTTAGAGGCAGTTAGCCTAGTGGTTAGAGACAGGTAGCCTAGTGGTTAGAGACAGGTAGTCTAGTGGTTAGAGACAGGTAGCCTAGTGGTTAGAGGAGGTAGCCTAGTGGTTAGAGCAGGTAGCCTAGTGGTTAGAGAAGTTAGCCTAGATGTTAGAGCAGGTAGCCTAGTGGTTAGAGCAGGTAGCCTAGTGGTTAGAGCAGGTAGCCTAGTGGTTAGAGCAGGTAGCCTAGTGGTTAGAGCAGGTAGCCTAGTGGTTAGAGGCAGGTAGCCTAGTGGTTAGAGGCAGGTAGCCTAGTGGTTAGAGGCAGGTAGCCTAGTGGTTAGAGGCAGGTAGCCTAGTGGTTAGAGGCAGGTAGCCTAGTGGTTAGAGGCAGTTAGCCTAGTGGTTAGAGACAGGTAGCCTAGTGGTTAGAGGAGGTAGCCTAGTGGTTAGAGCAGGTTGCCTAGTGGTTAGAGCAGGTAATCTAGTGGTTAGAGCCTAGTGGTTAGAGCAGGTAGACTAGTGGTTAGAGCAGGTAGCCTAGTGGTTAGATCAGGTAGCCTAGTGGTTAGAGACAGGTAGCCTATGGGTTAGAGCAGGTAGCCTAGTGGTTAGAGCAGGTAGCCTAGTGGTTAGAGCATGGTGCTTAGTGGTTAGAGCGGGAACTAGTGGTTAGAGCAGGCAGCCTAGTGGTTAGAGGAGGTAGTCTAGTGGTTAGAGCAGGCAGCCTAGTGATTAGAGCAGGTAGCCTAGTGGGTAGAGACAGGTAGCCTAGTGGTTAGAGACAGGTAGCCTAGTGGTTAGAGACAGGTAGCCTAGTGGTTAGGGACAGGTAGCCTAGTGGTAAGAGCAGGTAGCCTAGTGGTTAGAGCAGGTAGCCTAGTGGTTAGAGCAGGTAGCCTAGTGGTTGGGGCAGGTAGCCTAGTGGTTAGAGGGGCAGGTAGCCTAGTGGTTAGAGGAGGCGGGTAGCCTAGTGGTTAGAGAGGCAGGTAGCCTAGTGGTTAGAGGAGGCAGGTAGCCTAGTGGTTAGAGGGGCAGGTAGCCTAGTGGTTAGAGAGGCGGGTAGCCTAGTGGTTAGAGGAGGCAGGTAGCCTAGTGGTTAGGGGAGGCGGGTAGCCTAGTGGTTAGAGAGGCAGGTAGCCTAGTGGTTAGAGGGGCAGGTAGCCTAGTGGTTAGGGGCAGGTAGCCTAGTGGTTAGAGGAGGCAGGTAGCCTAGTGGTTAGAGAGGCGGGTAGCCTGGTGGTTAGAGAGGCGGGTAGCCTAGTGGTTAGAGACAGGTAGCCTGGTGGTTAGAGACAGGTAGCCTAGTGGTTAGAGCAGGTAGCCTAGATGTTAGAGCAGGTAGCCTAGTGGTTAGAGCAGGTAGCCTAGATGTTAGAGCAGGTAGCCTAGTGTTTAGAGCAGGTAGCCTAGTGGTTAGAGGCAGGTAGCCTAGTGGTTAGGGCAGGTAGCCTAGTGGTTAGAGGCAGGTAGCCTAGTGGATAGAGGCAGGTAGCCGAGTGGTTAGAGACAGGTAGCCTAGTGGTTAGAGGAGGTAGCCTAGTGGTTAGAGCAGGTAGCCTAGTGGTTAAAGCAGGTAATCTAGTGGTTGGAGCCTAGTGGTTAGAGCAGGTAGACTAGTGGTTAGAGCAGGTAGCCTAGTGGTTAGATCAGGTAGCCTAGTGGTTAGAGCAGGTAGCCTAGTGGTTAGAGCAGGTAGCCTAGTGGTTAGAGCATGGTGCCTCATGGTTAGATTGGGAACTAGTGGTTAGAGCAGGCAGCCTAGTGGTTAGAGGAGGTAGTCTAGTGGTTAGAGCAGGCAGCCTAGTGGTTAGAGACAGGTAGTCTAGTGGTTAGAGCAGGTAGCCTAGTGGTTAGAGCAGGTAGAAAAGTGGTTAGAGAAGGTAGCCTAGATGTTGGAGCAGGTAGCCTAGTGGTTAGAGGAGGTAGCCTAGTGGTTAGAGCAGGTAGCCTAGTGGTTAGAGGAGGTGGCCTAGTGGTTAGAGCAGGTAGCCTAGTGGTTAGAGACAGGTAGCCTAGTGGTTAGAGGCAGGTAGCCTAGTAGTTAGAGGCAGGTAGCCTAGTGGTTAGGGCAGGTAGCCTAGTGGTTAGAGGCAGGTAGCCTAGTGGTTAGATCAGGTAGCATAGTGGTTAGATCAGGTAGCATAGTGGTTAGAGAAGGTAGCCTAGTGGTTGGAGCAGGTAGCCTAGTGGTTAGAGCAGGTAGCCTAGTGGTTAGAGCAGGTAGCCTAGTGGTTAGAGGGAGGTGGCCTAGTGGTTAGAGGCAGGTAGCCTAGTGGTTAGGGCAGGTAGCCTAGTGGTTAGAGGCAGTTAGCCTAGTGGTTAGAGACAGGTAGCCTAGTGGTTAGAGGAGGTAGCCTAGTGGTTAGAGCAGGTAGCCTAGTGGTTAGAGCAGGTAATCTAGTGGTTAGAGCCTAGTGGTTAGAGCAGGTAGACTATTGGTTAGAGCAGGTAGCCTAGTGGTTAGAACAGGTAGCCTAGTGGTTAGAGACAGGTAGCCTAGGGGTTAGAGCAGGTAGCCTAGAGGTTAGATCAGGTAGCCTAGTGGTTAAAACATGGTGCCTAGTGGTTAGAGCGGGAACTAGTGGTTAGAGCAGGCAGCCTAGTGGTTAGAGGAGGTAGTCTAGTGGTTAGAGCAGGTAGCCTAGTGATTAGAGCAGGTAGGCTTGTGGTTAGAGCAGGTTGCCTAGTGTTTAGAGCATGGGGCCTAGTGGTTAGAGTGGGTAGTCTAGTGATTAGAGCAGGCAGCCTAGTGGTTAGAGCAGGTAGCCTAGTGGTTGAAGCAGGTAGCCTAGTGGTTAGAGCAGGTAGCCTAGTGGTTAGAGCAGGTTGCCTAGTGGTTAGAGCATGGGGCCTAGTGGTTAGGGCGGGTAGTCTAGTGGTTAGAGCAGGTAGCCTAGTGGTTAGAGCAGGTAGCCTAGTGGTTAGAGCAGGTAGCCTAGTGGTTAGAGACAGGTAGCCTAGTGGGTAGAGACAGGTAGCCTAGTGGTTAGAGACAGGTAGCCTAGTGGTTAGGGACAGGTAGCCTAGTGGTAAGAGCAGGTAGCCTAGTGGTTAGAGGCAGGTAGCCTAGTGGTTAGAGCAGGTAGCCTAGTGGTTGAGAGCAGGTAGCCTAGTGGTTAGGGGAGGCAGGTAGCCTAGTGGTTGAGAGGCGGGTAGCCTAGTGGTTAGAGGGCAGGTAGCCTAGTGGTTAGAGGGGGCAGGTAGCCTGGTGGTTAGAGGGGGCAGGTAGCCTAGTGGTTAGAGGAGGCAGGTAGCCTAGTGGTTAGATGAGGCAGGTAGCCTAGTGGTTAGAGGAGGCAGGTAGCCTAGTGGTTTGAGCAGTTAGACTAGTGGTTAGAGACAGGTAGCCTAGTGGTTAGAGGCAGTTAGCCTAGTGGTTAGAGGCAGTTAGCCTAGTGGTTAGAGACAGGTAGTCTAGTGGTTAGAGACAGGTAGCCTAGTGGTTAGAGGAGGTAGCCTAGTGGTTAGAGGAGGTAGCCTAGTGGTTAGAGGCAGGTAGCCTAGTGGTTAGAGGCAGGTAGCCTAGTGGTTAGAGACAGGTAGCCTAGTGGTTAGAGACAGGTAGCCTAGTGGTTAGAGCAGGTAGCCTAGTGGTTAGAGCAGGTAGCCTAGTGGTTAGAGAAGGTAGCCTAGTTGTTAGAGCAGGTAGCCTAGTGGTTAGAGCAGGTTGCCTAGTGGTTAGAGCAGGTAGCCTAGTGGTTAGAGTAGGCAGGTAGCCTAGTGGTTAGAGGAGGCAGGTAGCCTAGTGGTTAGAGGAGGCAGGTAGCCTAGTGGTTAGAGGGGCAGGTAGCCTAGTGGTTAGATGAGGCAGGTAGCCTAGTGGTTAGATGAGGCAGGTAGCCTAGTGGTTAGAGGAGGCAGGTAGCCTAGTGGTTTGAGCAGTTAGACTAGTGGTTAGAGACAGGTAGCCTAGTGGTTAGAGGCAGTTAGCCTAGTGGTTAGAGGCAGTTAGCCTAGTGGTTAGAGACAGGTAGTCTAGTGGTTAGAGACAGGTAGCCTAGTGGTTAGAGGAGGTAGCCTAGTGGTTGAGAGGAGGTAGCCTAGTGGTTAGAGGCAGGTAGCCTAGTGGTTGGGAGGCAGGTAGCCTAGTGGTTAGAGACAGGTAGCCTAGTGGTTGGAGACAGGTAGCCTAGTGGTTAGAGCAGGTAGCCTAGTGGTTAGAGCAGGTAGCCTAGTGGTTAGAGCAGGTAGCCTAGTTGTTAGAGCAGGTAGCCTAGTGGTTAGAGAAGGTAGCCTAGTTGTTGGAGCAGGTAGCCTAGTGGTTGGGAGCAGGTAGCCTAGTGGTTGGAGGCAGGTAGCCTAGTGGTTAGGGGCAGGTAGCCTAGTGGTTAGGGGCAGGTAGCCTAGTGGTTAGAGGCAGGTAGCCTAGTGGTTGGAGCGGGTAGCCTAGTGGTTGAGGCAGGTAGCCTAGTGGTTAGAGCAGGTAGCCTAGTGGTTAGAGAAGGTAGCCTAGTGGTTGAGAGCAGGTAGCCTAGTGGTTGGGGGAGGTAGCCTAGTGGTTGGAGCAGGTAGCCTAGTGGTTGAGAGCAGGTAGCCTAGTGGTTAGAGACAGGTAGCCTAGTGGTTAGAGACAGGTAGCCTAGTGGTTAGAGCAGGTAGCCTAGTGGTTAGAGAAGGTAGCCTAGTTGTTGGAGCAGGTAGCCTAGTGGTTGGAGCAGGTAGCCTAGTGGTTAGAGCAGGTAGCCTAGTGGTTAGAGGCAGGTAGCCTAGTGGTTGGGGGCAGGTAGCCTAGTGGTTAAGGGCAGGTAGCCTAGTGGTTAGAGGCAGGTAGCCTAGTGGTTGGGGGCAGGTAGCCTAGTGGTTAGAGCAGGTAGGCTAGTGGTTGGAGCAGGTAGCCAAGTGGTTAGAGAAGGTAGCCTAGTAGTTGGAGCAGGTAGCCTAGTGGTTGGAGCAGGTAGCCTAGTGGTTAGAGCAGGTAGCCTAGTGGTTAGAGCAGGTAGCCTAGTGGTTAGAGGAGGTGGCCTAGTGGTTGGAGCAGGTAGCCTAGTGGTTAGAGACAGGTAGCCTAGTGGTTAGAGGCAGGTAGCCTAGTGGTTGAGAGGCCGGTAGCCTAGTGGTTAGAGACAGGTAGCCTAGTGGTTGAGAGGAGGTAGCCTAGTGGTTGAGAGCAGGTAGCCTAGTGGTTGGAGCAGGTAATCTAGTGGTTGAGAGGCCTAGTGGTTGGAGCCTGGTGGTTAGAGGCCTAGTGGTTGGAGCAGGTAGACTAGTGGTTAGAGCAGGTAGCCTGGTGGTTGGAGCAGGTAGCCTAGTGGTTGGAGCAGGTAGCCTAGTGGTTGGGGCGGGGGCCTAGTGGTTAGAGCAGGTAGCCTAGTGGTTAGAGGAGGTAGTCTAGTGGTTAGAGCAGGTAGCCTGGTGGTTAGAGCAGGTAGCCTAGTGGTTGGAGCCTAGTGGTTGGAGCCTAGTGGTTAGAGCAGGTAGACTAGTGGTTAGAGCAGGTAGCCTAGTGGTTGGAGCAGGTAGCCTAGTGGTTAGAACAGGTAGCCTAGTGGTTAGAGACAGGTAGCCTTGGGGTTGGAGCAGGTAGCCTAGTGGTTAGAGCAGGTAGCCTAGTGGTTGGAGCATGGTGCCTAGTGGTTGGGGCGGGGGACTAGTGGTTAGAGCAGGTAGCCTAGTGGTTAGAGGAGGTAGTCTAGTGGTTGGAGCAGGTAGCCTAGTGGTTAGAGCAGGTAGCCTAGTGGTTGGAGCAGGTAGCCTAGTGGTTGGAGCAGGTAGCCTAGTGGTTGGAGCAGGTAGCCTAGTGGTTAGAGAAGGTAGCCTAGTTGTTGGAGCAGGTAGCCTAGTGGTTGGAGCAGGTAGCTTAGTGGTTAGAGGAGGTGGCCTAGTGGTTGGAGCAGGTAGCCTAGTGGTTGGGAGCGGGTAGCCTAGTGGTTAGAGGCAGGTAGCCTAGTGGTTGGGGCAGGTAGCCTAGTGGTTGAGAGCAGGTAGCCTAGTGGTTAGGGAGGCGGGTAGCCTAGTGGTTAGAGGGGGCAGGTAGCCTAGTGGTTAGAGGAGGCAGGTAGCCTAGTGGTTAGAGGAGGCAGGTAGCCTAGTGGTTAGAGGAGGCAGGTAGCCTAGTGGTTGAGAGCAGGTAGAAAAGTGGTTAGAGAAGGTAGCCTAGTGGTTGGAGCAGGTAGCCTAGTGGTTGAGAGCAGGTAGCTTAGTGGTTAGAGGAGGTGGCCTAGTGGTTGAGAGCAGGTAGCCTAGTGGTTAGAGCAGGTAGCCTAGTGGTTAGAGGCAGGTAGCCTAGTGGTTAGAGAGGCAGGTAGCCTAGTGGTTAGGGAGGCGGGTAGCCTAGTGGTTAGGGGGGGCAGGTAGCCTAGTGGTTAGAGGGGGCAGGTAGCCTGAGTGGTTAGAGGGGGCGGGTAGCCTGAGTGGTTGAGAGGAGGCGGGTAGCCTAGTGGTTAGAGGAGGCAGGTAGCCTAGTGGTTGAGGAGGCAGGTAGCCTAGTGGTTGAGAGGCAGGTAGCCTAGTGGTTAGAGACAGGTAGCCTAGTGGTTGGGGGCAGGTAGCCTAGTGGTTAGAGGCAGGTAGCCTAGTGGTTGGAGGCAGGTAGCCTGAGTGGTTGGGGCAGGGTAGCCTAGTGGTTAGGGGCGGGTAGCCTAGTGGTTAGAGGCAGGTAGCCTAGTGGTTGGAGACAGGTAGCCTAGTGGTTAGAGACAGGTAGCCTAGTGGTTGGGGGAGGTAGCCTAGTGGTTAGAGCAGGTAGCCTAGTGGTTAGAGCAGGTAGCCTAGTGGTTAGAGCCAGTGGTTGGAGCCTAGTGGTTAGAGCAGGTAGCCTAGTGGTTAGAGCAGGTAGCCTAGTGGTTGGAGCAGGTAGCCTAGTGGTTAGGAGCAGGGTGGCCTAGTGGTTAGAGCAGGTAGCCTAGTGGTTAGAGCAGGTAGCCTAGTGGTTAGGGGCAGGGTAGCCTAGTGGTTGGAGGCAGGTAGCCTAGTGGTTAGAGGCAGGGTAGCCTAGTGGTTAGAGACAGGTAGCCTAGTGGTTAGAGACAGGTAGCCTAGTGGTTAGAGGCAGGTAGCCTAGTGGTTGAGAGCAGGTAGCCTAGTGGTTAGAGAAGGTAGCCTAGTGGTTGAGGAGGTAGCCTAGTGGTTGGGGCAGGTAGCCTAGTGGTTAGGGAAGGTAGCCTAGTGGTTAGAGCAGGTAGCCTAGTGGTTAGAGCAGGTAGCCTAGTGGTTAGAGGCGGGTAGCCTAGTGGTTAGAGGCAGGTAGCCTAGTGGTTAGAGGCAGGTAGCCTAGTGGTTAGAGGCGGGTAGCCTAGTGGTTGGGGCAGGTAGCCTAGTGGTTAGAGGCAGTTAGCCTAGTGGTTAGAGACAGGTAGCCTAGTGGTTAGGGGAGGTAGCCTAGTGGTTGGAGCAGGGTGCCTAGTGGTTAGAGCAGGTAATCTAGTGGTTGGAGCCTAGTGGTTGGAGCCTAGTGGTTAGAGCAGGTAGACTAGTGGTTGGAGCAGGTAGCCTAGTGGTTGGAGCAGGTAGCCTAGTGGTTAGAGACAGGTAGCCTATGGGTTGGAGCAGGTAGCCTAGTGGTTGGAGCAGGTAGCCTAGTGGTTGGAGCAGGTAGCCTAGTGGTTAGAGCATGGTGCCTAGTGGTTAGAGCGGGGACTAGTGGTTGGAGCAGGCAGCCTAGTGGTTAGGGGAGGTAGCCTAGTGGTTGGAGCAGGCAGCCTAGTGGTTGGAGCAGGTAGCCTAGTGGTTAGAGACAGGTAGTCTAGTGGTTGGAGCAGGTAGCCTAGTGGTTGGAGCGGGTAGCCTAGTGGTTGGAGCAGGTGGCCTAGTGGTTGGAGCAGGTAGCCTAGTGGTTGGAGCGGGTAGCCTAGTGGTTAGAGGAGGTAGCCTAGTGGTTGGAGCAGGTAGCCTAGTGGTTGGAGCAGGTAGCCTAGTGGTTAGAGCGGGTAGCCTAGTGGTTAGAGCAGGTAGCCTAGTGGTTGGAGCAGGTAGCCTAGTGGTTGGAGCAGGTAGCCTAGTGGTTGGAGCAGGTAGCCTAGTGGTTAGAGCAGGTAGCTTAGTGGTTGGAGGAGGTGGCCTAGTGGTTAGAGCAGGTAGCCTAGTGGTTGGAGCAGGTAGCCTAGTGGTTGGGGGCGGGTAGCCTAGTGGTTAGGAGCAGGTAGCCTAGTGGTTGGAGCAGGTAGCCTAGTGGTTGAGAGCGGGTAGCCTAGTGGTTGAGAGGCGGGTAGCCTAGTGGTTGAGAGGCAGGTAGCCTAGTGGTTAGAGGGCGGGTAGCCTAGTGGTTGAGAGGCGGGTAGCCTAGTGGTTAGAGCAGGTAGACAAGTGGTTGAGAAGGTAGCCTAGTGGTTGGAGCAGGTAGCCTAGTGGTTGGGGCAGGTAGCTTAGTGGTTAGGGGAGGTGGCCTAGTGGTTGGAGCAGGTAGCCTAGTGGTTAGAGCAGGTAGCCTAGTGGTTAGAGGCAGGTAGCCTAGTGGTTAGAGAGGCAGGTAGCCTAGTGGTTGAGAGGCAGGTAGCCTAGTGGTTAGAGGGGCAGGTAGCCTAGTGGTTAGGGGGGCGGGTAGCCTAGTGGTTGGGGGCAGGTAGCCTAGTGGTTAGAGGGCAGGTAGCCTGGTGGTTGAGAGGCAGGTAGCCTAGTGGTTAGGAGGCAGGTAGCCTAGTGGTTAGAGAGGCAGGTAGCCTAGTGGTTGAGAGGCAGGTAGCCTAGTGGTTAGAGGCAGGTAGCCTAGTGGTTGAGGGCGGGTAGCCTGGTGGTTAGGGGCAGGTAGCCTAGTGGTTAGGGGCAGGTAGCCTGGTGGTTGGGGCGGGTAGCCTGGTGGTTAGAGACGGGTAGCCTAGTGGTTGAGAGCAGGTAGCCTAGTGGTTAGAGGCAGGTAGCCTAGTGGTTGGAGCAGGTAGCCTAGTGGTTAGAGCAGGTAGCCTAGTGGTTGGGCCGTGGTTGAGCCTAGTGGTTGGAGCGGGTAGCCTAGTGGTTGGGGCAGGTAGCCTAGTGGTTAGAGCAGGTAGCCTAGTGGTTTGGAGCAGGGGTAGCCTGGTGGTTAGAGCGGGTAGCCTGGTGGTTGGAGCGGGTAGCCTAGTGGTTGGGAGCAGGTAGCCTAGTGGTTAGGGGCAGGTAGCCTAGTGGTTAGAGACAGGTAGCCTAGTGGTTAGAGGCAGGTAGCCTAGTGGTTAGAGGCGGGTAGCCTAGTGGTTAGAGACAGGTAGCCTAGTGGTTGGAGCGGGTAGCCTAGTGGTTGGAGCAGGTAGCCTAGTGGTTGGAGCAGGTAGCCTAGTGGTTAGAGGCGGGTAGCCTAGTGGTTGGAGCAGGTAGCCTAGTGGTTGAGGGCAGGTAGCCTAGTGGTTGGAGCGGGTAGCCTAGTGGTTGGAGCGGGTAGCCTAGTGGTTAGAGGCAGGTAGCCTAGTGGTTGGGAGGCAGGTAGCCTAGTGGTTGGGAGGGCAGGTAGCCTGGTGGTTGGAGGCGGGTAGCCTGGTGGTTAGAGGCGGGTAGCCTGGTGGTTGGGAGGCAGGTAGCCTAGTGGTTGGAGAGCAGGTAGCCTAGTGGTTGAGGGCAGGTAGCCTAGTGGTTAGGGGCAGGTAGCCTAGTGGTTAGAGGGCAGGTAGCCTAGTGGTTGGGGCAGGTAGCCTGAGTGGTTGGAGGCAGGTAGCCTAGTGGTTAGAGACAGGTAGCCTGGTGGTTGGGAGCAGGTAGCCTAGTGGTTAGAGCAGGTAGCCTAGTGGTTGGGGCGGGTAGCCTAGTGGTTAGAGGCAGGGTAGCCTAGTGGTTAGAGGCAGGTAGCCTAGTGGTTGGAGGCAGGTAGCCTAGTGGTTAGAGCAGGTAGCCTAGTGGTTGGGGGCAGGTAGCCTAGTGGTTGGAGGCGGGTAGCCTAGTGGTTAGAGGCAGGTAGCCTAGTGGTTAGGGGCAGGTAGCCTAGTGGTTGGGGGCAGGTAGCCTAGTGGTTGAGGCAGGTAGCCTAGTGGTTGAGGGCAGGTAGCCTAGTGGTTGAGGGCAGGTAGCCTAGTGGTTGAGAGCAGGTAGCCTAGTGGTTGGGGCGGGTAGCCTAGTGGTTAGAGGCAGGTAGCCTGGTGGTTGGGGGCAGGTAGCCTAGTGGTTAGAGACGGGTAGCCTAGTGGTTGGAGCGGGTAGCCTAGTGGTTGAGGGCGGGTAGCCTAGTGGTTGAGAGGGGGGTAGCCTAGTGGTTAGAGCAGGTAGCCTAGTGGTTAGAGACAGGTAGCCTAGTGGTTAGAGACAGGTAGCCTAGTGGTTGGGAGCAGGTAGCCTAGTGGTTGAGAGCGGGTAGCCTAGTGGTTAGGGCGGGTAGCCTAGTGGTTAGGGTAGCCTAGTGGTTAGAGACAGGTAGCCTAGTGGTTAGAGCAGGGGGCCTAGTGGTTGGGAGCCTAGTGGTTAGGGGCGGGTAGCCTAGTGGTTAGAGGCGGGGTAGCCTAGTGGTTAGAGCGGTAGCCTAGTGGTTGAGAGGCAGGGTAGCCTAGTGGTTAGAGGCGGGGTAGCCTAGTGGTTAGAGCAGGTAGCCTAGTGGTTAGAGACAGGTAGCCTAGTGGTTGGGAGCAGGTAGCCTAGTGGTTAGAGGCAGGTAGCCTAGTGGTTAGAGACAGGTAGCCTAGTGGTTAGAGACAGGTAGCCTAGTGGTTAGAGCAGGTAGCCTAGTGGTTAGAGACAGGTAGCCTAGTGGTTGGAGACAGGTAGCCTAGTGGTTAGAGGCAGGTAGCCTAGTGGTTAGAGACAGGTAGCCTAGTGGTTGGGAGCAGGTAGCCTAGTGGTTAGAGCAGGTAGCCTAGTGGTTAGAGCAGGTAGCCTAGTGGTTAGAGCAGGGTAGCCTAGTGGTTAGAAGCAGGTAGGCCTAGTGGTTAGAGGCAGGTAGCCTAGTGGTTAGAGCAGGTAGCCTAGTGGTTAGAGGCAGGTAGCCTAGTGGTTAGAGGCAGGTAGCCTAGTGGTTGAGAGCAGGTAGCCTAGTGGTTGGAGAGCAGGTGGCCTAGTGGTTAGAGGGCAGGGGGCCTAGCGGTTAGAGAGCAGGTAGCCTAGTGGTTAGAGAGCAGGTAGCCTAGTGGTTGGAGCAGGTAGCCTAGTGGTTGAGGTAGCCTAGTGGTTAGAGGCAGGTAGCCTAGTGGTTAGAGAGCAGGTGGCCTAGTGGTTGGAGCAGGTAGCCTAGTGGTTAGAGCAGGTAGCCTAGTGGTTAGAGCTTGGGTGCCTAGTGGTTAGAGCAAGGGTGCCTAGTGGTTGAGAGCACGGGGCCTAGCGGTTAGACCATGGGGCCTAGTGGTTAGAGCAGGTAGCCTAGTTGTTGGAGCAGGTAGCCTAGTGGTTAGAGCAGGTAGCCTAGTGGTTAGAGAAGGTAGCCTAGATGTTAGAGCAGGTAGCCTAGTGGTTAGAGCAGGTAGCCTAGTGGTTAGGGCAGGTAGCCTAGTGGTTAGGGCAGGTAGCCTAGTGGTTAGAGGCAGGTAGCCTAGTGGTTAGAGGCAGGTAGCCTAGTGGTTAGAGGCAGGTATCCTAGTGGTTAGAGGCAGGTAGCCTAGTGGTTAGGGCAGGTAGCCTAGTGGTTAGAGCGTGGGGCCTAGTGGTTAGAGCGTGGGGCCTAGTGGTTAGAGCAGGTTGCCTAGTGGTTAGAGCAGGTTGCCTAGTGGTTAGAGCATGGGGCCTAGCGGTTAGACCATGGGGCCTAGCGGCTAGAGCAGGTAGCCTAGTGGTTAGAGCAGGTAGCCTAGTTGTTGGAGCAGGTAACCTAGTGGTTAGAGCCTAGTGGTTAGAGGCAGGTAGCCTAGTGGTTAGAGCATGGGGCCTAGTGGTTAGAGCAGGTAGCCTAGTGGTTAGAGCAGGTAGCCTAGTGGTTAGAGCAGGTAGCCTAGTGGTTAGAGCTTGGGGCCTAGGGGTTAGAGCAAGGGGCCTAGTGGTTAGAGCACGGGGCCTAGTGGTTCGAGCCTAGTGGTTAGAGCAGGTAGCCTAGTGGTTAGAGCAGGTAGCCTAGTGGTTAGATCAGGTAGCCTAGTGGTTAGAGCAAGGGGCATAGTGGTTAGAGCACGGGGCCTAGCGGTTAGACCATGGGGCCTAGTGGTTAGAGCAGGTAGCCTAGTTGTTGGAGCAGGTAGCCTAGTGGTTAGAGCCTAGTGGTCAGAGCAGGTAACCTAGTGGTTAGAGCAGGTTGCCTAGTGGTTAGATCAGGTAGCCTAGTGGTTAAAGGAAGGTAGCCTAGTGGTTAGAGCAGGTAGCCTAGTGGTTAGAGACAGGTAGCCTAGTGGTTAGAGCAGGTAGCCTAGTGGTTAGAGGCAGGTAGCCCACTAGCCTAGTGATTAGAGCCTAGTGGTTAGAGCAGGTAGCCTAGTGGTTAGAGCATGGGGCCTAGTGGTTAGAGCACGGGGCCTAGCGGTTAGAGCACGGGGCCTAGTGGTTAGAGCATGGGGCCTAGTGATAAGAGCAGGTAGCCTAGTGGTTAGAGCCTAGTGCTTAGACCATGTAGCCTAGTGGTTAGAGCATGGGGCCTAGTGGTTAGAGCACGGGGCCTAGCGGTTAGACCATGGGGCCTAGTGGCTAGAGCAGGTAGCCTAGTGGTTAGAGGCAGGTAGCCCACTAGCCTAGTGGTTAGAGCCTAGTGGTTAGAGCAGGTAGCCTAGTGGTTAGAGCAGGTAGCCTAGTTGTTGGAGCAGGTAGCCTAGTGGTTAGAGCCTAGTGGTTAGAGCAGGTAGCCTAGTGGTTAGAGCAGGTAGCCTAGTGGTTAGATCAGGTAGCCTAGTGGTTAGAGCATGGGGCCTAGTGGTTAGAGCATGGGGCCTAGTGATAAGAGCAGGTAGCCTAGTGGTTAGAGCCTAGTGGTTAGAGCAGGTAGCCTAGTGGTTAGAGCATGGGCCCTAGTGGTTAGAGCACGGGGCCTAGTGGTTAGAGCAGGTAGCCTAGTGGTTAGAGGCAGGTAGCCTAGTGGTTAGAGCAGGTAGCCTAGTGGTTAGAGACAGGTAGCCTAGTGGTTAGAGGCAGGTAGCCTAGTGGTTAGAGACAGGTAGCCTAGTGGTTAGAGACAGGTAGCCTCGTGGTTAGAGGCAGGTAGCCTAGTGGTTAGAGGCAGGTAGCCTAGTGGTTAGAGGCAGGTAGCCTAGTGGTTAGAGGCAGGTAGCCTAGTGGTTAGAGGCAGGTAGCCTAGTGGTTAGAGACAGGTAGCCTAGTGGTTAGAGACAGGTAGCCTAGTGGTTAGAGCAGGTAGCCTAGTGGTTAGAGCAGGTTGCCTAGCGGTTAGAGCATGGGGCCTAGCGGTTAGACCATGGGGCCTAGCGGCTAGAGCAGGTAGCCTAGTGGTTAGAGCAGGTAGCCTAGTTGTTGGAGCAGGTAGCCTAGTGGTTAGAGCCTAGTGGTTAGAGGCAGGTAGCCTAGTGGTTAGAGCATGGGGCCTAGTGGTTAGAGCAGGTAGCATAGTGGTTAGAGCAGGTAGCCTAGTGGTTAGAGCTTGGGGCCTAGTGGTTAGAGCAAGGGGCCTAGTGGTTAGAGCACGGGTCCTAGAGGTTAGACCATGGGGCCTAGTGGTTAGAGCAGGTAGCCTAGTTGTTGGAGCAGGTAGCCTAGTGGTTCGAGCCTAGTGGTTAGAGCAGGTAGCCTAGTGGTTAGAGCAGGTAGCCTAGTGGTTAGATCAGGTGGCCTAGTGGTTAGAGCAAGGGGCCTAGTGGTTAGAGCACGGGGCCTAGCGGTTAGACCATGGGCCCTAGTGGTTAGAGCAGGTAGCCTAGTTGTTGGAGCAGGTAGCCTAGTGGTTAGATCCTAGTGGTTAGAGCAGGTAGCCTAGTGGTTAGATCAGGTAGCCTAGTGGTTAGATCAGGTAGCCTAGTGGTTAAAGGAAGGTAGCCTAGTGGTTAGAGCAGGTAGCCTAGTGGTTAGAGACAGGTAGCCTAGTGGTTAGAGCTGGTAGCCTAGTGGTTAGAGGCAGATAGCCCACTAGCCTAGTGGTTAGAGCCTAGTGGTTAGAGCAGGTAGCCTAGTGGTTAGAGCAGGTAGCCTAGTGGTTAGATCAGGTAGCCTAGTGGTTATAGGAAGGTAGCCTAGTGGTTAGAGCAGGTAGCCTAATGGTTAGGGACAGGTAGCCTAGTGGTTAGAGCAGGTAGCCTAGTGGTTAGAGCAGGTAGCCTAGTGGTTAGAGCAGGTAGCCTAGTGGTTAGAGCAGGTAGCAAAGTGGTTAGAGAAGGTAGCCTCGATGTTGGAGCAGGTAGCCTAGTGGTTAGAGCAGGTAGCCTAGTGGTTAGAGGCAGGTAGCCTAGTGGTTAGAGGCTGGTAGCCTAGTGGTTAGAGGCAGGTAGCCTAGTGGTTAGAGACAGGTAGCCTAGTGGTTAGGGCAGGTAGCCTAGTGGTTAGAGGCAGGTAGCCTAGTGGATAGAGGCAGTTAGCCTAGTGGTTAGAGACAGGTAGCCTAGTGGTTAGAGGAGGAAGCCTAGTGGTTAGAGCAGGTAGCCTAGTGGTTAGAGCAGGTAATCTAGTGGTTAGAGCCTAGTGGTTAGAGCCTAGTGGTTAGAGCAGGTAGACTAGTGGTTAGAGCAGGTAGCCTAGTGGTTAGAACAGGTAGCCTAGTGGTTAGAGCAGGTAGCCTAGTGGTTAGATCAGGTAGCCTAGTGGTTATAGGAAGGTAGCCTAGTGGTTAGAGCAGGTAGCCTAGTGGTTAGGGACAGGTAGCCTAGTGGTTAGAGCAGGTAGCCTAGTGGTTAGAGCAGGTAGCCTAGTGGTTAGAGCAGGTAGCCTAGTGGTTAGAGCAGGTAGCAAAGTGGTTAGAGCAGGTAGCAAAGTGGTTAGAGAAGGTAGCCTCGAGGTTTGAGCAGGTAGCCTAGTGGTTAGAGGCAGGTAGCCTAGTGGTTAGAGGCAGGTAGCCTAGTGGTTAGAGGCTGGTAGCCTAGTGGTTAGAGGCAGGTAGCCTAGTGGTTAGAGGCAGGTAGCCTAGTGGTTAGGGCAGGTAGCCTAGTGGTTGGGGCAGGTAGCCTAGTGGATGAGGCAGTTAGCCTAGTGGTTAGAGACAGGTAGCCTAGTGGTTAGAGGAGGAAGCCTAGTGGTTAGAGCAGGTAGCCTAGTGGTTAGAGCAGGTAATCTAGTGGTTAGAGCCTAGTGGTTAGAGCCTAGTGGTTAGAGCAGGTAGACTAGTGGTTAGAGCAGGTAGCCTAGTGGTTAGAACAGGTAGCCTAGTGGTTTGAGACAGGTAGCCAAGGGGTTAGAGCAGGTAGCCTAGTGGTTAGAGCATGGTGCCTAGTGGTTAGAGCGGGAACTATTGGTTAGAGCAGGCAGCCTAGTGATTAGAGCAGGTAGCCTAGTGGTTAGAGACAGGTAGTCTAGTGGTTAGAGCAGGTAGCCTAGTGGTTAGAGCAGGTAGCCTAGTGGTTAGAGCAGGTAGCCTAGTGGTTAGAGCAGGTAGCAAAGTGGTTAGAGAAGGTAGCCTAGATGTTGGAGCAGGTAGCCCAGTGGTTAGATCAGGTAGCCCAGTGGTTAGATCAGGTAGCCTAGTGGTTAGATCAGGTAGCCTAGTGGTTAGAGCAGGTAGCCTAGTGGTTAGAGACAGGTAGCCTAGTGGTTAGAGACAGGTAGCCTAGTGGTTAGAGCAGATATTCTACTGGTTAGAGCATGGGGCCTAGTGGTTAGAGCAGGTGGCCTAGTGGTTAGAGCAGGTAGCCTAGTGGTTAGAGCAGGTAGCCTAGTGGTTAGAGCAGGTAGCCTAGTGGTTAGAGCAGGTTGCCTAGTGGTTAGAGACAGGTAGCCTAGTAGTTAGAGGTAGGTAGCCTAGTGGTTAGCGCAGGTAGCCTAGTGGTTAGAGACAGGTAGCCTAGTGGGTAGAGACAGGTAGCCTAGTGGGTAGAGACAGGTAGCCTAGTGGTTAGGGACAGGTAGCCTAGTGGTAAGAGCAGGTAGCCTAGTGGATAGAGGCAGGTAGCCTAGTGGTTAGAGCAGGTAGCCTAGTGGTTATAGCAGGTAGCCTAGTGATTAGAGGCAGGGTAGCCTAGTTGTTAGAGGCAGGTAGCCTTGTGATTAGAGCAGGTAGCCTAGTGGTTAGAGGCAGGTAGCCGAGTGGTTAGAGGCAGGTAGCCTAGTGGTTAGAGGCAGTTAGCCTAGTGGTTAGAGACAGGTAGCCTAGTGGTTAGAGACAGGTAGCCTAGTGGTTAGAGACAGGTAGTCTAGTGGTTAGTACCAGGTAGCCTAGTGGTTAGAGCAGGTAGCCTAGTGGTTAGAGGCGGGTAGCCTAGTGGTTAGAGACGGGTAGCCTAGTGGTTAGAGGCAAGTAGCCTAGTGGTTACAGACAGGTAGCCTAGTGGTAAGAGCAGGTAGCGTAGTGGTTAGAGGCTGGTAGCCTAGTGGTTAGAGGGGTGTAGCCTAGTGGTTAGATGCAGGTAGCGTAGTGGTTAGAGCAGGTAGCCTAGTGGTTAGAGGCAGGTAGCTTAGTGGTTAGAGGCAAGTAGCCTAGTGGTTAGAGGCGGGTAGCCTAGTGGTTAGAGGCGGGTAGCCTAGTGGTAAGAGCAGGTAGCCTAGTGGTTAGAGACATGTAGCCTAGTGGTTAGAGCAGGTAGCCTAATGGTTAGAGGCGGGTAGCCTAGTGGTTAGAGGCGGGTAGCCTAGTGGTTAGAGGCGTGTAGCCTAGTGGTTAGAGGCGGGTAGCCTAGTGGTTAGAGGCGGGTAGCCTAGTGGTTAGAACAGGTAGCCTAGTGGTTAAATGAAGGTAGCCAATTGGTTAGAGCAGGTAGCCTAGTGGTTAGAGACAGGTAGGCTGGTGGTTAGAGACAGGTAGCCTAGTGGTTAGAGACAGGTAGCCTAGTGGTTAGAGCAGGTAGCCTAGTGGTTAGAGACATGTAGCCTAGTGGTTAGAGCAGGTAGCCTAGTGGTTAGAGACAGGTAGCCTAGTGGTTAGAGACAGGTAGCCTAGTGGTTAGAGCAGGTAGCCTAGTGGTTAGAGCAGGTAGCCTAGTAGTTAGAGCAGGTAGCCTAGTGGTTAGAGCATGGGGCCTAGTGGTTAGAGCATGGGGCCTAGTGGTTAGAGACAGGTAGCATAGTGGTTAGAGCAGGTAGCCTAGTGGTTAGAGCGTGGGGCCTAGTGGTTAGAGCAGGTAGCCTAGTGGTTAGAGCAGGTTGCCTAGTGGTTAGAGCATGGGGCCTAGCGGTTAGACCATGGGGCCTAGCGGCTAGAGCAGGTAGCCTAGTGGTTAGAGCAGGTAGCCTAGTTGTTGGAGCAGGTAGCCTAGTGGTTAGAGCCTAGTGGTTAGAGGCAGGTAGCCTAGTGGTTAGAGCATGGGGCCTAGTGGTTAGAGCAGGTAGCCTAGTGGTTAGAGCAGGTAGCCTAGTGGTTAGAGCTTGGGGCCTAGTGGTTAGAGCAAGGGGCCTAGTGGTTAGAGCACGGGGCCTAGCGGTTAGACCATGGGGCCTAGTGGTTAGAGCAGGTAGCCTAGTTGTTGGAGCAGGTAGCCTAGTGGTTCGAGCCTAGTGGTTAGAGCAGGTAGCCTAGTGGTTAGAGCAGGTAGCCTAGTGGTTAGATCAGGTAGCCTAGTGGTTAGAGCAAGGGGCCTAGTGGTTAGAGCACGGGGCCTAGCGGTTAGACCATGGGGCCTAGCGGTTAGAGCAGGTAGCCTAGTTGTTGGAGCAGGTAGCCTAGTGGTTAGAGCCTAGTGGTTAGAGCAGGTAGCCTAGTGGTTAGAGCAGGTTGCCTAGTGGTTAGATCATGTAGCCTAGTGGTTAAAGGAAGGTAGCCTAGTGGTTAGAGCAGGTAGCCTAGTGGTTAGAGACAGGTAGCCTAGTGGTTAGAGCAGGTAGCCTAGTGGTTAGAGGCAGGTAGCCCACTAGCCTAGTGGTTAGAGCCTAGTGGTTAGAGCATGGGGCCTAGTGGTTAGAGCACGGGGCCTAGCGGTTAGAGCACGGGGCCTAGCGGTTAGAGCATGGGGCCTAGTGGTTAGAGCATGGGGCCTAGTGATAAGTGCAGGTAGCCTAGTGGTTAGAGCCTAGTGCTTAGACCATGTAGCCTAGTGGTTAGAGCATGGGGCCTAGTGGTTAGAGCACGGGGCCTAGCGGTTAGACCATGGGGCCTAGTGGCTAGAGCAGGTAGCCTAGTGGTTAGAGCAGGTAGCCTAGTTGTTGGAGCAGGTAGCCTAGTGGTTAGAGCCTAGTGGTTAGAGCAGGTAGCCTAGTGGTTAGAGCAGGTAGCCTAGTGGTTAGATCAGGTAGCCTAGTGCTTAGACCATGTAGCCTAGTGGTTAGAGCATGGGGCCTAGTGGTTAGAGCACGGGGCCTAGTGGTTAGAGCACGGGGCCTAGCGGTTAGACCATGGGGCCTAGTGGCTAGAGCAGGTAGCCTAGCGGTTAGAGCAGGTAGCCTAGTTGTTGGATCAGGTAGCCTAGTGGTTAGAGCCTAGTGGTTAGAGCAGGTAGCCTAGTGGTTAGAGCAGGTAGCCTAGTGGTTAGATCAGGTAGCCTAGTGGTTAGAGCAGGTAGCCTAGTGGTTAGAGCATGGGGCCTAGTGGTTAGAGCACGGGGCCTAGTGGTTAGAGCAGGTAGCCTAGTGGTTAGAGGCAGGTAGCCTAGTGGTTAGAGCAGGTAGCCTAGTGGTTAGAGACAGGTAGCCTAGTGGTTAGAGGCAGGTAGCCTAGTGGTTAGAGACAGGTAGCCTAGTGGTTAGAGACAGGTAGCCTAGTGGTTAGAGGCAGGTAGCCTAGTGGTTAGAGACAGGTAGCCTAGTGGTTAGAGACAGGTAGCCTAGTGGTTAGAGACAGGTAGCCTAGTGGTTAGAGACAGGTAGCCTAGTGGTTAGAGCAGGTAGCCTAGTGGTTAGAACAGGTTGCCTAGTGGTTAGAGCATGGGGCCTAGCGGTTAGACCATGGGGCCTAGCGGCTAGAGCAGGTAGCCTAGTGGTTAGAGCAGGTAGCCTAGTTGTTGGAGCAGGTAGCCTAGTGGTTAGAGCCTAGTGGTTAGAGCATGGGGCCTAGTGGTTAGAGCAGGTATCCTAGTGGTTAGAGCAGGTAGCCTAGTGGTTAGAGCTTGGGGCCTAGTGGTTAGAGCAAGGGGCCTAGTGGTTAGAGCACGGGGCCTAGCGGTTAGACCATGGGGCCTAGTGGTTAGAGCAGGTAGCCTAGTTGTTGGAGCAGGTAGCCTAGTGGTTCGAGCCTAGTGGTTAGAGCAGGTAGCCTAGTGGTTAGAGCAGGTAGCCTAGTGGTTAGATCAGGTGGCCTAGTGGTTAGAGCAAGGGGCCTAGTGGTTAGAGCACGGGGCCTAGCGGTTAGACCATGGGGCCTAGTGGTTAGAGCAGGTAGCCTAGTTGTTGGAGCAGGTAGCCTAGTGGTTAGAGCCTAGTGGTTAGAGCAGGTAGCCTAGTGGTTAGAGCAGGTAGCCTAGTGGTTAGAGCAGGTAGCCTAGTGGTTAGAGCAGGTAGCCTAGTGGTTAGAGCATGGGGCCTAGTGGTTAGAGCACGGGGCCTAGCGGTTAGAGCACGGGGCCTAGTGGTTAGAGCATTGGGCCTAGTAATAAGAGCAGGTAGCCTAGTGGTTGAGAGCCTAGTGCTTAGACCATGTAGCCTAGTGGTTAGAGCATGGGGCCTAGTGGTTAGAGCACGGGGCCTAGCAGTTAGACCATGGGGCCTAGTGGCTAGAAGAGGTAGCCTAGTGGTTAGAGCAGGTAGCCTAGTTGTTGGAGCAGGTAGCCTAGTGGTTAGAGCCTAGTGGTTAGAGCAGGTAGCCTAGTGGTTAGAGCAGGTAGCCTAGTGGTTAGATCAGGTAGCCTAGTGGTTAGAGCATGGGGCCTAGTGGTTAGAGCATGGGGCATAGTGATAAGAGCAGGTAGCCTAGTGGTTAGAGCCTAGTGGTTAGAGCAGGTAGCCTAGTGGTTAGAGCATGGGGCCTAGTGGTTAGAGCACGGGGCCTAGTGGTTAGAGCACGGGGCCTAGTGGTTAGAGCAGGTAGCCTAGTGGTTAGAGGCAGGTAGCCTAGTGGTTAGAGCCAGGTAGCCTAGTGGTTAGAGACAGGTAGCCTAGTGGTTAGAGGCAGGTAGCCTAGTGGTTAGAGGCAGGTAGCCTAGTGGTTAGAGACAGGTAGCCTAGTGGTTAGAGGCAGGTAGCCTAGTGGTTAGAGGCAGGTAGCCTAGTGGTTAGAGACAGGTAGCCTAGTGGTTAGAGCAGGTAGCCTAGTGGTTAGAGCATGTGGCCTAGTGGTTAAAGCATGGGGCCTAGTGGTTAAAGCATGGGGCCTAGTGGTTAGAGCAGGTAGCCTAGTGGTTAGAGGCAGGTGGCCTAGTGGTTTGAGGCAGGTGGCCAATTGGTTAGAGCAGGTAGCCTAGGGGTTAGAGGGGTGTAGCCTAGTGGTTAGATGCAGGTAGCGTAGTGGTTAGAGCAGGTAGCCTAGTGGTTAGAGGCGGGTAACCTAGTGGTAAGAGCAGGTAGCCTAGTGGTTAGAGACATGTAGCCTAGTGGTTAGAGCAGGTAGCCTAATGGTTAGAGGCGGGTAGCCTAGTGGTTAGAGGCGGGTAGCCTAGTGGTTAGAGGCGGGTAGCCTAGTGGTTAGAGGCGGGTAGCCTAGTGGTTAGAGACGGGTAGCCTAGTGGTTAGAGACGGGTAGCCTAGTGGTTAGAGGCGGGTAGCCTAGTGGTTAGAGGCGGGTAGCCTAGTGGTTAGAGCAGGTAGCCTAGTGGTTAGATCAGGTAGCCTAGTGGTTAGAGCAAGGGGCATAGTGGTTAGAGCACGGGGCCTAGCGGTTAGACCATGGGGCTTAGTGGTTAGAGCAGGTAGCCTAGTTGTTGGAGCAGGTAGCCTAGTGGTTAGAGCCTAGTGGTTAGAGCAGGTAACCTAGTGGTTAGAGCAGGTTGCCTAGTGGTTAGATCAGGTAGCCTAGTGGTTAAAGGAAGGTAGCCTAGTGGTTAGAGCAGGTAGCCTAGTGGTTAGAGACAGGTAGCCTAGTGGTTAGAGCAGGTAGCCTAGTGGTTAGAGGCAGGTAGCCCACTAGCCTAGTGGTTAGAGCCTAGTGGTTAGAGCAGGTAGCCTAGTGGTTAGAGCATGGGGCCTAGTGGTTAGAGCACGGGGCCTAGCGGTTAGAGCATGGGGCCTAGTGGTTAGAGCATGGGGCCTAGTGATAAGAGCAGGTAGCCTAGTGGTTAGAGCCTAGTGCTTAGACCATGTAGCCTAGTGGTTAGAGCATGGGGCCTAGTGGTTAGAGCACGGGGCCTAGCGGTTAGACCATGGGGCCTAGTGGCTAGAGCAGGTAGCCTAGTGGTTAGAGCAGGTAGCCTAGTTGTTGGAGCAGGTAGCCTAGTGGTTAGAGCCTAGTGGTTAGAGCAGGTAGCCTAGTGGTTAGAGCAGGTAGCCTAGTGGTTAGATCAGGTAGCCTAGTGGTTAGAGCATGGGGCCTAGTGGTTAGAGCATGGGGCCTAGTGATAAGAGCAGGTAGCCTAGTGGTTAGAGCCTAGTGGTTAGAGCAGGTAGCCTAGTGGTTAGAGCACGGGGCCTAGTGGTTAGAGCAGGTAGCCTAGTGGTTAGAGGCAGGTAGCCTAGTGGTTAGAGCAGGTAGCCTAGTGGTTAGAGCAGGTAGCCTAGTGGTTAGAGACAGTTAGCCTAGTGGTTAGAGGCAGGTAGCCTAGTGGTTAGAGACAGGTAGCCTAGTGGTTAGAGACAGGTAGCCTAGTGGTTAGAGGCAGGTAGCCTAGTGGTTAGAGGCAGGTAGCCTAGTGGTTAGAGGCAGGTAGCCTAGTGGTTAGAGGCAGGTAGCCTAGTGGTTAGAGGCAGGTAGCCTAGTGGTTAGAGACAGGTAGCCTAGTGGTTAGAGACAGGTAGCCTAGTGGTTAGAGCAGGTAGCCTAGTGGTTAGAGCAGGTTGCCTAGCGGTTAGAGCATGGGGCCTAGCGGTTAGACCATGGGGCCTAGCGGCTAGAGCAGGTAGCCTAGTGGTTAGAGCAGGTAGCCTAGTTGTTGGAGCAGGTAGCCTAGTGGTTAGAGCCTAGTGGTTAGAGGCAGGTAGCCTAGTGGTTAGAGCATGGGGCCTAGTGGTTAGAGCAGGTAGAATAGTGGTTAGAGCAGGTAGCCTAGTGGTTAGAGCTTGGGGCCTAGTGGTTAGAGCAAGGGGCCTAGTGGTTAGAGCACGGGTCCTAGCGGTTAGACCATGGGGCCTAGTGGTTAGAGCAGGTAGCCTAGTTGTTGGAGCAGGTAGCCTAGTGGTTCGAGCCTAGTGGTTAGAGCAGGTAGCCTAGTGGTTAAATGAAGGTAGCCAATTGGTTAGAGCAGGTAGCCTAGTGGTTAGAGACAGGTAGGCTGGTGGTTAGAGACAGGTAGCCTAGTGGTTAGAGACAGGTAGCCTAGTGGTAAGAGCAGGTAGCCAAGTGGTTAGAGACATGTAGCCTAGTGGTTAGAGCAGGTAGCCTAGTGGTTAGAGACAGGTAGCCTAGTGGTTAGAGACAGGTAGCCTAGTGGTTAGAGCAGGTAGCCTAGTGGTTGAGAGCAGGTAGCCTAGTGGTTAGAGCAGGTAGCCTAGTGGTTAGAGCATGGGGCCTAGTGGTTAAAGCACGGGGCCTAGTGGTTAGAGACAGGTAGCCTAGTGGTTAGAGCAGGTAGCCTAGTGGTTAGAGCGTGGGGCCTAGTGGTTAGAGCAGGTAGCCTAGTGGTTAGAGCAGGTTGCCTAGTGGTTGAGAGCATGGGGCCTAGCGGTTGAGACCATGGGGCCTAGCGGCTAGAGCAGGTAGCCTAGTGGTTAGAGCAGGTAGCCTAGTTGTTGGAGCAGGTAGCCTAGTGGTTAGAGCCTAGTGGTTAGAGGCAGGTAGCCTAGTGGTTAGAGCATGGGGCCTAGTGGTTAGAGCAGGTAGCCTAGTGGTTAGAGCAGGTAGCCTAGTGGTTAGAGCTTGGGGCCTAGTGGTTAGAGCAAGGGGCCTAGTTGTTAGAGCACGGGGCCTAGCGGTTGAGACCATGGGGCCTAGTGGTTAGAGCAGGTAGCCTAGTTGTTGGAGCAGGTAGCCTAGTGGTTCGAGCCTAGTGGTTAGAGCAGGTAGCCTAGTGGTTAGAGCAGGTAGCCTAGTGGTTAGATCAGGTAGCCTAGTGGTTAGAGCAAGGGGCCTAGTGGTTAGAGCACGGGGCCTAGCGGTTGAGACCATGGGGCCTAGTGGTTAGAGCAGGTAGCCTAGTTGTTGGAGCAGGTAGCCTAGTGGTTAGAGCCTAGTGGTTAGAGCAGGTAGCCTAGTGGTTAGAGCAGGTTGCCTAGTGGTTAGATCATGTAGCCTAGTGGTTAAAGGAAGGTAGCCTAGTGGTTAGAGCAGGTAGCCTAGTGGTTAGAGACAGGTAGCCTAGTGGTTAGAGCAGGTAGCCTAGTGGTTAGAGGCAGGTAGCCCACTAGCCTAGTGGTTAGAGCCTAGTGGTTAGAGCATGGAGCCTAGTGGTTAGAGCACGGGGCCTAGCGGTTAGAGCATGGGGCCTAGCGGTTAGAGCATGGGGCCTAGTGGTTAGAGCATGGGGCCTAGTGATAAGTGCAGGTAGCCTAGTGGTTAGAGCCTAGTGCTTAGACCATGTAGCCTAGTGGTTAGAGCATGGGGCCTAGTGGTTGAGAGCACGGGGCCTAGCGGTTAGACCATGGGGCCTAGTGGCTAGAGCAGGTAGCCTAGTGGTTAGAGCAGGTAGCCTAGTTGTTGGAGCAGGTAGCCTAGTGGTTAGAGCCTAGTGGTTAGAGCAGGTAGCCTAGTGGTTAGAGCAGGTAGCCTAGTGGTTAGATCAGGTAGCCTAGTGCTTAGACCATGTAGCCTAGTGGTTAGAGCATGGGGCCTAGCGGTTAGAGCACGGGGCCTAGCGGTTAGACCATGGGGCCTAGTGGCTAGAGCAGGTAGCCTAGTGGTTAGAGCAGGTAGCCTAGTTGTTGGAGCAGGTAGCCTAGTGGTTAGAGCCTAGTGGTTAGAGCAGGTAGCCTAGTGGTTAGAGCAGGTAGCCTAGTGGTTAGATCAGGTAGCCTAGTGCTTAGACCATGTAGCCTAGTGGTTAGAGCATGGGGCCTAGTGGTTAGAGCACGGGGCCTAGTGGTTAGAGCACGGGGCCTAGCGGTTAGACCATGGGGCCTAGTGGCTAGAGCAGGTAGCCTAGCGGTTAGAGCAGGTAGCCTAGTGGTTAGAGCAGGTAGCCTAGTGGTTAGAGACAGGTAGCTTAGTGGTTAGAGGCAGGTAGCCTAGTGGTTAGAGACAGGTAGCCTAGTGGTTAGAGACAGGTAGCCTAGTGGTTAGAGGCAGGTAGCCTAGTGGTTAGAGACAGGTAGCCTAGTGGTTAGAGACAGGTAGCCTAGTGGTTAGAGACAGGTAGCCTAGTGGTTAGAGACAGGTAGCCTAGTGGTTAGAGCAGGTAGCCTAGTGGTTAGAACAGGTTGCCTAGTGGTTAGAGCATGGGGCCTAGCGGTTAGACCATGGGGCCTAGCGGCTAGAGCAGGTAGCCCTAGTGGTTAGAGCAGGTAGCCTAGTTGTTGGAGCAGGTAGCCTAGTGGTTAGAGCCTAGTGGTTAGAGCATGGGGCCTAGTGGTTAGAGCAGGTAGCCTAGTGGTTAGAGCAGGTAGCCTAGTGGTTAGAGCTTGGGGCCTAGTGGTTAGAGCAAGGGGCCTAGTGGTTAGAGCACGGGGCCTAGCGGTTAGACCATGGGGCCTAGTGGTTAGAGCAGGTAGCCTAGTTGTTGGAGCAGGTAGCCTAGTGGTTCGAGCCTAGTGGTTAGAGCAGGTAGCCTAGTGGTTAGAGCAGGTAGCCTAGTGGTTAGATCAGGTGGCCTAGTGGTTAGAGCAAGGGGCCTAGTGGTTAGAGCACGGGGGCCTAGCGGTTAGACCATGGGGCCTAGTGGTTAGAGCAGGTAGCCTAGTTGTTGGAGCAGGTAGCCTAGTGGTTAGAGCCTAGTGGTTAGAGCAGGTAGCCTAGAGGTTAGAGCAGGTAGCCTAGTGGTTAGAGCAGGTAGCCTAGTGGTTAGAGCAGGTAGCCTAGTGGTTAGAGCAGGTAGCCTAGTGGTTAGAGACAGGTAGCCTAGTGGTTAGAGCAGGTAGCCTAGTGGTTAGAGGCAGGTAGCCCACTAGCCTAGTGGCTAGAGCCTAGTGGTTAGAGCAGGTAGCCTAGTGGTTAGAGCATGGGGCCTAGTGGTTAGAGCACGGGGCCTAGCGGTTAGAGCACGGGGCCTAGTGGTTAGAGCATTGGGCCTAGTAATAAGAGCAGGTAGCCTAGTGGTTAGAGCCTAGTGCTTAGACCATGTAGCCTAGTGGTTAGAGCATGGGGCCTAGTGGTTAGAGCACGGGGCCTAGCGGTTAGAGCATGGGGCCTAGTGGTTAGAGCATGGGGCCTAGTGATAAGAGCAGGTAGCCTAGTGGTTAGAGCCTAGTGCTTAGACCATGTAGCCTAGTGGTTAGAGCATGGGGCCTAGTGGTTAGAGCACGGGGCCTAGCGGTTAGACCATGGGGCCTAGTGGCTAGAGCAGGTAGCCTAGTGGTTAGAGCAGGTAGCCTAGTTGTTGGAGCAGGTAGCCTAGTGGTTAGAGCCTAGTGGTTAGAGCAGGTAGCCTAGTGGTTAGAGCAGGTAGCCTAGTGGTTAGATCAGGTAGCCTAGTGGTTAGAGCATGGGGCCTAGTGGTTAGAGCATGGGGCCTAGTGATAAGAGCAGGTAGCCTAGTGGTTAGAGCCTAGTGGTTAGAGCAGGTAGCCTAGTGGTTAGAGCATGGGCTCTAGTGGTTAGAGCACGGGGCCTAGTGGTTAGAGCAGGTAGCCTAGTGGTTAGAGGCAGGTAGCCTAGTGGTTAGAGCAGGTAGCCTAGTGGTTAGAGCAGGTAGCCTAGTGGTTAGAGACAGTTAGCCTAGTGGTTAGAGGCAGGTAGCCTAGTGGTTAGAGACAGGTAGCCTAGTGGTTAGAGACAGGTAGCCTAGTGGTTAGAGGCAGGTAGCCTAGTGGTTAGAGGCAGGTAGCCTAGTGGTTAGAGGCAGGTAGCCTAGTGGTTAGAGGCAGGTAGCCTAGTGGTTAGAGGCAGGTAGCCTAGTGGTTAGAGGCAGGTAGCCTAGTGGTTAGAGGCAGGTAGCCTAGTGGTTAGAGACAGGTAGCCTAGTGGTTAGAGCAGGTTGCCTAGCGGTTAGAGCATGGGGCCTAGCGGTTAGACCATGGGGCCTAGCGGCTAGAGCAGGTAGCCTAGTGGTTAGAGCAGGTAGCCTAGTTGTTGGAGCAGGTAGCCTAGTGGTTAGAGGCAGGTAGCCTAGTGGTTAGAGGCAGGTAGCCTAGTGGTTAGAGGCAGGTAGCCTAGTGGTTAGAGGCAGGTAGCCTAGTGGTTAGAGACAGGTAGCCTAGTGGTTAGAGACAGGTAGCCTAGTGGTTAGAGCAGGTAGCCTAGTGGTTAGAGCAGGTTGCCTAGCGGTTAGAGCACGGGGCCTAGCGGTTAGACCATGGGGCCTAGCGGCTAGAGCAGGTAGCCTAGTGGTTAGAGCAGGTAGCCTAGTTGTTGGAGCAGGTAGCCTAGTGGTTAGAGCCTAGTGGTTAGAGGCAGGTAGCCTAGTGGTTAGAGCATGGTAGCCTAGTGGTTAGAGCAGGTAGAATAGTGGTTAGACCAGGTAGCCTAGTGGTTAGAGCTTGGGGCCTAGTGGTTAGAGCAAGGGGCCTAGTGGTTAGAGCACGGGGTCCTAGCGGTTAGACCATGGGGCCTAGTGGTTAGAGCAGGTAGCCTAGTTGTTGGAGCAGGTAGCCTAGTGGTTAGAGCCTAGTGGTTAGAGCAGGTAGCCTAGTGGTTAAAGAAGGTAGCCTAGTGGTTAGAGCAGGTAGCCTAGTGGTTAGAGACAGGTAGGCTAGTGGTTAGAGACAGGTAGCCTAGTGGTTAGAGACAGGTAGCCTAGTGGTTAGAGCAGGTAGCCAAGTGGTTAGAGACATGTAGCCTAGTGGTTAGAGCAGGTAGCCTAGTGGTTAGAGGCAGGTAGCCTAGTGGTTAGAGACAGGTAGCCTAGTGGTTAGAGACAGGTAGCCTAGTGGTTAGAGCAGGTAGCCTAGTGGTTAGAGACAGGTAGCCTAGTGGTTAGAGCAGGGGCCTAGTGGTTAAAGCAGGGAGCCTAGTGGTTAGAGACAGGTAGCCTAGTGGTTAGAGACAGGTAGCCTAGTGGTTAGAGCAGGTGGGGCCTAGTGGTTAGAGCAGGTAGCCTAGTGGTTAGAGCAGGTTGCCTAGTGGTTAGAGCATGGGGCCTAGCGGTTAGACCATGGGGCCTAGCGGCTAGAGCAGGTAGCCTAGTGGTTAGAGCAGGTAGCCTAGTTGTTGGAGCAGGTAGCCTAGTGGTTAGAGCCTAGTGGTTAGAGGCAGGTAGCCTAGTGGTTAGAGCATGGGGCCTAGTGGTTAGAGCAGGTAGCCTAGTGGTTAGAGCAGGTAGCCTAGTGGTTAGAGCTTGGGGCCTAGTGGTTAGAGCAAGGGGCCTAGTTGTTATAGCACGGGGCCTAGCGGTTAGACCATGGGGCCTAGTGGTTAGAGCAGGTAGCCTAGTTGTTGGAGCAGGTAGCCTAGTGGTTCGAGCCTAGTGGTTAGAGCAGGTAGCCTAGTGGTTAGAGCAGGTAGCCTAGTGGTTAGATCAGGTAGCCTAGTGGTTAGAGCAAGGGGCCTAGTGGTTAGAGCACGGGGCCTAGCGGTTAGACCATGGGGCCTAGTGGTTAGAGCAGGTAGCCTAGTTGTTGGAGCAGGTAGCCTAGTGGTTAGAGCCTAGTGGTTAGAGCAGGTAGCCTAGTGGTTAGAGCAGGTTGCCTAGTGGTTAGATCATGTAGCCTAGTGGTTAAAGGAAGGTAGCCTAGTGGTTAGAGCAGGTAGCCTAGTGGTTAGAGACAGGGTAGCCTAGTGGTTAGAGCAGGTAGCCTAGTGGTTAGAGGCAGGTAGCCCACTAGCCTAGTGGTTAGAGCCTAGTGGTTAGAGCATGGGGCCTAGTGGTTAGAGCACGGGGCCTAGCGGTTAGAGCATGGGGCCTAGCGGTTAGAGCATGGGGCCTAGTGGTTAGAGCATGGGGCCTAGTGATAAGTGCAGGTAGCCTAGTGGTTAGAGCCTAGTGCTTAGACCATGTAGCCTAGTGGTTAGAGCATGGGGCCTAGTGGTTAGAGCACGGGGCCTAGCGGTTAGACCATGGGGCCTAGTGGCTAGAGCAGGTAGCCTAGTGGTTAGAGCAGGTAGCCTAGTTGTTGGAGCAGGTAGCCTAGTGGTTAGAGCCTAGTGGTTAGAGCAGGTAGCCTAGTGGTTAGAGCAGGTAGCCTAGTGGTTAGATCAGGTAGCCTAGTGCTTAGACCATGTAGCCTAGTGGTTAGAGCATGGGGCCTAGCGGTTAGAGCACGGGGCCTAGCGGTTAGACCATGGGGCCTAGTGGCTAGAGCAGGTAGCCTAGTGGTTAGAGCAGGTAGCCTAGTTGTTGGAGCAGGTAGCCTAGTGGTTAGAGCCTAGTGGTTAGAGCAGGTAGCCTAGTGGTTAGAGCAGGTAGCCTAGTGGTTAGATCAGGTAGCCTAGTGGTTAGAGCATGGGGCCTAGTGGTTAGAGCATGGGGCCTAGTGGTTAGAGCACGGGGCCTAGTGGTTAGAGCACGGGGCCTAGCGGTTAGACCATGGGGCCTAGTGGCTAGAGCAGGTAGCCTAGCGGTTAGAGCAGGTAGCCTAGTTGTTGGATCAGGTAGCCTAGTGGTTAGAGCCTAGTGGTTAGAGCAGGTAGCCTAGTGGTTAGAGCAGGTAGCCTAGTGGTTAGATCAGGTAGCCTAGTGGTTAGAGCAGGTAGCCTAGTGGTTAGAGCATGGGGCCTAGTGGTTGAGAGCACGGGGGCCTAGTGGTTAGAGCAGGTAGCCTAGTGGTTAGAGGCAGGTAGCCTAGTGGTTAGAGCAGGTAGCCTAGTGGTTAGAGACAGGTAGCTTAGTGGTTAGAGGCAGGTAGCCTAGTGGTTAGAGACAGGTAGCCTAGTGGTTAGAGACAGGTAGCCTAGTGGTTAGAGGCAGGTAGCCTAGTGGTTAGAGACAGGTAGCCTAGTGGTTAGAGACAGGTAGCCTAGTGGTTAGAGACAGGTAGCCTAGTGGTTAGAGACAGGTAGCCTAGTGGTTAGAGCAGGTAGCCTAGTGGTTAGAGCAGGTTGCCTAGTGGTTAGAGCATGGGGCCTAGCGGTTAGACCATGGGGCCTAGCGGCTAGAGCAGGTAGCCTAGTGGTTAGAGCAGGTAGCCTAGTTGTTGGAGCAGGTAGCCTAGTGGTTAGAGCCTAGTGGTTAGAGCATGGGGCCTAGTGGTTAGAGCAGGTAGCCTAGTGGTTAGAGCAGGTAGCCTAGTGGTTAGAGCTTGGGGCCTAGTGGTTAGAGCAAGGGGCCTAGTGGTTGAGAGCACGGGGCCTAGCGGTTAGACCATGGGGCCTAGTGGTTAGAGCAGGTAGCCTAGTTGTTGGAGCAGGTAGCCTAGTGGTTCGAGCCTAGTGGTTAGAGCAGGTAGCCTAGTGGTTAGAGCAGGTAGCCTAGTGGTTAGATCAGGTGGCCTAGTGGTTAGAGCAAGGGGCCTAGTGGTTAGAGCACGGGGCCTAGCGGTTAGACCATGGGGCCTAGTGGTTAGAGCAGGTAGCCTAGTTGTTGGAGCAGGTAGCCTAGTGGTTAGAGCCTAGTGGTTAGAGCAGGTAGCCTAGAGGTTAGAGCAGGTAGCCTAGTGGTTAGAGCAGGTAGCCTAGTGGTTAGAGCAGGTAGCCTAGTGGTTAGAGCAGGTAGCCTAGTGGTTAGAGACAGGTAGCCTAGTGGTTAGAGCAGGTAGCCTAGTGGTTAGAGGCAGGTAGCCCACTAGCCTAGTGGCTAGAGAGCCTAGTGGTTAGAGCAGGTAGCCTAGTGGTTAGAGCATGGGGCCTAGTGGTTAGAGCACGGGGCCTAGCGGTTAGAGCACGGGGGCCTAGTGGTTAGAGCATTGGGCCTAGTAATAAGAGCAGGTAGCCTAGTGGTTAGAGCCTAGTGCTTAGACCATGTAGCCTAGTGGTTAGAGCATGGGGCCTAGTGGTTGAGAGCACGGGGGCCTAGCGGTTGAGAGCATGGGGCCTAGTGGTTGAGAGCATGGGAGCCTAGTGATAAGAGCAGGTAGCCTAGTGGTTAGAGCCTAGTGCTTAGACCATGTAGCCTAGTGGTTAGAGCATGGGGCCTAGTGGTTAGAGCACGGGGCCTAGCGGTTAGACCATGGGGCCTAGTGGCTAGAGCAGGTAGCCTAGTGGTTAGAGCAGGTAGCCTAGTGGTTAGAGCAGGTAGCCTAGTGGTTAGAGCCTAGTGGTTAGAGCAGGTAGCCTAGTGGTTAGAGCAGGTAGCCTAGTGGTTAGATCAGGTAGCCTAGTGGTTAGAGCATGGGGCCTAGTGGTTAGAGCATGGGGCCTAGTGATAAGAGCAGGTAGCCTAGTGGTTAGAGCCCTAGTGGTTAGAGCAGGTAGCCTAGTGGTTAGAGCATGGGCTCTAGTGGTTAGAAGCACGGGGCCTAGTGGTTAGAGCAGGTAGCCTAGTGGTTAGAGGCAGGTAGCCTAGTGGTTAGAGCAGGTAGCCTAGTGGTTAGAGCAGGTAGCCTAGTGGTTAGAGACAGTTAGCCTAGTGGTTAGAGGCAGGTAGCCTAGTGGTTAGAGACAGGTAGCCTAGTGGTTAGAGGCGGGTAGCCTAGTGGTTAGAGGCAGGTAGCCTAGTGGTTAGAGGCAGGTAGCCTAGTGGTTAGAGGCAGGTAGCCTAGTGGTTAGAGGCAGGTAGCCTAGTGGTTAGAGGCAGGTAGCCTAGTGGTTAGAGACAGGTAGCCTAGTGGTTAGAGACAGGTAGCCTAGTGGTTAGAGCAGGTAGCCTAGTGGTTAGAGCAGGTTGCCTAGCGGTTAGAGCATGGGGCCTAGCGGTTAGACCATGGGGCCTAGCGGCTAGAGCAGGTAGCCTAGTGGTTAGAGCAGGTAGCCTAGTTGTTGGAGCAGGTAGCCTAGTGGTTAGAGGCAGGTAGCCTAGTGGTTAGAGGCAGGTAGCCTAGTGGTTAGAGGCAGGTAGCCTAGTGGTTAGAGACAGGTAGCCTAGTGGTTAGAGACAGGTAGCCTAGTGGTTAGAGCAGGTAGCCTAGTGGTTAGAGCAGGTTGCCTAGCGGTTAGAGCATGGGGCCTAGCGGTTAGACCATGGGGCCTAGCGGCTAGAGCAGGTAGCCTAGTGGTTAGAGCAGGTAGCCTAGTTGTTGGAGCAGGTAGCCTAGTGGTTAGAGCCTAGTGGTTAGAGGCAGGTAGCCTAGTGGTTAGAGCATGGGGCCTAGTGGTTAGAGCAGGTAGAATAGTGGTTAGAGCAGGTAGCCTAGTGGTTAGAGCTTGGGGCCTAGTGGTTAGAGCAAGGGGCCTAGTGGTTAGAGCACGGGTCCTAGCGGTTAGACCATGGGGCCTAGTGGTTAGAGCAGGTAGCCTAGTTGTTGGAGCAGGTAGCCTAGTGGTTCGAGCCTAGTGGTTAGAGCAGGTAGCCTAGTGGTTAAATGAAGGTAGCCAATTGGTTAGAGCAGGTAGCCTAGTGGTTAGAGACAGGTAGGCTGGTGGTTAGAGACAGGTAGCCTAGTGGTTAGAGACAGGTAGCCTAGTGGTAAGAGCAGGTAGCCAAGTGGTTAGAGACATGTAGCCTAGTGGTTAGAGCAGGTAGCCTAGTGGTTAGAGACAGGTAGCCTAGTGGTTAGAGACAGGTAGCCTAGTGGTTAGAGCAGGTAGCCTAGTGGTTAGAGCAGGTAGCCTAGTAGTTAGAGCAGGTAGCCTAGTGGTTAGAGCATGGGGCCTAGTGGTTAAAGCATGGGGCCTAGTGGTTAGAGACAGGTAGCCTAGTGGTTAGAGCAGGTAGCCTAGTGGTTAGAGCGTGGGGCCTAGTGGTTAGAGCAGGTAGCCTAGTGGTTAGAGCAGGTTGCCTAGTGGTTAGAGCATGGGGCCTAGCGGTTAGACCATGGGGCCTAGCGGCTAGAGCAGGTAGCCTAGTGGTTAGAGCAGGTAGCCTAGTTGTTGGAGCAGGTAGCCTAGTGGTTAGAGCCTAGTGGTTAGAGGCAGGTAGCCTAGTGGTTAGAGCATGGGAGCCTAGTGGTTAGAGCAGGTAGCCTAGTGGTTAGAGCAGGTAGCCTAGTGGTTAGAGCTTGGGGCCTAGTGGTTAGAGCAAGGGGCCTAGTTGTTAGAGCACGGGGCCTAGCGGTTAGACCATGGGGCCTAGTGGTTAGAGCAGGTAGCCTAGTTGTTGGAGCAGGTAGCCTAGTGGTTCGAGCCTAGTGGTTAGAGCAGGTAGCCTAGTGGTTAGAGCAGGTAGCCTAGTGGTTAGATCAGGTAGCCTAGTGGTTAGAGCAAGGGGCCTAGTGGTTAGAGCACGGGGCCTAGCGGTTAGACCATGGGGCCTAGTGGTTAGAGCAGGTAGCCTAGTTGTTGGAGCAGGTAGCCTAGTGGTTAGAGCCTAGTGGTTAGAGCAGGTAGCCTAGTGGTTAGAGCAGGTTGCCTAGTGGTTAGATCAGGTAGCCTAGTGGTTAAAGGAAGGTAGCCTAGTGGTTAGAGCAGGTAGCCTAGTGGTTAGAGACAGGTAGCCTAGTGGTTAGAGCAGGTAGCCTAGTGGTTAGAGGCAGGTAGCCCACTAGCCTAGTGGCTAGAGCCTAGTGGTTAGAGCATGGGGCCTAGTGGTTAGAGCACGGGGCCTAGCGGTTAGAGCATGGGGACTAGCGGTTAGAGCATGGGGCCTAGTGGTTAGAGCATGGGGCCCAGTGATAAGTGCAGGTAGCCTAGTGGTTAGAGCCTAGTGCTTAGACCATGTAGCCTAGTGGTTAGAGCATGGGGCCTAGTGGTTAGAGCACGGGGCCTAGCGGTTAGACCATGGGGCCTAGTGGCTAGAGCAGGTAGCCTAGTGGTTAGAGCAGGTAGCCTAGTTGTTGGAGCAGGTAGCCTAGTGGTTAGAGCCTAGTGGTTAGAGCAGGTAGCCCTAGTGGTTAGAGCAGGTAGCCTAGTGGTTAGATCAGGTAGCCTAGTGCTTAGACCATGTAGCCTAGTGGTTAGAGCATGGGGCCTAGCGGTTAGAGCACGGGGCCTAGCGGTTAGACCATGGGGCCTAGTGGCTAGAGCAGGTAGCCTAGTGGTTAGAGCAGGTAGCCTAGTTGTTGGAGCAGGTAGCCTAGTGGTTAGAGCCTAGTGGTTAGAGCAGGTAGCCTAGTGGTTAGAGCAGGTAGCCTAGTGGTTAGATCAGGTAGCCTAGTGCTTAGACCATGTAGCCTAGTGGTTAGAGCATGGGGCCTAGTGGTTAGAGCACGGGGCCTAGTGGTTAGAGCACGGGGACTAGCGGTTAGACCATGGGGCCTAGTGGCTAGAGCAGGTAGCCTAGCGGTTAGAGCAGGTAGCCTAGTTGTTGGATCAGGTAGCCTAGTGGTTAGAGCCTAGTGGTTAGAGCAGGTAGCCTAGTGGTTAGAGCAGGTAGCCTAGTGGTTAGATCAGGTAGCCTAGTGGTTAGAGCAGGTAGCCTAGTGGTTAGAGCATGGGGCCTAGTGGTTAGAGCACGGGGCCTAGTGGTTAGAGCAGGTAGCCTAGTGGTTAGAGGCAGGTAGCCTAGTGGTTAGAGCAGGTAGCCTAGTGGTTAGAGACAGGTAGCTTAGTGGTTAGAGGCAGGTAGCCTAGTGGTTAGAGGCAGGTAGCCTAGTGGTTAGAGACAGGTAGCCTAGTGGTTAGAGACAGGTAGCCTAGTGGTTAGAGGCAGGTAGCCTAGTGGTTAGAGACAGGTAGCCTAGTGGTTAGAGACAGGTAGCCTAGTGGTTAGAGACAGGTAGCCTAGTGGTTAGAGCAGGTAGCCTAGTGGTTAGAGCAGGTTGCCTAGTGGTTAGAGCATGGGGCCTAGCGGTTAGACCATGGGGCCTAGCGGCTAGAGCAGGTAGCCTAGTGGTTAGAGCAGGTAGCCTAGTTGTTGGAGCAGTGTGAGAGCCTAGTGGTTAGAGCAGGTAGCCTAGTGGTTAGAGCAGGTAGCCTAGTGGTTAGAGCAGGTAGCCTAGTGGTTAGAGCAGGTAGCCTAGTGGTTAGAGCTTGGGGCCTAGTGGTTAGAGCAAGGGGCCTAGTGGTTAGAGCACGGGGCCTAGCGGTTAGACCATGGGGCCTAGTGGTTAGAGCAGGTAGCCTAGTTGTTGGAGCAGGTAGCCTAGTGGTTCGAGCCTAGTGGTTAGAGCAGGTAGCCTAGTGGTTAGAGCAGGTAGCCTAGTGGTTAGATCAGGTGGCCTAGTGGTTAGAGCAAGGGGCCTAGTGGTTAGAGCACGGGGCCTAGCGGTTAGACCATGGGGCCTAGTGGTTAGAGCAGGTAGCCTAGTTGTTGGAGCAGGTAGCCTAGTGGTTAGAGCCTAGTGGTTAGAGCAGGTAGCCTAGTGGTTAGAGCAGGTTGCCTAGTGGTTAGAGCAGGTAGCCTAGTGGTTAGAGCAGGTAGCCTAGTGGTTAGAGCAGGTAGCCTAGTGGTTAGAGACAGGTAGCCTAGTGGTTAGAGCAGGTAGCCTAGTGGTTAGAGGCAGGTAGCCCACTAGCCTAGTGGCTAGAGCCTAGTGGTTAGAGCAGGGAGCCTAGTGGTTAGAGCACGGGGCCTAGCGGTTAGAGCACGGGGCCTAGCGGTTAGAGCACGGGGCCTAGTGGTTAGAGCATGGGGCCTAGTGATAAGAGCAGGTAGCCTAGTGGTTAGAGCCTAGTGCTTAGACCATGTAGCCTAGTGGTTAGAGCATGGGGCCTAGTGGTTAGAGCACGGGGCCTAGCGGTTAGACCATGGGGCCTAGTGGCTAGAGCAGGTAGCCTAGTGGTTAGAGCAGGTAGCCTAGTTGTTGGAGCAGGTAGCCTAGTGGTTGGGAGCCTAGTGGTTAGAGCAGGTAGCCTAGTGGTTAGAGCAGGTAGCCTAGTGGTTAGAGCAGGTAGCCTAGTGGTTAGACCAGGTAGCCTAGTGGTTAGAGCATGGGGCCTAGTGGTTAGAGCACGGGGCCTAGCGGTTGACCATGGGGCCTAGTGGCTAGAGCAGGTAGCCTAGTGGTTAGAGCAGGTAGCCTAGTGGTTGGAGCAGGTAGCCTAGTGGTTAGAGCCTAGTGGTTAGAGCAGGTAGCCTAGTGGTTAGAGCAGGTAGCCTAGTGGTTAGAGCAGGTAGCCTAGTGGTTAGAGCATGGGTGCCTAGTGGTTAGAGCATGGGGCCTAGTGGTTAGAGCACGGGTAGCCTAGTGGTTAGAGCACGGGTAGCCTAGTGGTTAGAACATGGGTAGCCTAGTGGCTAGAGCAGGTAGCCTAGCGGTTAGGGGCAGGTAGCCTAGTGGTTAGAGCAGGTAGCCTAGTGGTTAGAGGCGGTAGCCTAGTGGTTGAGAGCAGGTAGCCTAGTGGTTAGAGACAGGTAGCCTAGTGGTTAGAGCAGGTAGCCTAGTGGTTAGAGCAGGTAGCCTAGCGGTTGAGAGCATGGGGCCTAGCGGTTGAGACCATGGGGCCTAGCGGCTAGAGCAGGTAGCCTAGTGGTTAGAGCAGGTAGCCTAGTTGTTGGAGCAGGTAGCCTAGTGGTTAGAGCCTAGTGGTTAGAGGCAGGTAGCCTAGTGGTTAGAGCATGGGGCCTAGTGGTTAGAGCAGGTAGCATAGTGGTTAGAGCAGGTAGCCTAGTGGTTAGAGCTTGGGGCCTAGTGGTTAGAGCAAGGGGCCTAGTGGTTAGTGCACGGGTCCTAGCGGTTAGACCATGGGGCCTAGTGGTTAGAGCAGGTAGCCTAGTTGTTGGAGCAGGTAGCCTAGTGGTTCGAGCCTAGTGGTTAGAGCAGGTAGCCTAGTGGTTAGAGCAGGTAGCCTAGTGGTTAGATCAGGTGGCCTAGTGGTTAGAGCAAGGGGCCTAGTGGTTAGAGCACGGGGCCTAGCGGTTGAGACCATGGGGCCCTAGTGGTTAGAGCAGGTAGCCTAGTTGTTGGAGCAGGTAGCCTAGTGGTTAGAGCCTAGTGGTTAGAGCAGGTAGCCTAGTGGTTAGAGCAGGTAGCCTAGTGGTTAGATCAGGTAGCCTAGTGGTTAAAGGAAGGTAGCCTAGTGGTTAGAGCAGGTAGCCTAGTGGTTAGAGACAGGTAGCCTAGTGGTTAGAGCAGGTAGCCTAGTGGTTAGAGGCAGGTAGCCCACTAGCCTAGTGGTTAGAGCCTAGTGGTTAGAGCAGGTAGCCTAGTGGTTAGAGCAGGTAGCCTAGTGGTTAGATCAGGTAGCCTAGTGGTTATAGGAAGGTAGCCTAGTGGTTAGAGCAGGTAGCCTAGTGGTTAGGGACAGGTAGCCTAGTGGTTAGAGCAGGTAGCCTAGTGGTTAGAGCAGGTAGCCTAGTGGTTAGAGCAGGTAGCCTAGTGGTTAGAGACAGGTAGCCTAGTGGTTAGAGCAGGTAGCAAAGTGGTTAGAGAAGGTAGCCTAGATGTTGGAGCAGGTAGCCTAGTGGTTAGAGCAGGTAGCCTAGTGGTTAGAGGCAGGTAGCCTAGTGGTTAGAGGCAGGTAGCCTAGTGGTTAGAGGCAGGTAGCCTAGTGGTTAGAGGCAGGTAGCCTAGTGGTTAGGGCAGGTAGCCTAGTGGTTAGAGCAGGTAGCCTAGTGGATGAGAGCAGTTAGCCTAGTGGTTAGAGACAGGTAGCCTAGTGGTTAGAGGAGGAAGCCTAGTGGTTAGAGCAGGTAGCCTAGTGGTTAGAGCAGGTAATCTAGTGGTTAGAGCCTAGTGGTTAGAGCCTAGTGGTTAGAGCAGGTAGACTAGTGGTTAGAGCAGGTAGCCTAGTGGTTAGAACAGGTAGCCTAGTGGTTAGAGCAGGTAGCCTAGTGGTTAGATCAGGTAGCCTAGTGGTTATAGGAAGATAGCCTAGTGGTTAGAGCAGGTAGCCTAGTGGTTAGGGACAGGTAGCCTAGTGGTTAGAGCAGGTAGCCTAGTGGTTAGAGCAGGTAGCCTAGTGGTTAGAGCAGGTAGCCTAGTGGTTAGAGCAGGTAGCCTAGTGGTTAGAGAAGGTAGCCTAGATGTTAGAGCAGGTAGCCTAGTGGTTAGAGCAGGTAGCCTAGTGGTTAGAGGCAGGTAGCCTAGTGGTTAGAGGCAGGTAGCCTAGTGGTTAGAGGCAGGTAGCCTAGTGGTTAGAGGCAGGTAGCCTAGTGGTTAGGGCAGGTAGCCTAGTGGTTAGAGGCAGGTAGCCTAGTGGATAGAGGCAGTTAGCCTAGTGGTTAGAGACAGGTAGCCTAGTGGTTAGAGGAGGAAGCCTAGTGGTTAGAGCAGGTAGCCTAGTGGTTAGAGCAGGTAATCTAGTGGTTAGAGCCTAGTGGTTAGAGCCTAGTGGTTAGAGCAGGTAGACTAGTGGTTAGAGCAGGTAGCCTAGTGGTTAGAACAGGTAGCCTAGTGGTTTGAGACAGGTAGCCAAGGGGTTAGAGCAGGTAGCCTAGTGGTTAGAGCATGGTGCCTAGTGGTTAGAGCGGGAACTATTGGTTAGAGCAGGCAGCCTAGTGATTAGAGCAGGTAGCCTAGTGGTTAGAGACAGGTAGTCTAGTGGTTAGAGCAGGTAGCCTAGTGGTTAGAGCAGGTAGAAAAGTGGTTAGAGAAGGTAGCCTAGATGTTGGAGCAGGTAGCCCAGTGGTTAGATCAGGTAGCCTAGTGGTTAGATCAGGTAGCCTAGTGGTTAGATCAGGTAGCCTAGTGGTTAGAGGAGGTGGCCTAGTGGTTAGAGCAGGTAGCCTAGTGGTTAGAGACAGGTAGCCTAGTGGTTAGAGACAGGTAGCCTAGTGGTTAGAGCAGATATTCTAGTGGTTAGAGCATGGGGCCTAGTGGTTAGAGCAGGTGGCCTAGTGGTTAGAGACAGGTAGCCTAGTAGTTAGAGGTAGGTAGCCTAGTGGTTAGCGCAGGTAGCCTAGTGGTTAGAGACAGGTAGCCTAGTGGGTAGAGACAGGTAGCCTAGTGGGTAGAGACAGGTAGCCTAGTGGTTAGGGACAGGTAGCCTAGTGGTAAGAGCAGGTAGCCTAGTGGTTAGAGGCAGGTAGCCTAGTGGTTAGAGCAGGTAGCCTAGTGGTTATAGCAGGTAGCCTAGTGATTAGAGGCAGGGTAGCCTAGTTGTTAGAGGCAGGTAGCCTTGTGATTAGAGCAGGTAGCCTAGTGGTTAGAGGCAGGTAGCCGAGTGGTTAGAGGCAGGTAGCCTAGTGGTTAGAGGCAGTTAGCCTAGTGGTTAGAGACAGGTAGCCTAGTGGTTAGAGACAGGTAGCCTAGTGGTTAGAGACAGGTAGTCTAGTGGTTAGTACCAGGTAGCCTAGTGGTTAGAGCAGGTAACCTAGTGGTTAGAGGCGGGTAGCCTAGTGGTTAGAGACGGGTAGCCTAGTGGTTAGAGGCAAGTAGCCTAGTGGTTACAGACAGGTAGCCTAGTGGTAAGAGCAGGTAGCGTAGTGGTTAGAGGCTGGTAGCCTAGTGGTTAGAGGGGTGTAGCCTAGTGGTTAGATGCAGGTAGCGTAGTGGTTAGAGCAGGTAGCCTAGTGGTTAGAGGCAGGTAGCTTAGTGGTTAGAGGCAAGTAGCCTAGTGGTTAGAGGCGGGTAGCCTAGTGGTTAGAGGCGGGTAGCCTAGTGGTTAGAGACATGTAGCCTAGTGGTTAGAGCAGGTAGCCTAATGGTTAGAGGCGGGTAGCCTAGTGGTTAGAGGCGGGTAGCCTAGTGGTTAGAGGCGGGTAGCCTAGTGGTTAGAGGCGGGTAGCCTAGTGGTTAGAACAGGTAGCCTAGTGGTTAAATGAAGGTAGCCAATTGGTTAGAGCAGGTAGCCTAGTGGTTAGAGACAGGTAGGCTGGTGGTTAGAGACAGGTAGCCTAGTGGTTAGAGACAGGTAGCCTAGTGGTAAGAGCAGGTAGCCAAGTGGTTAGAGACATGTAGCCTAGTGGTTAGAGCAGGTAGCCTAGTGGTTAGAGACAGGTAGCCTAGTGGTTGAGACAGGTAGCCTAGTGGTTAGAGCAGGTAGCCTAGTGGTTAGAGCAGGTAGCCTAGTAGTTAGAGCAGGTAGCCTAGTGGTTAGAGCATGGGGCCTAGTGGTTAAAGCATGGGGCCTAGTGGTTAGAGACAGGTAGCCTAGTGGTTAGAGCAGGTAGCCTAGTGGTTAGGAGCGTGGGGCCTAGTGGTTAGAGCAGGTAGCCTAGTGGTTAGAGCAGGTTGCCTAGTGGTTGAGAGCATGGGGCCTAGCGGTTGAGACCATGGGGCCTAGCGGCTAGAGCAGGTAGCCTAGTGGTTAGAGCAGGTAGCCTAGTTGTTGGAGCAGGTAGCCTAGTGGTTAGAGCCTAGTGGTTAGAGGCAGGTAGCCTAGTGGTTAGAGCATGGGAGCCTAGTGGTTAGAGCAGGTAGCCTAGTGGTTAGAGCAGGTAGCCTAGTGGTTAGAGCTTGGGGCCTAGTGGTTAGAGCAAGGGGCCTAGTTGTTAGAGCACGGGGCCTAGCGGTTAGACCATGGGGCCTAGTGGTTAGAGCAGGTAGCCTAGTTGTTGGAGCAGGTAGCCTAGTGGTTCGAGCCTAGTGGTTAGAGCAGGTAGCCTAGTGGTTAGAGCAGGTAGCCTAGTGGTTAGATCAGGTAGCCTAGTGGTTAGAGCAAGGGGCCTAGTGGTTAGAGCACGGGGCCTAGCGGTTAGACCATGGGGCCTAGTGGTTAGAGCAGGTAGCCTAGTTGTTGGAGCAGGTAGCCTAGTGGTTAGAGCCTAGTGGTTAGAGCAGGTAGCCTAGTGGTTAGAGCAGGTTGCCTAGTGGTTAGATCATGTAGCCTAGTGGTTAAAGGAAGGTAGCCTAGTGGTTAGAGCAGGTAGCCTAGTGGTTAGAGACAGGTAGCCTAGTGGTTAGAGCAGGTAGCCTAGTGGTTAGAGGCAGGTAGCCCACTAGCCTAGTGGTTAGAGCCTAGTGGTTAGAGCATGGGGCCTAGTGGTTAGAGCACGGGGCCTAGCGGTTAGAGCATGGGGCCTAGCGGTTAGAGCATGGGGCCTAGTGGTTAGAGCATGGGGCCTAGTGATAAGTGCAGGTAGCCTAGTGGTTAGAGCCTAGTGCTTAGACCATGTAGCCTAGTGGTTAGAGCATGGGGCCTAGTGGTTAGAGCACGGGGCCTAGCGGTTAGACCATGGGGCCTAGTGGCTAGAGCAGGTAGCCTAGTGGTTAGAGCAGGTAGCCTAGTTGTTGGAGCAGGTAGCCTAGTGGTTAGAGCCTAGTGGTTAGAGCAGGTAGCCTAGTGGTTAGAGCAGGTAGCCTAGTGGTTAGATCAGGTAGCCTAGTGCTTAGACCATGTAGCCTAGTGGTTAGAGCATGGGGCCTAGTGGTTAGAGCACGGGGCCTAGCGGTTAGACCATGGGGCCTAGTGGCTAGAGCAGGTAGCCTAGTGGTTAGAGCAGGTAGCCTAGTTGTTGGAGCAGGTAGCCTAGTGGTTAGAGCCTAGTGGTTAGAGCAGGTAGCCTAGTGGTTAGAGCAGGTAGCCTAGTGGTTAGATCAGGTAGCCTAGTGCTTAGACCATGTAGCCTAGTGGTTAGAGCATGGGGCCTAGTGGTTAGAGCACGGGGCCTAGTGGTTAGAGCACGGGGCCTAGTGGTTAGAGCACGGGGCCTAGCGGTTAGACCATGGGGCCTAGTGGCTAGAGCAGGTAGCCTAGCGGTTAGAGCAGGTAGCCTAGTTGTTGGATCAGGTAGCCTAGTGGTTAGAGCCTAGTGGTTAGAGCAGGTAGCCTAGTGGTTAGAGCAGGTAGCCTAGTGGTTAGATCAGGTAGCCTAGTGGTTAGAGCAGGTAGCCTAGTGGTTAGAGCATGGGGCCTAGTGGTTAGAGCACGGGGCCTAGTGGTTAGAGCAGGTAGCCTAGTGGTTAGAGGCAGGTAGCCTAGTGGTTAGAGCAGGTAGCCTAGTGGTTAGAGACAGGTAGCCTAGTGGTTAGAGGCAGGTAGCCTAGTGGTTAGAGACAGGTAGCCTAGTGGTTAGAGACAGGTAGCCTAGTGGTTAGAGGCAGGTAGCCTAGTGGTTAGAGACAGGTAGCCTAGTGGTTAGAGACAGGTAGCCTAGTGGTTAGAGACAGGTAGCCTAGTGGTTAGAGACAGGTAGCCTAGTGGTTAGAGCAGGTAGCCTAGTGGTTAGAGCAGGTTGCCTAGTGGTTAGAGCATGGGGCCTAGCGGTTAGACCATGGGGCCTAGCGGCTAGAGCAGGTAGCCTAGTGGTTAGAGCAGGTAGCCTAGTTGTTGGAGCAGGTAGCCTAGTGGTTAGAGCCTAGTGGTTAGAGCATGGGGCCTAGTGGTTAGAGCAGGTAGCCTAGTGGTTAGAGCAGGTAGCCTAGTGGTTAGAGCTTGGGGCCTAGTGGTTAGAGCAAGGGGCCTAGTGGTTAGAGCACGGGGCCTAGCGGTTAGACCATGGGGCCTAGCGGTTAGAGCAGGTAGCCTAGTTGTTGGAGCAGGTAGCCTAGTGGTTCGAGCCTAGTGGTTAGAGCAGGTAGCCTAGTGGTTAGAGCAGGTAGCCTAGTGGTTAGATCAGGTGGCCTAGTGGTTAGAGCAAGGGGCCTAGTGGTTAGAGCACGGGGCCTAGCGGTTAGACCATGGGGCCTAGTGGTTAGAGCAGGTAGCCTAGTTGTTGGAGCAGGTAGCCTAGTGGTTAGAGCCTAGTGGTTAGAGCAGGTAGCCTAGTGGTTAGAGCAGGTAGCCTAGTGGTTAGATCAGGTGGCCTAGTGGTTAGAGCAAGGGGCCTAGTGGTTAGAGCACGGGGCCTAGCGGTTAGACCATGGGGCCTAGTGGTTAGAGCAGGTAGCCTAGTTGTTGGAGCAGGTAGCCTAGTGGTTAGAGCCTAGTGGTTAGAGCAGGTAGCCTAGTGGTTAGAGCAGGTAGCCTAGTGGTTAGAGCAGGTAGCCTAGTGGTTAGAGCGGGTAGCCTAGTGGTTAGAGCAGGTAGCCTAGTGGTTAGAGCAGGTAGCCTAGTGGTTAGAGGAGGTAGCCAGTGGTTAAGCGGGTAGCCTAGTGGTTAGAGCAGGTAGCCTAGTGGTTAGAGACAGGTAGCCTAGTGGTTAGAGCAGGTAGCCTAGTGGTTAGAGGCAGGTAGCCCACAAGCCTAGTGGCTAGAGCCTAGTGGTTAGAGCAGGTAGCCTAGTGGTTAGAGCATGGGGCCTAGTGGTTAGAGCACGGGGCCTAGCGGTTAGAGCACGGGGCCTAGTGGTTAGAGCATTGGGCCTAGTAATAAGAGCAGGTAGCCTAGTGGTTAGAGCCTAGTGCTTAGACCATGTAGCCTAGTGGTTAGAGCATGGGGCCTAGTGGTTAGAGCACGGGGCCTAGCAGTTAGACCATGGGGCCTAGTGGCTAGAAGAGGTAGCCTAGTGGTTAGAGCAGGTAGCCTAGTTGTTGGAGCAGGTAGCCTAGTGGTTAGAGCCTAGTGGTTAGAGCAGGTAGCCTAGTGGTTAGAGCAGGTAGCCTAGTGGTTAGATCAGGTAGCCTAGTGGTTAGAGCATGGGGCCTAGTGGTTAGAGCATGGGGCATAGTGATAAGAGCAGGTAGCCTAGTGGTTGAGAGCCTAGTGGTTAGAGCAGGTAGCCTAGTGGTTAGAGCATGGGGCCTAGTGGTTGAGAGCACGGGGCCTAGTGGTTAGAGCACGGGGGCCTAGTGGTTAGAGCAGGTAGCCTAGTGGTTAGAGGCAGGTAGCCTAGTGGTTGGAGCAGGTAGCCTAGTGGTTAGAGACAGGTAGCCTAGTGGTTGGAGGCAGGTAGCCTAGTGGTTAGAGGCAGGTAGCCTAGTGGTTAGAGACAGGTAGCCTAGTGGTTAGAGGCAGGTAGCCTAGTGGTTAGAGGCAGGTAGCCTAGTGGTTAGAGACAGGTAGCCTAGTGGTTAGAGACAGGTAGCCTAGTGGTTAGAGACAGGTAGCCTAGTGGTTAGAGACAGGTAGCCTAGTGGTTAGAGCAGGTAGCCTAGTGGTTAGAGCAGGTTGCCTAGTGGTTAGAGCATGGGGCCTAGCGGTTAGACCATGGGGCCTAGCGGCTAGAGCAGGTAGCCTAGTGGTTAGAGCAGGTAGCCTAGTTGTTGGAGCAGGTAGCCTAGTGGTTAGAGCCTAGTGGTTAGAGCATGGGGCCTAGTGGTTAGAGCAGGTAGCCTAGTGGTTAGAGCAGGTAGCCTAGTGGTTGAGAGCTTGGGGCCTAGTGGTTAGAGCAAGGGGCCTAGTGGTTAGAGCACGGGGCCTAGCGGTTAGACCATGGGGCCTAGCGGTTAGAGCAGGTAGCCTAGTTGTTGGAGCAGGTAGCCTAGTGGTTCGAGCCTAGTGGTTAGAGCAGGTAGCCTAGTGGTTAGAGCAGGTAGCCTAGTGGTTAGATCAGGTGGCCTAGTGGTTAGAGCAAGGGGCCTAGTGGTTGAGAGCACGGGGCCTAGCGGTTGAGACCATGGGGCCTAGTGGTTAGAGCAGGTAGCCTAGTTGTTGGAGCAGGTAGCCTAGTGGTTAGAGCCTAGTGGTTAGAGCAGGTAGCCTAGTGGTTAGAGCAGGTAGCCTAGTGGTTAGATCAGGTGGCCTAGTGGTTAGAGCAAGGGGCCTAGTGGTTAGAGCACGGGGCCTAGCGGTTAGACCATGGGGCCTAGTGGTTAGAGCAGGTAGCCTAGTTGTTGGAGCAGGTAGCCTAGTGGTTAGAGCCTAGTGGTTAGAGCAGGTAGCCTAGTGGTTAGAGCAGGTAGCCTAGTGGTTAGAGCAGGTAGCCTAGTGGTTAGAGCGGGTAGCCTAGTGGTTAGAGCAGGTAGCCTAGTGGTTAGAGCAGGTAGCCTAGTGGTTAGAGCAGGTAGCCTAGTGGTTAGAGCGGGTAGCCTAGTGGTTAGAGCAGGTAGCCTAGTGGTTAGAGACAGGTAGCCTAGTGGTTAGAGCAGGTAGCCTAGTGGTTAGAGGCAGGTAGCCCACTAGCCTAGTGGCTAGAGCCTAGTGGTTAGAGCAGGTAGCCTAGTGGTTAGAGCATGGGGCCTAGTGGTTAGAGCACGGGGCCTAGCGGTTAGAGCACGGGGCCTAGTGGTTAGAGCATTGGGCCTAGTAATAAGAGCAGGTAGCCTAGTGGTTAGAGCCTAGTGCTTAGACCATGTAGCCTAGTGGTTAGAGCATGGGGCCTAGTGGTTAGAGCACGGGGCCTAGCAGTTAGACCATGGGGCCTAGTGGCTAGAAGAGGTAGCCTAGTGGTTAGAGCAGGTAGCCTAGTTGTTGGAGCAGGTAGCCTAGTGGTTAGAGCCTAGTGGTTAGAGCAGGTAGCCTAGTGGTTAGAGCAGGTAGCCTAGTGGTTAGATCAGGTAGCCTAGTGGTTAGAGCATGGGGCCTAGTGGTTAGAGCATGGGGCATAGTGATAAGAGCAGGTAGCCTAGTGGTTGAGAGCCTAGTGGTTAGAGCAGGTAGCCTAGTGGTTAGAGCATGGGGCCTAGTGGTTAGAGCACGGGGCCTAGTGGTTAGAGCACGGGGCCTAGTGGTTAGAGCAGGTAGCCTAGTGGTTAGAGGCAGGTAGCCTAGTGGTTAGAGCCAGGTAGCCTAGTGGTTAGAGACAGGTAGCCTAGTGGTTAGAGGCAGGTAGCCTAGTGGTTAGAGGCAGGTAGCCTAGTTGTTGGAGCAGGTAGCCTAGTGGTTAGAGCCTAGTGGTTAGAGCAGGTAGCCTAGTGGTTAGAGCAGGTAGCCTAGTGGTTAGATCAGGTGGCCTAGTGGTTAGAGCAAGGGGCCTAGTGGTTAGAGGACGGGGCCTAGCGGTTAGACCATGGGGCCTAGTGGTTAGAGCAGGTAGCCTAGTTGTTGGAGCAGGTAGCCTAGTGGTTAGAGCCTAGTGGTTAGAGCAGGTAGCCTAGTGGTTAGAGCAGGTAGCCTAGTGGTTAGAGCAGGTAGCCTAGTGGTTAGAGCGGGTAGCCTAGTGGTTGAGAGCAGGTAGCCTAGTGGTTAGAGCAGGTAGCCTAGTGGTTAGAGCAGGTAGCCCTAGTGGTTAGAGCGGGTAGCCTAGTGGTTGAGAGCAGGTAGCCTAGTGGTTAGAGACAGGGTATCCCTAGTGGTTAGAGCAGGTAGCCTAGTGGTTAGAGGCAGGTAGCCCACTAGCCTAGTGGCTAGAGCCTAGTGGTTAGAGCAGGTAGCCTAGTGGTTAGAGCATGGGGCCTAGTGGTTAGAGCACGGGGCCTAGCAGTTAGACCATGGGGCCTAGTGGCTAGAAGAGGTAGCCTAGTGGTTAGAGCAGGTAGCCTAGTTGTTGGAGCAGGTAGCCTAGTGGTTGAGAGCCTAGTGGTTAGAGCAGGTAGCCTAGTGGTTAGAGCAGGTAGCCTAGTGGTTAGATCAGGTAGCCTAGTGGTTAGAGCATGGGGCCTAGTGGTTGAGAGCATGGGGCATAGTGATAAGAGCAGGTAGCCTAGTGGTTGGAGCCCTAGTGGTTAGAGCAGGTAGCCTAGTGGTTGAGAGCATGGGGCCTAGTGGTTGAGAGCACGGGGGCCTAGTGGTTAGAGCACGGGGCCTAGTGGTTAGAGCAGGTAGCCTAGTGGTTAGAGGCAGGTAGCCTAGTGGTTGGGAGCCAGGTAGCCTAGTGGTTAGAGACAGGTAGCCTAGTGGTTAGAGGCAGGTAGCCTAGTGGTTAGAGGCAGGTAGCCTAGTGGTTAGAGACAGGTAGCCTAGTGGTTAGAGGCAGGTAGCCTAGTGGTTAGAGGCAGGTAGCCTAGTGGTTGAGACAGGTAGCCTAGTGGTTAGAGACAGGTAGCCTAGTGGTTGGAGGCAGGTAGCCTAGTGGTTAGAGGCAGGTAGCCTAGTGGTTGGAGGCAGGTAGCCTAGTGGTTAGAGCAGGTAGCCTAGTGGTTAGAGGCAGGTAGCCTAGTGGTTAGAGACAGGTAGCCTAGTGGTTAGAGACAGGTAGCCTAGTGGTTAGAGCAGGTAGCCTAGTGGTTAGAGCATGGGGCCTAGTGGTTAGAGCATGGGGCCTAGTGGTTAAAGCATGGGGCCTAGTGGTTAAAGCATGGGGCCTAGTGGTTAGAGCAGGTAGCCTAGTGGTTAGAGGCAGGTGGCCTAGTGGTTTGAGGCAGGTGGCCAATTGGTTAGAGCAGGTAGCCTAGTGTTTAGAGGCAGGTAGCCTAGGGGTTAGAGGGGTGTAGCCTAGTGGTTAGATGCAGGTAGCGTAGTGGTTAGAGCAGGTAGCCTAGTGGTTAGAGGCAGGTAGCTTAGTGGTTAGAGGCAAGTAGCCTAGTGGTTAGAGGCGGGTAACCTAGTGGTTAGAGGCGGGTAGCCTAGTGGTAAGAGCAGGTAGCCTAGTGGTTAGAGACATGTAGCCTAGTGGTTAGAGCAGGTAGCCTAGTGGTTAGAGGCGGGTAGCCTAGTGGTTAGAGGCGGGTAGCCTAGTGGTTAGAGGCGGGTAGCCTAGTGGTTAGAGGCGGGTAGCCTAGTGGTTAGAGACGGGTAGCCTAGTGGTTAGAGGCGGGTAGCCTAGTGGTTAGAGGCGGGTAGCCTAGTGGTTAGAGGCGGGTAGCCTAGTGGTTAGAGGCGGGTATCCTAGTGGTTAGAGGCGGGTAGCCTAGTGGTTAGAGCAGGTAGCCTAGTGGTTAAATGAAGGTAGCCAATTGGTTAGAGCACGTAGCCTAGTGGTTAGAGACAGGTAGGCTAGTGGTTAGAGACAGGTAGGCTAGTGGTTAGAGACAGGTAGGCTAGTGGTTAGAGACAGGTAGCCTAGTGGTTAGAGACAGGTAGCCTAGTGGTAAGAGCAGGTAGCCAAGTGGTTAGAGACATGTAGCCTAGTGGTTAGAGCAGGTAGCCTAGTGGTTAGAGACAGGTAGCCTAGTGGTTAGAGACAGGTAGCCTAGTGGTTAGAGCAGGTAGCCTAGTGGTTAGAGCAGGTAGCCTAGTAGTTAGAGCAGGTAGCCTAGTGGTTAGAGCATGGGGCCTAGTGGTTAAAGCATGGGGCCTAGTGGTTAGAGACAGGTAGCCTAGTGGTTAGAGCAGGTAGCCTAGTGGTTAGAGACAGGTAGCCTAGTGGTTAGAGACAGGTAGCCTATTGGTTAGAGCAGGTAGCCTAGTGGTTAGAGCAGGTAGCCTAGTAGTTAGAGCAGGTAGCCTAGTGGTTAGAGCATGGGGCCTAGTGGTTAGAGCATGGGGCATAGCGGTTAGACCATGGGGCCTAGCGGCTAGAGCAGGTAGCCTAGTGGTTAGAGCAGGTAGCCTAGTTGTTGGAGCAGGTAGCCTAGTGGTTAGAGCCTAGTGGTTAGAGGCAGGTAGCCTATTGGTTAGAGCATGGGGCCTAGTGGTTAGAGCAGGTAGCCTAGTGGTTAGAGCAGGTAGCCTAGTGGTTAGAGCTTGGGGCCTAGTGGTTAGAGCAAGGGGCCTAGCGGTTAGACCATGGGGCCTAGTGGTTAGAGCAGGTAGCATAGTTGTTGGAGCAGGTAGCCTAGTGGTTCGAGCCTAGTGGTTAGAGCAGGTAGCCTAGTGGTTAGAGCAGGTAGCCTAGTGGTTAGATCAGGTGGCCTAGTGGTTAGAGCAAGGGGCCTAGTGGTTAGAGCACGGGGCCTAGCGGTTAGACCATGGGGCCTAGTGGTTAGAGCAGGTAGCCTAGTTGTTGGAGCAGGTAGCCTAGTGGTTAGAGCCTAGTGGTTAGAGCAGGTAGCCTAGTGGTTAGAGCAGGTAGCATAGTGGTTAGATCAGGTAGCCTAGTGGTTAAAGGAAGGTAGCCTAGTGGTTAGAGCAGGTAGCCTAGTGGTTAGAGACAGGTAGCCTAGTGGTTAGAGACAGGTAGCCTAGTGGTTAGAGGCAGGTAGCCCACTAGCCTAGTGGCTAGAGCCTAGTGGTTAGAGCAGGTAGCCTAGTGGTTAGAGCACGGGGCCTAGCGGTTAGAGCATGGGGCCTAGTGGTTAGAGCATTGGGCCTAGTGATAAGAGCAGGTAGCCTAGTGGTTAGAGCCTAGTGCTTAGACCATGTAGCCTAGTGGTTAGAGCATGGGGCCTAGTGGTTAGAGCACGGGGCCTAGCGGTTAGACCATGGGGCCTAGTGGCTAGAGCAGGTAGCCTAGTGGTTAGAGCAGGTAGCCTAGTTGTTGGAGCAGGTAGCCTAGTGGTTAGAGCCTAGTGGTTAGAGCAGGTAGCCTAGTGGTTAGATCAGGTAGCCTAGTGGTTAGAGCATGGGGCCTAGTGGTTAGAGCATGGGGCCTAGTGATAAGAGCAGGTAGCCTAGTGGTTAGAGCAGGTAGCCTAGTGGTTAGAGCATGGGGCCTAGTGGTTAGAGCACGGGGCCTAGTGGTTAGAGCAGGTAGCCTAGTGGTTAGAGGCAGGTAGCCTAGTGGTTAGAGGCGGGTAGCCTAGTGGTTAGAGACGGGTAGCCTAGTGGTTAGAGGCAAGTAGCCTAGTGGTTACAGACAGGTAGCCTAGTGGTAAGAGCAGGTAGCGTAGTGGTTAGAGGCTGGTAGCCTAGTGGTTAGAGCAGGTAGCCTAGTGGTTAGAGCAGGTAGCCTAGTGGTTAGAGGCAGGTATCCTAGTGGTTAGAGCAGGTAGCCTAGTGGTTAGAGGCAGGTGGCCTAGTGGTTTGAGGCAGGTGGCCAATTGGTTAGAGCAGGTAGCCTAGGGGTTAGAGGGGTGTAGCCTAGTGGTTAGATGCAGGTAGCGTAGTGGTTAGAGCAGGTAGCCTAGTGGTTAGAGGCAGGTAGCTTAGTGGTTAGAGGCAAGTAGCCTAGTGGCTAGAGGCGGGTAGCCTAGTGGTTAGAGGCGGGTAGCCTAGTGGTAAGAGCAGGTAGCCTAGTGGTTAGAGACATGTAGCCTAGTGGTTAGAGCAGGTAGCCTAATGGTTAGAGGCGGGTAGCCTAGTGGTTAGAGGCGGGTAGCCTAGTGGTTAGAGGCGGGTAGCCTAGTGGTTAGAGGCGGGTAGCCTAGTGGTTAGAGGCGGGTAGCCTAGTGGTTAGAGGCGGGTAGCCTAGTGGTTAGAACAGGTAGCCTAGTGGTTAAATGAAGGTAGCCAATTGGTTAGAGCAGGTAGCCTAGTGGTTAGAGACAGGTAGGCTGGTGGTTAGAGACAGGTAGCCTAGTGGTTAGAGACAGGTAGCCTAGTGGTAAGAGCAGGTAGCCAAGTGGTTAGAGACATGTAGCCTAGTGGTTAGAGCAGGTAGCCTAGTGGTTAGAGACAGGTAGCCTAGTGGTTAGAGACAGGTAGCCTAGTGGTTAGAGCAGGTAGCCTAGTGGTTAGAGCAGGTAGCCTAGTAGTTAGAGCAGGTAGCCTAGTGGTTAGAGCATGGGGCCTAGTGGTTAAAGCATGGGGCCTAGTGGTTAGAGACAGGTAGCCTAGTGGTTAGAGCAGGTAGCCTAGTGGTTAGAGCGTGGGGCCTAGTGGTTAGAGCAGGTAGCCTAGTGGTTAGAGCAGGTTGCCTAGTGGTTAGAGCATGGGGCCTAGCGGTTAGACCATGGGGCCTAGCGGCTAGAGCAGGTAGCCTAGTGGTTAGAGCAGGTAGCCTAGTTGTTGGAGCAGGTAGCCTAGTGGTTAGAGCCTAGTGGTTAGAGGCAGGTAGCCTAGTGGTTAGAGCATGGGGCCTAGTGGTTAGAGCAGGTAGCCTAGTGGTTAGAGCAGGTAGCCTAGTGGTTAGAGCTTGGGGCCTAGTGGTTAGAGCAAGGGGCCTAGTGGTTAGAGCACGGGGCCTAGCGGTTAGACCATGGGGCCTAGTGGTTAGAGCAGGTAGCCTAGTTGTTGGAGCAGGTAGCCTAGTGGTTCGAGCCTAGTGGTTAGAGCAGGTAGCCTAGTGGTTAGAGCAGGTAGCCTAGTGGTTAGATCAGGTAGCCTAGTGGTTAGAGCAAGGGGCCTAGTGGTTGAGAGCACGGGGCCTAGCGGTTAGACCATGGAGGCCTAGTGGTTAGAGCAGGTAGCCTAGTTGTTGGAGCAGGTAGCCTAGTGGTTAGAGCCTAGTGGTTAGAGCAGGTAGCCTAGTGGTTAGAGCAGGTTGCCTAGTGGTTAGATCAGGTAGCCTAGTGGTTAAAGGAAGGTAGCCTAGTGGTTAGAGCAGGTAGCCTAGTGGTTAGAGACAGGTAGCCTAGTGGTTAGAGCAGGTAGCCTAGTGGTTAGAGGCAGGTAGCCCACTAGCCTAGTGGTTAGAGCCTAGTGGTTAGAGCATGGGGCCTAGTGGTTAGAGCACGGGGCCTAGCGGTTAGAGCATGGGGCCTAGCGGTTAGAGCATGGGGCCTAGTGGTTAGAGCATGGGGCCTAGTGATAAGTGCAGGTAGCCTAGTGGTTAGAGCCTAGTGCTTAGACCATGTAGCCTAGTGGTTAGAGCATGGGGCCTAGTGGTTAGAGCATGGGGCCTAGTGGTTAGAGCACGGGGCCTAGCGGTTAGACCATGGGGCCTAGTGGCTAGAGCAGGTAGCCTAGTGGTTAGAGCAGGTAGCCTAGTTGTTGGAGCAGGTAGCCTAGTGGTTAGAGCCTAGTGGTTAGAGCAGGTAGCCTAGTGGTTAGAGCAGGTAGCCTAGTGGTTAGATCAGGTAGCCTAGTGCTTAGACCATGTAGCCTAGTGGTTAGAGCATGGGGCCTAGTTGTTAGAGCACGGGGCCTAGCGGTTAGACCATGGGGCCTAGTGGCTAGAGCAGGTAGCCTAGTGGTTAGAGCAGGTAGCCTGGTTGTTGGAGCAGGTAGCCTAGTGGTTAGAGCCTAGTGGTTAGAGCAGGTAGCCTAGTGGTTAGAGCAGGTAGCCTAGTGGTTAGATCAGGTAGCCTAGTGCTTAGACCATGTAGCCTAGTGGTTAGAGCATGGGGCCTAGTGGTTAGAGCACGGGGCCTAGTGGTTAGAGCACGGGGCCTAGCGGTTAGACCATGGGGCCTAGTGGCTAGAGCAGGTAGCCTAGTGGTTAGAGCAGGTAGCCTAGTTGTTGGATCAGGTAGCCTAGTGGTTAGAGCCTAGTGGTTAGAGCAGGTAGCCTAGTGGTTAGAGCAGGTAGCCTAGTGGTTAGATCAGGTAGCCTAGTGGTTAGAGCATGGGGCCTAGTGGTTAGAGCATGGGGCCTAGTGATAAGAGCAGGTAGCCTAGTGGTTAGAGCCTAGTGGTTAGAGCAGGTAGCCTAGTGGTTAGATCATGGGGCCTAGCGGTTAGACCATGGGGCCTAGTGGTTAGAGCAGGTAGCCTAGTTGTTGGAGCAGGTAGCCTAGTGGTTAGAGCCTAGTGGTTAGAGCAGGTAGCCTAGTGGTTAGAGCAGGTTGCCTAGTGGTTAGATCAGGTAGCCTAGTGGTTAAAGGAAGGTATCCTAGTGGTTAGAGACAGGTAGCCTAGTGGTTAGAGCAGGTAGCCTAGTGGTTAGAGGCAGGTAGCCCACTAGCCTAGTGGTTAGAGCCTAGTGGTTAGAGCATGGGGCCTAGTGGTTAGAGCACGGGGCCTAGCGGTTAGAGCATGGGGCCTAGCGGTTAGAGCATGGGGCCTAGTGGTTAGAGCATGGGGCCTAGTGATAAGTGCAGGTAGCCTAGTGGTTAGAGCCTAGTGCTTAGACCATGTAGCCTAGTGGTTAGAGCATGGGGCCTAGTGGTTAGAGCACGGGGCCTAGCGGTTAGACCATGGGGCCTAGTGGCTAGAGCAGGTAGCCTAGTGGTTAGAGCAGGTAGCCTAGTTGTTGGAGCAGGTAGCCTAGTGGTTAGAGCCTAGTGGTTAGAGCAGGTAGCCTAGTGGTTAGAGCAGGTAGCCTAGTGGTTAGATCAGGTAGCCTAGTGCTTAGACCATGTAGCCTAGTGGTTAGAGCATGGGGCCTAGTGGTTAGAGCACGGGGCCTAGCGGTTAGACCATGGGGCCTAGTGGCTAGAGCAGGTAGCCTAGTGGTTAGAGCAGGTAGCCTAGTTGTTGGAGCAGGTAGCCTAGTGGTTAGAGCCTAGTGGTTAGAGCAGGTAGCCTAGTGGTTAGAGCAGGTAGCCTAGTGGTTAGATCAGGTAGCCTAGTGCTTAGACCATGTAGCCTAGTGGTTAGAGCATGGGGCCTAGTGGTTAGAGCACGGGGCCTAGTGGTTAGAGCACGGGGCCTAGCGGTTAGACCATGGGGCCTAGTGGCTAGAGCAGGTAGCCTAGTGGTTAGAGCAGGTAGCCTAGTTGTTGGATCAGGTAGCCTAGTGGTTAGAGCCTAGTGGTTAGAGCAGGTAGCCTAGTGGTTAGAGCAGGTAGCCTAGTGGTTAGATCAGGTAGCCTAGTGGTTAGAGCATGGGGCCTAGTGGTTAGAGCATGGGGCCTAGTGATAAGAGCAGGTAGCCTAGTGGTTAGAGCCTAGTGGTTAGAGCAGGTAGCCTAGTGGTTAGAGCATGGGGCCTAGTGGTTAGAGCACGGGGCCTAGTGGTTAGAGCAGGTAGCCTAGTGGTTAGAGGCAGGTAGCCTAGTGGTTAGAGCAGGTAGCCTAGTGGTTAGAGACAGGTAGCCTAGTGGTTAGAGACAGGTAGCCTAGTGGTTAGAGACAGGTAGCCTAGTGGTTAGAGGCAGGTAGCCTAGTGGTTAGAGACAGGTAGCCTAGTGGTTAGAGACAGGTAGCCTAGTGGTTAGAGACAGGTAGCCTAGTGGTTAGAGCAGGTAGCCTAGTGGTTAGAGCAGGTTGCCTAGTGGTTAGAGCATGGGGCCTAGCGGTTAGACCATGGGGCCTAGCGGCTAGAGCAGGTAGCCTAGTGGTTAGAGCAGGTAGCCTAGTTGTTGGAGCAGGTAGCCTAGTGGTTAGAGCCTAGTGGTTAGAGCATGGGGCCTAGTGGTTAGAGCAGGTAGCCTAGTGGTTAGAGCAGGTAGCCTAGTTGTTAGAGCAGGTAGCCTAGTGGTTAGAGCTTGGGGCCTAGTGGTTAGAGCAAGGGGCCTAGTGGTTAGAGCACGGGGCCTAGCGGTTAGACCATGGGGCCTAGTGGTTAGAGCAGGTAGCCTAGTTGTTGGAGCAGGTAGCCTAGTGGTTCGAGCCTAGTGGTTAGAGCAGGTAGCCTAGTGGTTAGAGCAGGTAGCCTAGTGGTTAGATCAGGTGGCCTAGTGGTTAGAGCAAGGGGCCTAGTGGTTAGAGCACGGGGCCTAGCGGTTAGACCATGGGGCCTAGTGGTTAGAGCAGGTAGCCTAGTGGTTAGAGGCAGGTAGCCCACTAGCCTAGTGGTTAGAGCCTAGTGGTTAGAGCAGGTAGCCCTAGTGGTTAGAGCAGGTAGCCTAGTGGTTAGAGCAGGTAGCCTAGTGGTTAGAGCAGGTAGCCTAGTGGTTAGAGACAGGTAGCCTAGTGGTTAGAGCAGGTAGCCTAGTGGTTAGAGCCAGGTAGCCCACTAGCCTAGTGGCTAGAGCCTAGTGGTTAGAGCATGGGTAGCCTAGTGGTTAGAGCACGGGGCCTAGTGGTTAGAGCACGGGGCCTAGCGGTTAGAGCACGGGGCCTAGTGGTTAGAGCATGGGGCCTAGTGATAAGAGCAGGTAGCCTAGTGGTTAGAGCCTAGTGCTTAGACCATGTAGCCTAGTGGTTAGAGCATGGGGCCTAGTGGTTAGAGCACGGGGCCTAGCGGTTAGACCATGGGGCCTAGTGGCTAGAAGAGGTAGCCTAGTGGTTAGAGCAGGTAGCCTAGTTGTTGGAGCAGGTAGCCTAGTGGTTAGAGCCTAGTGGTTAGAGCAGGTAGCCTAGTGGTTAGAGCAGGTAGCCTAGTGGTTAGATCAGGTAGCCTAGTGGTTAGAGCATGGGGCCTAGTGGTTAGAGCATGGGGCCTAGTGGTAAGAGCACGGGTAGCCTAGTGGTTAGAGGGGCCTAGTGGTTAGAGCAGGTAGCCTAGTGGTTAGAGCAGGGAGCCTAGTGGTTGGAGCAGGGAGCCTAGTGGTTAGAGCAGGGGCCTAGTGGTTAGAGCAGGTAGCCTAGTGGTTAGAGGCAGGTAGCCTAGTGGTTAGAGCCAGGTAGCCTAGTGGTTAGAGACAGGTAGCCTAGTGGTTAGAGCATGGGTAGCCTAGTGGTTAGAGCACGGGTAGCCTAGTGGTTAGAGACAGGTGCCTAGTGGTTAGAGCAGGTAGCCTAGTGGTTAGAGCAGGTAGCCTAGTGGTTAGAGACAGGTAGCCTAGTGGTTAGAGACAGGTAGCCTAGTGGTTAGAGCAGGTAGCCTAGTGGTTAGAGGCAGGTAGCCTAGTGGTTAGAGCAGGTAGCCTAGTGGTTAGAGCAGGGTAGCCTAGTGGTTAGAGGCATGGTAGCCTAGTGGTTAGAGACAGGTAGCCTAGTGGTTAGAGACAGGTAGCCTAGTGGTTAGAGCAGGTAGCCTAGTGGTTAGAGCATGGGGCCTAGTGGTTAGAGCATGGGGCCTAGTGGTTAGAGCATGGGGCCTAGTGGTTGAGAGCAGGTAGCCTAGTGGTTAGAGCAGGTAGCCTAGTGGTTTGAGGCAGGTAGCCTAGTGGTTGGAGCAGGTAGCCTAGTGGTTAGAGCAGGTAGCCTAGTGGTTAGAGCGTGTAGCCTAGTGGTTAGATGCAGGTAGCCTAGTGGTTAGAGCAGGTAGCCTAGTGGTTAGAGGCAGGTAGCCTAGTGGTTAGAGGCAAGTAGCCTAGTGGTTAGAGGCGGGTAGCCTAGTGGTTAGAGGCGGGTAGCCTAGTGGTTAGAGCAGGTAGCCTAGTGGTTAGAGACAGGTAGCCTAGTGGTTAGAGCAGGTAGCCTAGTGGTTGAGGCGGGTAGCCTAGTGGTTAGAGGCGGGTAGCCTAGTGGTTAGAGCGGGTAGCCTAGTGGTTAGAGCCGGGTAGCCTAGTGGTTAGAGCCGGGTAGCCTAGTGGTTAGAGCAGGGTAGCCTAGTGGTTAGAGGCGGGTAGCCTAGTGGTTAGAGCGCGGGTAGCCTAGTGGTTAGAGACGGGTAGCCTAGTGGTTAGAGCAGGTAGCCTAGTGGTTAAATGAAGGTAGCCAAGTGGTTAGAGCAGGTAGCCTAGTGGTTAGAGACAGGTAGGCTAGTGGTTAGAGACAGGTAGCCTAGTGGTTAGAGACAGGGTAGCCTAGTGGTTAGAGACAGGTAGCCTAGTGGTAAGAGCAGGTAGCCAAGTGGTTAGAGACATGTAGCCTAGTGGTTGGAGCAGGTAGCCTAGTGGTTAGAGACAGGTAGCCTAGTGGTTAGAGACAGGTAGCCTAGTGGTTAGAGCAGGTAGCCTAGTGGTTAGAGCAGGTAGCCTAGTGGTTAGAGCAGGTAGCCTAGTGGTTGGAGCAGGGGCCTAGTGGTTAGAAGCAGGTGGCCTAGTGGTTAGAGACAGGTAGCCTAGTGGTTAGAGCAGGTAGCCTAGTGGTTAGAGACAGGTAGCCTAGTGGTTAGAGACAGGTAGCCTATTGGTTAGAGCAGGTAGCCTAGTGGTTAGAGCAGGTAGCCTAGTGGTTAGAGCAGGTAGCCTAGTGGTTAGAGCAGGGGCCTAGTGGTTAGAGCATGGGGCCTAGCGGTTAGACCATGGGGCCTAGCGGCTAGAGCAGGTAGCCTAGTGGTTAGAGCAGGTAGCCTAGTTGTTGGAGCAGGTAGCCTAGTGGTTAGAGCCTAGTGGTTAGAGCAGGTAGCCTATTGGTTAGAGCAGGGTAGCCTAGTGGTTAGAGCAGGTAGCCTAGTGGTTAGAGCAGGTAGCCTAGTGGTTAGAACTTGGGGCCTAGTGGTTAGAGCAAGGGGCCTAGTGGTTAGAGCACGGGGCCTAGCGGTTAGACCATGGGGCCTAGTGGTTAGAGCAGGTAGCCTAGTTGTTGGAGCAGGTAGCCTAGTGGTTCGAGCCTAGTGGTTAGAGCAGGTAGCCTAGTGGTTAGAGCAGGTAGCCTAGTGGTTAGATCAGGTGGCCTAGTGGTTAGAGCAAGGGGCCTAGCGGTTAGAGCACGGGGCCTAGCGGTTAGACCATGGGGCCTAGTGGTTAGAGCAGGTAGCCTAGTTGTTGGAGCAGGTAGCCTAGTGGTTAGAGCCTAGTGGTTAGAGCAGGTAGCCTAGTGGTTAGGGCAGGTAGCCTAGTGGTTAGAGCAGGTAGCCTAGTGGTTAGAGCAGGTAGCCTAGTGGTTAGAGACAGGTAGCCTAGTGGTTAGAGCAGGTAGCCTAGTGGTTAGAGGCAGGTAGCCCACTAGCCTAGTGGCTAGAGCCTAGTGGTTAGAGCAGGTAGCCTAGTGGTTAGAGCATGGGGCCTAGTGGTTAGAGCACGGGTCCTAGCGGTTAGAGCACGGGGCCTAGTGGTTAGAGCATTGGGCCTAGTGATAAGAGCAGGTAGCCTAGTGGTTAGAGCCTAGTGCTTAGACCATGTAGCCTAGTGGTTAGAGCATGGGGCCTAGTGGTTAGAGCACGGGGCCTAGCGGTTAGACCATGGGGCCTAGTGGCTAGAGCAGGTAGCCTAGTGGTTAGAGCAGGTAGCCTAGTTGTTGGAGCAGGTAGCCTAGTGGTTAGAGCCTAGTGGTTAGAGCAGGTAGCCTAGTGGTTAGAGCAGGTAGCCTAGTGGTTAGATCAGGTAGCCTAGTGGTTAGAGCATGGGGCCTAGTGGTTAGAGCATGGGGCATAGTGATAAGAGCAGGTAGCCTAGTGGTTCGAGCCTAGTGGTTAGAGCAGGTAGCCTAGTGGTTAGAGCAGGTAGCCTAGTGGTTAGATCAGGTGGCCTAGTGGTTAGAGCAAGGGGCCTAGTGGTTAGAGCACGGGGCCTAGCGGTTAGACCATGGGGCCTAGTGGTTAGAGCAGGTAGCCTAGTTGTTGGAGCAGGTAGCCTAGTGGTTAGAGCCTAGTGGTTAGAGCAGGTAGCCTAGTGGTTAGAGCAGGTAGCCTAGTGGTTAGAGCAGGTAGCCTAGTGGTTAGAGCAGGTAGCCTAGTGGTTAGAGACAGGTAGCCTAGTGGTTAGAGCAGGTAGCCTAGTGGTTAGAGGCAGGTGGCTAGAGCCTAGTGGTTAGAGCAGGTAGCCTAGTGGTTAGAGCATGGGGCCTAGTGGTTAGAGCACGGGTCCTAGCGGTTAGAGCACGGGGCCTAGTGGTTAGAGCATTGGGCCTAGTGATAAGAGCAGGTAGCCTAGTGGTTAGAGCCTAGTGCTTAGACCATGTAGCCTAGTGGTTAGAGCATGGGGCCTAGTGGTTAGAGCACGGGGCCTAGTGGTTGAGACCATGGGGCCTAGTGGCTAGAAGAGGTAGCCTAGTGGTTAGAGCAGGTAGCCTAGTTGTTGGAGCAGGTAGCCTAGTGGTTGAGAGCCTAGTGGTTAGAGCAGGTAGCCTAGTGGTTAGAGCAGGTAGCCTAGTGGTTAGAGCAGGTAGCCTAGTGGTTAGAGCAGGGGCCTAGTGGTTAGAGCATGGGGCATAGTGGTTAGAGCAGGTAGCCTAGTGGTTGAGAGCCTAGTGGTTAGAGCAGGTAGCCTAGTGGTTGAGAGCATGGGGCCTAGTGGTTGGAGCACGGGGCCTAGCGGTTAGAGCACGGGGCCTAGTGGTTAGAGCAGGTAGCCTAGTGGTTAGAGCAGGTAGCCTAGTGGTTAGAGCCAGGTAGCCTAGTGGTTAGAGACAGGTAGCCTAGTGGTTAGAGGGCAGGTAGCCTAGTGGTTAGAGCAGGTAGCCTAGTGGTTAGAGACAGGTAGCCTAGTGGTTAGAGGCAGGTAGCCTAGTGGTTAGAGGCAGGTAGCCTAGTGGTTAGAGACAGGTAGCCTAGTGGTTAGAGACAGGTAGCCTAGTGGTTGGGAGTCAGGTAGCCTAGTGGTTAGAGTCAGGTAGCCTAGTGGTTGGAGGCAGGTGGCTAGAGCCTAGTGGTTAGAGCAGGTAGCCTAGTGGTTGAGAGCATGGGTGCCTAGTGGTTAGAGCAGGTAGCCTAGTGGTTGAGACAGGTAGCCTAGTGGTTAGACCAGGTAGCCTAGTGGTTAGAGCATGGGGCCTAGTGGTTAGAGCACGGGGCCTAGCGGTTAGACCATGGGGCCTAGCGGCTAGAGCAGGTAGCCTAGTGGTTAGAGCAGGTAGCCTAGTGGTTTGAGCAGGTAGCCTAGTGGTTGAGGAGCCTAGTGGTTTAGAGCAGGTAGCCTAGTGGTTAGAGCGGGTAGCCTAGTGGTTAGATTCAGGTAGCCTAGTGGTTAGACCAGGTAGCCTAGTGGTTAGAGCATGGGGCCTAGTGGTTGAGAGCACGGGGCCTAGTGGTTAGAGCACGGAGCCTAGCGGTTAGACCATGGGGCCTAGTGGCTAGAGCAGGTAGCCTAGTGGTTAGAGACAGGTAGCCTAGTGGTTAGAGCAGGTAGCCTAGTGGTTAGAGCGGGAGCCTAGTGGTTAGAGCCGGTAGCCTAGTGGTTGAGAGCAGGTAGCCTAGTGGTTAGAGCAGGTAGCCTAGTGGTTAGAGCACGGAGCCTAGTGGTTGGGAGCAGGGAGCCCAGTGGTTAGAGCAGGGTAGCCTAGTGGTAAGAGCAGGTAGCCTAGTGGTTAGGCAGCCTAGTGGTTAGAGCAGGTAGCCTAGTGGTTAGAGCATGGGGCCTAGTGGTTAGATGCACGGGGCCTAGTGGTTAGAGCAGGTAGCCTAGTGGTTAGAGACAGGTAGCCTAGTGGTTAGAGACAGGTAGCCTAGTGGTTAGAGACAGGTAGCCTAGTGGTTAGAGGCAGGTAGCCTAGTGGTTAGAGGCAGGTAGCCTAGTGGTTAGAGACAGGTAGCCTAGTGGTTAGAGGCAGGTAGCCTAGTGGTTAGAGACAGGTAGCCTAGTGGTTAGAGACAGGTAGCCTAGTGGTTAGAGACAGGTAGCCTAGTGGTTAGAGCAGGTAGCCTAGTGGTTAGAGCAGGTTGCCTAGTGGTTAGAGCATGGGGCCTAGCGGTTAGACCATGGGGCCTAGCGGCTAGAGCAGGTAGCCTAGTGGTTAGAGCAGGTAGCCTAGTTGTTGGAGCAGGTAGCCTAGTGGTTAGAGGGCAGGGGGCCTAGTGGTTAGAGCAGGTAGCCTAGTGGTTAGAGCAGGTAGCCTAGTGGTTAGAGCAGGTAGCCTAGTGGTTAGAGCTTGGGGCCTAGTGGTTAGAGCAAGGGGCCTAGTGGTTAGAGCACGGGGCCTAGCGGTTAGACCATGGGGCCTAGTGGTTAGAGCAGGTAGCCTAGTTGTTGGAGCAGGTAGCCTAGTGGTTCGAGCCTAGTGGTTAGAGCAGGTAGCCTAGTGGTTAGAGCAGGTAGCCTAGTGGTTAGATCAGGTGGCCTAGTGGTTAGAGCAAGGGGCCTAGTGGTTAGAGCACGGGGCCTAGCGGTTAGACCATGGGGCCTAGTGGTTAGAGCAGGTAGCCTAGTTGTTGGAGCAGGTAGCCTAGTGGTTAGAGCCTAGTGGTTAGAGCAGGTAGCCTAGTGGTTAGAGCAGGTAGCCTAGTGGTTAGAGCAGGTAGCCTAGTGGTTAGAGCAGGTAGCCTAGTGGTTAGAGACAGGTAGCCTAGTGGTTAGAGCAGGTAGCCTAGTGGTTAGAGGCAGGTAGCCCACTAGCCTAGTGGCTAGAGCCTAGTGGTTAGAGCAGGTAGCCTAGTGGTTAGAGCATGGGGCCTAGTGGTTAGAGCACGGGGCCTAGCGGTTAGAGCACGGGGCCTAGTGGTTAGAGCATTGGGCCTAGTGATAAGAGCAGGTAGCCTAGTGGTTAGAGCCTAGTGCTTAGACCATGTAGCCTAGTGGTTAGACCATGGGGCCTAGTGGCTAGAAGAGGTAGCCTAGTGGTTAGAGCAGGTAGCCTAGTTGTTGGAGCAGGTAGCCTAGTGGTTAGAGCCTAGTGGTTAGAGCAGGTAGCCTAGTGGTTAGAGCAGGTAGCCTAGTGGTTAGATCAGGTAGCCTAGTGGTTAGAGCATGGGGCCTAGTGGTTAGAGCATGGGGCATAGTGATAAGAGCAGGTAGCCTAGTGGTTAGAGCCTAGTGGTTAGAGCATGGGGCCTAGTGGTTAGAGCAGGTAGCCTAGTGGTTAGAGCAGGTAGCCTAGTGGTTAGAGCAGGTAGCCTAGTGGTTAGAGCTTGGGGCCTAGTGGTTAGAGCAAGGGGCCTAGTGGTTGAAACACGGGGCCTAGCGGTTAGACCATGGGGCCTAGTGGTTAGAGCAGGTAGCCTAGTTGTTGGAGCAGGTAGCCTAGTGGTTCGAGCCTAGTGGTTAGAGCAGGTAGCCTAGTGGTTAGAGCAGGTAGCCTAGTGGTTAGATCAGGTGGCCTAGTGGTTAGAGCAAGGGGCCTAGTGGTTAGAGCACGGGGCCTAGCGGTTAGACCATGGGGCCTAGTGGTTAGAGCAGGTAGCCTAGTTGTTGGAGCAGGTAGCCTAGTGGTTAGAGCCTAGTGGTTAGAGCAGGTAGCCTAGTGGTTAGAGCAGGTAGCCTAGTGGTTAGAGCAGGTAGCCTAGTGGTTAGAGCAGGTAGCCTAGTGGTTAGAGACAGGTAGCCTAGTGGTTAGAGCAGGTAGCCTAGTGGTTAGATCAGGTAGCCTAGTGGTTAGAGCATGGGGCCTAGTGGTTAGAGCCTAGTGGTTAGAGCAGGTAGCCTAGTGGTTAGAGCAGGTAGCCTATTGGTTAGATCAGGTAGCCTAGTGGTTAGAGCATGGGGCCTAGTGGTTAGAGCATGGGGCATAGTGATAAGAGCAGGTAGCCTAGTGGTTAGAGCCTAGTGGTTAGAGCAGGTAGCCTAGTGGTTAGAGCATGGGGCCTAGTGGTTGAGAGCACGGGGCCTAGTGGTTAGAGCACGGGGCCTAGTGGTTAGAGCAGGTAGCCTAGTGGTTAGAGGGCAGGTAGCCTAGTGGTTGAGAGCCAGGTAGCCTAGTGGTTAGAGACAGGTAGCCTAGTGGTTAGAGGCAGGTAGCCTAGTGGTTAGAGGCAGGTAGCCTAGTGGTTAGAGACAGGTAGCCTAGTGGTTGGAGGCAGGTAGCCTAGTGGTTAGAGGCAGGTAGCCTAGTGGTTAGAGACAGGTAGCCTAGTGGTTAGAGACAGGTAGCCTAGTGGTTGGGGCAGGTAGCCTAGTGGTTAGAGGCAGGTAGCCTAGTGGTTAGAGGCAGGTAGCCTAGTGGTTAGAGCAGGTAGCCTAGTGGTTAGAGGCAGGTAGCCTAGTGGTTAGAGGCAGGTAGCCTAGTGGTTAGAGACACGTAGCCTAGTGGTTAGAGCAGGTAGCCTAGTGGTTAGAGCATGGGGCCTAGTGGTTAAAGCATGGGGCCTAGTGGTTAAAGCATGGGGCCTAGTGGTTAGAGCAGGTAGCCTAGGGGTTAGAGGGGTGTAGCCTAGTGGTTAGATGCAGGTAGCGTAGTGGTTAGAGCAGGTAGCCTAGTGGTTAGAGGCAGGTAGCTTAGTGGTTAGAGGCAAGTAGCCTAGTGGTTAGAGGCGGGTAGCCTAGTGGTTAGAGGCGGGTAGCCTAGTGGTAAGAGCAGGTAGCCTAGTGGTTAGAGACATGTAGCCTAGTGGTTAGAGCAGGTAGCCTAATGGTTAGAGGCGGGTAGCCTAGTGGTTAGAGGCGGGTAGCCTAGTGGTTAGAGGCGGGTAGCCTAGTGGTTAGAAGCGGGTAGCCTAGTGGTTAGAGACGGGTAGCCTAGTGGTTAGAGGCGGGTAGCCTAGTGGTTAGAGGCGGGTAGCCTAGTGGTTAGTGGCGGGTAGCCTAGTGGTTAGAGCAGGTAGCCTAGTGGTTAAATGAAGGTAGCCAATTGGTTAGAGCAGGTAGCCTAGTGGTTAGAGACAGGTAGGCTAGTGGTTAGAGACAGGTAGGCTAGTGGTTAGAGACAGGTAGCCTAGTGGTTAGAGACAGGTAGCCTAGTGGTAAGAGCAGGTAGCCAAGTGGTTAGAGACATGTAGCCTAGTGGTTAGAGCAGGTAGCCTAGTGGTTAGAGACAGGTAGCCTAGTGGTTAGAGACAGGTAGCCTAGTGGTTAGAGCAGGTAGCCTAGTGGTTAGAGCAGGTAGCCTAGTGGTTAGAGCAGGTAGCCTAGTAGTTAGAGCAGGTAGCCTAGTGGTTAGAGCATGGGGCCTAGTGGTTAAAGCATGGGGCCTAGTGGTTAGAGACAGGTAGCCTAGTGGTTAGAGCAGGTAGCCTAGTGGTTAGAGACAGGTAGCCTAGTGGTTAGAGACAGGTAGCCTAGTGGTTAGAGACAGGTAGCCTAGTGGTTAGAGGCAGGTAGCCTAGTGGTTAGAGACAGGTAGCCTAGTGGTTAGAGACAGGTAGCCTAGTGGTTAGAGACAGGTAGCCTAGTGGTTAGAGCAGGTAGCCTAGTGGTTAGAGCAGGTTGCCTAGTGGTTAGAGCATGGGGCCTAGCGGTTAGACCATGGGGCCTAGCGGCTAGAGCAGGTAGCCTAGTGGTTAGAGCAGGTAGCCTAGTTGTTGGAGCAGGTAGCCTAGTGGTTAGAGCCTAGTGGTTAGAGCATGGGGCCTAGTGTTTAGAGCAGGTAGCCTAGTGGTTAGAGCAGGTAGCCTAGTGGTTAGAGCAGGTAGCCTAGTGGTTAGAGCTTGGGGCCTAGTGGTTAGAGCAAGGGGCCTAGTGGTTAGAGCACGGGGCCTAGCGGTTAGACCATGGGGCCTAGTGGTTAGAGCAGGTAGCCTAGTTGTTGGAGCAGGTAGCCTAGTGGTTCGAGCCTAGTGGTTAGAGCAGGTAGCCTAGTGGTTAGAGCAGGTAGCCTAGTGGTTAGATCAGGTGGCCTAGTGGTTAGAGCAAGGGGCCTAGTGGTTAGAGCACGGGGCCTAGCGGTTAGACCATGGGGCCTAGTGGTTAGAGCAGGTAGCCTAGTTGTTGGAGCAGGTAGCCTAGTGGTTAGAGCCTAGTGGTTAGAGCAGGTAGCCTAGTGGTTAGAGCCGGTAGCCTAGTGGTTAGAGCAGGTAGCCTAGTGGTTAGAGCAGGTAGCCTAGTGGTTAGAGACAGGTAGCCTAGTGGTTAGAGCAGGTAGCCTAGTGGTTAGAGGCAGGTAGCCCACTAGCCTAGTGGCTAGAGCCTAGTGGTTAGAGCAGGTAGCCTAGTGGTTAGAGCATGGGGCCTAGTGGTTAGAGCACGGGGCCTAGCGGTTATAGCACGGGGCCTAGTGGTTAGAGCATTGGGCCTAGTGATAAGAGCAGGTAGCCTAGTGGTTAGAGCCTAGTGCTTAGACCATGTAGCCTAGTGGTTAGAGCATGGGGCCTAGTGGTTAGAGCACGGGGCCTAGCAGTTAGACCATGGGGCCTAGTGGCTAGAAGAGGTAGCCTAGTGGTTAGAGCAGGTAGCCTAGTTGTTGGAGCAGGTAGCCTAGTGGTTAGAGCCTAGTGGTTAGAGCAGGTAGCCTAGTGGTTAGAGCAGGTAGCCTAGTGGTTAGATCAGGTAGCCTAGTGGTTAGAGCATGGGGCCTAGTGGTTAGAGCATGGGGCATAGTGATAAGAGCAGGTAGCCTAGTGGTTAGAGCCTAGTGGTTAGAGCAGGTAGCCTAGTGGTTAGAGCATGGGGCCTAGTGGTTAGAGCACGGGGCCTAGTGGTTAGAGCACGGGGCCTAGTGGTTAGAGCAGGTAGCCTAGTGGTTAGAGGCAGGTAGCCTAGTGGTTAGAGCCAGGTAGCCTAGTGGTTAGAGCCAGGTAGCCTAGTGGTTAGAGACAGGTAGCCTAGTGGTTAGAGGCAGGTAGCCTAGTGGTTAGAGGCAGGTAGCCTAGTGGTTAGAGACAGGTAGCCTAGTGGTTAGAGGCAGGTAGCCTAGTGGTTAGAGGCAGGTAGCCTAGTGGTTAGAGACAGGTAGCCTAGTGGTTAGAGACAGGTAGCCTAGTGGTTAGAGGCAGGTAGCCTAGTGGTTAGAGGCAGGTAGCCTAGTGGTTAGAGGCAGGTAGCCTAGTGGTTAGAGCAGGTAGCCTAGTGGTTAGAGGCAGGTAGCCTAGTGGTTAGAGACAGGTAGCCTAGTGGTTAGAGACAGGTAGCCTAGTGGTTAGAGCAGGTAGCCTAGTGGTTAGAGCATGGGGCCTAGTGGTTAAAGCATGGGGCCTAGTGGTTAAAGCATGGGGCCTAGTGGTTAGAGCAGGTAGCCTAGTGGTTAGAGGCAGGTGGCCTAGTGGTTTGAGGCAGGTGGCCAATTGGTTAGAGCAGGTAGCCTAGTGTTTAGAGGCAGGTAGCCTAGGGGTTAGAGGGGTGTAGCCTAGTGGTTAGATGCAGGTAGCGTAGTGGTTAGAGCAGGTAGCCTAGTGGTTAGAGGCAGGTAGCTTAGTGGTTAGAGGCAAGTAGCCTAGTGGTTAGACGCGGGTAGCCTAGAGGTAAGAGCAGGTAGCCTAGTGGTTAGAGACATGTAGCCTAGTGGTTAGAGCAGGTAGCCTAATGGTTAGAGGCGGGTAGCCTAGTGGTTAGAGGCGGGTAGCCTAGTGGTTAGAGGCGGGTAGCCTAGTGGTTAGAGACGGGTAGCCTAGTGGTTAGAGGCGGGTAGCCTAGTGGTTAGAGGCGGGTAGCCTAGTGGTTAGAGGCGGGTAGCCTAGTGGTTAGAGCAGGTAGCCTAGTGGTTAAATGAAGGTAGCCAATTGGTTAGAGCAGGTAGCCTAGTGGTTAGAGACAGGTAGGCTAGTGGTTAGAGACAGGTAGGCTAGTGGTTAGAGACAGGTAGGCTAGTGGTTAGAGACAGGTAGCCTAGTGGTTAGAGACAGGTAGCCTAGTGGTAAGAGCAGGTAGCCAAGTGGTTAGAGACATGTAGCCTAGTGGTTAGAGCAGGTAGCCTAGTGGTTAGAGACAGGTAGCCTAGTGGTTAGAGACAGGTAGCCTAGTGGTTAGAGCAGGTAGCCTAGTGGTTAGAGCAGGTAGCCTAGTGGTTAGAGCAGGTAGCCTAGTAGTTAGAGCAGGTAGCCTAGTGGTTAGAGCATGGGGCCTAGTGGTTAAAGCATGGGGCCTAGTGGTTAGAGACAGGTAGCCTAGTGGTTAGAGCAGGTACCCTAGTGGTTAGAGACAGGTAGCCTAGTGGTTAGAGACAGGTAGCCTATTGGTTAGAGCAGGTAGCCTAGTGGTTAGAGCAGGTAGCCTAGTAGTTAGAGCAGGTAGCCTAGTGGTTAGAGCATGGGGCCTAGTGGTTAGAGCATGGGGCATAGCGGTTAGACCATGGGGCCTAGCGGCTAGATCAGGTAGCCTAGTGGTTAGAGCAGGTAGCCTAGTTGTTGGAGCAGGTAGCCTAGTGGTTAGAGCCTAGTGGTTAGAGGCAGGTAGCCTATTGGTTAGAGCATGGGGCCTAGTGGTTAGAGCAGGTAGCCTAGTGGTTAGAGCAGGTAGCCTAGTGGTTAGAGCTTGGGGCCTAGTGGTTAGAGCAAGGGGCCTAGTGGTTAGAGCACGGGGCCTAGCGGTTAGACCATGGGGCCTAGTGGTTAGAGCAGGTAGCATAGTTGTTGGAGCAGGTAGCCTAGTGGTTCGAGCCTAGTGGTTAGAGCAGGTAGCCTAGTGGTTAGAGCAGGTAGCCTAGTGGTTAGATCAGGTGGCCTAGTGGTTAGAGCAAGGGGCCTAGTGGTTAGAGCACGGGGCCTAGCGGTTAGACCATGGGGCCTAGTGGTTAGAGCAGGTAGCCTAGTTGTTGGAGCAGGTAGCCTAGTGGTTAGAGCCTAGTGGTTAGAGCAGGTAGCCTAGTGGTTAGAGCAGGTAGCCTAGTGGTTAGAGCAGGTAGCCTAGTGGTTAGATCAGGTAGCCTAGTGGTTAAAGGAAGGTAGCCTAGTGGTTAGAGCAGGTAGCCTAGTGGTTAGAGACAGGTAGCCTAGTGGTTAGAGACAGGTAGCCTAGTGGTTAGAGACAGGTAGCCTAGTGGTTAGAGGCAGGTAGCCCACTAGCCTAGTGGCTAGAGCCTAGTGGTTAGAGCAGGTAGCCTAGTGGTTAGAGCACGGGGCCTAGCGGTTAGAGCATGGGGCCTAGTGGTTAGAGCATTGGGCCTAGTGATAAGAGCAGGTAGCCTAGTGGTTAGAGCCTAGTGCTTAGACCATGTAGCCTAGTGGTTAGAGCATGGGGCCTAGTGGTTAGAGCACGGGGCCTAGCGGTTAGACCATGGGGCCTAGTGGCTAGAGCAGGTAGCCTAGTGGTTAGAGCAGGTAGCCTAGTTGTTGGAGCAGGTAGCCTAGTGGTTAGAGCCTAGTGGTTAGAGCAGGTAGCCTAGTGGTTAGAGCAGGTAGCCTAGTGGTTAGATCAGGTAGCCTAGTGGTTAGAGCATGGGGCCTAGTGGTTAGAGCATGGGGCCTAGTGATAAGAGCAGGTAGCCTAGTGGTTAGAGCCTAGTGGTTAGAGCAGGTAGCCTAGTGGTTAGAGCATGGGGCCTAGTGGTTAGAGCACGGGGCCTAGTGGTTAGAGCAGGTAGCCTAGTGGTTAGAGGCAGGTAGCCTAGTGGTTAGAGCAGGTAGCCTAGTGGTTAGAGGCAGGTAGCCTAGTGGTTAGAGGCAGGTAGCCTAGTGGTTAGAGACAGGTAGCCTAGTGGTTAGAGACAGGTAGCCTAGTGGTTAGAGGCAGGTAGCCTAGTGGTTAGAGGCAGGTAGTCTAGTGGTTAGAGACAGGTAGCCTAGTGGTTAGAGACAGGTAGCCTAGTCGTTAGAGGCAGGTAGCCTAGTGGTTAGAGGCAGGTAGCCTAGTGGTTAGAGGCAGGTAGCCTAGTGGTTAGAGCAGGTAGCCTAGTGGTTAGAGGCAGGTAGCCTAGTGGTTAGAGACAGGTAGCCTAGTGGTTAGAGACAGGTAGCCTAGTGGTTATAGCAGGTAGCCTAGTGGTTAGAGCATGGGGCCTAGTGGTTAAAGCATGGGGCCTAGTGGTTAGAGCAGGTAGCCTAGTGGTTAGAGGCAGGTGGCCTAGTGGTTTGAGGCAGGTGGCCAATTGGTTAGAGCAGGTAGCCTAGTGTTTAGAGGCAGGTAGCCTAGGGGTTAGAGGGGTGTAGCCTAGTGGTTAGATGCAGGTAGCGTAGTGGTTAGAGCAGGTAGCCTAGTGGTTAGAGGCAGGTAGCTTAGTGGTTAGAGGCAAGTAGCCTAGTGGTTAGAGGCGGGTAGCCTAGTGGTTAGAGGCGGGTAGCCTAGTGGTAAGAGCAGGTAGCCTAGTGGTTAGAGGCGGGTAGCCTAGTGGTTAGAGGCGGGTAGCCTAGTGGTTAGAGGCGGGTAGCCTAGTGGTTAGAGGCGGGTAGCCTAGTGGTTAGAGGCGGGTAGCCCAGTGGTTAGAGGCGGGTATCCTAGTGGTTAGAGGCGGGTAGCCTAGTGGTTAGAGCAGGTAGCCTAGTGGTTAAATGAAGGTAGCCAATTGGTTAGATCAGGTAGCCTAGTGGTTAGAGACAGGTAGGCTAGTGGTTAGAGACAGGTAGGCTAGTGGTTAGAGACAGGTAGCCTAGTGGTTAGAGACAGGTAGCCTGGTGGTTAGAGACAGGTAGCCTAGTGGTTAGAGACAGGTAGCCTAGTGGTAAGAGCAGGTAGCCAAGTGGTTAGAGACATGTAGCCTAGTGGTTAGAGCAGGTAGCCTAGTGGTTAGAGACAGGTAGCCTAGTGGTTAGAGCAGGTAGCCTAGTGGTTAGAGCAGGTAGCCTAGTGGTTAGAGCAGGTAGCCTAGTAGTTAGAGCAGGTAGCCTAGTGGTTAGAGCAGGTAGCCTAGTGGTTAAAGCATTGGGCCTAGTGGTTAGAGACAGGTAGCCTAGTGGTTAGAGACAGGTAGCCTAGTGGTTAGAGCGTGGGGCCTAGTGGTTAGAGCAGGTAGCCTAGTGGTTAGAGCAGGTTGCCTAGTGGTTAGAGCATGGGGCCTAGCGGTTAGACCATGGGGCCTAGCGGCTAGAGCAGGTAGCCTAGTGGTTAGAGCAGGTAGCCTAGTTGTTGGAGCAGGTAGCCTAGTGGTTAGAGCCTAGTGGTTAGAGGCAGGTAGCCTAGTGGTTAGAGCATGGGGCCTAGTGGTTAGAGCAGGTAGCCTAGTGGTTAGTGCAGGTAGCCTAGTGGTTAGAGCTTGGGGCCTAGTGGTTAGAGCAAGGGGCCTAGTGGTTAGAGCACGGGGCCTAGCGGTTAGACCATGGGGCCTAGTGGTTAGAGCAGGTAGCCTAGTTGTTGGAGCAGGTAGCCTAGTGGGTCGAGCCTAGTGGTTAGAGCAGGTAGCCTAGTGGTTAGAGCAGGTAGCCTAGTGGTTAGATCAGGTGGCCTAGTGGTTAGAGCAAGGGGCCTAGTGGTTAGAGCACGGGGCCTAGCGGTTAGACCATGGGGCCTAGTGGTTAGAGCAGGTAGCCTAGTTGTTGGAGCAGGTAGCCTAGTGGTTAGAGCCTAGTGGTTAGAGCAGGTAGCCTAGTGGTTAGAGCAGGTAGCCTAGTGGTTAGATCAGGTAGCCTAGTGGTTAAAGGAAGGTAGCCTAGTGGTTAGAGCAGGTAGCCTAGTGGTTAGAGGCGGGTAGCCTAGTGGTTAGAGGCGGGTAGCCTAGTGGTTAGAGGCGGGTAGCCCAGTGGTTAGAGACGGGTATCCTAGTGGTTAGAGGCGGGTAGCCTAGTGGTTAGAGCAGGTAGCCTAGTGGTTAAATGAAGGTAGCCAATTGGTTAGAGCAGGTAGCCTAGTGGTTAGAGACAGGTAGGCTAGTGGTTAGAGACAGGTAGGCTAGTGGTTAGAGACAGGTAGGCTAGTGGTTAGAGACAGGTAGCCTAGTGGTTAGAGACAGGTAGCCTAGTGGTAAGAGCAGGTAGCCAAGTGGTTAGAGACATGTAGCCTAGTGGTTAGAGCAGGTAGCCTAGTGGTTAGAGACAGGTAGCCTAGTGGTTAGAGCAGGTAGCCTAGTGGTTAGAGCAGGTAGCCTAGTGGTTAGAGCAGGTAGCCTAGTAGTTAGAGCAGGTAGCCTAGTGGTTAGAGCAGGTAGCCTAGTGGTTAAAGCATGGGGCCTAGTGGTTAGAGACAGGTAGCCTAGTGGTTAGAGCCGGTAGCCTAGTGGTTAGAGCGTGGGGCCTAGTGGTTAGAGCAGGTTGCCTAGTGGTTAGAGCATGGGGCCTAGCGGTTAGACCATGGGGCCTAGCGGCTAGAGCAGGTAGCCTAGTGGTTAGAGCAGGTAGCCTAGTTGTTGGAGCAGGTAGCCTAGTGGTTAGAGCCTAGTGGTTAGAGGCAGGTAGCCTAGTGGTTAGAGCATGGGGCCTAGTGGTTAGAGCAGGTAGCCTAGTGGTTAGTGCAGGTAGCCTAGTGGTTAGAGCTTGGGGCCTAGTGGTTAGAGCAAGGGGCCTAGTGGTTAGAGCACGGGGCCTAGCGGTTAGACCATGGGGCCTAGTGGTTAGAGCAGGTAGCCTAGTTATTGGAGCAGGTAGCCTAGTGGTTCGAGCCTAGTGGTTAGAGCAGGTAGCCTAGTGGTTAGAGCAGGTAGCCTAGTGGTTAGATCAGGTGGCCTAGTGGTTAGAGCAAGGGGCCTAGTGGTTAGAGCACGGGGCCTAGCGGTTAGACCATGGGGCCTAGTGGTTAGAGCAGGTAGCCTAGTTGTTGGAGCAGGTAGCCTAGTGGTTAGAGCCTAGTGGTTAGAGCAGGTAGCCTAGTGGTTAGAGCAGGTAGCCTAGTGGTTAGAGCAGGTAGCCTAGTGGTTAAAGGAAGGTAGCCTAGTGGTTAGAGCAGGTAGCCTAGTGGTTAGAGACAGGTAGCCTAGTGGTTAGAGCAGGTAGCCTAGTGGTTAGAGGCAGGTAGCCCACTAGCCTAGTGGTTAGAGCCTAGTGGTTAGAGCAGGTAGCCTAGTGGTTAGAGCATGGGGCCTAGTGGTTAGAGCACGGGGCCTAGCGGTTTGAGCATGGGGCCTAGTGGTTAGAGCATGGGGCCTAGTGATAAGAGCAGGTAGCCTAGTGGTTAGAGCCTAGTGCTTAGACCATGTAGCCTAGTGGTTAGAGCATGGGGCCTAGTGGTTAGAGCACGGGGCCTAGCGGTTAGACCATGGGGCCTAGTGGCTAGAGCAGGTAGCCTAGTGGTTAGAGCAGGTAGCCTAGTTGTTGGAGCAGGTAGCCTAGTGGTTAGAGCCTAGTGGTTAGAGCATGTAGCCTATTGGTTAGAGCAGGTAGCCTAGTGGTTAGATCAGGTAGCCTAGTGGTTAAAGCATGGGGCCTAGTGGTTAGAGCATGGGGCCTAGTGATAAGAGCAGGTAGCCTAGTGGTTAGAGCAGGTAGCCTAGTGGTTAGAGCATGGGGCCTAGTGGTTAGAGCACGGGGCCTAGTGGTTAGAGCAGGTAGCCTAGTGGTTAGAGGCAGGTAGCCTAGTGGTTAGAGCAGGTAGCCTAGTGGTTAGAGACAGGTAGCCTAGTGGTTAGAGGCAGGTAGCCTAGTGGTTAGAGACAGGTAGCCTAGTGGTTAGAGACAGGTAGCCTAGTGGTTAGAGGCAGGTAGCCTAGTGGTTAGAGACAGGTAGCCTAGTGGTTAGAGACAGGTAGCCTAGTGGTTAGAGACAGGTAGCCTAGTGGTTAGAGACAGGTAGCCTAGTGGTTAGAGACAGGTAGCCTAGTGGTTAGAGGCAGGTAGCCTAGTGGTTAGAGGCAGGTAGCCTAGTGGTTAGAGGCAGGTAGCCTAGTGGTTAGAGACAGGTAGCCTAGTGGTTAGAGACAGGTAGCCTAGTGGTTAGAGACAGGTAGCCTAGTGGTTAGAGCAGGTAGCCTAGTGGTTAGAGCATGGGGCCTAGTGGTTAAAGCATGGGGCCTAGTGGTTAGAGCAGGTAGCCTAGTGGTTAGAGGCAGGTGGCCTAGTGGTTTGAGGCAGGTGGCCAATTGGTTAGAGCAGGTAGCCTAGTGTTTAGAGGCAGGTAGCCTAGGGGTTAGAGGGGTGTAGCCTAGTGGTTAGATGCAGGTAGCGTAGTGGTTAGAGCAGGAAGCCTAGTGGTTAGAGGCAGGTAGCCTAGTGGTTAGAGGCGGGTAGCCTAGTGGTTAGAGGCGGGTAGCCTAGTGGTTAGAGGCGGGTAGCCTAGTGGTTAGAGGCGGGTAGCCTAGTGGTTAGAGGCGGGTAGCCTAGTGGTTAGAGGCGGGTAGCCTAGTGGTTAGAGGCGGGGAGCCTAGTGGTTAGAGCAGGTAGCCTAGTGGTTAAATGAAGGTAGCCAATTGGTTAGAGCAGGTAGCCTAGTGGTTAGAGACAGGTAGGCTAGTGGTTAGAGACAGGTAGCCTAGTGGATAGAGACAGGTAGCCTAGTGGTAAGAGCAGGTAGCCAAGTGGTTAGAGACATGTAGCCTAGTGGTTAGAGACAGGTAGCCTAGTGGTTAGAGCAGATAGCCTAGTGGTTAGAGCGTGGGGCCTAGTGGTTAGAGCAGGTAGCCTAGTGGTTAGAGCAGGTTGCCTAGTGGTTAGAGCATGGGGCATAGCGGTTAGACCATGGGGCCTAGCGGCTTGAGCAGGTAGCCTAGTGGTTAGAGCAGGTAGCCTAGTTGTTGGAGCAGGTAGCCTAGTGGTTAGTGCCTAGTGGTTAGAGACAGGTAGCCTAGTGGTTAGAGCATGGGGCCTAGTGGTTAGAGCAGGTAGCCTAGTGGTTAGAGCAGGTAGCCTAGTGGTTAGAGCTTGGGGCCTAGTGGTTAGAGCAAGGGGCCTAGTGGTTAGAGCACGGGGCCTAGCGGTTAGACCATGGGGCCTAGTGGTTAGAGCAGGTAGCCTAGTTGTTGGAGCAGGTAGACTAGTGGTTCGAGCCTAGTGGTTAGAGCAGGTAGCCTAGTGGTTAGAGCAGGTAGCCTAGTGGTTAGATCAGGTAGCCTAGTGGTTAGAGCAAGGGGCCTAGTGGTTAGAGCACGGGGCCTAGCGGTTAGACCATGGGGCCTAGTGGTTAGAGCAGGTAGCCTAGTTGTTGGAGCAGGTAGCCTAGTGGTTGGAGCAGGTAGCCTAGTGGTTGGAGCAGGTTGCCTAGTGGTTAGATCAGGTAGCCTAGTGGTTAAAGGAAGGTAGCCTAGTGGTTAAAGGAAGGTAGCCTATTGGTTAGAGACAGGTAGCCTAGTGGTTAGAGCAGGTAGCCTAGTGGTTAGAGGCAGGTAGCCCACTAGCCTAGAGGTTAGAGCCTAGTGGTTAGAGCAGGTAGCCTAGTGGTTAGAGCACGGGGCCTAGCGGTTAGAGCACGGGGCCTAGCGGTTAGAGCATGGGGCCTAGTGGTTAGAGCATGGGGCCTAGTGATAAGTGCAGGTAGCCTAGTGGTTAGAGCCTAGTGCTTAGACCATGTAGCCTAGTGGTTAGAGCATGGGGCCTAGTGGTTAGAGCATGGGGCCTAGTGGTTAGAGCACGGGGCCTAGCGGTTAGACCATGGGGCCTAGTGGCTAGAGCAGGTAGCCTAGTGGTTAGAGCAGATAGCTTAGTTGTTGGAGCAGGTAGCCTAGTGGTTAGAGCAGGTAGCCTAGTGGTTAGAGCCTAGTGGTTAGAGCAGGTAGCCTAGTGGTTAGAGCAGGTAGCCTAGTGGTTAGATCAGGTAGCCTAGTGGTTAGAGCATGGGGCCTAGTGGTTAGAGCATGGGGCCTAGTGATAAGAGCAGGTAGCCTAGTGGTTAGAGCCTAGTGGTTACAGCAGGTAGCCTAGTGGTTAGAGCATGGGGCCTAGTGGTTAGAGCAGGTAGCCTAGTTGTTGGAGCAGGTAGCCTAGTGGTTAGAGCCTAGTGGTTAGAGGCAGGTAGCCTAGTGGTTAGAGCATGGGGCCTAGTGGTTAGAGCAGGTAGCCTAGTGGTTAGAGCAGGTAGCCTAGTGGTTAGAGCTTGGGGCCTAGTGGTTAGAGCAAGGGGCCTAGTGGTTAGAGCACGGGGCCTAGCGGTTAGACCATGGGGCCTAGTGGTTAGAGCAGGTAGCCTAGTTGTTGGAGCAGGTAGACTAGTGGTTCGAGCCTAGTGGTTAGAGCAGGTAGCCTAGTGGTTAGATCAGGTAGCCTAGTGGTTAGAGCAAGGGGCCTAGTGGGTAGAGCACGGGCCTAGTGGTTAGAGCACGGGGCCTAGCGGTTAGACCATGGGGCCTAGTGGTTAGAGCAGGTAGCCTAGTTGTTGGAGCAGGTAGCCTAGTGGTTAGAGCCTAGTGGTTAGAGCAGGTAGCCTAGTGGTTAGAGCAGGTTGCCTAGTGGTTAGATCAGGTAGCCTAGTGGTTAAAGGAAGGTAGCCCAGTGGTTAGAGCAGGTAGCCTAGTGGTTAGAGACAGGTAGCCCTAGTGGTTAGAGCAGGTAGCCTAGTGGTTAGAGGCAGGTAGCCCACTAGCCTAGTGGTTAGAGCCCTAGTGGTTAGAGCAGGTAGCCTAGTGGTTAGAGCATGGGGCCCTAGTGGTTAGAGCACGGGGCCTAGCGGTTAGAGCATGGGGCCTACTGGTTAGAGCATGGGGCCTAGTGATAAGTGCAGGTAGCCTAGTGGTTAGGAGCCTAGTGCTTAGACCATGTAGCCTAGTGGTTAGAGCATGGGGCCTAGTGGTTAGAGCACGGGGCCTAGTGGTTAGAGCACGGGGCCTAGCGGTTAGACCATGGGGCCTAGTGGCTAGAGCAGGTAGCCTAGTGGTTAGAGCAGGTAGCCTAGTTGTTGGAGCAGGTAGCCTAGTGGTTAGAGCCTAGTGGTTAGAGCAGGTAGCCTAGTGGTTAGAGCAGGTAGCCTAGTGGTTAGATCAGGTAGCCTAGTGGTTAGAGCATGGGGCCTAGTGGTTAGAGCATGGGGCCTAGTGATAAGAGCAGGTAGCCTAGTGGTTAGAGCAGGTAGCCTAGTGGTTAGAGCATGGGGCCTAGTGGTTAGAGCACGGGGCCTAGTGGTTAGAGCAGGTAGCCTAGTGGTTAGAGGCAGGTAGCCTAGTGGTTAGAGCAGGTAGCCTAGTGGTTAGAGACAGGTAGCCTAGTGGTTAGAGACAGGTAGCCTAGTGGTTAGAGACAGGTAGCCTAGTGGTTAGAGGCAGGTAGCCTAGTGGTTAGAGGCAGGTAGCCTAGTGGTTAGAGGCAGGTAGCCTAGTGGCTAGAGACAGGTAGCCTAGTGGTTAGAGACAGGTAGCCTAGTGGTTAGAGCAGGTAGCCTAGTGGTTAGAGCAGGTTGCCTAGTGGTTAGAGCATAGGGCCTAGCGGTTAGACCATGGGGCCTAGCGGCTAGAGCAGGTAGCCTAGTGGTTAGAGCAGGTAGCCTAGTTGTTGGAGCAGGTAGCCTAGTGGTTAGAGCCTAGTGGTTAGAGGCAGGTAGCCTAGTGGTTAGAGCATGGGGCCTAGTGGTTAGAGCAGGTAGCCTAGTGGTTAGAGCAGGTAGCCTAGTGGTTAGAGCAAGGGGCCTAGTGGTTAGAGCAAGGGGCCTAGTGGTTAGAGCAAGGTGCCTAGCGGTTAGAGCAGGTAGCCTAGTGGTTAGAGCAGGTAGCCTAGTTGTTGGAGCAGGTAGCCTAGTGGTTCGAGCCTAGTGGTTAGAGCAGGTAGCCTAGTGGTTAGAGCAGGTAGCCTAGTGGTTAGATCAGGTGGCCTAGTGGTTAGAGCAAGGGGCCTAGTGGTTAGAGCACGGGGCCTAGCGGTTAGACCATGGGGCCTAGTGGTTAGAGCAGGTAGCCTAGTTGTTGGAGCAGGTAGCCTAGTGGTTAGAGCCTAGTGGTTAGAGCAGGTAGCCTAGTGGTTAGAACAGGTAGCCTAGTGGTTAGATCAGGTAGCCTAGTGGTTAAAGGAAGGTAGCCTAGTGGTTAGAGCAGGTAGCCTAGTGGTTAGAGACAGGTAGCCTAGTGGTTAGAGCAGGTAGCCTAGTGGTTAGAGGCAGGTAGCCCACTAGCCTAGTGGTTAGAGCCTAGTGGTTAGAGCAGGTAGCCTAGTGGTTAGAGCATGGGGCCTAGTGGTTAGAGCACGGGGCCTAGCGGTTAGAGCATGGGGCCTAGTGGTTAGAGCATGGGGCCTAGTGATAAGAGCAGGTAGCCTAGTGGTTAGAGCCTAGTGCTTAGACCATGTAGCCTAGTGGTTAGAGCATGGGGCCTAGTGGTTAGAGCACGGGGCCTAGCGGTTAGAGCATGGGGCCTAGTGGCTAGAGCAGGTAGCCTAGTGGTTAGAGCAGGTAGCCTAGTTGTTGGAGCAGGTAGCCTAGTGGTTAGAGCCTAGTGGTTAGAGCAGGTAGCCTAGTGGTTAGAGCAGGTAGCCTAGTGGTTAGAGCATGGGGCCTAGTGGTTAGAGCATGGGGCCTTGTGATAAGAGCAGGTAGCCTAGTGGTTAGAGCCTAGTGGTTAGAGCAGGTAGCCTAGTGGTTAGAGCATGGGGCCTAGTGGTTAGAGCACGGGGCCTAGTGGTTAGAGCAGGTAGCCTAGTGGTTAGAGGCAGGTAGCCTAGTGGTTAGAGGCAGGTAGCCTAGTGGTTAGAGGCAGGTAGCCTAGTGGTTAGAGACAGGTAGCCTAGTGGTTAGAGACAGGTAGCCTAGTGGTTAGAGGCAGGTAGCCTAGTGGTTAGTGGCAGGTAGCCTAGTGGTTAGTGGCAGGTAGCCTAGTGGTTAGAGACAGGTAGCCTAGTGGTTAGAGACAGGTAGCCTAGTGGTTAGAGACAGGTAGCCTAGTGGTTAGAGGCAGGTAGCCTAGTGGTTAGAGGCAGGTAGCCTAGTGGTTAGAGGCGGGGAGCCTAGTGGTTAAATGAAGGTAGCCAATTGGTTAGAGCAGGTAGCCTAGTGGTTAGAGACAGGTAGGCTAGTGGTTAGAGACAGGTAGCCTAGTGGATAGAGACAGGTAGCCTAGTGGTAAGAGCAGGTAGCCAAGTGGTTAGAGACATGTAGCCTAGTGGTTAGAGCAGGTAGCCTAGTGGTTAGAGACAGGTAGCCTAGTGGTTAGAGACAGGTAGCCTAGTGGTTAGAGCAGGTAGCCTAGTGGTTAGAGCAGGTAGCCTAGTAGTTTGAGCAGGTAGCCTAGTGGTTAGAGCATGGGGCCTAGTGGTTAAACATGGGGCCTAGTGGTTAGAGACAGGTAGCCTAGTGGTTAGAGGAGATAGCCTAGTGGTTAGAGCGTGGGGCCTAGTGGTTAGAGCAGGTAGCCTAGTGGTTAGAGCAGGTTGCCTAGTGGTTAGAGCATGGGGCATAGCGGTTAGACCATGGGGCCTAGCGGCTTGAGCAGGTAGCCTAGTGGTTAGAGCAGGTAGCCTAGTTGTTGGAGCAGGTAGCCTAGTGGTTAGTGCCTAGTGGTTAGAGACAGGTAGCCTAGTGGTTAGAGCATGGGGCCTAGTGGTTAAAGCAGGTAGCCTAGTGGTTAGAGCAGGTAGCCTAGTGGTTAGAGCTTGGGGCCTAGTGGTTAGAGCAAGGGGCCTAGTGGTTAGAGCACGGGGCCTAGCGGGTAGACCATGGGGCCTAGTGGTTAGAGCAGGTAGCCTAGTTGTTGGAGCAGGTAGACTAGTGGTTCGAGCCTAGTGGTTAGAGCAGGTAGCCTAGTGGTTAGAGCAGGTAGCCTAGTGGTTAGATCAGGTAGCCTAGTGGTTAGAGCAAGGGGCCTAGTGGTTAGAGCACGGGGCCTAGCGGTTAGACCATGGGGCCTAGTGGTTAGAGCAGGTAGCCTAGTTGTTGGAGCAGGTAGCCTAGTGGTTGGAGCAGGTAGCCTAGTGGTTGGAGCAGGTTGCCTAGTGGTTAGATCAGGTAGCCTAGTGGTTAAAGGAAGGTAGCCTAGTGGTTAAAGGAAGGTAGCCTATTGGTTAGAGACAGGTAGCCTAGTGGTTAGAGCAGGTAGCCTAGTGGTTAGAGGCAGGTAGCCCACTAGCCTAGAGGTTAGAGCCTAGTGGTTAGAGCAGGTAGCCTAGTGGTTAGAGCACGGGGCCTAGCGGTTAGAGCACGGGGCCTAGCGGTTAGAGCATGGGGCCTAGTGGTTAGAGCATGGGGCCTAGTGATAAGTGCAGGTAGCCTAGTGGTTAGAGCCTAGTGCTTAGACCATGTAGCCTAGTGGTTAGAGCATGGGGCCCAGTGGTTAGAGCATGGGGCCGAGTGGTTAGAGCACGGGGCCTAGCGGTTAGACCATGGGGCCTAGTGGCTAGAGCAGGTAGCCTAGTGGTTAGAGCAGATAGCTTAGTTGTTGGAGCAGGTAGCCCTAGTGGTTAGAGCAGGTAGCCTAGTGGTTAGAGCCTAGTGGTTAGAGCAGGTAGCCTAGTGGTTAGAGCAGGTAGCCTAGTGGTTAGATCAGGTAGCCTAGTGGTTAGAGCATGGGGCCTAGTGGTTAGAGCATGGGGCCTAGTGATAAGAGCAGGTAGCCTAGTGGTTAGAGCCTAGTGGTTACAGCAGGTAGCCTAGTGGTTAGAGCATGGGGCCTAGTGGTTAGAGCAGGTAGCCTAGTTGTTGGAGCAGGTAGCCTAGTGGTTAGAGCCTAGTGGTTAGAGGCAGGTAGCCTAGTGGTTAGAGCATGGGGCCCAGTGGTTAGAGCAGGTAGCCTAGTGGTTAGAGCAGGTAGCCTAGTGGTTAGAGCTTGGGGCCTAGTGGTTAGAGCAAGGGGCCTAGTGGTTAGAGCACGGGGCCTAGCGGTTAGACCATGGGGCCTAGTGGTTAGAGCAGGTAGCCTAGTTGTTGGAGCAGGTAGACTAGTGGTTCGAGCCTAGTGGTTAGAGCAGGTAGCCTAGTGGTTAGATCAGGTAGCCTAGTGGTTAGAGCAAGGGGCCTAGTGGGTAGAGCACGGGCCTAGTGGTTAGAGCACGGGGCCTAGCGGTTAGACCATGGGGCCTAGTGGTTAGAGCAGGTAGCCTAGTTGTTGGAGCAGGTAGCCTAGTGGTTAGAGCCTAGTGGTTAGAGCAGGTAGCCTAGTGGTTAGAGCAGGTTGCCTAGTGGTTAGATCAGGTAGCCTAGTGGTTAAAGGAAGGTAGCCTAGTGGTTAGAGCAGGTAGCCTAGTGGTTAGAGACAGGTAGCCTAGTGGTTAGAGCAGGTAGCCTAGTGGTTAGAGGCAGGTAGCCCACTAGCCTAGTGGTTAGAGCCTAGTGGTTAGAGCAGGTAGCCTAGTGGTTAGAGCATGGGGCCTAGTGGTTAGAGCACGGGGCCTAGCGGTTAGAGCATGGGGCCTACTGGTTAGAGCATGGGGCCTAGTGATAAGTGCAGGTAGCCTAGTGGTTAGAGCCTAGTGCTTAGACCATGTAGCCTAGTGGTTAGAGCATGGGGCCTAGTGGTTAGAGCACGGGGCCTAGTGGTTAGAGCACGGGGCCTAGCGGTTAGACCATGGGGCCTAGTGGCTAGAGCAGGTAGCCTAGTGGTTAGAGCAGGTAGCCTAGTTGTTGGAGCAGGTAGCCTAGTGGTTAGAGCCTAGTGGTTAGAGCAGGTAGCCTAGTGGTTAGAGCAGGTAGCCTAGTGGTTAGATCAGGTAGCCTAGTGGTTAGAGCATGGGGCCTAGTGGTTAGAGCATGGGGCCTAGTGATAAGAGCAGGTAGCCTAGTGGTTAGAGCAGGTAGCCTAGTGGTTAGAGCATGGGGCCTAGTGGTTAGAGCACGGGGCCTAGTGGTTAGAGCAGGTAGCCTAGTGGTTAGAGGCAGGTAGCCTAGTGGTTAGAGCAGGTAGCCTAGTGGTTAGAGACAGGTAGCCTAGTGGTTAGAGACAGGTAGCCTAGTGGTTAGAGACAGGTAGCCTAGTGGTTAGAGACAGGTAGCCTAGTGGTTAGAGGCAGGTAGCCTAGTGGTTAGAGGCAGGTAGCCTAGTGGTTAGAGGCAGGTAGCCTAGTGGCTAGAGACAGGTAGCCTAGTGGTTAGAGACAGGTAGCCTAGTGGTTAGAGCAGGTAGCCTAGTGGTTAGAGCAGGTTGCCTAGTGGTTAGAGCATGGGGCCTAGCGGTTAGACCATGGGGCCTAGCGGCTAGAGCAGGTAGCCTAGTGGTTAGAGCAGGTAGCCTAGTTGTTGGAGCAGGTAGCCTAGTGGTTAGAGCCTAGTGGTTAGAGGCAGGTAGCCTAGTGGTTAGAGCATGGGGCCTAGTGGTTAGAGCAGGTAGCCTAGTGGTTAGAGCAGGTAGCCTAGTGGTTAGAGCAAGGGGCCTAGTGGTTAGAGCAAGGGGCCTAGTGGTTAGAGCAAGGTGCCTAGCGGTTAGAGCAGGTAGCCTAGTGGTTAGAGCAGGTAGCCTAGTTGTTGGAGCAGGTAGCCTAGTGGTTCGAGCCTAGTGGTTAGAGCAGGTAGCCTAGTGGTTAGAGCAGGTAGCCTAGTGGTTAGATCAGGTGGCCTAGTGGTTAGAGCAAGGGGCCTAGTGGTTAGAGCACGGGGCCTAGCGGTTAGACCATGGGGCCTAGTGGTTAGAGCAGGTAGCCTAGTTGTTGGAGCAGGTAGCCTAGTGGTTAGAGCCTAGTGGTTAGAGCAGGTAGCCTAGTGGTTAGAACAGGTAGCCTAGTGGTTAGATCAGGTAGCCTAGTGGTTAAAGGAAGGTAGCCTAGTGGTTAGAGCAGGTAGCCTAGTGGTTAGAGACAGGTAGCCTAGTGGTTAGAGCAGGTAGCCTAGTGGTTAGAGGCAGGTAGCCCACTAGCCTAGTGGTTAGAGCCCAGTGGTTAGAGCAGGTAGCCTAGTGGTTAGAGCATGGGGCCTAGTGGTTAGAGCACGGGGCCTAGCGGTTAGAGCATGGGGCCTAGTGGTTAGAGCATGGGGCCTAGTGATAAGAGTAGGTAGCCTAGTGGTTAGAGCCTAGTGCTTAGACCATGTAGCCTAGTGGTTAGAGCATGGGGCCTAGTGGTTAGAGCACGGGGCCTAGCGGTTAGAGCATGGGGCCTAGTGGCTAGAGCAGGTAGCCTAGTGGTTAGAGCAGGTAGCCTAGTTGTTGGAGCAGGTAGCCTAGTGGTTAGAGCCTAGTGGTTAGAGCAGGTAGCCTAGTGGTTAGAGCAGGTAGCCTAGTGGTTAGAGCATGGGGCCTAGTGGTTAGAGCATGGGGCCTTGTGATAAGAGCAGGTAGCCTAGTGGTTAGAGCCTAGTGGTTAGAGCAGGTAGCCTAGTGGTTAGAGCATGGGGCCTAGTGGTTAGAGCACGGGGCCTAGTGGTTAGAGCAGGTAGCCTAGTGGTTAGAGGCAGGTAGCCTAGTGGTTAGAGGCAGGTAGCCTAGTGGTTAGAGGCAGGTAGCCTAGTGGTTAGAGACAGGTAGCCTAGTGGTTAGAGACAGGTAGCCTAGTGGTTAGAGGCAGGTAGCCTAGTGGTTAGTGGCAGGTAGCCTAGTGGTTAGTGGCAGGTAGCCTAGTGGTTAGAGACAGGTAGCCTAGTGGTTAGAGACAGGTAGCCTAGTGGTTAGAGACAGGTAGCCTAGTGGTTAGAGGCAGGTAGCCTAGTGGTTAGAGACAGGTAGCCTAGTGGTTAGAGCAGGTAGCCTAGTGGTTAGAGCATGGGGCCTAGTGGTTAAAGCATGGGGCCTAGTGGTTAAAGCATGGGGCCTAGTGGTTAGAGCAGGTAGCCTAGTGGTTAGAGACTAGTGTTTAGAGCAGGTAGCCTAGTGTTTAGAGCAGGTAGCCTAGTGGTTAGAGCATGGGGCCTAGTGGTTAGAGCATTGGGCCTAGTGGTTAGAGCAGGTAGCCTAGTGGTTAGAGCAGGTAGCCTAGTGGTTAGAGCATGGGGGCTAGTGGTTAGAGTGGGTAGCCTAGTGGTTAGAGCAGGTAGCCTAGTGGTCAGAGGCAGGTAGCCTAGTGGTTAGAGCATGGGGTCTAGTGGTTAGAGCAGGTAGACTAGTTGTTAGAGGCAGGTAGCCTAGTGGTTAGAGCATGGGGCCTAGTGGTTAGAGGCAGGTAGCCTAGTGGTTAGAGCATGGGGCCTAGTGGTCAGAGCAGGTAGCCTAGTGGTTAGAGCAGGTAGCCTAGTGGTTAGAGCATGGGGCCTAGTGGTTAGAGGCAGGTAGCCTAGTGGTTAGAGCATGGGGCCTAGTGGTCAGAGCAGGTAGCCTAGTGGTTAGAGCAGGTAGCCTAGTGGTTAGAGCAGGTAGCCTAGTGGTTAGAGCTTGGGGCCTAGTGGTTAAAGCAGGTAGCGTAGTGATTAGAGGCAGGTAGCCTAGTGGTTAGAGGCAGGTAGCCTAGTGGTTAGAGCGGGTAGCCTAGTGGTTAGAGGCAGGTAGCCTAGTGGTTAGAGGCAGGTAGCCTAGTGGTTAGAGGCAGGTTGCCTAGTGGTTAGAGGCAGGTTGCCTAGTGGTTAGAGGCAGGTTGCCTAGTGGTTAGAGGCAGGTTGCCTAGTGGTTAGAGCGGGTAGCCTAGTGGTTATAGGCAGGTAGCCTAGTGGTTATAGCGGGTAGCCTAGTGGTTAGAGCATGGGGCCAGTAACCGAAAGGGTGCTGGATCGAATCCCCGAGCTGACAAGGTTAAAAAAAATGATATTATCTCGCTCTGCCACTGAATAAGGCAGTTAACCCGCTGTTCCCCGGTAGGCCGTCATTATAAAAAAGAATTTGTTCTTAAGTGACTTTTTTTTTATATAATTTTTTATATAATGCCCATTGGGCCCACTACATAGAATATGTGGTGCCATTCAGGAAGCAAATCTTAGTTTAATCAAAATCTCTTCAGATCTGACTTCATTACCAGTATCTACTGATGACGTCACTGGTGACATCATTACCATTATCTAGTGATGACTTAATTGGTGACATCATTCAAATCAAATCAAATTTGAATTGCGCTGAATACAACAGGTGTAGATAGACATTACATTGAAATGCTTACTGACAAGCCCTTAACCAACAATACAGTTGAAGATATAGAGTTAAGAAAATATTGACTAAATAAACAATACTAAAAAATGTAATAAAAACTTACACTATAAAATAACAATAATGAGGCTATATACAGGGGGTACCGGTACTGGGTCAATGTGGAGAATATATACAGGGGGTACCGGTACTGGGTCAATGTGGAGGCTATATACAGGGGGTACCGGTACTGGGTCAATGTGGAGGCTATATACAGGGGGTACCGGTACTGGGTCAATGTGGAGGCTATATACAGGGGGTACCGGTACTGGGTCAATGTGGAGGCTATATACAGGGGGTACCGGTACTGGATCAATGTGGAGGCTATATACAGGGGGTAACGGTACAGAGTCAATGTGGAGGCTATATACAGGGTGTTACGGTACAGAGTCAATGTGGAGGCTATATACAGGGGGTACCGGTACAGAGTCAATGTGGAGGCTATATACAGGGGTTACCGGTACAGAGTCAATGTGGAGGCTATATACAGGGGGTACCGGTACAGAGTCAATGTGGAGGCTATATCCAGGGGGTACCGGTACAGAGCCAATGTGGAGGCTATATCCAGGGGGTACCGGTACAGAGTCAATGTGGAGGCTATATACAGGGGGTACCGGTACTGGGTCAATGTGGAGGCTATATACAGGGGGTACCGGTACTGGGTCAATGTGGAGGGGTACAGGTTAGTAATGAGGCTATATACAGGGGGTACAGGTATCGAGTCAATGTGTGGGGGTACAGGTTAGTCGAGGTAATTTGTACATGTAGGTAGAGGTGAAGTGACTATGGGTGTACAGGTTAGTCGAGGTAATTTGTACATGTAGGTAGGGGTAAAGTGACTATGGGTGTACAGGTTAGTCGAGGTAATTTGTACATGTAGGTAGGGGTGAAGTGACTATGCATAGATAATAAACAGCGAGTAGCAGCTGTGTGTGTGTGTGTGTGTGTGTGTGTGTGTGTGTGTGTGTGTGTGTGTGTGTGTGTGTGTGTGTGTGTGTGTGTGTGTGTGTGTGTGTGTGGTGGGGGGAGGTCAATGTAAGTGTGTGTGTGTGTGTGTGTGTGGTGGGGGGGGTCAATGTAAGTACTCTGGGTGGCCATTTGATTAATTGTTCAGCAGACTTTTGGCTTGGGGGTAGAATCTGTTATGGAGCCTTTTGGACCTAGACTTGGCGCTCCGGGTACTGCTTGCCGTGCGGTAGCAGAGAGAACAGTCTATGACTTGGGTGACTGGAGTCTTTGACAACTTTTTGGGCCTTCCTCTGACACCGCCTAGTATATAAGTCCTAGATATCAGGAAGCTTGGCCCATGTGATGTACTGGGCTGTACACACTACCCTCTGTAGTGCCTTGCGGTCGGGTGCTGAGCAGTTGCCATGCTCTCGATGGTGCAGCTGTAGAACATTTTGAAAATCTGGGGCCCCATGCCAAATCTTTTCAGTCTCCTGAGGGAGAAAATACCAATATCTAGTGTTGACTTCACTGGTGACATCATTACCAGTATCTAGTGATGACTTCACTGATGACATCACCAGTGGTAGACCTATCTGCAGAGAAAATGTCAGCGTCCGAGAGCATCAAAACCGTGATGCATCGTGGGTAAATTGTGGCTGACTCATCTACAAATAATATTGAGTCGTGATTTATGACGCCAGGTGATTGGTAGGTCAGTCAGTCTCCACTCAGAATGTTACAACAATCAACACACACGCGCCCATCTTCCTGATGAGCAAGAGGAAAATACCAGAGCAGAGATTTGGTGTTGGTCAATTATCTGTAAAAGTATTATTCAAATCTCCCACAGGCTTGTCCCAGTCCCAAAGCCCCAGAGATCTGCCCCTGGTGTCTGATTGGTTGATCTGTCACCATTGTGAATTATGGTGCTGAGAGAGGTCAGGAGGGCAGAATGAGGCTGCCACCAGGTGGTGGAGACACACTAACACAGCTACTGGCAGAGGTTAAAGGTCAGGGTGACGGGTCGAACTGGATGAACCCTATTGAAACACACAGATCTAACTAACTGCATGTCATAGTGACTTCATGTCAATATGATGTTGGTGAAGTTAACTAACTTGGTAGGTGAGCATCAATTCCTCTCACCAATTCTCTCCTTATTTATCCCTATATACTCTATCCATCCCTCTATCCCCCTACCCCCTCCATCCCCCTACCCCCTCTATCCTCTTACCCCCTCCAACCCTCCATCCCCTACCCCCTCTATCCCCCTACCCCCTCCAACCCTCTATCCCCCTACCCCCTCCATCCCCCTACCCCCTCTATCCCCCTCTATCCTCTTACCCCCTCCATCCCTCTATCCCCCTACCCCCTCCATCCCCCTACACCCTCCATCCCTCTATCCCCCTACCCCCTCCATCCCCCTACCCCCTCCATCGTCTTACCCCTCCATCCCTCTATCCCCCTACCCCCTCCATCCCTCTATCCCCCACCCCCTCCATCCTCAACCCCCTCTATCCTCAACCCCCTCTATCCTCAACCCCCCTCTATCCTCTTGCCCCCTTCTATCCTCTTACCCCCCTCCATCCTCTTACCCCCCTCTATCCTCTTACCCCCTCCATCCTTCCATCCTCTTACCCCCTCTATCCTCTTACCCCCCCTCTATCCTCTTACCCCCTCCATCCTCTTACCCCCTCCATCCCTCCATCCTCTTACCCCCTCCATCGTCTTACCCCCTCCATCCTTCCATCCTCTTAACCCCTCTATCCTCTTACCCCCCTCTATCCTCTTACCCCCTCCATCCTCTTGCCCCCTCCATCCTCTTACCCCCTCTATCCTCCTACCCCCTCCATCCTCTTAGCCTCTCTATCATCTTACCCCCTCCATCCCTCTATGCTCTTATTGGAGAGTTATACTATTATTGGAGAATTACACAATAACCACTTAAAAATAGATTATTTATAATCAATCATTCTACTATACTATATAACTACTCCTGTAGTCTATAATTATTAGAATGTATCGCTAAAGACTCAATGATGTGGGTCAGAGAGTGAAAGCCAACAGATCTGGGCCCTGCTCAGCCCTTATGGTCCTGGAACAGATCTGGGCCCTGCTCAGCCCTTATGGTCCTGGAACAGGTCTGGGCCCTGCTCAGCCCTTTCTGCTAGAGCTGGACCGACAGGCTAATGTACTGGGGAAACGCATTCCAACACTTTGTTTGTTTGTTTATGTAAATCCATGTCACGCTGATTAGCCAATTATGGACCTGTGGTTCTCTCTGAAAAACGGGAAAGGAAAAAATATGTGAACGTATGTCATGTACAGCTTTGTGGAGTTTCAGATAGCTTAATTATGTAGCTTATGTACATCTAGAAGTGGAAAGGCCACCCATGATGTCGCCATTGACGCAAGCCTGGTTTCTTATTTCAGTGTAAAAAAAATCTGGACGAACTGAAAAAAAGTTGAATGTCAGATAAAGTTGGAATTGTAAAGCACAGTACTTGTTGTTTAGTTGACTGAATAGGTTTCTGTTTCAGTTCTGTCGAAACGCAACCACGCAATGACACCAAACGCTACATTACTAACACGGCTGCTGCTTTCAGTCTGAATAATGTCACTACAACACCGTTACACAACACTAGTGGGTCAGTTCGGGATTGATAACAACCCTACAAACACCCAGTGAGATACAGGCTGTTACTCTACCTCCTTTTATTCCCATCTAAAGATCTATTTTTTTTTTGCCATCTATTTTCTGTGTTTGAGGGGTGCAAAACCCTCCTCACTCACCTCTCACTGATTTGATTGTTTTCATTTGACTCCTGAGACTCTTTCATCTCCCCCCAAACACAGGTTATACTGCTATTGATACACTTGTTAAATTATGGAACAGAATGTGACAACAGTAATTAATGAGGGAGTCTAAACAGCGCAGGTGAGTGCAGGTAGGCCGAGATCTGCTCGATTCCACTCTCTATGTTCATCTAATTCACATATGCAAATACATACATTGTATTTCTGCAAATGAAGCACATATTATTTTATTTGAATACTATAAAAAATACCTGATACCATTAGAAAATGTGTATATATATATATATATATATATAAGTGAATACGAATAGAGAAGGTGACATTTTACAATAAACTCAATACCTGCATTCCCACCCAAATCCCTGAACTCCATTCAGTATTTATCCATGGCAGTAAAATGGTTTATTACTGATGGATTTTAAAAATACAAAAAGTTTGGAGTATTTTCATGGTGTATTTATTTGAATTGTTTAAAAAATATATTTTAGCATTTTTAATGATCCTCGCTACTTTTAAAACCAGGCGTAAAGAAAACCTAACCTGTACAACAACAACAATATTTAAAGGGTCGGGCGTAAAGACAAGCTATACAACCATAAGTCATTTAACCCGTATGTTTCTATAAATGTCTGTCTTCATGATCCGTCTGCCATTCGGCGTGGATTGTTGTAACTCACGAGGTTTTGGTTTCATTCATTAGTGTAGATCCCCCCTCCTCAACCCTTCCCCCATTTTACTGCTGGGAGCGGGGGCTGAGCGGGCCACATGCAGCGGAGACAAATGGAGGAGAAACCCAGTGGAAACAGGACTGGCTGTTTCACACACACCTTGTTTAGTTACACAATAACGACACGATCATAAACCCACAGCTCTCACGAATAAATAACCAACCAACCAACCCCCCAAAAAACACGTCGAAAATATTACAGCAACACGACAATCACAATGAATAGGCTCCTCCAAATGCATCTGTGTTTGTAAGATAACGTCTCGTTGTTAACTTGATCTGGAGACTGTTCATAAAGCAGCTGCGCGTATCGGATACTTTTGTAACAGTTTTATAAAAAACAAACCAAAAAAACAGTGTAAATAATAACAGTGTATCGAATCAGTGGTCGCGTCGTAACAATGTAACAACCATTTTCTGTGCCACGCTTCTTCTTCTTGTTCCGTGTTGCGCTCCAGCGTTGCTGCTCCAGTGTTGCTGCTCCCGTGTTGCTGCTCCCGCTGCCTCCCTTCCACGTCCCGTGTCTACAGCAGCCTGCACTACTTGCTGGTCCTGCGCACAGGGGGCTTGCGTTATTACAGGAGGAGGAGGGGAGGCCGAGGGACGCACATAAATACTTACTACTTTAACGGTGTCTTTATGTCGCTCCGGTGTGTTATACAAACCGCCGAGTGACTCTCACTACAAGTTATCGAGGTGTTATCGAGGCGATGTGTTGTTCGGGGTTGAGCCCCGTCGGAGGGCCTATTTGTCTGAAACGCGGAGGGGTTTGTATGGTGGCCGGGCCTGGCTGTTTAGCGGTGCTACGGTCCTGAATGGAGGAAGTGTTTTCCTGCGGGGTAAACAGTGACAGCTATAGGGCACACTCCCTCAGACACACAAAAACAACATCGAAAATGGATTCAGACAGTAAACTGATCGCCCAGCTACATTCTGGTGAGTAGAGAGAGCAGAATATGTGACATTTAGATGTTGTAATTGTGTCCAGTCGCTCCGGCGCCCTCCTCTGTAGCTAACCCGCTCCGTCCTCTCTCTCGCCCCGACAGAACTCTACTTCCTAATCGCCCGCTTTCTACAGTCTGGACCGTGCCAGAACGCAGCAGAGGTGGGTCCGATGCTATTTTAACATTATTTATTCTATTCTCACGTTTGTCTCGGTGTGTGATTTAGAGTTTTTTAAAATCTATTTCCAGACGTTGATCCGGGAGGTGGAGGAGAAGGAGGTGAGTCGTGTATCTATGCTCGCCTCGCATCAAGCTGCTCTCACTGCACTTTCTCATGTTGATTTGAAGCAGATTTCTTATTTAATGTTTTAAAAAAAGACAAAATAGACGAGTTGATAGTATTAGTGATCAGACTGAACTGTGCATTTCCTGCAGCTACTACCTACACGACGGGACTGGACAGGGAAGGAGCACCCAGGGAGATACGAAGATTTGGTAAGGCTCCTCTCTAACTGAGAAAAAGTTTTTTTAGAGAGAGCAAAATAAAAATTGAATTTCCCGCAATTTTTAAATCAGGAAAAAAAAAAGTAAAAAAAGGATTGTACCGAGAAAACGTGAACCCAACCGGGCCCAGAGGAACCAAAGAGTATTGTCCTGGTCCATCGGGGACCCTGGGGTGAGAGTTTGGTGACAGGCATGTCCAAAACATTTAAATAGTAGTGAAAATGTGTGTGAAATGTTGGTACGTCATGAGTGTTGTGGCGTTGGATCGCGCGGGGGAGGGACTCCTGCGACACAGCTTTACACGAGATGAAGGCGCCCAGCTCCTGCTGTACAGAGAGAGCCTTGCTGTGTGTGTGTGTCTGTGTGTATGTGTGTGGCTAAAACACACAAGCAGCGGGACGAGGTAAAACACTGCTTTTAGGAGAATATATAAACAGTCATATCAGAAAGCACTGGGATATAAAAATGTCGTTTTAAAGAGAGTTTTATCAGAAGGAGAGTGTGCAGGAGGGGGAGAGAGAGGAGTGTGTCTTATCTCAGGACTGGAGGAGAGGGGGAGACAAGGCTTGACATGGGGTAATATTGAGCTTAAATCTAATTATTATGGCTTTATTAATTAATGGACTAATTAGGTCAATTACATGGTGATTTTACATAATGCTAATGCACACTGCATGAATAACACCAATCAATGTCAATAGAATACATATTTTAGAATTTTGAGATCAAGTGTTTAGATATTTTAAAACTTTTATATTTCTGGCAAATTATCATAACCGTAATCTTTTTTAAATCCTTTTTTTCTATGACATGTTTTTTTTTTTTTTTTTACATCATCAGAAGCCCACAGTCATCATGATCTTTTGCAGACTCGACTAAAACTAAATCTATACATTTTATAGAACAACAATATTGACAGTGTGTCTGTCTACTCTCCCCCCTCCTCCTCTCCTTGCTCTGCCATTTCTCCCTCCGCCAGTGAGCGGGGGTTGTGATGCGGCTGGCCGGGCCTACTGTCTCAGTCCTCCACTGCTTCATCTTAAGATGCGACATGTTCTTAAAGGTGAACTATGCAGAAATCGCTCCACCATTTCCTGGTTGCTTAAATTCTAATAATTAACCTCATTTCAGTTTATGTGACAAAACAAGCAAGTATAATGTAGAGAATCATTGTACCATCTAAACCGCTGTGAAATATATTTTCCATAACCCCAACATTTTTTATTTTCAGCTGTTTGAAGCTGGTGTACAAAACCTAAAATAATAGACAAAAAATATTACTTAATAACTGGAATCATAGAAATAGAGCACATAGAACAGATCAACCTCTTCATAGACTGGCTTTAAATGACAATGACAGATCTATAACACATAGAACAGATCATATATTTATAACAATAACAATTATTTATATATTAATAACAACAATTCTGGTAATTATCATGATGATATTATGATGGTCAATGTTTTCTCCCTCTAATAGATGTCTTTTGTCATTATGAACATTAATTTCATGACGACAACAATAGTAATGTAGAGATGATGGTGATTTTAGTGATAATGATGATAGTGATGATAGTGATAATGATGATAGTGATATCAGTGATAATAGTAATGATGATGATAGTGATATTAGTGATAATGATGATGATAGTGATATTAGTGATAATAATAATGATGATAGTGATATTAGTAATGGTAATAATTATTATAGTGATATTAGTGATAATGATGATAGTGATATTAATGATAATGATGATGATGATATTAGTGATGATGATAATAGTGATAATGACGATGATAGTGATATTAGTGATAATGATAGTGATATTAGTGATAATAGTAATGATGATGATAGTGATATTAGTGATAATGATGATAGTGATATTAGTGATAATGATGATGATAGTGATGATGATGATGATGATGATGATAGTGATATTAGTGATAATGATGATGATGATAGTGATATTAGTGATTAATGATGATGGTGATATTAGTGATAATGGTGATGATAGTGATATTAGTGATAATGATGATGATATTGATATTAGTGATAATGATGATAGTGATATTAGTGATAATGATGATGATAGTGATATTAGTGATAATGATGATGATAGTGATATTAGTGATAATAGTAATGATGATAGTGATATTAGTGATATTAATGATGATAGTGATGATGATGATGATGATAGTGATATTAGTGATGATGATGATGATAATGCTATTAGTGATGATGTTGATAGTGATATTAGTGATAATGATAATGATGATGATAGTGATATGAGTGGTAATGATGATAGTGATATTAGTGGTAATGATGATGATAGTGATATTAGTGATAATGATGATAGTGACATTAGTGATAATGATGATGATAGTGATATTAGTGATACCAGTAATGATAATGATGATGATAGTGATATTAGTGATAATGATGATAGTGATATTAGTGATAATGATGATGATAGTGATAATGCTATTAGTGATAATGATGATAGTGATATTAGTGATAATAATGATGATAGTGATATTAGTGATAATGATGGTGATAGTGATATTAGTGATAAATCAAATCCATCTTTATTTGTCACATGCTCCGAATACAACATAACATGCTTACATGCTTACTTACAAGCCCTTAACCAACAGTGCAGTTCAAGAAGAGTTAAGAAAATATTTACCAAATAAACTAAAATAAAAATTAATAATAAAAAGTAACACAATAAGAATAACAATAACGAGGCTATAAACAGGGGGCACCGTTACCAAGTCAGTGTGCGGGGCTACAGGCTAGTTGAGGTAATCTGTACATGTAGGTTGGGGGCGAAGTGACAGCAGTGTACAAGGGGGGGTCAATGTAAATTGTCTGGTGGTGATTTATGAATTGTTCAGCAGTCTTATGGCTTGGGGGTAGAAGCTGTTGAGGAGCCTTTTGGTCCTTGACTTGGCGTTCCGGTACCGCTTGCCGTGAGGTAGCAGAGAAAACAGTCTATAACTTGGGTGACTGGAGTCTCTGACAATTTTATGGGCTTTCCTCTGACACCGCCTATTATATAGGTCCTGGATGGCAGGAAGCTTTGCCCCAGTGATGTACTGAGTCGTTTGCACTACCCTCTGTAGCGCCTTACGGTCAGATGCCGAGCAGTTGCCATACCAGGCGGTGATGCAACCGTTCAGGATGCTCTCGATGGTGCTCCACTACAGCCCTGTCAATGTTAATGGGGGCCTGTTCAGCCCGCATTTTCCTGTAGTCCACAATCAGCTCCTTAGTCTTGCTCACATTGAGGGAGAGGTTGTTGTCCTGGCACCACGCTGCCAGTTTTCTGACCTCCTCTCTATAGGCCGTCTCATTGTTGTCGGTGATCAGGTCTTCAACTGTTGTGTCTTCAGCAAACCTTGTGATGGTGTTGGAGTCGTGTTTGGCCACGCAGTCGTGGGTGAACAGGGAATACAGGAGGGGACTAAGTACATACCCCTGAGGGGCCCCAGTTTTTAAGAATCAGCGTGGCAGAAGTGTTGTTGCCTACTTTTACCACCTGGGGGCACCCGTCAGGAAGTCCAGGATCCAGTTGCACGGCTACCGACGTGAGTGCCATGGGGCGGTAATCATTTAGGCAGGTTACCTTCGTTTTCTTGGGCATAAGGACTATGGTGGTCTGCTTGAAACATGTAGGTATTACAGACGTGGTCAGGGAGAGGTTGAAAATGTCAGTGAAGACACTTGACAGTTGGTCCGCGCATGCTTTGAGTACACGTCCTGGTAATCCGTCTGGCTCAGCGACTTTGTAAATGTTGATCTGTTTAAAGGTTTTGTTCACATTGGCTACCGAGAGCGTTATCACACAGTCATCCAGAACAGTTGGTGCTCTCGTGCATGTTTCAGTGTAACTTGCCTCGAAGCGAGCATAAAAGGCATTTCGCTCGTCTAGTAGGCTCGCGTCACTGGGCAGCTCGCATCTGGGTTTCCCTTTGTAATCCAATAATAGTTTTCAAGCCCTGCCACATCCGACGAGCGTCAGAGCTGGTGTAGTAGGATTCAATCTTAATCCTGTATTGACGCTTTGCTTGTTTGATGGTTTATCTGAGGGCATAGCGGGATTTCTTATAAGCGTCCGGATTAGTCTCCCACTCCTTGAAAGTGGCAGCTCTAGCCTTTAGCTTGATATGGATGTTGCCTGTAATCCATGGCTGTCAGGTGCGTCATAAAAAGTGTACCAAGTCGCAGCGGGTATCGTGCTCATCTTCCTTTTTATTTTGATAAACGTGAACACTTAGACCAAAAATAACAAACAACAACGAAAACAGTCCTGTAAGGCTACACAGCTATACACGGAACAACTACCCACAAACACAGTGACGAAAACCCCCTACTTAAATATGGCCTCCAATTAGAAGCAACGAACAACAGCTGCTCCCAATTGAAGGCCAAACCAAACCTGAACATAGAAAGACTAAATAGACATTCAATCATATAAATAGACAACATAGACATTACCCAAAAACCAAAGACACATAAATCAAACACACCCCTGCTACGTCCTGACCAACTAATATAACAAAATGACCCCTTACTGGTCAGGACGTGACAGTACCTGTGGGAGAAAGGTAGACTTGCTGAGGGAAGAAAGATAGAAATACATTAGCTAGCGAAAGAGGAGACTGACAGCAGGCCCTGAGTGGAAATAACAGATGGCCATACATCCCCAAGTAGGAACCACGCAAAGGCCAGGCAAGCTGTATGTATGGCCATGACTAAATATATGCCAAGCGTAAGCCTGCAATGCATGCATTATTTTCATATCCATATGAGGAGAGTCCAGCCGCTACTATGTTAGAGCTAAAATGAAAGAAAATGGTGGCAGAACGCATAGGGGGTTTTACTTCATTTACATAAAGGATGGACCTATGTATTGTATATGCATAAAAGCAGAGCCAGGGCCTAAGGAAGGCAGTTGTTGTCCGCGGACCGGCTCGGCTTTTTTACTTTGTATTAAAGTCTATATTGAATTTACAAGTTCTTGTAAGAAGTGTTATTCTTAAGACAATTTTCCACGACATACCCCCCCCCCCCAAAGATGCAGACCCCGAATGCACCTTAACCAAAAGACTCCAACAATAACCCACAAAAAAAAACCAAAACTAAAGGGAGGGAAGGGTGGTCACCGTCACCGACGGTTCCTGTGCAAACACCCCCCCCTTCCCCAAACTCCCCCCTACGGAGGTGGCTCTGGTTATGGCCCTAGTCCCCAACCTAACCTGTCCGCTGAAGGCTCTGGGCTGAGGAGCGACTCTGGCTGCGCCGGACTGGCGGGCGACTCTGGCTGCGCCGGACTGTTGGGCCGTTTCTGCAGGTTCCGGACTGGTGGGCCGTTTCTGCAGGTTCCGGACTGTGGGCCGTCTCTGTCAGTTCCGGACTGTAGGACGTCGCCGGAAGCACTGGACGGGGCAATGTCGCCGGAAGCTCTAGACGGGGAACTGTCGCCGGAAGCTCTAGACGGGGCACTGTCGCCGGAAGCTCTAGACGGGGACTGCGCACTAAAGGCCTGGTGCGTGGGGATGGCTTTGGAGGCATCAGACTAGGGACGTGCACCACAGGGCTAGTGCGAGGAGCAGGAACAGGATGTCCTGGACTGGGCAGGCGCACTAAAGGCCTGGTGCGTGGGGCTGGCTTTGGAGGCGCCAGACTAGGGACACGCACCACAGGGCTCGTGCGAGGAGCAGGAACAGGACATACTGGACTGGGCAGGTGCACTAAAGGCCTGGTGCGTGGGGCTGGCTTTGGAGGCGCCAGACTGGTGACATGCACCTCAAGGTAAAACTGATTTAAGTTTGCCTGCATTAAAGTCCCCAGCCACTAGGAGCGCCGCTTCTGGATGAGCATTTTGTTCTTTGCTTATGGCCTTATAGAGTTGGTTGAGTGCGGTCTTAGTGCCAGCATCGCTTTGGGGTGGTAAATAGACAGCTACGAATAATACAGATGGGAAATCTCTTGGTAGATAGTGTGGTCTACAGCTTATCATAAGGTACTCTATCTCAGGCGAGCCATACCTCAATACTTCTTTAATATTAGACATCGCGCACCAGCTGTTATTGACAAATAGACAACCCCACCCCTCGTCTTACCAGAGGTAGCGTCTCTGTTCTGCCGGTGCATGGAAAATCCCGCCAGCTCTATATTGTCTGTTTCTTTGTTCAGCCACGTCTCGGTGAAATATAAGATGTTACAGTTTTTTATGTCCCGTTGGTAGGATAATCTTAATTGTAGGTCATCAATTTTATTGTCCAATGATTGCACGTTAGCAAGAAGAACGGATGGCAGTGGGAGTTTACTCTCTCGCCTCCGGATTCTCAGAAGGCTGCCCGATCTGTGGGCCCTTTTCCTGTGTCTTTTCTTCACGCAAAAGGCGCGGGTCTGGGCCTGTTCCAGTGAAAGCAGGATATCGTTCTCGTCGGACTCGTTAAAGGAAAATGTTTCTTCCAGTCCGCGGTGAGTAATCGCTTTTCTGATGTCCGGAAGTTATTTTCGGTCATAAGAGACGGTAGCAGCAACATTATGTACACAATAAGTATAAAAATAAGTTACACAAAACGCAAAAACAAAATAACAAAATAGCACAATTGGTTGGGAGAATGTAAAACGTCAGCCATGTTCTTCGGCGCCATCTTAACAACATTATTATTATTATATTAGTGATGATGATGATGATGATGGTGGTTTTATTAGCTACCACACACACATTCACCCATGCTCCATGCATTCCTCTGCCACATGGCGAGTATTTTCGCTTATAGCTTTATTTATGAGTGTGTTCTTATTAAACGGGTCACGTCTGCAGACCAATGAGATCATGTTAAAGGCAATTAAAGGTTCATTCATTGGTGTGTGTGTGTGTGGGAGTGTGTGTGTGTCTAATTGGGCAGCAGAGCTGCTTGGTGTGTGTGTGTGTCTAATTGGGCAGCAGAGCGGCTTTGTGTGTGTGTGTGTGTGTGTGTGTGTGTGTGTGTGTGTGTGTGTGTGTGTGTGTGTGTGTGTGTGTGTGTGTGTGTGTGTGTGTGTGTGTGTGTTTCTAATTGGGCAGCAGAGCGGCTTGGTGTGTGTGTGTGTGTGTTTCTAATTGGGCAGCAGAGTGGCTCGGTGTGTGAATGCCGTCTGAAAAGTAGGCCAGGCATTTTAAGAAGATCACTCTTCGGTGGACAACATATGATAGATATGTAATTGTACTGAATGTAATTTTATTGATTTTATTTGTACTGAATGTAATTGTACTGAATGTAATTATATGGAGAATAGAGGTCGACCGATTATGCTTTTTCAACGCCGATACCGATTATTGGAGGACCAAAAAAGGGCCGATACCGATTCATCGGCCGATTTGTTTATTTATTTATTTGTAATAATGTAATAATTATAACAATACTGAATGAACACTTATGTTAACTTAATATTATACATCAATAAAATCTATTTAGCCTCAATAAAATAATGAAACATGTTCAATTTGGTTTAAATAATGCAAAGTGTTGGAGAAGAAAGTAAAAGTGCAATATGTGCCATGTAAAAAAGCTAACGTTTAAGTTCCTTGCTCAGAACATGAGAACATATGAAAGCTGTTTTTTCCTTTTAACATGAGTCTTCAATATTCCCAGGTAAGATGTTTTAGGTTGTAGTTATTATAGGAATTATAGGACTATTTCTCTCTATACGATTTGTATTTCATATACCTTTGACTATTGGATGTTCTTATAGGCACTTTAGTATTGCCAGTGTAACAGTATAGCTTCCGTCCCTCTCCTCGCTCCTACCTGGGCTCAAACCAGGAACACATCGACAACAGCCACCCTCGAAGCAGCGTTACCCATGTAGAGGAAGGGGAACAACCACTCCAAGTCTCAGATCGAGTGACGTTTGAAATGCTATTAGCGCGCACCCGGCTAACTAGCTAGCCATTTCACATCGGTTACACCAGCCTCATCTCAGGAGTAGATAGGCTTGAAGTCATAAACAGCGCAATGCATTGCGAAGGGCTGCTGGCAAAACGCACGAAAGTGCTATTTTGAATGAATGCTTACGAGCCTGCTGCTGCCTACCACCGCTCAGTCAGACTGCTCTATCAAATCATAGACTTAATTATAACATAATAACACACAGAAACACGAGCCTTAGGTCATTAATATGGTCGAATCCGGAAACTATCATCTCGAAAACAAAACGTTATTCCTGTTACATTGCACAATCTTCAATGTTATGTCATAATTACGTAAAATTCTGGGAAATTAGTTCGCAACGAGCCAGGCGGCCCAAACTGTTGCATATACCCTGACTGCGTGCAATGAATGCAAAATGACACAATTTCACCTGGTTAATATTGCCTGCTAACCTGGATTTATTTTAGCTAAATATGCAGGTTTAAAAATATATACTTCTGTGTATTGATTTTAAGAAAGGCATTGATGTTTATGGTTGGGTACAGTCGTGCAATGATTGTGCTTTTTTCGCAAATGCGCCTTTGTTAAATCATCCCCGTTTGGCGAAGTCGGCTGTCTTTGTTAGGAAGAAATAGTCTTCACAGTTCGCAACGAGCCAGGCGGCCCAAACTGCTGCATATACCCTGACTCTGTTTGCAAGAGAAGTGACACACTTTCCCTAGTTAAAAGAAATGCATGTTAGCAGGCAATATTAACTAAATATGCAGGTTTAAAAATATATACTTGTGTATTGATTTTAAGAAAGGCATTGATGTTTATGGTTGGAGCAACGTGTACCTAAGCGATTATATGCAACGCAGGACTGGCTAGATAAACTAGTAATATCATCAACCATGTGTAGTTAACTAGTGATTATGATTGATTGATTGTTTTTTATAAGATAAGTTTAATGCTAGCTAGCAACTTACCTTGGCTTCTTACTGCATTCGCGCAACCTCGTGGAGTGCAATGTAAAGCAGGTGGTTAGAGCGTTGGACTAGTTAACCATAAGGTTGCAAGATTGAATCCCTGAGCTGACAAGGTAAAAATCTGTCGTTCTGCCCCTGAACAAGGCAGTTAACCCACCGTTCCTAGGCCGTCATTGAAAATAAGAATGTGTTCTTAACTGACTTGCCTAGTTAAATAAAGGTCAAAAAAAAAAAAAAAACGGCCAAATCGGCGTCCAAAAATACCGATTTCCGATTGTTATGAAAACTTGAAATCGGCTCTAATTAATCGGCCATTCCGATTAATCGGTCGACCTCTAATGGAGAATAGGGAATACTGTAGTCATACTGACCTTACTGTTGTAATGGCTGGTCAGCTGTTATCCATAACCTGAATTATTTGTGTGTGTGTGTGTGTGTGTGTGTGTGTGTGTGTGTGTGTGTGTGTGTGTGTGTGTGTGTGTGTGTGTGTGTGTGTGTGTGTGTGTGTGTGTGTGTGTGTGTGCAGGTGAAGCTGTATGGTCACATCAGTCCGGACCACCTGCTGCAGGTGTGCCAGAGGGTGTGTCCTCTTCTGGAGAAGGAGGTTCCTGCCAGCGTCCCCGGGATACACAGTCTGCTGGGGGCGGGGCGACAGAGCCTGCTACGCACCAATAACAGTCAGTACTGTAATCACATGACATGTTGGCCTGCTACGCACCAATAAGAGTCAGTATTGTAATCACATGACATGTTGGCCTGCTACGCACCAATAACAGTCAGTATTGTAATCACATGACATGTTGGCTTGCTACGCACCAATAACAGTCAGTATTGTAATCACATGACATGTTGGCCTGCTACGCACCAATAAGAGTCAGTATTGTAATCACATGACATGTTGGCCTGCTACGCACCAATAACAGTCAGTATTGTAATCACATGACATGTTGGCCTGCTACGCACCAATAAGAGTCAGTATTGTAATCACATGACATGTTTGCCTGCTACGCACCAATAACAGTCAGTATTGTAATCACATGACATGTTAGCCTGCTACGCACCAATAAGAGTCAGTACTGTAATCACATGACATGTTAGCCTGCTACTCACCAATAACAGTCAGTACTGTAATCACATGACATGTTAGCCTGCTACGCACCAATAAGAGTCAGTACTGTAATCACATGACATACCCTGCTAACGATAATGAGTCGTTAGGACAACCTTGGACGTCACAAGGACAAGGTTGTGTCATGGTCCCCTGTCATCAGGACATTGTGTCATGGTCCCCTGGAGGATTTGTCTATTTCCCGGTTGGTCCCGGGGACGTCCCCGAGGACATTTTTGGAATGTTTTTGGGACATTGTGTCTTGGTCCCCTGGTTGGTTTTGTCTAGTTCCTGGTTGGTCCCGGGGACATCCCCGTGGACATTTTTGGAATGTTTTTGGGACATTGTGTCTTGGTCCCCTGGTTGGTTTTGTCTAGTTCCTGGTTTGTCCAGGGAACGTCACCTGATGGTCTCAAATAAACTCAGCCCTCCCCCAAAATATATAAAACGTTCCACCAAGGGCACATGGTCCATCAAGGCCCTGATTGGTGAACCACTGAAATGTTTCCTTCTGCAAATATTCCTAGATTTTCATAAAACAGCCACACGTGGTCTCACATTTCTGCATCACCAACGTTTGCGCAAGGCAAAAGAGTAGGCTATAACCTGCTAGGTACATATATATAGCCTGCTAGGTACATATATAGCCTACTGGGTACATGTATAGCCTACTGGGTACATATATAGCCTGCTGGGTACATATATAGCCTGCTAGGTACATATATAGCCTGCTAGGTACATATATAGCCTACTGGGTACATATATAGCCTGCTGGGTACATATAGAGGCTACTGGGTACATATAGAGGCTACTGGGTACATATATAGCCTACTGGGTACATATATAGTCTGCTAGGTACATATATAGTCTGCTAGGTACATATATAGCCTGCTAGGTACATATATAGCCTGCTGGGTACATATATAGCCTGCTGGGTACATATATAGCCTGCTGGGTACATATATAGCCTGCTGGGTACATATATAGCCTGCTGGGTACATGTATAGCCTACTGGGTACATATATAGCCTGCTGGGTACATATATAGTCTACTGGGTACATATATAGCCTGCTAGGTACATACAGTGGGGGGAAAAAGTATTTGATCCCCTGCTGATTTTGTACGTTTGCCCACTGACAAAGAAAGGATCAGTCTATAATTTTAATGGTAGGTTTATTTGAACAGTGAGAGACAGAATAACAACAAAAAAATCCAGAAAAACACATGCCAGAAATGTTATAAATTGATTTGCATTTTAATGAGGGAAATAAGTATTTGACCCCCTCTCAATCAGAAAGATTTCTGCCTCCCAGGTGTCTTTTATACAGGTAATGAGCTGAGATTAGGAGCACACTCTTAAAGGGAGGGCTCCTAACCGCAGCTTGTTACCTGTAAAAAAGACACCTGTCCACAGAAGCAATAAATCAATCAGATTCCAAACTCTCCACCATGGCTAAGACCAAAGAGCCCTCCAAGGATGTCAGGGACAAGATTGTAGACCTACACAAGGCTGGAATGGGCTAGAAGACCATCGCCAAGCAGCTTGGTGAGAAGGTGACAACATTTGGTGCGATTATTCGCAAATGGAAGAAACACAAAAGAACTGTCAATCTCCCTCGGCCTGGGGCTCCATGCAAGATCTCACCTTGTGGAGTTGCAATGATCATGAGAACAGTGAGGAATCAGCCCAGAACTACACGGGAGGATCTTGTCAATGATCTCAAGGCAGCTAGGACCATAGTCACCAAGAAAACAATTGGTAACACACTACGCCGTGAAGGACTGAAATCCTGCAGCGCCCGCAAGGTCCCCCTGCTCAAGAATACATATACATGCCCGTCTGAAGTTTGCCAATGAACATCTGAATGATTCAGAGGACAACTGGTGAAAGTGTTGTGGTCAGATGAGACCAAAATGGAGCTCTTTGACTTCAACTCAACTCGCCGTGTTTGGAGGAGGAGGAATGCTGCCTATGACCCCAAGAACACCATCTCCACCGTCAAACATGGAGGTGGAAACATTATGCTTTTGGGGGTGTTTTTCTGCTAAGGGGACAGGACAACTTCACCGCATCAAAGGGACGATGGACGGGGCCATGTACTGTCAAATCTTGGGTGAGAACCTCCTTCCCTCAGCCAGGGCATTGAAAATGGGTCGTGGATGGGTATTCCAGCATGACAATGACCCAAAACACACGGCCAAGGCAACAAAGGAGTGGCTCAAGAAGAAGCACATTAAGGTCCTGGAGTGGCCTAGCCAGTCTCCAGACCTTAATCCCATAGAAAATCTGTGGAGGGAGCTGAAGGTTCGAGTTGCCAAAAGTCAGCCTCGAAACCTTAATGACTTGGAGAAGATCTGCAAAGAGGAGTGTGACAAAATCCCTCCTGAGATGTGTGCAAACCTGGTGGCCAACTACAAGAAACGTCTGACCTCTGTGATTGCCAACAAGGGTTTTGCCACCAAGTACTAAGTCATGTTTTGCAGAGGGGTCAAATACTTATTTCCCTCATTAAAATGTAAATAATGTAATAACATTTTTGACATGCGTTTTTCTGGATTTTTTTGTTGTTATTCTGTCTCTCGCTGTTCAAATAAACCTACCATTAAAATTATAGACTGATCATTTCTTTTTCAGTGGGCAAACGTACAAAATCAGCAGGGGATCAAATACTTCCCCCCCACTGTATATAGCCTGCTAGGTACATATATAGCCTGCTGGGTACATATATAGCCTGCTGGGTACATATATAGCCTACTGGGTACATATATAGCCTACTGGGCACATATATAGTCTACTGGGTACATATATAGCCTGCTGGGTACATATATAGCCTGCTCGGTACATATATAGCCTGCTAGGTACATATATAGCATACTGGATACATATATATATATATAGCCTGCTAGGTACATATATATAGGCTACTGGGTACATATATAGCCTGCTAGGTACATATATAGACTACTGGGTACATATATAGCCTGCTAGGTACATATATAGACTACTGGGTACATATATAGCCTGCTAGGTACATATATAGCCTGCTAGGTACATATATAGGCTACTGGGTACATATATAGCCTGCTGGGTACATATATAGCCTGCTGGGTACATATGTAGCCTGCTAGGTACATATATAGTCTGCTCGGTACATATATAGCCTGCTGGGTACATATATAGCCTGCTAGGTACATATATAGGCTACTGGGTACATATATATAGCCTGCTAGGTACATATATATAAGCTACTGGGTACATATATAGACTACTGGGTACATATATAGCTTGCTAGGTACATATATAGCCTGCTAGGTACATATATAGACTACTGGGTACATATATAGCCAGCTGGGTACATATATAGCCTGCTAGGTACATATATAGACTACTGGGTACATATATAGCCTACTGGGTATATATATATAGCCTGCTAGGTACATATATAGCCTGCTAGGTACATATATAGCCTACTGGGTACATATATATCCTCGTGGGTGCATATATAGCCTACTGGGTACATACAGTTGAAGTAGGAAGTTTACATACACCTTAGCCAAATACATTTAATCTCAGTTTTTCACAATTCCTGACATTTAATCCTAGTAAAAATCGCCTTTCTTAGGTCAGTTAGGATCACCACTTCATTTTAAGATTGTGAAATGTCAGAATAATAGTAGAGAGAATGATTTATTTCAGCTTTTATTTCTTTCATCACATTCACAGTGGGTCAGAAGTTTACATACACTCAATTAGTATTTTGTAGCATTGCCTTTAAATTGTTTAATTTGGGTCAAATGTTTCGGGTAGCCTTCCACAAGCTTCCCAGAATAAGTTGGGTGAAATTTGGCCCATTCCTCCTGACAGAGCTGGTGTAACTGAGTCAGGTTTGTAGGCCTCCTTGCTTGCACACGCTTTTTAATTTCTGCCCACAAATTTTCTATAGGATTGAGGTCAGGGCTTTGTGATAGCCACTCCAATACCTTGACTTTGTTGTCCTTAAGCCATTTTGACACAACTTTTTAAGTGTGCTTGGGGTCATTGTCCATTTATTAATGCCCATTTGCGACCAAGCTTTAACTTCCTGACTGATGTCTTGAGATGTTGCTTCAATATATCCACATAATTTGTCTTTCTCATGATGCCATCTATTTTGTGAAGTGCACCAGTCCTTCCTGCAGCAAAGCACCCCCACAACATGATGCTGCCACCCCCGTGCTTCACGGTAGGGATGGTGTTCTCTCCCCCTAGTTTTCATCCAAACATAGCGATGGTCATTATGGCCAAACAGTTCTACTTTTGTTTCATCAGACCAGAGGACATTTCTCCAAAAAGTACGATCTTTGTCCAAATGTGCAGTTGCAAACCGTAGTCTGGCTTTTTTATGGCGGTTTTGGAGCAGTGGCTTCTTCCTTCCTGAGCAGCCTTTCAGGTTATGTTGATATTGGACTCGTTTTACTGTGGATATAGATACTTAAAAATTGCGGACCTCCACAAGTCTGGTTCTTCCTTGGAAGCAATTTCCAAACGCCTGAAGGTACCACGTCCATCTGTACAAACAATAGTATGCAAATATAAACACCATGGGACAATGCAGCCGTAATACCGCTCAGGAAGGAGACGCGTTCTGTCTCCTAGAGATGAACGTACTATCGTGCGAAAAGTGCTAATCAATCCCAGAACAACAGCAAAGGACCTTGTGAAGACGCTGGAGGAAACAGGCACAAAAGTATATATATCCTCAGTAAAACGAGTCCTATATCGACATAACCTGAAAGGCCGCTCAGCAGGGAAGAAGCCACTGCTCCAAAACCGCCATAAAAAAGCCAGACAACGGTTTGCAACTGCACATGGGGACAAAGATCGTACTTTTTGGAGAATTGTCCTCTGGTTCTGATGAAACAAAAATAGAACTGCTTGGCCATAATGACCATCGTTATGTTTGGAGGAAAAAGGGGGAGGCTTGCAAGCCAAAAAACACCATCCCAACCGTGAAGCATGGGGGTGGCAGCATCATGTTGTGGGGGTGCTTTGCTGCAGAAGGGACTGGTGCACTTCACAAAATAGATGGCATCATGAGGGGGGGAAATTATGTGGATATATTGAAGCAACATCTCAAGACATCAGTCAGGAAGTTAAAGTTTAGTCGCAAATGCGTCTTCCAAATGGACAATTACCCCATGCATACTTCCAAGGTTGTGGCATAATGGCTTAAGGACAACAAAGTCAAGGTATTGGAGTGGCCATCACAAAGCCCTGACCTCAATCCTGTAGAAAATTTGTGGGCAGAACTGAAAAAGTGTGTGCGAGAAAGGAGGCCTACAAACCTGACTCAGTTACACCAGCTCTGTCAGGAGGAATGGGCCAAAATTCACCCAACTTATTGTGGGAAGCTTGTGGAAGGCTACCCGAAACATTTGACCCACGTTAAACAATTTAAAGGCAATGCTACCAAATACGAATTGAGTGTACATTTCACATTCTTAAAAGAAAGTGGTGATCCTAACTGACCTTAGGGAATTTTTAATAGGATTAAATGTCAGGAATTGTGAAAAACTGAGTTTAAATGTATTTGGCTAAGGTGTATGTAAACTTCTGACTTCAACTGTATATAGTCTTCTGGGTGCGTTTGGTTCGGTGCAGCGGGAGCAGCTTCTCCCCATCATACATATGTAGCCTACTGGGTGCGTTTGGTTCGGTGCAGCGGGAGCAGCTTCTCACCATCGTACATATGTAGCCTACTGGGTGCGTTTGGTTCGGTGCAGCGGGAGCAGCTTCTGACCATCGTACATATGTAGCCTACTGGGTGCGTTTGGTTCGGTGCAGCGGGAGCAGCTTCTCCCCATCATACATATGTAGCCTCCTGGGTGCGTTTGGTTCGGTGCAGCGGGAGCAGCTTCTCACCATCATACTTATTTAGCCTACTGGGTGCGTTTGGTTCGGTGCAGCGGGAGCAGCTTCTCACCATCGTACATATGTAGCCTACTGGCTTCTCACCATTGTTCTGCTTTAGTAACCTTTGATCCTTTTTTTTTAGCTGCCCCCCCAAAACAATTGTTTTTAACGTGTGTGTGTGTGTGTTTAACGTGTTATTTGTGTTTAACGTGTGTGTGTGTGTGTGTATTTAACATGTGTTTCTTTTGTGTGTTTAAGATGTTTGTGTGTGTGTGTGTTTGTATATTTAATGAGTGTGTGTGTGTGTATTTAACATGTGTTTCCATTGTGTGTTAATATGTGTTCGTGTGTGTGTGTGTGTGTGTGTGTTGAGCATATTTGTTTAACGTGTGTGTGTGTGTGTTTTTTCTTCTTTCCTGCAGGCTGTAAGCATGTGGTGTGGAAGGGTTTGGCCCTGGCAGCACTGCACTGTGGTAGGCCCCCTGAGCCGCCAGTCATCTACGGGAGCCCGCCCAGCATCGGTAGGTATCCTCTGATTGGTTAAATGTTGTGTAATGTAGTTGATGGTATATGTTACTTCAGTTTGTATGTTCTGTTGGGGAGAATAACAGAATAGAACATAGCCTACATATAATGACATGTATGTGGACATGTATGTGGAACACACTTCCGGTCACTGTCAGGGCTGCAGAGTCTCTGGTCTCCATTCAGACCCAGCTAAAGGTCAGGGCTGCAGAGTCTCTGGTCTCCATTCAGACCCAGCTAAAGGTCAGGGCTGCAGAGTCTCTGGTCTCCTATACGACCCAGCTAAAGGTCAGGGCTGCAGAGACTCTGGTCTCCATTCAGACCCAGCTAAAGGTCAGGGCTGCAGAGTCTCTGGTCTCCATTAAGACCCAGCTAAAGGTCAGGGCTGCAGAGACTCTAGTCTCCTATATGACCCAGCTAAAGGTCAGGGCTGCAGAGGCTCTGGTCTCCTATACGACCCAGCTAAAGGTCAGGGCTGCAGAGTCTCTGGTCTCCTATACGACCCAGCTAAAGGTCAGGGCTGCAGAGACTCTGGTCTCCATTCAGACCCAGCTAAAGGTCAGGGCTGCAGAGACTCTGGTCTCCATTCAGACCCAGCTAAAGGTCAGGGCTGCAGAGTCTCTGGTCTCCATTCAGACCCAGCTAAAGGTCAGGGCTGCAGAGTCTCTGGACTCCATTCAGACCCAGCTAAAGGTCAGGGCTGCAGAGACTCTGGTCTCCTATACGACCCAGCTAAAGGTCAGGGCTGCAGAGACTCTGGTCTCCATTCAGACCCAGCAAAAGGTCAGGGCTGCAGAGACTCTGGTCTCCATTCAGACCCAGCTAAAGGTCAGGGCTGCAGAGTCTCTGGTCTCCTATACGACCCAGCTAAAGGTCAGGGCTGCAGAGACTCTGGTCTCCATTCAGACCCAGCTAAAGGTCAGGGCTGCAGAGACTCTGGTCTCCTATACGACCCAGCTAAAGGTCAGGGCTGCAGAGTCTCTGGTCTCCATTCAGACCCAGCTAAAGGTCAGGGCTGCAGAGTCTCTGGTCTCCATTCAGACCCAGCTAAAGGTCAGGGCTGCAGAGTCTCTGGTCTCCATTCAGACCCAGCTAAAGGTCAGGGCTGCAGAGTCTCTGGTCTCCATTCAGACCCAGCTAAAGGTCAGGGCTGCAGAGTCTCTGGTCTCCATTCAGACCGAGGTAAATGTCAGGGCTGCAGAGTCTCTGGTCTCCTATACGACCCAGCTAAAGGTCAGGGCTGCAGAGACTCTGGTCTCCATTCAGACCCAGCTAAAGGTCAGGGCTGCAGAGACTCTGGTCTCCATTCAGACCCAGCTAAAGGTCAGGGCTGCAGAGACTCTGTTCTCCATTCAGACCCAGCTAAAGGTCAGGGCTGCAGAGTCTCTGGTCTCCTATACGACCCAGCTAAAGGTCAGGGCTGCAGAGACTCTGGTCTCCATTCAGACCCAGCAAAAGGTCAGGGCTGCAGAGACTCTGATCTCCATTCAGACCCAGCAAAAGGTCAGGGCTGCAGAGACTCTGGTCTCCTATACGACCCAGCTAAAGGTCAGGGCTGCAGAGTCTCTGGTCTCCATTCAGACCCAGCTAAAGGTCAGGGCTGCAGAGTCTCTGGTCTCCTATACGACCCAGCTAAAGGTCAGGGCTGCAGAGACTCTGGTCTCCATTCAGACCCAGCTAAAGGTCAGGGCTGCAGAGTCTCTGGTCTCCTATATGACCCAGCTAAAGGTCAGGGCTGCAGAGTCTCTGGTCTCCATTCAGACCCAGCTAAAGGTCAGGGCTGCAGAGTCTCTGGTCTCCATTCAGACCGAGGTAAATGTCAGGGCTGCAGAGTCTCTGGTCTCCTATACGACCCAGCTAAAGGTCAGGGCTGCAGAGACTCTGGTCTCCATTCAGACCCAGCTAAAGGTCAGGGCTGCAGAGACTCTGGTCTCCATTCAGACCCAGCTAAAGGTCAGGGCTGCAGAGACTCTGTTCTCCATTCAGACCCAGCTAAAGGTCAGGGCTGCAGAGTCTCTGGTCTCCTATACGACCCAGCTAAAGGTCAGGGCTGCAGAGACTCTGGTCTCCATTCAGACCCAGCAAAAGGTCAGGGCTGCAGAGACTCTGGTCTCCATTCAGACCCAGCTAAAGGTCAGGGCTGCAGAGTCTCTGGTCTCCATTCAGACCCAGCTAAAGGTCAGGGCTGCAGAGTCTCTGGTCTCCTATACGACCCAGCTAAAGGTCAGGGCTGCAGAGTCTCTGGTCTCCATTCAGACCCAGCTAAAGGTCAGGGCTGCAGAGTCTCTGGTCTCCTATATGACCCAGCTAAAGGTCAGGGCTGCAGAGTCTCTGGTCTCCATTCAGACCCAGCTAAAGGTCAGGGCTGCAGAGTCTCTGGTCTCCATTCAGACCCAGCTAAAGGTCAGGGCTGCAGAGTCTCTGGTCTCCATTCAGACCCAGCTAAAGGTCAGGGCTGCAGAGGCTCTGGTCTCCTATACAACCCAGCTAAAGGTCAGGGCTGCAGAGTCTCTGGTCTCCTATATGACCCAGCTAAAGGTCAGGGCTGCAGAGTCTCTGGTCTCCTATACGACCCAGCTAAAGGTCAGGGCTGCAGAGACTCTGGTCTCCATTCAGACCCAGCTAAAGGTCAGGGCTGCAGAGACTCTGGTCTCCATTCAGACCCAGCTAAAGGTCAGGGCTGCAGAGTCTCTGGTCTCCTATACGACCCAGCTAAAGGTCAGGGCTGCAGAGACTCTGGTCTCCATTCAGACCCAGCTAAAGGTCAGGGCTGCAGAGTATCTGGTCTCCTATACGACCCAGCTAAAGGTCAGGGCTGCAGAGTCTCTGGTCTCCATTCAGACCCAGCTAAAGGTCAGGGCTGCAGAGTCTCTGGTCTCCATTCAGACCGAGGTAAATGTCAGGGCTGCAGAGTCTCTGGTCTCCTATACGACCCAGCTAAAGGTCAGGGCTGCAGAGACTCTGGTCTCCATTCAGACCCAGCTAAAGGTCAGGGCTGCAGAGACTCTGGTCTCCATTCAGACCCAGCTAAAGGTCAGGGCTGCAGAGTCTCTGGTCTCCTATACGACCCAGCTAAAGGTCAGGGCTGCAGAGTCTCTGGTCTCCTATATGACCCAGCTAAAGGTCATGGCTGCAGAGTCTCTGGTCTCCATTCAGACCCAGCTAAAGGTCAGGGCTGCAGAGTCTCTGGTCTCCATTCAGACCGAGGTAAATGTCAGGGCTGCAGAGTCTCTGGTCTCCTATACGACCCAGCTAAAGGTCAGGGCTGCAGAGACTCTGGTCTCCATTCAGACCCAGCTAAAGGTCAGGGCTGCAGAGACTCTGGTCTCCATTCAGACCCAGCTAAAGGTCAGGGCTGCAGAGTCTCTGGTCTCCTATACGACCCAGCTAAAGGTCAGGGCTGCAGAGTCTCTGGCGACATTCAGACCCAGCTAAAGGTCAGGTCTGCAGAGACTCTGGTCTCCATTCAGACCCAGCTAAAGGTCAGGGCTGCAGAGTCTCTGGTCTCCTATATGACCCAGCTAAAGGTCAGGGCTGCAGAGTCTCTGGTCTCCATTCAGACCCAGCTAAAGGTCAGGGCTGCAGAGTCTCTGGTCTCCTATACGACCCAGCTAAAGGTCAGGGCTGCAGAGTCTCTGGTCTCCATTCAGACCCAGCTAAAGGTCAGGGCTGCAGAGTCTCTGGTCTCCTATATGACCCAGCTAAAGGTCAGGGCTGCAGAGTCTCTGGTCTCCATTCAGACCCAGCTAAAGGTCAGGGCTGCAGAGTCTCTGGTCTCCATTCAGACCCAGCTAAAGGTCAGGGCTGCAGAGTCTCTGGTCTCCATTCAGACCCAGCTAAAGGTCAGGGCTGCAGAGGCTCTGGTCTCCTATACAACCCAGCTAAAGGTCAGGGCTGCAGAGTCTCTGGTCTCCTATATGACCCAGCTAAAGGTCAGGGCTGCAGAGTCTCTGGTCTCCATTCAGACCCAGCTAAAGGTCAGGGCTGCAGAGTCTCTGGTCTCCATTCAGACCGAGGTAAATGTCAGGGCTGCAGAGTCTCTGGTCTCCTATACGACCCAGCTAAAGGTCAGGGCTGCAGAGACTCTGGTCTCCATTCAGACCCAGCTAAAGGTCAGGGCTGCAGAGTCTCTGGTCTCCATTCAGACCCAGCTAAAGGTCAGGGCTGCAGAGGCTCTGGTCTCCTATACAACCCAGCTAAAGGTCAGGGCTGCAGAGTCTCTGGTCTCCTATATGACCCAGCTAAAGGTCAGGGCTGCAGAGTCTCTGGTCTCCATTCAGACCCAGCTAAAGGTCAGGGCTGCAGAGTCTCTGGTCTCCATTCAGACCGAGGTAAATGTCAGGGCTGCAGAGTCTCTGGTCTCCTATACGACCCAGCTAAAGGTCAGGGCTGCAGAGACTCTGGTCTCCATTCAGACCCAGCTAAAGGTCAGGGCTGCAGAGACTCTGGTCTCCATTCAGACCCAGCTAAAGGTCAGGGCTGCAGAGTCTCTGGTCTCCTATACGACCCAGCTAAAGGTCAGGGCTGCAGAGACTCTGGTCTCCATTCAGACCCAGCTAAAGGTCAGGGCTGCAGAGTATCTGGTCTCCTATACGACCCAGCTAAAGGTCAGGGCTGCAGAGTCTCTGGCGACATTCAGACCCAGCTAAAGGTCAGGTCTGCAGAGACTCTGGTCTCCATTCAGACCCAGCTAAAGGTCAGGGCTGCAGAGTCTCTGGTCTCCTATATGACCCAGCTAAAGGTCAGGGCTGCAGAGTCTCTGGTCTCCATTCAGACCCAGCTAAAGGTCAGGGCTGCAGAGTCTCTGGTCTCCTATACGACCCAGCTAAAGGTCAGGGCTGCAGAGTCTCTGGTCTCCATTCAGACCCAGCTAAAGGTCAGGTCTGCAGAGACTCTGGTCTCCATTCAGACCCAGCTAAAGGTCAGGGCTGCAGAGTCTCTGGTCTCCTATATGACCCAGCTAAAGGTCAGGGCTGCAGAGTCTCTGGTCTCCATTCAGACCGAGGTAAATGTCAGGGCTGCAGAGTCTCTGGTCTCCTATACGACCCAGCTAAAGGTCAGGGCTGCAGAGACTCTGGTCTCCATTCAGACCCAGCTAAAGGTCAGGGCTGCAGAGACTCTGGTCTCCATTCAGACCCAGCTAAAGGTCAGGGCTGCAGAGTCTCTGGTCTCCTATACGACCCAGCTAAAGGTCAGGGCTGCAGAGACTCTGATCTCCATTCAGACCCAGCTAAAGGTCAGGGCTGCAGAGACTCTGTTCTCCATTCAGACCCAGCTAAAGGTCAGGGCTGCAGAGTCTCTGGTCTCCTATACGACCCAGCTAAAGGTCAGGGCTGCAGAGACTCTGGTCTCCATTCAGACCCAGCAAAAGGTCAGGGCTGCAGAGACTCTGGTCTCCATTCAGACCCAGCTAAAGGTCAGGGCTGCAGAGTCTCTGGTCTCCTATACGACCCAGCTAAAGGTCAGGGCTGCAGTCTCTGGTCTCCTATATGACCCAGCTAAAGTTCAGGGCTGCAGAGTCTCTGGTCTCCATTCAGACCCAGCTAAAGGTCAGGGCTGCAGAGTCTCTGGTCTCCTATATGACCCAGCTAAAGGTCAGGGCTGCAGAGTCTCTGGTCTCCATTCAGACCCAGCTAAAGGTCAGGGCTGCAGAGACTCTGGTCTCCATTCAGACCCAGCTAAAGGTCAGGGCTGCAGAGTCTCTGGTCTCCTATACGACCCAGCTAAAGGTCAGGGCTGCAGAGACTCTGGTCTCCATTCAGACCCAGCTAAAGGTCAGGGCTTCAGAGTCTCTGGTCTCCATTCAGACCCAGCTAAAGGTCAGGGCTGCCGAGACTCTGGTCTCCATTCAGACCCAGCTAAAGGTCAGGGCTGCCGAGACTCTGGTCTCCATTCAGACCCAGCTAAAGGTCAGGGCTGCAGAGTCTCTGGTCTCCATTCAGACCCAGCTAAAGGTAAGGGCTGCAGAGGCTCTGGTCTCCTATACAACCCAGCTAAAGGTCAGGGCTGCAGAGTCTCTGGTCTCCTATATGACCCAGCTAAAGGTCAGGGCTGCAGAGTCTCTGGTCTCCATTCAGACCCAGCTAAAGGTCAGGGCTGCAGAGTCTCTGGTCTCCATTCAGACCGAGGTAAATGTCAGGGCTGCAGAGTCTCTGGTCTCCTATACGACCCAGCTAAAGGTCAGGGCTGCAGAGACTCTGGTCTCCATTCAGACCCAGCTAAAGGTCAGGGCTTCAGAGTCTCTGGTCTCCATTCAGACCCAGCTAAAGGTCAGGGCTGCCGAGACTCTGGTCTCCATTCAGACCCAGCTAAAGGTCAGGGCTGCAGAGACTCTGGTCTCCATTCAGACCCAGCTAAAGGTCAGGGCTGCAGAGTCTCTGGTCTCCATTCAGACCCAGCTAAAGGTCAGGGCTGCAGAGGCTCTGGTCTCCTATACAACCCAGCTTAAGGTCAGGGCTGCAGAGTCTCTGGTCTCCTATATGACCCAGCTAAAGGTCAGGGCTGCAGAGTCTCTGGTCTCCATTCAGACCCAGCTAAAGGTCAGGGCTGCAGAGTCTCTGGTCTCCATTCAGACCGAGGTAAATGTCAGGGCTGCAGAGTCTCTGGTCTCCTATACGACCCAGCTAAAGGTCAGGGCTGCAGAGACTCTGGTCTCCATTCAGACCCAGCTAAAGGTCAGGGCTGCAGAGACTCTGGTCTCCATTCAGACCCAGCTAAAGGTCAGGGCTGCAGAGTCTCTGGTCTCCTATACGACCCAGCTAAAGGTCAGGGCTGCAGAGACTCTGGTCTCCATTCAGACCCAGCTAAAGGTCAGGGCTGCAGAGTCTCTGGTCTCCTATACGACCCAGCTAAAGGTCAGGGCTGCAGAGTCTCTGGCGACATTCAGACCCAGCTAAAGGTCAGGTCTGCAGAGACTCTGGTCTCCATTCAGACCCAGCTAAAGGTCAGGGCTGCAGAGACTCTGGTCTCCATTCAGACCCAGCTAAAGGTCAGGGCTGCAGAGTCTCTGGTCTCCTATACGACCCAGCTAAAGGTCAGGGCTGCAGAGTCTCTGGTCTCCATTCAGACCCAGCTAAAGGTCAGGTCTGCAGAGACTCTGGTCTCCATTCAGACCCAGCTAAAGGTCAGGTCTGCAGAGACTCTGGTCTCCATTCAGACCCAGCTAAAGGTCAGGGCTGCAGAGTCTCTGGTCTCCTATATGACCCAGCTAAAGGTCAGGGCTGCAGAGTCTCTGGTCTCCATTCAGACCCAGCTAAAGGTCAGGGCTGCAGAGTCTCTGGTCTCCATTCAGACCGAGGTAAATGTCAGGGCTGCAGAGTCTCTGTTCTCCATTCAGACCCAGCTAAAGGTCAGGGCTGCAGAGTCTCTGGTCTCCATTCAGACCCAGCTAAAGGTCAGGGCTGCAGAGTCTCTGGTCTCCATTCAGACCTAGCTAAAGGTCAGGGCTGCCGAGACTCTGGTCTCCATTCAGACCCAGCTAAAGGTCAGGGCTGCAGAGACTCTGGTCTCCATTCAGACCCAGCTAAAGGTCAGGGCTGCAGAGTCTCTGGTCTCCATTCAGACCCAGCTAAAGGTCAGGGCTGCAGAGTCTCTGGTCTCCTATACGACCCAGCTAAAGGTCAGGGCTGCAGAGACTCTGGTCTCCATTCAGACCCAGCTAAAGGTCAGGGCTGCAGAGTCTCTGGTCTCCTATACGACCCAGCTAAAGGTCAGGGCTGCAGAGTCTCTGGTCTCCATTCAGACCCAGCTAAAGGTCAGGGCTGCAGAGACTCTGGTCTCCATTCAGACCCAGCTAAAGGTCAGGGCTGCAGAGTCTCTGGTCTCCTATATGACCCAGCTAAAGGTCAGGGCTGCAGAGTCTCTGGCCTCCATTCAGACCCAGCTAAAGGTCAGGGCTGCAGAGTCTCTGGTCTCCATTCAGACCGAGGTAAATGTCAGGGCTGCAGAGTCTCTGGTCTCCATTCAGACCCAGCTAAAGGTCAGGGCTGCAGAGTCTCTGGTCTCCATTCAGACCCAGCTAAAGGTCAGGGCTGCAGAGTCTCTGGTCTCCATTCAGACCTAGCTAAAGGTCAGGGCTGCCGAGACTCTGGTCTCCATTCAGACCCAGCTAAAGGTCAGGGCTGCAGAGTCTCTGGTCTCCATTCAGACCCAGCTAAAGGTCAGGGCTGCAGAGTCTCTGGTCTCCATTCAGACCCAGCTAAAGGTCAGGGCTGCGGAGTCTCTGGTCTCCATTCAGACCCAGCTAAAGGTCAGGGCTGCAGAGACTCTGGTCTCCATTCAGACCCAGCTAAAGGTCAGGGCTGCCGAGACTCTGGTCTCCATTCAGACCCAGCTAAAGGTCAGGGCTGCAGAGTCTCTGGTCTCCATTCAGACCCAGCTAAAGGTCAGGGCTGCAGAGTCTCTGGTCTCCATTCAGACCCAGCTAAAGGTCAGGGCTGCGGAGTCTCTGGTCTCCATTCAGACCCAGCTAAAGGTCAGGTCTGCAGAGACTCTGTTAATTCAGTTCTCCTGTTTTTCTTCTTATTCTTCCTTAACAGAATTATAATATTGTAAGGTAACCAGTTAATGACATTTGTATGGTATTATGCTGGAACTGACAACTCTGTGTGTCTGTGTCTGTGTGTGTGTGTGCGGTGTGTGTGTACACAATCTTTGCGTGTGTGTGTGTTTGTGTGTGTAGTGGAGACAGGTCACGGCCGTCGTCTGATTGGTTCGTACCGACTGGGTCAGCTCCTCCCCACTGCGGTCTACTCACACATGAAGATGCACAAGAGGATTCTGGGACATCTGTCCTCTGTCTACTGTGTCACCTTCGACCGAACTGGACGGCGCGTCTTCACAGTAAGAACAGAGTGTGTTTAGGCTGCTGAACCGTTAGAACACCCAGGGTTTGTTTAGGCTGCTGAACCGTTAGAACATGGTGTGTTTAGGCTGCTGAACCGTAAGAACACCCAGAGTGTGTTTAGGCTGCTGAACCGTTAGAACAGGGTGTGTTTAGGCTGCTGAACCGTTAGAACACCCAGGGTGTGTTTAGTCTGCTGAACCGTTGGAACACCCAGGGTGTGTTTAGGCTGCTGAACCGTTAAGAACACCCAGAGTGTGTTTAGGCTGCTGAACCGTTAGAACACCCAGAGTGTGTTTAGGCTGCTGAACCGTTAGAACAGAGTTTGTTTAGGCTGCTGAACCGTTAGAACACCCAGGGTGTGTTTAGGCTGCTGAACCGTTAGAACACCCAGAGTGTGTTTAGGCTGCTGAACCGTTAGAACACCCAGGGTGTGTTTAGTCTGCTGAACCGTTAGAACACCCAGAGTGTGTTTAGGCTGCTGAACCGTTAGAACAGGGTGTGTTTAGACTGCTGAACCGTTAGAACACCCAGGGTGTGTTTAGGCTGCTTAACCGTTAGAACACCCAGAGTGTGTTTAGGCTGCTGAACCGGTAGAACACCCAGAGTGTGTTTAGGCTGCTGAACCGGTAGAACACCCAGAGTGTGTTTAGGCTGCTGAAACCGTTAGAACACCCAGAGTGTGTTTAGGCTGCTGAACCGTTAGAACACCCAGAGTGTGTTTAGGCTGCTGAACCGTTAGAACAGAGTGTGTTTAGGCTGCTGAACCGTTAGAACACCCAGGGTGTGTTTAGGCTGCTGAACCGTTAGAACACCCAGGGTTTGTTTAGGCTGCTGAACCGTTAGAACAGGGTTTGTTTAGGCTGCTGAACCGGTAGAACACCCAGGGTGTGTTTAGGCTGCTGAACCGTTAGAACACCCAGGGTGTGTTTAGGCTGCTGAACCGTTAGAACACCCAGAGTGTGTTTAGACTGCTGAACCGTTAGAACACCCAGGGTGTGTTTAGGCTGCTGAACCGTTAGAACACCCAGAGTGTGTTTAGACTGCTGAACCGGTAGAACACCCAGGGTGTGTTTAGGCTGCTGAACCATTAGAACAGAGTGTGTTTAGGCTGCTGAACCTGTGTTGACCCCAGGTTGACCCTGTGCTGGGTGGGATCGCTATGGTAACTGTATCGTTGGTCTAAAGCTCACTGCTTGTATGAATATGTTGTAACTGTTTTACTATAACTATGTGGTGACTGTGTGGTGAATGTGTGGTGGTGACTGTGTGGTGGTGACTGTGTGGTGGTGACTGTGGTGAATGTGTGGTGGTGACTGTTTGGTGGTGACTGTTTGGTGGTGACTGTTTGACTGTGTGGTGGTGACTGTGTGGTGGTGACTGTGTGGTGAATGTCTGGTGGTGACTGTTTGGGGTGGCTGTGTGGTGGTGAATGTGTGGTGGTGACTGTGTGGTGGTGACTGTGTGGCGGTGACTGTGTGGTGACTGTGTGGTGGTGACTGTGTGGTGGTGAATGTGTGGTGGTGACTGTGGTGGTGACTGTGGTGGTGACTGTTTGACTGCGTGGTGGTGACTTTTGTGGTGGTGACTTTTGTGGTGGTGACTGTGTGGTGGTGACTGTGTGGTGAATGTGTGGTGGTGACTGTTTGGTGGTGACTGCATAGTGACTGCGTGGTGACTGTGGTGTGGTGACTGTTGTGTGGTGACTGCGTGGTGGTGACTTTTGTGGTGGTGACTGTGTGGTGACTGTGTGGTGGTCACTGTCTGGTAGTGACTCCGACTGACTGGTTGTCCAGTTATAGACTGGCTGACTGACTGGCTGTCCAGTTATAGACTGGCTGACTGACTGGTTGTCCAGTTATAGACTGGCTGACTGACTGGTTGTCCAGTTATAGACTGGCCGACCGACTGGTTGTCTAGTTATAGACTGGCCGACCGACTGGTTGTCCAGTTATAGACTGGCCGACTGACTGGTTGTCCAGTTATAGACTGGCTGACTGACTGGCTGTCCAGTTATAGACTGGCTGACTGACTGGTTGTCCAGTTATAGACTGGCCGACTGACTGGTTGTCCAGTTATAGACTGGCCGACTGACTGGTTGTCCAGTTATAGACTGGCCGACTGACTGATTGTCCAGTTATAGACTAGGTTTGATTTAGATGTGATTGATCAATGACTGAGTGTATAATATTGTTTGTAATATTGATTGATTGATTGATTTTAATTGGTGTCTCTGGCTTCATATTGTTGATAATAATGTCTGTTATTACATGGTTGATAGAACAATGACCTTGCTGATTGGTGCGTTGTGTGAGTGATCAGTGATCATATTGATTAATTGTGTGTGTGTGTGTGTGTGTGTGTGTGTGTGTGTGTGTGTGTGTGTGTGTGTGTGTGTGTGTGTGCGTGTGCGTGCGTGTGTGTGTGTGTCTAGGGTTCAGATGACTGCCTGGTGAAGATTTGGGGGACGGATGAGGGCCGTCTACTGGCAACGCTGAGAGGACACGCTGCTGAGATCTCTGACATGGCCGTGAGTTAACACTCACACACACACATTTTAGATTTGACATTAAAACAATATAAGAAAAAAATCATAAAAATCATTCCTTGTCAATTCACAATGCAGAATAATGGTCCTATTACGTATGTATGACCACTAGGGACGGACCGGACCACTAGGGACTGACCGCTAGGGACTGACGCTAGGGACGGACAGGACCGCTAGGGACTGACCGCTACGGACAGACCGCTACGGACGGACCGCTAGGGACTGACCGCCACGGACGGACCGCTCCGCTAGGGCCTGACCGCTAGGGACGGACCGCTATGGACGGACCGGACCGCTATGGACTGACTGCTAGGGACTGACCGCTCCGCTAGGGACTGACCGCTCCGATAGGGACTGACCGCTCCGCTAGGGACTGACCGCTAGGTACGGACCGCTCCGATAGGGACTGACCGCTACAGACGGACCGGACCGCTAGGGACTGACCGCTAGGGACTGACCGCTAGGGCGGACCGGACCGCTAGGGACTGACCACTAGGGACGGACCGCTCCGATAGGGACTGACCACTGGGGATGGACCACACCACTGGGGATAGATTGCTATGGATGGAAGGATCACTAGGGATGGACCGCTCCCCTAGGAACGGACCGCTGGGGACGGATCGCTGGGGACGGACCTCTAGGGGTGGACCGCTAGGGACGGACCACTCCACTGGGGATGGACCTCTAGGGATGGACCGCTGGGGATGGACTGCTAGGGATGGACCGCTAGGGAAGGACCGCTAGGGATGGAATGCTAGGGATGGACCACTAGGGATGGACCGCTCCACTGGGGATGGACCGCTAGGGATGGACTGGACCGCTGTGGATGGAAGGCTCCACTGGAGATGGACCGCTAGGGATGGACCGCTAGGGATGGACCGCTAGGGATGGACCGCTAGGGATGGAAGGCTCCACTGGGGATGGACCGCAAGGGATGGACCGGATTGCTAGGGATAGACTGCTGGGGATGGAAGGCTCCACTGGAGATGGACCGCTAGGGATGGACCGCTAGGGATGGAATGCTAGGGATGGACCGCTCCTCTAGGGATGGACCGCTAGGGAGGGAATGCTAGGGATGGACCGCTCCGCTAGGGATGGACCGCTAGGGATGGTCCGCTCCGCTAGGGATGGACCGCTCCGCTAGGGATGGAATGCTAGGGATGGACCGCTAGGGATGGAATGCTAGGGATGGACCGCTAGGCATGGACCGCTAGGGATGGAACGCTAGGGATGGACCGCTAGGGATGGACCGCTCCACTAGGGATAGATCGCTCCAGTAGGGATGGACCGCTAGGGATGGACTGGACCGCTAGGGATGGAAGGCTCCACTGGAGATGGACCACTAGGGATGGACTGCTAGGGATGGAATGCTAGGGATGGACCGCTCCTCTAGGGATGGACCGCTAGGGATGGACCGCTCCGCTAGGGATGGACCGCTAGGGATGGACCACTCCGCTAGGGATGGACCGCTCCGCTAGGGATGGAATGCTAGGGATGGACCGCTAGGGATGGAATGCTAGGGATGGACCGCTAGGGATGGACCGCTAGGGATGGAATGCTAGGGATGGACCGCTAGGGATGGACCGCTAGGGATGGACCGCTCCACTAGGGATGGATCGCTCCACTGGGGATGGACCGCTAGGGATGGAAGGCTCCACTGGGGATGAACCGCTAGGGATGGACTGCTAGGGATGGACTGCTAGTGATTTACCGCTAGAGATGGAAGTCTCCACTGGAGATGGACCGCTAGGGATGGACCGCTCCACTAGGGATGGACCGCTCCACTAGGGATGGACCGCTCTGCTAGGGATGGACCGCTAGGGACGGACCGGACCGCTGGGGATGGACCGCTAGGGATGGACCGCTCCACTGCGGATGGACCGCCGGGGATGGACCGGACCGCTAGGGATGTACTGCACCGCTGGGGATGGACCGCTAGGGACGGCCGCACCGCACCGCTGGGGTTGGACCGCTCTGCTAGGGATGGAGCGCTCTGCTAGGGATGGACCGCTCTGCTAGGATGGACCGCTAGGATGGACCGCTAGGGACGGACCGCTAGGGATGTACCGCTAGGGACGGACCGCTAGGGATGGACCGCCTGGGATGAAAGGCTCCACTGGGGATGGACCGCTCTCCTAGGGATGGACCGCTGGGGGTGGGCCGCTAGGGATGGACCGCTAGGGATGAAAGGCTCCACTGGGGATTGACCGCAAGGAATGGACCGCTCTGCTAGGGATGGACTGCTAGGGATGGACCGCTGGGGATGGACCGCTAGGGGTGGACCGCTAGGGATGGACCGCTAGGGATGAAAGGCTCCACTTGGGATGGACCGCAAGGGATGGACTTGACTGCTAGGGATGGACCGCTGGGGATGGAAGGCTACACTGGGGATGGACCGCTAGGGATGGACCGCTCTGCTAGGATGGACCGCTAGGATGGACCACTAGGGACGTACCGCTGGGGATGGACCGCTAGGGATGAAAGGCTCCACTGGGGATGGACCGCAAGGGATGGACTGGACTGCTAGGGATGGACCGCTGGGGCTGGAAGGCTCCACTGGGGATGGACCGCTGGGGATGGACCGCTGGGGATGGACTGCTCTGCTAGGATGGACTGCTAGAATGGACCGCTAGGGACGGACCGCTGGGGATGGACCGATCGCTAGGGATGGACCACTCCCCTAGGAACGGACTGCTAGGGATGGATCGCTAGGGACGGACCGCTGGGGATGGACCGCTAGGGATGGACCGATAGGGACGGACCGCTGGGGATGGAAGTATCGCTAGGGATGGACTGCTCCCCTAGGAACGGACTGCTAGGGATGGACCGCAAGGGATGGACCTCTAGAGATGGACCTCTAGGGATGGACCGCTGGGGACGGACCGCCTGGGGATGGACCGCTAGGGATGGACCGCTAGGGATGGACAGCACCACTGGGGATGGACTGCTAGGGATGTACCGCTCGGGAATGGACCGCTAGGAATGGACCGCTAGGGATGGACCACTCTGCTAAGGATGGACCGCTAGGGATGGACCGCTCTGCTAGGATGGACCGCTTGGATGGACCGCTAGGGACGGACCGCTGGGGATGGACCACTAGGGATGGACCGTTATGGATGGAAGGATCGCTAGGGATGGACCGCTCCCCTAGGAACGGACTGCTGGGGATGGACCGCTAGGGACGGACCACTGGGGATGGACCGCTAGGGATGGACCTCTAGGGATGGACCGCTAGGGACAGACCGCTGGGGATGGACCGCTAGCGATGGACCGCTAGGGATGGACCGCTAGGGATGGACCGCTAGGGATGGACCGCTCGGGATGGGCCGCTAGGGACGGACCGCTGGGGACGGACCGCTAGCGATGGACCGCTAGGGATGGACGGCACCACTGGGGATGGACCGCTAGGGATGGACTGCTCCGCTAGGAACGGACTGCTAGGGATGGACCGCTAGGGACGGACCGCTCGGGATGGCCCGCTCCACTGGGGATGGACCGCTAGGGATGGACCGCTCCACTGGGGATGGACCGCTAGGGATGGACTGCTCCCCTAGGAACGGACTGCTAGGGATGGACCGCTAGGGACAGACCGCTGGGGATGGACCGCTGGGGATGGACCGCTAGGGATGGACCGCTAGGGATGGACCGTTATGGATGGAAGGATCGCTAGGGATGGACCGCTCCCCTAGGAACGGACTGCTGGGGATGGACCGCTAGGGATGGACCACTGGGGATGGAACGCTAGGGATGGACCTCTAGGGATGGACCGCTAGCGCTGGACCGCTGGGGATGGACCGCTAGGGATGGACTGCTAGGGATGGACTGCTGGGGACGGACCTCTAGGGGTGGACTGCTAGGGACGGACCACTCCACTGGGGATGGACCTCTAGGGATGGACCGCTAGGGATGGAATGCTAGGGATGGACCACTAGGGATGGACCGCTCCACTGGGGATGGACCGCTAGGGATGGACTGGACCGCTGTGGATGGAAGGCTCCACTGGAGATGGACCGCTAGGGATGTACCGCTAGGGATGGAAGGCTCCACTGGGGATGGACCGCAAGGGATGGACCGGATTGCTAGGGATGGACTGCTGGGGATGGAAGGCTCCACTGGAGATGGATCGCTAGGGATGGACCGCTAGGGATGGAATGCTAGGGATGGACCGCTCCTCTAGGGATGGACCGCTAGGGATGGAATGCTAGGGATGGACCGCTCCGCTAGGGATGGACCGCTAGGGATGGACCGCTCCGCTAGGGATGGACCGCTCCGCTAGGGATGGAATGCTAGGGATGGACCGCTAGGGATGGAATGCTAGGGATGGACCGCTAGGGATGGACCGCTAGGGATGGAACGCTAGGGATGGACCGCTAGGGATGGACCGCTCGGGATGGACCGCTAGGGACGGACCGCTGGGGATGGACCGCTGGGGATGGACCGCTGGGGATGGACCGCTAGGGATGGACCGCTAGGGATGGACCGCTAGGGATGGACGGCACCACTGGGGATGGACCGCTAGGGATGGACTGCTCCGCTAGGAACGGACTGCTAGGGATGGACCGCTAGGGACGGACCGCTCGGGATGGCCCGCTCCACTGGGGATGGACCGCTAGGGATGGACCGCTAGGGATGGACTGCTCCCCTAGGAACGGACTGCTAGGGATGGACCGCTAGGGACAGACCGCTGGGGATGGACCGCTGGGGATGGACCGCTAGGGATGGACCGCTAGGGATGGACCATTATGGATGGAAGGATCGCTAGGGATGGACCGCTAGGGATGGACCACTGGGGATGGAACGCTAGGGATGGACCTCTAGGGATGGACCACTGGGGATGGAACGCTAGGGATGGACCTCTAGGGATGGACCGCTAGGGACAGACCGCTGGGGATGGACCGTTATGGATGGAAGGATCGCTAGGGATGGACCGCTAGGGATGGACCACTGGGGATGGAACGCTAGGGATGGACCTCTAGGGATGGACCGCTAGGGACAGACCGCTGGGGATGGACCGCTAGCGATGGACCGCTAGGGATGGACCGCTAGGGATGGACTGCTGGGGACGGACCTCTAGGGGTGGACCGCTAGGGACGTACCACTCCACTGGGGATGGACCTCTAGGGATGGACCGCTAGGGATGGACCGCTAGGGAAGGACCGCTAGGGATGGAATGCTAGTGATGGACCGCTAGGGATGGACCGCTAGGGATGGAACGCTAGGGATGGACCGCTAGGGATGGACCGCTCCACTAGGGATGGATCGCTCCACTGGGGATGGACCGCTAGGGATGGACTGGACCGCTAGGGATGGAAGGCTCCACTGGAGATGGACCGGTAGGGATGGACTGCTAGGGATGGAATGCTAGGGATGGACCGCTCCTCTAGGGATGGACCGCTAGGGATGGAATGCTAGGGATGGACCGCTCCGCTAGGGATGGCCCGCTAGGGATGGACCGCTCCGCTAGGGATGGACCGCTCCGCTAGGGATGGAATGCTAGGGATGGACTGGACCGCTAGGGATGGAAGGCTCCACTGGAGATGGACCGGTAGGGATGGACTGCTAGGGATGGAATGCTAGGGATGGACCGCTCCTCTAGGGATGGACCGCTAGGGATGGAATGCTAGGGATGGACCGCTCCGCTAGGGATGGCCCGCTAGGGATGGACCGCTCCGCTAGGGATGGACCGCTCCGCTAGGGATGGAATGCTAGGGATGGACCGCTAGGGATGGACCGCTCGGGATGGCCCGCTCCACTGGGGATGGACCGCTAGGGATGGACTGGACCGCTAGGGATGGAAGGCTCCACTGGAGATGGACCGCTAGGGATGGAAGGCTCCACTGGGGATGAACCGCTAGGGATGGACTGCTAGGGATGGACTGCTAGTGATTTACCGCTAGAGATGGAAGTCTCCACTGGAGATGGACCGCTAGGGATGGACCGCTCCACTAGGGATGGACCGCTCCACTAGGGATGGACCGCTCTGCTAGGGATGGACCGCTAGGGACGGACCGGACCGCTGGGGATGGACCGCTAGGGATGGACCGCTCCACTGCGGATGGACCGCCGGGGATGGACCGGACCGCTAGGGATGTACTGCACTGCTGGGGATGGACCGCTAGGGACGGCCGCACCGCACCGCTGGGGTTGGACCGCTCTGCTAGGGATGGTATCGCTCTGCTAGGGATGGACCGCTCTGCTAGGATGGACCGCTAGGATGGACCGCTAGGGACGGACCGCTAGGGATGGACCGCCTGGGATGAAAGGCTCCACTGGGGATGGACCGCTCTCCTAGGGATGGACCGCTGGGGGTGGGCCGCTAGGGATGGACCGCTAGGGATGAAAGGCTCCACTGGGGATTGACCGCAAGGGATGGACCGCTCTGCTAGGGATGGACTGCTAGGGATGGACCGCTGGGGATGGACCGCTAGGGATGGACCGCTAGGGATGAAAGGCTCCACTGGGGATGGACCGCAAGGGATGGACTTGACTGCTAGGGATGGACCGCTGGGGATGGAAGGCTACACTGGGGATGGACCGCTAGGGATGGACCGCTCTGCTAGGATGGACCGCTAGGATGGACCACTAGGGACGGACCGCTGGGGATGGACCGCTAGGGATGAAAGGCTCCACTGGGGATGGACCGCAAGGGATGGACTGGACTGCTAGGGATGGACCGCTGGGGCTGGAAGGCTCCACTGGGGATGGACCGCTGGGGATGGACCGCTGGGGATGGACTGCTCTGCTAAGGATGGACCGCTAGGGATGGACTGCTCTGCTAGGATGGACTGCTAGAATGGACCGCTAGGGACGGACCGCTGGGGATGGACCGCTCCCCTAGGAACGGACTGCTAGGGATGGATCGCTAGGGACGGACCGCTGGGGATGGACCGCTAGGGATGGACCTCTAGGGATGGACCGCTAGGGACGGACCGCTGGGCATGGAAGTATCGCTAGGGATGGACTGCTCCCCTAGGAACGGACTGCTAGGGATGGACCGCAAGGGATGGACCTCTAGGGATGGACCTCTAGGGATGGACCGCTGGGGACGGACCGCCTGGGGATGGACCGCTAGGGATGGACCGCTAGGGATGGACAGCACCACTGGGGATGGACTGCTAGGGATGGACCGCTCGGGAATGGACCGCTAGGAATGGACCGCTAGGGATGGACCACTCTGCTAAGGATGGACCGCTAGGGATGGACCGCTCTGCTAGGATGGACCGCTAGGATGGACCGCTAGGGACGGACCGCTGGGGATGGACCACTAGGGATGGACCGTTATGGATGGAAGGATCGCTAGGGATGGACCGCTCCCCTAGGAACAGACTGCTGGGGATGGACCGCTAGGGACGGACCACTGGGGATGGACCGCTAGGGATGGATCTCTAGGGATGGACCGCTAGGGACAGACCGCTGGGGATGGACCGCTAGCGATGGACCGCTAGGGATGGACCGCTAGGGATGGACCGCTAGGGATGGACCGCTCGGGATGGACCGCTAGGGACGGACCGCTGGGGATGGACCGCTGGCGATGGACCGCTAGGGATGGACCGCTAGGGATGGACCGCTAGGGATGGACCGCTAGGGATGGACGGCACCACTGGGGATGGACCGCTAGGGATGGACTGCTCCGCTAGGAACGGACTGCTAGGGATGGACCGCTAGGGACGGACCGCTCGGGATGGCCCGCTCCACTGGGGATGGACCGCTAGGGATGGACCGCTCCACTGGGGATGGACCGCTAGGGATGGAAGGCTCCACTGGAGATGGACCGCTAGGGATGGACCGGATTGCTAGGGATGGACTGCTGGGGATGGAAGGCTCCACTGGAGATGGATCGCTAGGGATGGACCGCTAGGGATGGAATGCTAGGGATGGACCGCTCCTCTAGGGATGGACCGCTAGGGATGGAATGCTAGGGATGGACCGCTCTGCTAGGGATGGACCGCTAGGGATGGACCGCTAGGGATGGAATACTAGGGATGGACCGCTAGGGATGGACCGCTAGGGATGGAACGCTAGGGATGGACCGCTAGGGATGGATCGCTCCACTAGGGATGGATCGCTCCACTGGGGATGGACCGCTAGGGATGGACTGGACCGCTAGGGATGGAAGGCTCCACTGGAGATGGACCGGTAGGGATGGACTGCTAGGGATGGAATGCTAGGGATGGACCGCTCCTCTAGGGATGGACCGCTAGGGATGGAATGCTAGGGATGGACCGCTCCGCTAGGGATGGACTGCTAGGGATGGACCGCTCCGCTAGGGATGGACCGCTCCGCTAGGGATGGAATGCTAGGGATGGACCGCTAGGGATGGAATGCTAGGGATGGACCGCTAGGGATGGACCGCTCGGGATGGCCCGCTCCACTGGGGATGGACCGCTAGGGATGGACCGCTAGGGATGGACCGCTCCACTGGGGATGGACCGCTAGGGATGGACTGCTCCCCTAGGAACGGACTGCTAGGGATGGACCGCTAGGGACAGACCGCTGGGGATGGACCGCTGGGGATGGACCGCTAGGGATGGACCGCTAGGGATGGACCGTTATGGATGGAAGGATCGCTAGGGATGGACCGCTCCCCTAGGAACGGACTGCTGGGGATGGACCGCTAGGGATGGACCGCTAGGGATGGACCTCTAGGGATGGACCGCTAGGGACAGACCACTGGGGATGGACCGCTAGCGATGGACCGCTAGGGATGGACCGCTAGGGATGGACTGCTACGGATGGACTGCTAGGGATGGACCGCTAGGGATGGACGGCACCACTGGGGATGGACCACTAGGGATGGACTGCTCCGCTAGGAATGGACCGCTGGGGATGGACCGCTAGCGATGGACCGCTAGGGATGGACCGCTAGGGATGGACTGCTAGGGATGGACTGCTAGGGATGGACCGCTAGGGATGGACGGCACCACTGGGGATGGACCACTAGGGATGGACTGGACTGCTAGGGATGGACCGCTGGGAATGGAAGGATCCACTGGGGATGGACCGCTAGGGATGGACCGCTCTGCTAAGGATGGACCGCTATGGACGGACCGCTGGGGATGGACCGCTAGGGACAGACCGCTGGGGAAGGACCGCTAGGGATGGACCTCTAGGGACGGACTGCTGGGGACGGACCGCTGGGGATGGACCGCAAGCGATGGACCGCTAGGGATGGACCGCTAGGGATGGACGGCACCACTGGGGATGGACCGCTAGGGATGGACTGATCCGCTAGGAACGGACTGCTAGGGATGGACCGCTAGGGACGGACCGCTGGGGATGGACCACTCCACTGGTGATGGACCGCTAGGGATGGACTGCTCCGCTAGGAACGGACTGCTAGGGACGGACTGCTAGGGACGGACCGCTGGGGACGGACCGCTGGGGATGAACCGCTAGGGATGGACCGCTAGGGACGGACTTCTGGGGATGGACCGCTAGCGATGGACCGCCAGGGATGGAACGCTATTGACCGCTCCGCTAGGGATGGACTGCTCCGCTAGGGATGGACCGCTCCGCTAGGGATGGACTGCTCCGCTTGGGATGGTCTGCTCCGCTAGGGATGGACCGCTAGGGATGGACCGCTCCGCTAGGGACAGACCACTGGGGATGGACCGCTATGGATGAAAGGCTCCACTGGGGATGGACCGCAAGGGATGGACTGGACCGCTAGGGACAGACTGCTGGGGATGTACTGCTAGGGATGGACCTCTGGGGATGGACCGCTATCAATGGACCGCTAGGGATATACCGCTAGGGATGGACTGCTAGGGATGGACCGCTAGGGATGGACCGCTCCGCTAGGGATGGACCGCTAGGGCTGGACTGCTCCGCTAGGGATGGACTGCTCCGCTAGGAATGGACTGCTCCGCTTGGGATGGACCGCTAGGGATGGACTGCTCCGCTAGGGATGGAACGCTCCGCTTGGGATGGACCGCTCCTCTTGGGATGGACCGCTCCGCTGGGGATGGACCGCTCTGCTGGGGATGGACCGCTAGGGATGGACCGCTCCGCTGGGGATGGACCGCTAGGGATGGACTGCTCCGCTGGGGATGGACCGCTCCGCTAGGGATGGACCGCTCCGCTAGGGATGGACCGCTAGGGATGGACAGCTCCGCTGGGGATGGACCGCTCCGCTAGGGATGGACCGCTCTGCTAGGGATGGACCGCTAGGGATGGACCGCTCCGCTGGGGATGGACCGCTAGGGACGGACCGCTAGGGATGGACCTCTAGGGATGGACCTCTAGGGATGGACTGCTATGGATGGACCGCTCCGCTAGGGAAGGACAGACAGTCAGAACCGTGCACTAGGTCCTGTAGCACAAACTCCAAAAAAGTTATGTGAAACTGTAATGTTCTGGGACACTGTCCATGGAGTTTAAGAGCACCTCCTCCCAGCTGCCCACCCCACTGATGCTAGGAAACACTGTCACCACTGATAAATCTGCGATAATTGAGAATTTCAATGAGCTTTTTTCTACGGCTGTCCATGCTTTCCACCTGGCTACCCCTACTCCGGTCAACAGCCCTGCGCCCCCCACAGCAACTTGCCCAAGCCTCCCCCACTTCTCCTTCACCCAAGTCTAGATAGCTGATGTTCTGAAAGAGCTGCAAAATCTGGACCCCTACAACTCAGCCGGGCTAGACAATCTGGACCCTCTTTTTCTAAAATTAACCGCCGAAATTGTTGCAACCCCTATTACTAGCCTGTTCAACCTCTCTTTCGTATCGTCTGTGAACCCCAAAGATTGGAAAGCTGCCGCGGTCATCCCCCTCTTCAAAGGGGAGACACTCTAGACCCAAACTGCTACAGACCTATATCTATCCTGCCTGCCTTTCTAAGGTCTTCGAAAGCCAAGTTAACGAACAGATCACCGACCATTTCGAATCCCACCATACCTTCTCCGCTATGCAATCTGGTTTCCGAGCTGGTCATGGGTGCACCCCAGCCTCGCTCAAGGTCCTAAATGATATCATAACCGCCATCGATAAGAGACGGTACTGTGCAGCCGTATTCATCGACCTGGCCAAGGCTTTCGACTCTGTCAATCACCACATTCTTATCGGCAGACTCAACAGCCTTGGTTTCTCAAATGACTGCCTCGCCTGGTTCACCAACTACGTCTCAGACAGAGTTCAGTGTGTCAAATCGGAGGGCCTGTTGTCCGGACCTCTGGCAGTCTCTATGGGGGTGCCACAGGGTTCAATCCTCTGGCTGACTCTCTTCTCTGTATACATCAATGATGTTGCTCTTGCTGCTTGTGATTCTCTGATCCACCTCTACGCTGACGACACCATTCTGTATACATCTGGCCCTTCTTTGGACACTCTGTTAACTAACCTCCAAGTGAGATTCAATGCCATACAACTCTCCTTCTGTGGCATCCAACTGCTTTTAAATGCTAGTAAAACTAAGTGCATGCTCTTCAACCGATTGCTGCCTGCACCTGCCCGCCCGTCCAGCATCACTACTCTGGACGGTTCTGACATAGAATATGTGGACAACTACAAATACCTAGGTGTCTGGTTAGACTGTAAACTCTCCTTCCAGACTCACATTAAGCATCTCCAATCCAAAATTAAATCTAGAATCGGCTTCCTATTTCGCAACAAAGCATCCTTCACTCATGGTGCCAAACATACCCTCGTAAAACTGACCATCCTACCGATCCTTGACGTCAGCGATGTCATTTACAAAATAGCCTCCAACACTCTACTCAGCAAATTGGATGCAGTCTATCACAGTGCCATCCGTTTTGTCACCAATGCCCCATATACTACCCACCACTGCAACCTGTATGCTCTCGTTGGTTGGCCCTTGCTTCATACTCGTCGCCAAACCCACTGGCTCCAGGTCATCTACAAGTCTCTGCTAGGTGAAGCCCCGCCTTATCTCAGCTCACTGGTCACCATAGCAGCACCCACCTGTAGCACGCGCTCCAGCAGGTATATTTCACTGGTCACCCCCAAAACCAATTCCTCCTTCGGCCGCCTTTACTTCGAGCCCTCTGCTGCCAATGACTGGAACAAATTGCAAAAATCACTGAAGCTGAGACTCATATCTCCCTCACTAGCTTTAAGCACCAGCTGTCAGAGCAGATCACTGCACCTGTACATAGCCCATCTGTAAACAGCCCATCCAACTACCTACCTCATCCCCATAATGTATTTATTTATTTATCTTGCTCCTTTGCACCCCAGTATCTTTACTTGGACATTCATCTTCTGCACATCTATCACTCCAGTGTTTAATTGCTAAATTGTAATTACTTCGCCACTATGGCCTATTTATTGCCTTACCTCCCTTATCCTACCTCATTTGCACACACTGTTTATAGACTTTTGCTATTGTATTATTGACTGTATGTTTGTTATTCCCGGTGTAACTCTGTGTTGTTGTTTGTGCTGCACTGCTTTGCTTTATCTTGGTCAGGTCGCAGTTGTAAATGACAACTTGTTTTCAACTAGCCTACCTGATTAAATTAAGGACTTGTTCTCAACTGGCCTACCTGGTTAAATAAAGGACTTGTTCTCAACTAGCCTACCTGGTTAAATAAAGGACTTGTTCTCAACTGGCCTACCTGGTTAAATAAAGGACTTGTTCTCAACTGGCCTACCTGGTTAAATAAAGGACTTGTTCTCAACTGGCCTACCTGGTTAAATAAATCTATCTATTAGTATAGTCAGGTCAGCCACCAGTCAGAACCGTGCTCTAGGTCTATCTATCAGTATAGGCAGGTCAGCCACCAGTCAGAACCGTGCTCTAGGTCTATCTATCAGTATAGGCAGGTCAGCCACCAGTCAGAACCGTGCTCTAGGTCTATCTATCAGTATAGGCAGGTCAGCCACCAGACAGACAGAACCGTGCACTAGGTCTATCTATCAGTATAGGCAGGTCAGCCACCAGACAGACAGTCAGAACCGTACACTAGGTCTATCTATCAGTATAGGCAGGTCAGCCACCAGACAGACAGAACCGTGCACTAGGTCTATCTATCAGTATAGGCAGGTCAGCCACCAGACAGACAGTCAGAAGCGTGCACTAGGTCTATCTATCAGGATAGGCAGGTCAGCCACCAGACAGACAGAACCGTACACTAGGTCTATCAGCAATCAAAAGCTATATCTCACAAGTAAATGCTGTATCTCACAATTTCTTGGCTTGCAATGTCACACACAGCTCTCCATAGTCGATGTGAGTAAGACCTTTAAACAGGTCAACATTCCCAAGGCCGCGGGGCCAGACGGATTACCAGGACGGGTACTGTGAGCATGCGCTGACCAACTGTCAAGTGTCTTCACTGACATTTTACATTTACATTACATTTAAGTCATTTAGCAGACGCTCTTATCCAGAGCGACTTACAAATTGGTGCATTCACCTTATGATATCCAGTGGAACAACCACTTTACAATAGTGCATCTAAATCTTTTAAGGGGGGGGGGGAGGGGGGGGTTAGAAGGATTACTTTATCCTATCCTAGGTATTCCTTAAAGAGGTGGGGTTTCAGGTGTCTCCGGAAGGTGGTGATTGACTCTGCTGTCCTGGCGTCGTGATTTTCAACCTCTCCCTGTCCGAGTCTGTAATACTAACGTGTTTCAAGCAGACCACCATAGTCCCCGTGCCCAAGAACACTAAGGTGACCTGCCTAAATGACTACTGACCTGTAGCACTCACGTCTGTAGCCATGAAGTGCTTTGAAAGGCTGGTCATGGCTCACATCAACACCATTATCCCAGAAACCCTGGACCCACTAAAATTTGCATACCGCCCCAACAGATCCACAGATGATGCAATCTCTATTGTACTCCACACTGCCCTTTCCCACCTGGACAAAAGGAACACCTATGTGAGAATGCTATTCATTGACTACAGCTCAGCGTTCAACACCATGGTACCCACAAAGCTCATCACTAAGCTAAGGACTCTGGGACTAAACACCTCCCTCTGCAACTGGATCCTGGACTTCCTGAATATTCCTTGTTTTACAATCCTTGTGAGGATTACTGGTGCCCACAATGATAGTTAGTTAAACAAGAAAAAACACACACACTTCCATCTTGCAAATTAACGGTTTGCTTTGCTAACCTAAGGTGTGTGTGTGTGTGTGTGTGTGTGTGTGTGTGTGTGTGTGTGTGTGTGTGTGTGTGTGTGTGTATATCTGTGTCTCTCTCACCAGGTGAGCTATGAGAACACCATGCTAGCTGCAGGTAGCTGTGATAAGACCATCAGAGTATGGTGTCTTCAGACCTGTGTTCCTCTAGCTGTACTGGAAGGCCACTCTGCATCCATCACCTCTCTACAGGTAGGGGAGGGGGGAGGTCCTGTAGTCCTGTACTTCTCTCCTCTGATTGGTTTATTGTGTTGTAGTTCTCTCCTCTGATTGGTTTATTGTGTTGTAGTTCGCTCCTCTGATTGGTTTATTGTGTTGTAGTTCTCTGATTGTTTTTTGTGTGTTGTAGTTCTCTCCTCTGATTGGTTTATTGTGCTGTAGTTCTCTCCTCTGATTGGTTTATTGTGTTGTAGTTCTCTGATTGGTTTATTGTGTTGTAGTTCTCTCCTCTGATTGGTTTATTGTGTTGTAGTTCTCTCCTCTGATTGGTTTATTGTGTTGTAGTTCTCTCCTCTGATTGGTTTATTGTGTTGTAGTCCTCTGATTGGTTTATTGTGTTGTAGTTCTCTCCTCTGATTGGTTTATTGTGTTGTAGTTCTCTCCTCTGATTGGTTTATTGTGTTGTAGTCCTCCGATTGGTTTATTGTGTTGTAGTTCTCTCTGATTGGTTTATTGTGTTGTGTTTCTCTCCTCTGATTGGTTTATTGTGTTGTTGTTCTCTCCTCTGATTGGTTTATTGTGCTGTGCTTCTCTCCTCTGATTGGTTTATTGTGCTGTGTTTCTCTCCTCTGATTGGTTTATTGTGTTGTGTTTCTCTCCTCTGATTGGTTTATTGTGTTGTATTTCTCTCCTCTGATTGGTTTATTGTGTTGTGTTTCTCTCCTTTGATTGGTTTATTGTGTTGTGTTTCTCTCCCCTGATTGGTTTATTGTGTTGTAGTTCTATCCTCTGATTGGTTTATTGTGTTGTAGTTCTCTCCTCTGATTGGTGTATTGTGTTGTAGTTCTCTGATTGGTTTATTGTGTTGTAGTCCTCTCCTCTGATTGGTTTATTGTGTTGTGTTTCTCTCCTTTGATTGGTTTATTGTGTTGTGTTTATCTCCTTTGATTGGTTTATTGTGGTGTGTTTCTATGATTGGTTTATTGTGTTGTAGTTCTCTCCTCTGATTGGTTCATTGTGTTGTAGTTCTCTCCTCTGAATGGTTCATTGTGTTGTAGTTTTCTCCTCTGATTGGTTTATTGTGTTGTAGTTCTCTCCTCTGATTGGTTTATTGTGTTGTAGTTCTCTCCTCTGATTGGTTCATTGTGTTGTAGTTTTCTCCTCTGATTGGTTTATTGTGTTGTAGTTCTCTCCTCTGATTGGTTTATTGTGTTGTAGTTCTCTCCTCTGATTGGTTTATTGTGTTGTAGTTCTCTCCTCTGATTGGTTTATTGTGTTGTAGTTCTCTCCTCTGATTGGTTTATTGTGTTGTAGTTCTCTCCTCTGATTGGTTTATTGTGTTGTAGTTCTCTCCTCTGATTGGTTTATTGTGTTGTAGTTCTCTCCTCTGATTGGTTTATTGTGTTGTAGTTCTCTGATTGGTTTATTGTGTTGTAGTTCTCTCCTCTGGTTGGTTTATTGTGTTGTAGTTCTCTCCTCTGATAGGTTTATTGTGTTGTAGTTCTCTCCTCTGGTTGGTTTATTGTGTTGTAGTTCTCTGATTGGTTTATTGTGTTGTAGTTCTCTCCTCTGATTGGTTTATTGTGTTGTAGTTCTCTGATTGGTTTATTGTGTTGTGTTTCTCTCCTATGATTGGTTTATTGTGTTGTAGTTCTCTCCTCAGATTGGTTTATTGTGTTGTAGTTCTCTCCTCTGATTGGTTTATTGTGTTGTAGTTCTCTCCTCTGATTGGTTTATTGTGTTGTAGTTCTCTCCTCTGGTCAGCGGTTCTAAGCGGTTCCTCTCCTCCACCGGAGCCGACGGGACCATCTGCTTCTGGCAGTGGGACGCACGCACTCTCAAGTTCGGGTGAGAACACACACACACACACACACACACACACACACACACACACACACACAATGTCAGTGTTAATGCTAGTGTGTGTGTTCAGTCAGGGGCCTGGTAAGTTCACGGAGCGGTCCAGACCTGGAGTCCAGATGATCTGCTCTTCCTTCAGCGCTGGTAACCATGGACACCGTCTGACATTTTCATTACAAATAGTTTTAAAGTGAAATAAAGGAAATCAGAATTGACCTTATGGATCTGCTGTTGATTGAGTGTGTGTGTGTCCAGGGGGTATGTTCCTAGCTACAGGGAGTACAGACCACATCATCAGAGTGTTCTACTTTGGTTCTGGACAACCACAGAAGATCTCTGAGCTGGAGACACACGCTGTGAGTACCTGCATGTACTGATAATGACAGGCTGAGGTGTAGAGGGATAATGACAGGCTGACTCTGATTCTGAGGTGCAGAGGGATAATGACAGGCTGACTCTGAGGTGTAGAGGGATAATGACAGACTCTGATTCTGAGGTGCAGAGGGATAATGACAGGCTGATTCTGAGGTGTAGAGGGATAATGACAGCCGCTGATTCTGAGGTGCAGAGGGATAATGACAGGCTGACTCTGAGGTGCAGAGGGATAATGACAGGCTGACTCTGATTCTGAGGTGTAGAGGGATAATGAGAGCGACTGACTGATTCTGAGGTGTAGAGGGATAATGACAGGCTGACTCTGATTCTGAGGTGTAGAGGGATAATGAGAGCGACTGACTGATTCTGAGGTGTAGAGGGATAATGAGATAGACATACTCTGATTCTGAGGTGTAGAGGGATAATGACAGACAGACTGATTCTGAGGTGTAGAGGGATAATGACAGACTCTGATTCTGAGGTGTAGAGGGATAATGAGAGACTGATTCTGAGGTGTAGAGTGATAATGACAGACTGACTCTGATTCTGAGGTATAGAGGGATAATGGCAGACTGACTCTGATTCTGAGTTGTAGAGGGATAATGACAGACTCTGATTCTGAGGTGTAGAGGGATAATGAGAGAGACAGACTCTGATTCTGAGGTGTAGAGGGATAATGACAGGCTGACTGATTCTGAGGTGCAGAGGGATAATGACATACTCTGATTCTGAGGTGTAGAGGGATAATGACAGACTCTGATTCTGAGGTGCAGAGGGATAATGACAGACTCTGAGGTGTAGAGGGATAATGACAGACTGACTCTGATTCTGAGGTGTAGAGGGATAATGACAGACTCTGATTCTGAGGTGCAGAGGGATAATGACAGACTCTGATTCTAAGGTGTAGAGGGATAATGACAGACAGGCTGATTCTGAGGTGTAGAGGGATAATGACAGACAGACTGATTCTGAGGTGTAGAGGGATAATGACAGACTGATTCTGAGGTGTAGAGGGATAATGACAGACTCTGATTCTGAGGTGTAGAGGGATAATGAGAGACTCTGATTCTGAGGTGTAGAGGGATAATGACAGACTCTGATTCTGAGGTGTAGAGGGATAATGAGATACTCTGATTCTGAGGTGTAGAGGGATAATGACAGACTCTGATTCTGAGGTGTAAAGTGAATATTCAGAGATATAATGCCTCGTGCCATCTTTTCTATCTATCTCTCTCTCTCTCTGTTTCTCTTTCTCTCTCTCCCTCAGGATAAAGTGGACAGCATCCAGTTTTCAAACTGCAGTGACAGGTAAGGATTTATCTTCTGTGTGTGTGTGACAGATAAGGATTTATCTTCTGTGTGTGTGTGTGTGACAGATAAGGATTTATCTTCTGTGTGTGTGTGTGTGTGTGCGTGTGTGTGTGTGTGTGAGACAGATAATGGTTTATCCTGTGTGTGTGTGACAGATAAGGGTTTATCCTGTGTGTGTGTGTGTGTGAGACAGATAATGGTTTATCCTCTGTGTGTGTGTGTGTGTGTGTGTGTGTGTGTGTGTGTGTGTGTGTGTGTGTGAGACAGATAAGGGTTTATCCTCTGTGTGTGTGTGGCAGATAAGGGTTTATCCTGTGTGTGTGTGTGTGAGACAGATAATGGTTTATCCTCTGTGTGTGTGTGTGTGTGTGTGTGGCAGATAAGGGTTTATCCTCTGTGTGTGTGTGTGTGACAGATAAGGGTTTATCCTCTGTGTGTGTGTGTGTGTGTGACAGATAATGGTTTATCCTCTGTGTGTGTGTGTGTGTGTGTGTGTGTGTGTGTGTGTGTGTGTGTGTGTGTGTGTGTGTGTGTGTGTGTGTGTGTGTGTGTGTGTGAGACAGATAAGGGTTTATCCTCTGTGTGTGTGTGGCAGATAAGGGTTTATCCTGTGTGTGTGTGTGTGAGACAGATAATGGTTTATCCTCTGTGTGTGTGTGTGTGTGTGTGTGGCAGATAAGGGTTTATCCTCTGTGTGTGTGTGTGTGACAGATAAGGGTTTATCCTCTGTGTGTGTGTGTGTGTGTGACAGATAAGGGTTTATCCTGTGTGTGTGTGTGTGTGTGTGTGTGACAGATAAGGGTTTATCCTCTGTGTGTGTGTGTGTGTGTGTGTGTGTGTGTGTGTGTGTGTGTGTGTGTGTGTGTGTGTGACAGATAAGATGGTTTTTAAATTGAACCTGAGATTTGATGGCGTAGTGTGCAGCATAAACTCTATTTACTCTGAATACTCTGTTTAGTCTGCATACTCTGCATACTCTGTTTACTCTGCATACTCTGTTTACTCTGCATACTCTGTTTTCTCTGTTTACTCTGCATACTCTGTTTACTTTGCATACTCTGCAAACTCTGCATACTCTGTTTACTCTGCATACTCTGTTTACTCTGCATACTCTGTTTACTCTGCATACTCTGTTTACTCTGCATAATCTGTTTACTTTGCATACTCTGTTTACTCTGCAAACTCTGCATACTCTGCTTACTCTGCATACTCTGTTTACTCTGCATACTCTGTTTACTCTGCTTACTCTGCATACTCTGCAAACTCTGTTTACTTTGCATACTCTGTTTACTCTGCATACTCTGCTTACTCTGTTTACTCTGAATACTCTGGTTAGTCTGTATACTCTGCATACTCTGCATACTCTGTTTACTCTGCATACTCTGTTTACTCTGCATACTCTGCTTACTCTGCATACTCTGCTTACTCTGCATACTCTGTTTACGCCTTATACTCTGCATTGTCTGCATACTCTGCATACTCTGCATACTCTGTTTATGCCTTATACTCTGCATACTCTGCATACTCTGCATACTCTGTTTACGCCTTATACTCTGCATACTCTGCATACTCTGTTTAAGCCTTATACTCTGCATACTCTGCATACTCTGTTAACTCTGCATACTCTGTTTACTCTGCATACTCTGCTTACTCTGCATACTCTGTTTACTTTGCATGCTCTGCATACTCTGTTTACTCTGCATACTCTGCATACTCTCTCCACACCTGCCTACGGTGTATAACACTGCTTTCGTGTGTGTGTGTGTGTGTGTGTGTGTGTGTGTGTGTGTGTGTGTGTGTGTGTGTGTGTGTAGGTTTGTGAGTGGCAGCAGGGATGGTACAGCTCGTATCTGGCAGCTCCATCAGCAGGAGTGGAGGAGCATTCTACTGGACATGCAGGCCAAGTTACCAGGGTACACACACACACACACACTGCACACACACCACACACACACTACACACACTACACACACTACACACACACACACTACACACACTACACACACTACACACACACATACACTGCACACACCACACACACACACTACACACTACACACACTACACACACCACACACACCACACACACTACACACTACATTTGATTTACAGTACCAGACAAACGTTTTTACACACCTACTCATTCAAGGGTTTTTCTTAATTTTTACTATTTCTACATTGTATAATAATATTGAAGACATCAAAACTATGAAATAACACACATGGAATCATGTAGTAACATATAGAATCATATGGAATCATGTAGAATCATATGGAATCATGTAGAGTAACATATGGAATCGTGTAGTATCATATAGAATAATGTAGTAACATATGGAATCATATGGAATCATGTAGAATCATATGGTATCATATAGAATAATGTAGTAACATATGGAATCATGTAGTATCATATAGAATAATGTAGTAACATATGGAATCATATAGAATCATGTAGTAACATATATAATCATATGGAATCATGTAGTAACATATAGAATCATATAGTAACATATATAATCATATGGAATCATGTAGTAACATATAGAATCATGTAGAATCATATGGGATCATGTAGAATCATATGGAATCATGTAGTAACATTTAGAATAATGTAGTACCATATAGAAGGTATCATATGGAATCATGTAGTAACATATGGAATCATGTAGTAATATATAGAATCATGTAGTAACAGAATCATGTAGTAACATATAGAAACATATGGAATCATGTAGTAACATATAGAATCATATGGAATCATGTAGTAACATATAGAATCATGTAGTAAAATATGGAATCATGTAGTAACATATGGAATCATGTAGTAACATATGGAATCATGTAGTAACATATAGAATCATGTAGTGACATATTGAATCATGTAGTAACATATATAATCATATGGAATCATGTAGTAACATATAGAATCATGCAGAATCATGTAGAATCATATGGGATCATGTAGAATCATATGGATTCATGTAGTAACATTTAGAATCATGTAGTAACATATAGAATCATGTAGTACCATATAGAATAATATGGAATCATATAGTAACATAGAATCATGTAGTAACATATAGAAACATGTAGAATCATGTTGAATCATATGGAATCATGTAGTAACATTTAGAATCATGTAGTAACATGTAGAATCATATGGAATCATTTGGAATGATGTAGTAACATATAGAATCATATGGAATCATGTAGTAATATATAGAATCATGTAGTAACATATAGAATAATGTAGAATCATATGGTATCATATGGAATCATGTAGTAACATATAGAAACATATGGAATCATGTAGTAACATATAGAATCATATGGAATCATGTAGTAACATATAGAATCATGTAGTAACATATAGAATCATGTAGTAACATATGGAATCATGTAGTAACATATACAATCATGTAGAATCATGTTGAATCATATGGAATCATGTAGTAACATTTAGAATCATGTAGTAACATTTAGAATCATGTAGTAACATGTAGAATCATATGGAATCATTTGGAATGATGTAGTAACATATGGAATCATATGGAATCATGTAGAATCATATGGTATCATATAGAATAATGTAGTAACATATGGAATCATGTAGTATCATATAGAATAATGTAGTAACATATGGAATCATATAGAATCATGTAGTAACATATATAATCATATGGAATCATGTAGTAACATATAGAATCATATAGTAACATATATAATCATATGGAATCATGTAGTAACATATAGAATCATGTAGAATCATATGGGATCATGTAGAATCATATGGAATCATGTAGTAACATTTAGAATAATGTAGTACCATATAGAAGGTATCATATGGAATCATGTAGTAACATATGGAATCATGTAGTAATATATAGAATCATGTAGTAACAGAATCATGTAGTAACATATAGAAACATATGGAATCATGTAGTAACATATAGAATCATATGGAATCATGTAGTAACATATAGAATCATGTAGTAACATATGGAATCATGTAGTAACATATGGAATCATGTAGTAACATATAGAATCATGTAGTGACATATGGAATCATGTAGTAACATATATAATCATATGGAATCATGTAGTAACATATAGAATCATGCAGAATCATGTAGAATCATATGGGATCATGTAGAATCATATGGATTCATGTAGTAACATTTAGAATCATGTAGTAACATATAGAATCATGTAGTACCATATAGAATAATATGGAATCATATAGTAACATAGAATCATGTAGTAACATATAGAAACATGTAGAATCATGTTGAATCATATGGAATCATGTAGTAACATTTAGAATCATGTAGTAACATGTAGAATCATATGGAATCATTTGGAATGATGTAGTAACATATAGAATCATATGGAATCATGTAGTAATATATAGAATCATGTAGTAACATATAGAATCATGTAGAATCATATGGTATCATATGGAATCATGTAGTAACATATAGAAACATATGGAATCATGTAGTAACATATAGAATCATATGGAATCATGTAGTAACATATAGAATCATGTAGTAACATATGGAATCATGTAGTAACATATACAATCATGTAGAATCATGTTGAATCATATGGAATCATGTAGTAACATTTAGAATCATGTAGTAACATGTAGAATCATATGGAATCATTTGGAATGATGTAGTAACATATAGAATCATATGGAATCATGTAGTAATATATAGAATCATGTAGTAACATATAGAATCATGTAGAATCATATGGTATCATATGGAATCATGTAGTAACATATAGAATCATATGGAATCATGTAGTAACATATAGAATCATGTAGTAACATATAGAATCATGTAGTAACATATGGAATCATGTAGTAACATATACAATCATGTATAATCATATGGAATCATGTAGTAACATGGAATCATGTAGTAACATGTATAATCATATGGAATTGTGTAGTAACATATAGAATCATGTAGAATCATATGGAATCATGTAGAATCATGTAGTAACATTTAGAATCATGTAGTAACATGTAGAATCATGTAGAATCATATGGAATCATGTAGAATCATATGGAATCATGTAGTAACATATAGAATAATGTAGTAACATATAGAATCATATGGAATCATGTAGTAACATATAGAATCATATAGTAACATATAGAATCATATAGAATCATGTAGTAACATATAGAATCATGTAGTAACATATATAATCATATGGAATCATGTAGTAACATATAGAATCATATAGAATCATGTAGTAACACATATAATGATGTAGTATCATAGGGAATCATGTAGTATCATATAGAATCATGTAGTATCATAGGGACTCATATGGAATCATGTAGTAACATGTAGTAACATGTAGAATCATATAGAATCATGTAGAATCATGTAGTAACATGTAGAATCATATGGAATCATGTAGTAACATATATAATCATGTAGTAACATGTAGTATCATAGGGAATCATGTAGAATCATATGTAATCATGTAATAACATGTAGAATCATGTAGTAACATGTAGAATCATATGGAGTCATGTAGTATCATATGGAATCATGTAGTAACATGTAGAATCATAGGGAATCATGTAGTAACATGTAGTATCATAGGGAATCATGTAGTACCATATAGAATCATATGGAATCATGTAGTAACATATAGAATAATGTAGTAACATGTAGAATAATATGGAATCATGTAGTAACATATAGAATCATGTAGTAACATGTAGAATCATGTAGTAACATATAGAATCATATGGAATCATGTAGTAACATATAGAATCACGTAGTAACATATAGAATCATATGGAATCATGTAGTAACATATAGAATCATGTAGTAACATGTAGAATCATGTAGTAACATACAGAATCATATGGAATCATGTAGTAACATATAGAATCATGTAGTAACCAGAACAGTGTTATACATTTTTTTGCTCGCGAGTTGCACAGCGGTCTAAGGTGCTGCATCTCAGTGCTGGCGGCGTCACTACAGACCCTGGTTCAGCGGTCTAAGGCGCTGCATCTCAGTGCTGGAGGAGTCACTACAGACCCTGGTTCAGCGGTCTAAGGCACTGCATCCCAGTGCTAGAGGCGTCACTACAGACCCTGGTTCAGCAGTCTAAGGTACTGCATCTCAGTGCTAGAGGCGTCACTACAGACCCTGGTTCAGCGGTCTAAGGCACTGCATCTCAGTGCTAGAGGCGTCACTACAGACCCTGGTTCAGCGGTCTAAGGCACTGCATCTCAGTGCTAGAGGCGTCACTACAGACCCTGGTTCAGCGGTCTAAGGCACTGCATCTCAGTGCTAGAGGCGTCACTACAGACCCTGGTTCAGTGGTCTAAGGCACTGCACCTCAGTGCTGGAGGCGTCACTACAGACCCTGGTTCAGCGGTCTAAGGCACTGCACCTCAGTGCTAGAGGCGTCACTACAGACCCTGGTTCAGTGGTCTAAGGCACTGCACCTCAGTGCTGGAGGCGTCACTACAGACCCTGGTTCAGTGATCTAAGGCACTGCATCTCAGTGCTAGAGGCGTCACTACAGACCCTGGTTCGGTTCCAGGCTGTTTCACAACCGGCCGTGATTGGGAGTCCCATAGGGCGTCACACAATTGGCCCAGCGTCGTCCGGGTTAGGGGTTGACCGGGGTAGGCCGTCATTGTAAATAAGAATTTGTTCTTAACTAGTTCAATTAAGGTTAGTTAAATAAAGGTTATTTATGTAGTTAAATAAAGGTTGAATACATGTAAAATGTTCATATATTTTAGATATTTGAAAGTAGCCACCTTTTACCTTGATAAAAGCTTTGCACACTCTTGGCATTCTCTCAACCAGCTTCACCTGGAATGCTTTTCCAACAGTTTCGAGGGAGTTCCGACATATGCTGAGCACTTGTTGGCTGCTTTTCCTTCACTCTGCGGTCCAACTCATTCCAAACCATCTCAATTGGGTTGAGGTCAGGGGACTGTGGAGGCCAGGTCATCTGATGCAGCACAAGTATTAGAACATGAAGGACAAACAATACAGCATCAAGACACTATCAAACATGTATCAGTCTTTCCGCAACAGAGCCATCCTTATGTGTGAGGGTGTGTGTGCATGATCTTGATATAAAATATATGTCGTAGTTTCCTTTTTCATGATCACAATCTAGTGAAACCCTAACCCTCCAAGATCCCCCCACAGTTCCCCAATAGCTGTCCCTCAACCCTCCAAGATCCCCCCCACAGTTCCCCAATAGCTGTCCCTCAACCCTCCAAGATCCCCCCACAGTTCCCCAATAGCTGTCCCTCAACCCTCCAAGATCCCCCCCAAAGTTCCCCAATAGCTGTCCCTCAACCCTCCAAGATCCCCCCACAGTTCCCCAATAGCTGTCCCTCAACCCTCCAAGATACGCCCCACAGTTCCCCAATAGCTGTCCCTCAACCCTCCAAGATCCCCCCACAGTTCCCCAATAGCTGTCCCTCAACCCTCCAAGATACCCCCCACAGTTCCCCAATAGCTGTCCCTCAACCCTCCAAGATCCCCCCCACAGTTCCCCAATAGCTGTCCCTCAACCCTCCAAGATACCCCCACAGTTCCCCAATAGCTGTCCCTCAACCCTCCAAGATCCCCCCCACAGTTCCCCAATAGCTGTCCCTCAACCATTCGAGTACCCCCCCGAAATAATTAAAGAAAAAATACAGTTAATTCCATTTCCCCAATAACCCCCCAATGCCCCAACAACCAAGAGAATTAACTAAAGAGAAAAAAGGAAAAGACAGAAGAAACAGCAAACAACAATGCAAAAAAAACAAACAAAGGACATCAAGGACAACTGAAATCATAACAGCAATGCCAACTGTATATTTTTGTGTGCATGTCTGGCACTATTACATGTATGTGTGTGTTCTTGTATGTGTTTATTTGAATGAGAGTGTGTGTATATGCATGTGTACAAACACCTACACGGCATCAGCCTCAGGCAAACCAGCATTAGTTGTAAAAACACTGCCACTTAGTGTCATTCAAATGTACTTTTATTGACCATCATTCTCTCTCACACAGCAACTCCACACCCACTTGTCTCCAATTCCACATACCAACCCTGTATCATTTAATTTACACAACATGCCTACCACTTTGAAGATGCAAAATATTTTTTATTGTGAAACAAACAAGAAATAAGACAAAAAAAACTGAAAACTTGAGCGTGCATAACTATTCACCCCCCGAAAGTCAATACTTTGTAGAGGCACCTTTTGCAGCAATTACAGCTGCATGTTTCTTGGTGTATGTCTCTATAAGCTTGGCACATCTAGCCACTGGGATTTTTGCCCTTTCTTCAAGGCAAAACTGCTCCAACTTCTTCAAGTTGGATGGGTTCCGCTGGTGTACAGAAATCTTTAAGTCATACCACAGATTCTCAATTGGATTGAGGTCTGGGCTTTGACTAGGATATTCCAAGACATTTAATTGTTTCCCCTTAAACCACTCGAGTGTTGCTTTAGCAGTATGCTTAGGGTCATTGTCCTGCTGGAAGGTGAACCTCCGTCCCAGTCTCAAATCTCTGGAAGACTGAATCAGGTTTCTCAAGAATTTCCTTGTATTTAGCGCCATCCATCATTCCTTCAATTCTGACCAGTTTCCCAGTCCCTGCCGATGGAATTACACCCCCACAGCATGATGCTGCCACCACCATGCTTCACTGTGGGGATGGTGATCTCAGGGTGATGAGAGGTGTTGGGTTTGCGCCAGACATAGCATTTTCCTTGATGGCCAAAACGCACAATTTTAGTCTCATCTGACCAGAGTACCTTCTTCCATATGTTTGGGGAGTCTCCCACATGCCTTTTAGCAAACACCAAATGTGTTTGCTTATTTTTTTCTTTAAGCAATGTCTTTTTTCTGGCCACTCTTCCGTAAAGCCCAGCTCTGTGGCGTGTACGGCTTAAAGTGGTCCTATGAACAGATAGTCTAATCTCCGCTGTTATCTTTGGTCAGGGTTATCTTTAGTCTCTTTGTTGCATCTCTGATTAATGCCCTCCTTGCCTGGTCTGTGAGTTTTGGTGGGTGGCCCTCTCTTGGCAGGCTTGTTTTGGTGCCATATTCTTTCCATTTTTTAATAATGGATTTAATGGTGCTCCGTGGGATGTTCAATGTTCTGGATATTTTTTTTTATAACCCAACCCTGATCTGTACTTCTCCACAACTTTATCCCTGACATGTTTGGAGAGATCCTTGGTCTTCATGGTGCCCCTTGCTTAGTGGTGTTGCAGACTCTGAGGCCTTTCAGAACAGCTGTATATATACTGAGATCATGTGACACTTAGATTGCACACAGGTGGACTTTATTTAACTAATTATGTAACTTCTGAAGGTAATTGGTTGCACAATATCTTATTTAGAGGCTTCATAGCAAAGGGGGTGAATACATATGCACGCACCACTTTTCTGTTTTTTATTTTTTAGAATGTTTTAAAACAAGTAATTTTTTAAATTTCACTTCACCAATTTTGATTAATTTGTGTATGTCCGTTACATGAAATCCAAATAAAAATCTATTTAAATTACAGGTTGTAATGCAACAAAATAGGAAAAACGCCAAGGGGGATGAATACTATTGGAAGGCACTGTATATAGCTGTTTGCAAAGAAAAAATGTTATCCACTTATAAAATCTATTAATAAAAAATCCCGAGTTGCGCAGCGGTCTAAGGAACTGCATCGCGGCGTCACTACAGACCCGGGTTCGATCTCAGGCTGTGTCATTATCGGCCGTGACCGGGAGTTCCATAGGACGGCGCACAATTGGCCCAGCATTGTCCAGGGGCGGCAGCGTAGCCTAGTGGTTAGAGCGTTGGGCTAGTAACCGAAAGGTTGCAAAATCGAATCCCCGAGCTGACATGGTACAAATCTGCCCCTGAACAAGGAAGTTAACCCACTGTTCCTAGGCCGTCATTGAAAATAAGAATTTGTTCTTAACTGACTTGCCTAGTTAAATAAAGGTAAAATAAAAATAAATAAAAAGGTTAGTTGAGGGCTTGGCCGTAGGGGGGGCTTTACTTGGCTCATCGCGTTTTAGTGACTCCTTGTGGTGGGCCGGGCGCCAGCAGGCTAATTTTAGTTGTCAGTTGAGCAGTGTTTCCTCAGACACATTGGTGCAGCTAGTTTCCGTGTTAAGTGAGCGGGTGTTAAGAAGCGTGGTTTTATGGATCATGTTTCGGAAGACGCATGATTGCGAGCCCGTTGGGGAGATGCAGCGATGAGACAAGATTGTTTTCACGAAATTGGGGAGAAAAAAGTGGAAAAAATATATATAATCTGAAACATGAATATGTTATGCACATGAAGGTACCAAGCAATCATTAGAAATGTTTTTGTTCTAAATTTTGCCCCATTTTTCTCCCCAATCTCGTGATATCCAATCGCTAGTAACGATCTTGTCTCATCGCTGCATCTCCCCAACAGGCTCGAGAGGCGAAGATCGAGACGTGTTCTCTGAAACATGACCCGCCAAACCGTGGTGCTTCTTAACACATTGCTCGTTTATCCAGGAAGCCAGCCTCACCAATGTGTTGGTGGAAACACCGTTTGACTGACAGAAGTCAGCTTGCCAAACCTTCCCGTAACCCGCCCTATGGGGCTGCTCTTGTCCCGGTCACGACCGTCTGTGACACAGCCTGGAAGCGAACCTCAAGCAGCGCTTAGAACCTTAGAACGCCATTCAACCAATAATTTCTGATTAAAAAAAACATTTGTTGATCCGCCTATACAACATGTCTTTCAGAAGTAGATGGAATTCATAAAGGCTATATCACAATCCATAAAAATATTTATATATTTTCTGGTGCTCCTAAATTTTATTGTGCTTCTAACCTTGTCCTACCAAAATGAAAAATCTTAATTTAGAGCTCTGATTTGTGATGTAATTATTAATCTTGTGATGTCATCTGTCTACCAGGAAGTACAATCCCCCTCCGCTGGAGGACAAGGTGACCAAGCTGAAGGTTACCATGGTAGCCTGGGATCGTCACGACAACACGGTCATCACCGCCGCCAACAACCTGACGCTCAAAGTCTGGAACTCCACCACCGGAAACCTCATCCACATACTGATGGTACACACACACACACACACACACACACACACACACACACACACACACACACACACACACACACACACACACACACACACACACACACAAAAACACACACACACACACACACACAGGGGTGGAAAAGTACCCAATTGGGGCTCTGATTCTTGTACTCGAGTACAAATAAAGATACCTTAATAGAAAAGGACTCAAGTAAAAGTAAAATTCACCCAGTAAAATACTACTTGAGTAAAAGTCTAAAAGTATTTGGTTATAAATATACTTAAGTATCAAAAGTAAAAGTACGAATAATAAAACATCCCATATATTAAGCAAACCAGCGGCACACCAAACAACACTCAGACATCATTTACAAACAAAGCATTTGTGTTTAGTGAGTCCACCAGATCAGAGGCAGTAGAGATGACCAGGGATGTTCTCTGTTTAGTGAGTCCTCCAGATCAGAGGCAGTAGCGATGACCGGGGATATTCTCTGTTTAGTGAGTCCTCCAGATCAGAGGCAGTAGGGATGACCGGGGATGTTCTCTGTTTAGTGAGTCCTCCAGATCAGAGGCAGTAGAGATGACCAGGGATGTTCACTGTTTAGTGAGTCCTCCAGATCAGAGGCGGTAGGGATGACCAGGGATGTTCTCTGTTTAGTGAGTCCTCCAGATCAGAGGCAGTAGGGATGACCAGGGATGTTCTCTGTTTAGTGAGTCCTCCAGATCAGAGGCAGTAGGGATGACCAGGGATGTTCTCTGTTTAGTGAGTCCTCCAGATCAGAGGCAGTAGAGATGACCAGGGATGTTCTCTGTTTAGTGAGTCCTCCAGATCAGAGGCAGTAGGGATGACCAGGGATGTTCTCTGTTTAGTGAGTCCTCCAGATCAGAGGCAGTAGGGATGACCAGGGATGTTCTCTGTTTAGTGAGGCCTCCGGATCAGAGGCAGTAGGGATGACCAGGGATGTTCTCTGTTTAGTGAGTCCACCAGATCAGAGGCAGTAGGGATGACCAGGGATGTTCTCTGTTTAGTGAGTCCTCCAGATCAGAGGCAGTAGGGATGACCAGGGATGTTGTCTGTTTAGTGAGTCCTCCAAATCAGAGGCAGTAGGGACGACCAGGGATGTTCTCTGTTTAGTGAGTCCTCCAGATCAGAGGCAGTAGGGATGACCAGGGATGTTCTCTGTTTAGTGAGTTCTGTGTGCGTGAATTGGACCGTTTCCTGTCCTGCTAAACATTCAAAATGTAACGAGTACTTTTGGATGTCAGGGAAAATGTATGGAGTAAAAAATACATTATTTTCTTCAGGAATGTAGTGATGTAAAAGTTGTCAAAAACATAAATAGTAAAGTACAGATACCCCATAAACTACTGAAGTAGTACTTTAGACCACTGCACACACACACACACACACACACACACACACACACACACACACACACACACACACACACACACACACACACACATGCACATGCACTTTCACAGAGACACACGCACACACACACACACACACACACACACAGACACACACACACACACGCACGCACACACACACACACACACACACATACGCACACTCACACAGACACACACACACACTCACACAGACACACAGACACACACGCACGCACACACACAGACACACACACACACACACACACACACTAATTTCATTCATTGATCGATCCCAGGGTCATGAGGACGAGGTGTTTGTCCTGGAGCCACACCCCTTTGACCCCCGCATCCTGTTCAGCGCCGGGCATGATGGGAACGCCATTGTCTGGGACCTGGCCCGGGGGGTCAAGATACGATCCTACTTCAACATGGTGAGACAGGGGGGCAGGTGGGATGGTTTTGGGATGGTTTTGGGTAAGGCTGTGCTGATATTGTCATGCTCGTATTTGTAATTGTATCCATTTTATCACACTTGATACTTTTAATCAGACTTACTCAGGATCGGAAAACACAGAAGTGCACATTAAATACCGATGAAGCCTGTACCTCAAGGTCACATTACTGCTCTGTCACTCAGAGAGCATCGTTATGTTCCTTCACTACTGCTCTGTCACTCAGAGAGCATCGTTATGTTCCTTCACTACTGCTCTGTCACTCAGAGAGCATCGTTATGTTCCTTCACTACTGCTCTGTCACTCAGAGAGCATCGTTATGTTCCTTCACTACTGCTCTGTCACTCAGAGAGCATCGTTATGTTCCTTCACTACTGCTCTGTCACTCAGAGAGCATCGTTATGTTCCTTCACTACTGCTCTGTCACTCAGAGAGCATCGTTATGTTCCTTCACTACTGCTCTGTCACTCAGAGAGCATCGTTATGTTCCTTCACTACTGCTCTGTCACTCAGAGAGCATCGTTATGTTCCTTCACTACTGCTCTGTCACTCAGAGAGCATCGTTATGTTCCTTCATTACTGCTCTGTCACTCAGAGAGCATCGTTATGTTCCTTCACTACTGCTCTGTCACTCAGAGAGCATCATTATGTTCCTTCACTACTGCTCTGTCACTCAGAGAGCATCGTTATGTTCCTTCACTACTGCTCTGTCACTCAGAGAGCATCGTTATGTTCCTTCACTACTGCTCTGTCACTCAGAGAGCATCGTTATGTTCCTTCATTACTGCTCTGTCACTCAGAGAGCATTGTTATGTTCCTTCACTACTGCTCTGTCACTCAGAGAGCATCGTTATGTTCCTTCACTACTGCTCTGTCACTCAGAGAGCATCGTTATGTTCCTTCACTACTGCTCTGTCACTCAGAGAGCATCGTTATGTTCCTTCACTACTGCTCTGTCACTCAGAGAGCATCGTTATGTTCCTTCACTACTGCTCTGTCACTCAGAGAGCATCGTTATGTTCCTTCATTACTGCTCTGTCACTCAGAGAGCATCGTTATGTTCCTTCACTACTGCTCTGTCACTCAGAGAGCATCATTATGTTCCTTCACTACTGCTCTGTCACTCAGAGAGCATCGTTATGTTCCTTCACTACTGCTCTGTCACTCAGAGAGCATCGTTATGTTCCTTCACTACTGCTCTGTCACTCAGAGAGCATCGTTATGTTCCTTCATTACTGCTCTGTCACTCAGAGAGCATTGTTATGTTCCTTCACTACTGCTCTGTCACTCAGAGAGCATCGTTATGTTCCTTCACTACTGCTCTGTCACTCAGAGAGCATCGTTATGTTCCTTCACTACTGCTCTGTCACTCAGAGAGCATCGTTATGTTCCTTCACTACTGCTCTGTCACTCAGAGAGCATCGTTATGTTCCTTCACTACTGCTCTGTCACTCAGAGAGCATCATTATGTTCCTTCACTACTGCTCTGTCACTCAGAGAGTGACAGCTGAAAATGCACATGATTTACTTATTTCTATTCAATGATCTATGAAATAGGTTAATAAGTAGCCTAATGCATGGCTGGCTACTACTGCCTGCATTTATTACAGACACATTTAGATGAAGGTAGGAGAACTCACTTGCCCCATGTATCGTTTCACTTTCAAGAGGAGCAAAACTTTTCTCTCCCGACACTTATGCCACAACATTTCTACAATCAAAATAAACTTTCTACAAAGGGGATACTTGTGCTCTGTCACGAGTGACTGTAACAGAACCGTGAGTGTCTGTCTGGGGAATTGAGAGCAGCTGCTTGTTCTAATCCAATCGTTGCAGCAGGCTCAACTGATACCCCGTCCCGTTTCTTTACAGACCGACGAACTAGCCAAAAGTAGATTGGAGAACACAACGCTTCACACTGTTTGAGTGAAAGAGAGATGCGTGCTGGCGTCTATAAATTCATTTTTTTTCTTTCGATGACGGACATTTACAAAAAATACTTGTCATAATCGTATTCAGAAAATTATCCTTACCCGTTACAATACTTGTTTTGTCCGAGTACTCGGCACACCCCTATCCACTGGTGTAGTGGAGGGTAAACTCACGGTAACACCCCCTATCCAGTGGTGTAGTGGAGGGTAAACTCACGGTAACACCCCCTATCCAGTGGTGTAGTGGAGGGTAAACTCACGGTAACACCCCCTATCCAGTGGTGTAGTGGAGGGTAAACTCACAGTAACACCCCCTATCCAGTGGAGGGTAAACTCACGTTAACACCCCCTATCCAGTGGTGTAGTGGAGGGTAAACTCACGTTAACACCTCCTATCCAGTGGTGTAGTGGAGGGTAAACTCACGTTAACACCCCCTATCCAGTGGTGTAGTGGAGGGTAAACTCACGTTAACACCCCCTATCCAGTGGTGTAGTGGAGGGTAAACTCACGTTAACACCCCCTATCCAGTGGTGTAGTGGAGGGTAAACTCACAGTAACACCCCCTATCCAGTGGAGGGTAAACTCACGTTAACACCCCCTATCCAGTGGTGTAGTGGAGGGTAAACTCACAGTAACACCCCCTATCCAGTGGTGTAGTGGAGGGTAAACTCACAGTAACACCCCCTATCCAGTGGTGTAGTGGAGGGTAAACTCACAGTGACACCCCCTATCCAGTGGTGTAGTGGAGGGTAAACTCACGTTAACACCCCCTATCCAGTGGTGTAGTGGAGGGTAAACTCACGTTAACACCCCCTATCCAGTGGTGTAGTGGAGGGTAAACTCACAGTAACACCCCCTATCCAGTGGAGGGTAAACTCACGTTAACACCCCCTATCCAGTGGTGCAGTGGAGGGTAAACTCACGTTAACACCCCCTGTCCAGTGGTGTAGTGGAGGGTAAACTCACATTAACACCCCCTATCCAGTGGTGTAGTGGAGGGTAAACTCACGTTAACACCCCCTATCCAGTGGTGTAGTGGAGGGTTAACCTCACTGTAACACCCCCTATCCAGTGGTGTAGTGGAGGGTAAACTCACGGTAACACCCCCTATCCAGTGGTGTAGTGGAGGGTAAACTCACAGTAACACCCCCTATCCAGTGGTGTAGTGGAGGGTAAACTCACAGTAACACCCCCTATCCAGTGGTGTAGTGGAGGGTAAACTCATGTTAACACCCCCTATCTCGTGGTTTAGTGGAGGGTAAACTCACGTTAATACCCCCTATCCAGTGGTGTAGTGGAGGGTAAACTCACGGTAACACCCCCTATCCAGTGGTGTAGTGGAGGGTAAACTCACGGTGACACCCCCTATCCAGTGGTGTAGTGGAGGGTCAACTCACAGTAACACCCCCTATCCAGTGGTGTAGTGGAGGGTCAACTCACAGAAACACCCTTTTTATTTTTGCACGAGACAGAAAAAATGCATTGAAAATATAGGGAGCTTTACTTTATTCAGTGTGAATGGAGATCAGTGTTTACCGATCTATGGTAACTACTCTACGTTTTCCCGTTTTCCAGATTGAAGGTCAAGGCCATGGGGCGGTGTTTGACTGTAAGTGTAGTCCTGATGGACAGCACTTCGCTGCTACAGACTCACATGGTCACCTGCTCATCTTCGGCTTCGGATCCAGCAGCAAGTATGACAAGGTACACACTAGGAGTCTACTACTCCTATACTATATTACTACTACAATACTATAACACCACTACTATATAGCTACTTTTACTACTACAATGCTACTACTACACTACTACTACTACT